>NC_053157.1:176317345-176967345 GCF_016835505.1 Polypterus senegalus
AAAATACTTAAAATATCCATTATAGCAGAAAAGATCATCAAATCCAGGCTAACAACAAAAAGAGACATGTACTGTGGTATATTTATAAATAAAAAGATTTATTAGTACAAAATTGCTCTGAAACAAAAGAAGGCTTCATGGATCAAAAAAGACAAAAAGGCAATCCACAGGGAGACAAGTACCAATACACAATTTAGTAGGGGAAGTTTAAAAAAACCAAAAAAAAACCCAGAATATCACAAAAGCACAGAATAAGCACTAGAAAAACTCAACACACCACAAGCAAATTCAATGAAATGCAAGTAACTGTGGTTTATATGGCTGAGGGCAGTGCCTTGTGATGATGAGCAGGTGGCCTCACCTCTTGAGGGACCACCCACACAACACCAGGAATATAGCAGAAGATACTTGGACAAAAAAGACGGAATAATCAACAAAGTTAACATAAATAAACAAAATAAACATAAATGAGAGTTTTGTACCTAGCCAGTGGGATCCCTGGCTAAAACATGGCACCACCACCATTTTGTATGATGTTTTTGATTTTGGCAGGCATTTTGTGAATAGTAATGCATCCACCTGATGCCAGGAAGTTGCACATTGTGACATTCAGGGATTGTATAAGGCAACTGTCTGTTCCTCCTGTCATATAAGCTTTTAGTTTTATGGAATAAACAGCTATTCATGGTGTTAATTTTCTGGAAAAGTGCTGAAAGCATAATACTTTTCAAATGTTATTTTTCTATTTTGATATATATATATTGGACTTTGTTCACTTTTGTTTTTTATTTTACTTACCTAAAGTATTCTTCTGACTACAAATTTTGAGCTCACAATCTCTTGGTCCCAAAACAAGCCAAAACTTTTTACTGCTTTCCAACTAAGCAGAAAAAGTAGAATATGTAGGTTTGGGAATACATTGTATTTTCCATCCATCCATTATCCAACCCGCTATGTCCTTACTATAGGGTCACTGGGGTCTGCTGGAGCCAATCCCAGCCAACACATGGTGCAAGGCAGGAAACAAACCTTGGGCAGGGCGCCAGCCCATTGCAGGGCACATTATATTATATAGTTTTTTTTAAATTTCATTTAATTTGCTCATTTATCAATTATAGTGTATTATGTAACAAGGTATGACAACAACCCACCAGACTCATAAGTATGTTTGTATATGGACATAACTTCCCATTCAAAATCCATATTGGCTTTTTAAAATTGCTTTTTGCTCGGAATACAAAAGAAGCCTTTTGTTTATTTAAGATGTGACAAAACTCTGAAAAAGAGCATATAAAAGTGTTCTTCCTTGTAGAGGGCAGATACTGTACAATTGTAAGACATCAATGAGGACTCCAGGACCCAAGATTTCTGTTATTGTGTTGATTTATGACATTGAGTGTCCGCATTCTCGAATTAACAAATCCCTTAAATGTGCTATCAGTCAGCACTTTGAGAATACATTTACAATTATTAGCATTTCACACTTGGATTGTACATCATATTAAAAAAAAAATCATCATCTCATTAAAAGGAAATAAAATATCAAAAATAAAATTTCTTCAATTAGAAATTAACTTACAGTAAAAAAGAAAAAAGTTTAATATTAAAATTAATTATTCATTATCTGTGTTTAAAATCCTTGTATAAAATACCCTGTGGATGTCTTGGTTTTATTAGTGCTCCAATGTTGGCTGATCACTGAAATCTTACTCTGGTGTTAATGAATGTACACTACATTACCTATACAGAAAGGTACATGTTAGGATATGCATCTCTTAATAAGAAAAAAACAGTTTATAGTTAGATATGCAAAAGCCGCATAAAACTTACTTTTCATGAACATTAAGCACTTTAATGCCCTGGGAGCGATGCTAAAATGGCTATCTCTTCATGCAAATTAAAGTACCCATGTGCCTTGAACCAATTCACGGCCATGCCACAGACTGCACTAATTGAAATGTGTATTCATAAGTTCTTGTCTCCTCTCTAAGCACAACACTACCTTCTCTCAAACAGCACTGAAAAATCTTCTGTATTTACAGGCTAACAACCTCACACACTGACTACAAACCATCCCTCTTACTCAAACACTTCAGAGGGGCACTGTAGAACAGACAGATACCCACCTAATATCTATTTCGTCATTTTAAACATCTACAGAATTTCTCCCTCTAATCCTAATGGACTCCCCATCATTTCCCACCATTAGGAGTGTAAGCTACCTCACTTGCAATGTAACGTACCTCAAGCAGGCAAACACTTCGATTTTAGGTGGTCCAACATTGTGTGTGTGCCATCCAGGCACCTTCCTGAACCTCATACAAATATCCTTTCAATACAATGTCTGGGCCCTCAGCACATAAAGAACTTCCTTCTCTTTCTGCCATCAACTCAATTTCTCTTTCCCCATCGCTGTGCTTGTCCCCCACAACTACAAGGTAATTCTGCAATGGCTGTCTGCCCCCATACTTGTGAGTGTGTAAAGTTTTTCAGCCATCTGATCCTCTAAATGCACACCTTTTCCTCAGAGTACAAGTTGCCATCTCTTATCTGTGTCCTATCTGGACTGTTTTAAACAACCAGGTAAGGAAAAAACATTAATGCACATATATATATATATATATATATATATATATATATATATATATATATATATATATATATATATATATATATATATATATATAACGACTCTATTATTGCCTAAAACAAAACCCTGTGGCATAACCTTATCACAGTTTCATGTTTTGCTTTGTATTTACAAAGTTTTTGTTACCTTCTTAATTTTCTTTGTTTTGTGACTATATATATATATATATATATATATATATATATATATATATATATATATATACATCTATACTAATACGTGTAGGTAGAAGGCTGAAATTTGGTAGGGTTATTCCTTACAGCTGCCTTACAAAATTTCGGCAGGTTTCATTTCGAAATTCTATGCGTAATGGTCAAAACTGGAAGCTGTTTTTCTCCATTTACTGTAATAGAGATAAGCTTGAAACCTGTGGGGGCGGAGTTTCGTGTGACATCATCCTTCCACGTAATCACGCAGTACGTAGAAAACCAGGAAGAGGCCCAAAAAGCGCTGAAGAAAACGTGCATTATATAATTGAGAAGGCAGCGAAACAATAAGCAAGCGAGTGACATATACAACCATATTCATGAGTTCTGCTACTTCGGAAACAAAGCACGATGTAAACCTACACTTTAAATTAAGTTCATAGACAGGCTGCTGCTGGCGTTTGTAATTTAGTGCCTGCCCATATAAGGCCGTCCGTCAGCGGCAATCCAATAGCAAACTGCCACGGGTAAATATTCACGGGTGAAGGACTGTGCTTATGCAGAGGAAGATGAGATGGTCAGGGTGGTGTTTGGCACAAACTCAGCGAAACTGCGAGAGAAGTTTTAAGTGCCAGGACTAAGGTAACATTAAATACAGCCATGGACATAGCACGACATGGCACCAGCACAGCTGGGAAACTTCGATGCATGTACACGGCGGCTCCGTGAACTGGCGCAGTGCACAGATAAAAGCAACAGTTCCAAAAGCTGAACAAAAAGAATTACACAATTGAAAAGGCAGCAAAAATATGAAGCGTCTGATACATACAAGCATATTCATAAATCAGCTACTGTGGAAACAAAGCACACGGTGGAAAAAGTCAATGTCCGCTAAAGGAAGACAGTGTAAAAAAACCCGTGCATGCAGTGTGTCAGGTCTCAGATAAAGAAGAAGGCGAGCTGTTTATTGATGCAGTAAGAAACGAATCGATGAAAGAAACCTGTCATCTTTACAACGATTGACAAACACGGAATGTAACTTGAACACAACACATCCTACAAATACAAACCTGATTGAAAGAAATAATGATAATCAAATCCTTGATGACAGCAACACTCAGTAACACTCACAAAACAAATACTGTATATTGACAGTCATGTTACGTTATTTTTAAAATGTTCCCTTTTCTTTTCTAGCTTTTTAACACACTACTCTCGCTGCGATCGCGGGTATATATATATGTATATATATATCCTACATACTCGAATAATGGATACTTTATTAGCCATCAATGATTGTTTTGGTAAAGCCATACTCAGTGTATTCATTAGATGAGCGGTAAAAAGTAAGAGCGAGGGAGGATGACTTATTGAGGCATGCAGGCTGTAGTGCGCGTCAACTCTATCTGAATTGCGCGATCACATTTGAAAAAATATATCTTTTCAAGTTCTATTTAGTCCATATGTGTCAAACTCAAGGGCAGGGCCACATCCGGCCCGTGTAATTATATCCGACCCGAGATCATTTTATATACTGTATTATTGTTATTAATGGCCCGGGTATATGAAGCGCTGGTAACACAATAAACTACAGATCCCATAATGCAGCGCTTCAGCTGCCTTGCCAACACTTACCGCGTTAATCAAGTCTAGCTTATGATGCTGCAAGTTATTGCGAAGCTAGCTCACACGATGCTGAAGAGAAAAGTTGATTCTGAAAATAGAGCCTTTAAAACCGATGGGAGGCTGAGTATATGTTTACTGAACCCGTGTGTCTCATTTGTGGAGCTAATGTGGCTGTAATTACAGAATTTAATCTAAGACGGCACTATGAGACAAAACATCAGGGTAACCTGAAAGACCTGAATGCAATGCAGAAGATACAGAAAGCAGAAGAATTAAATAAGAATCTGACACTTCAGCGGACGTTTTACCCGTGCACAATCACAAAGTGATTTCAAGTGAAGCTGCTTTTATGGGAGACACAAATGCACCAGTGCAACTTGCCCCACTTTCCCTGTTGCCAAGTAATGTTAAACCAAGTCGTCACTACGGTGTTCCCAAAATACGCTGATAAACTGAGCGCACTGAGTTTGCACGGCGCTTTGGTGACTTTGAAGAACAAAAAGTCCGTCTACATGCGGCTCGAACCTTGTGCATGTTTGGTAGCACATATCTGTGTGAGAAGCTCTTCTCAGTGATAAAGACTAACAAAACAGCACACAGGAGTCGCCTCACTGATGAGCACCTGCAATCCATCCTGAGAATCTCCACAACACAGAACCTCACACCAAACATAAACGAACTTGTTGCCAAAAAAAGATGCCAGGCGTCCAGCTCTAAAATGACATATGAGCAAAGACAACTGAATGATTTGATTTGTTATTGCTGAAAGGAACACATTTTATTTATATTTCCAGGTTTTGTTATGCAGCATGTTCATATTTGAATTTGTATAATTTTGACAGGATATATTTTTATGGAGAGCAAAATCTTTTGGGATATTTAAAATCTAAGTTTATTTTTATATAAAATTACATAAGAGTAAAGAAATTTGAATGTTTGTTCTTTTAACGTTTACTTTATTTCTAACTTGTATAATTTAGACAGGATATATTTTTATGGAGAGCAAAATATTATAAGTTGTTTAAGGTTTGAGTTGATTTATTCAGGAATAATATTCCTGTCTGTTTTACCATTCCTACCAAAGATATTTCTGTCGACTAAATAAAAATTCCTTCTATTTAAAATTTAAATAGAACTTGAACAAATCGATAGTTCATAATATCCACGCAGACTTGCGTAAGGCGGAGTTATCCGTTTTAACAAGCAGCGTATTGCACTGATCTGAAATAGCTGTGTGTGTATATATGTAGATATGTATGTATATGTATATATATGTTTATATATGTGTGTGTGTATGTATATATATATGTATTTGTGTGTATATATGTGTGTGTATGTATGTATGTGTGTATGTATATGTATGTGTATATATGTAGATATATATGTATGTATATATGTGTGTGTGTATATATATATATATATATATATATATATATATATATATATGACAGCAACACTCATCACTCACAACAGTGACAAAACAATTACATTGACAATCATGTTACGTTATTTTCAAAATGTTTCCTTTTCTTTTTAATTGCTTCTTTAACACACTACTTCTCCGCTGCGAAGCGCGGGTATTTTGCTAGTATACTAATAAAAGGCAAAGCCCTCACTGACTCACTCACTCACTCACTGACTCATCACTAATTCTCCAACTTCCCGTGTGGGTGGACGGCTGAAATTTGGCAGGCTCATTCCTTACAGCTTCCTTACAAAAGTAATTTGTAATGGTCATAACTGGAAGCTATTTTTCTCCATTTACTGTAATGGAGTTGAGCTCGAAAGCCGTGGGGGGCGGAGTTTCGTGTGACATCATCACGCCTCCCACATAATCACGTGAACTGACTGTCAACACAGTACGTAGAAAACCAGGAAGAGCTCCAAAAAGCGCTGAAGAAAACATGCATTATATAATTGAGAAGGCAGCGAAACAATAAGAAGCGAGTAAGTGACATATACAATGAGTGCTGCTACTTCAGAAACAAAGCACGGTGTAAACCTAAAATTTAAATTAAGTTCATAGACAGGCTGCCGCTGGCGTTTGTCATGCCCACGGGTAATGCGGGATACAAGTTTAATGAGAGGACGCAGGATATAAACGAGAGTTTTGATCACTTTGTAACTAAGTTAAAATTGCATTCTGAGCTGAGCTCCGCAGCTAATGCAGTGTTACGGAAGTGAGTTTGTGACGCTGCCACCAAATACTCATAGAAAAATCCACAAGTTAATACACATGCTGTCTCTACAGTTTCTCCACACTGAATCCTCCAGGCACTACTTACAAAAGGTTACATTGACGATCGTGTTACATTATTTTTACAATGTTTCCTTTTCTTAGCACAAGCACAGCTGAGAAGCTTCGATGCATATGCTCCATAACGCGTTAAAAAATCACGCATTTAATCACACTTTGCAATACTAGCAAAGGGGAACTTCTGTCAATGCATGATTTCCTGGTACACCGATTACATTGATAAAGCGCTTCCCGATTCATTTTACCCTTACACAGAAAAACAGATCACCAATTAAAGCTTTATGAATAATCGATTTGCCATCAATAATTGTTTTGGTAAAGCCATACTCAGTGTAATCCTCCTTCCATTTTATAATTTTTCCGCCACTAGCCATGATTAAATGAATGGTAAAAAAGTAAGAGCGAAGCGAGGGTGACTTATTCAGGCAGGCAGGCGACAGCTCAATAGCTCGAATTTGGATATAAGTAGGTTCTATTTAGTCGCCAGAAATATCTTTGTTAGGAATGGAAGTTGAATTTAGTCTTTAAATTTCTATGGTAAAGAAAAATTTATGCAATTATGACTAAATTTAACTATATAAAGTCAAAACTTGTATATATAAAGTCAAAACTTGATTATATAAAGTCAAAACTTGAATATATAAAGTCAGCGCTTTATATTTATATTTTTATTCAACTTTTGACTTTATATATTCAGAAACAAGTTTGACTTTATATATACCGACGCTGACTATATAAATTCAAGTTTTGATTTTATATATTCGGGAATTACCTTATATATTCAAGTTTTGACTTTATGTATACTGACGCTGACTTTATATAGTCAAGTTTTGACTTTATATATTCCGACAGTGACTTTATATATTTGGGAATGACTTTATATATTCAAGTTTTGACTTTATATATTCTGACGCCGACTTTATATATTCACAAAATCAATGTATTTGCCTGTTTGGCACCCCATAGTATATGTGTGTGTGTATATATGTACACATGTATGTATGTATATATGTACACATGTATGTATGTATATATATATATATATGCCAGCAACACTCATGACAATGACAAAACAATTACATTGTCAATCATGTTACGTTATTATTAAAATGTTTCCTTTTCTTTTTACTTCTCCGCTGCCAAGCGCGGGTACTTTGCTATATATATATATATATATATATATATACTGTATATATATACTGGATATATATATACTGGATATATATATATTGTATATATATATAGGTCTTATTGTACACTGCCACTCCCTATGGCTTGCAATAATCCCCAGGTTTATTTTACACCTTATTTAACAATGGTTTTATTTCTGGCTTAGTAACCACATGTGGTTTATGCATTCTCCTCATGTCCACATTTGTTTTCTTTAAGGTTTCTGTTTCCTTTTTTTCCCAAACAAACATAAATTGCATTGACTTGCGTATGAGTGAATGTACAGTAGGTGTATGCATGAGTGAGTCTAGAGTTCACTCTGGGTTGCTGTGGATCTGTGGCTTCAGGGAAACAATAGATGGATGTGTTTCTTTTTTTATTCCCTATACATTTGTGTTGTATCCAGAGTCATGCATTAAAATTCAAGAAAAAGAAAAGAGCTATATAGACTGTGTATAAAGCAGTGCAAGTAAGCCTGGCTACTCCTTTTAATCCACTTATTTCATATTATTCTAATTTAATTGAACTACTTGATAATTTGACATAGAATTTGCTTAATGATGTATATTTTTTTTACAAAAACATTACTGAAACAACTTTTTATTGTGTATTTACTGTATAGCTAATAGCATGGTGGATAATCTGTTTTCTAAAAGCGTTAGATCAGGATTTAATATGCTTGTGATCCCACATCAGAAATAATATTTGCATTTGTGCTTTCTGTATGATAAGAATAATAACAGACTGTAAAGAAAATCCACAAAAGAGTTACTTGAATTA
This sequence comes from Polypterus senegalus, assembly GCF_016835505.1. Classification (NCBI taxonomy): domain Eukaryota; kingdom Metazoa; phylum Chordata; class Cladistia; order Polypteriformes; family Polypteridae; genus Polypterus; species Polypterus senegalus. Next base: position 176,325,975 of record NC_053157.1, read on the forward strand.
TACAAGGACTGTGTGGACCTATGAAGAACATATAAAGCAGTTGAATCTTTTTTCTTTATTTTAAACAAATACAAACATATGAGTGACATAAGCACATATATTACTTAAGTCAGCTGATTTAAGCTATACTTAAGGCATATTTTGTAGAAATGTTAGAAAATATTACTTCACATAGAGAAATACAAGTACGTGGTTCAAACTGTCAAATTCATAAGTATGGTCATACCTGCACCCAATAATGCATTAGTTTCCTGTGCTTCTAATCTGGATATGTGAATGATTGAATGTTAATGAAAGCAAATCCACAGGAACATTCAAATCTCAGCATGGGATATTCTTCAAACCTTGGTTAAATAGGAACTAAGTAAAATAAGGCTAAATCACATATTCTTGGCAAAATCGATGTCTTGCTCTCATTAATACCTGCAAAATGAATCTTGGTTTGACCCAGTTGTTCTATTTACAGCTGTCAGAAAGGGCCCAGGCTTTGCTGCTGGCCTCCTCTTCTTTCTGCTGCTTACCCCAGGCACTGCCAATATGTCAGTTGTAATTGCACATAAGTCATGTTATGGGATTGACAAGAGAAATAAAATGCAGCACTTGTGTTCTACAGTGTTGCAGTTAGTAATGACTGAAATAACAGAGTTTCAATTCACATACAGTTTGGCAAAATTGTCCCCAAAAATTCCCTTTACATATGGTTTCACAATTGCAAAGCACAATGAGGTTTTGAGGTAGAAAGCAAGGAGTATTGCTACATAAGGGTCATTCGTCAGCCAAATCCATTGTCTCTTTCCTCAGCTCCATGCACTGTCATTTGCTTTGTGCATTTCCTGCCTTCCAATTCACATCACTTGTTCCTCTTTGCAATGGTCATTTGGGTTCAGAGATTAAGATCATCTGTGCTCACTTTTCCCAGCTCTGTAGATCCCTGAAGGGCTTGGAGGTAAGCCACACATTCGTTTCCACATTTTGCACCAGAATACATTTTGCCACGCTTTTTCACGTGGACAAAGTAGGTTGCACATAAGATGAAACCATACATTCTAACAATACAGATTTTTCTTGTGGTGAAACACAATGTTTTTCAGTTTTCTAAATTGTATTTTACAAGAATTGTTTTCCTAATAACTATATAGAGAATATCATTGTGAAAAGTTTCAAGTTTATCCCACTGCTTTTTTTGTCTGACTTTTGATTAAGTATTTTTGACATCTTGCTTGGCTTACGATTTTCCCTCTCATTTTAATATTTTGGACTCTACTGCCTGTTCCATAATTGAATTTCTGTGATGATCTTATACCTGTTTGGTTTATTTTCCTTTTTAGATTAATGGCCTTAATAAAAATATTATTTTAATTTCATTTCATCTCTTTTTCATGTCTTTATTTCATTTTTTGTTTGCCCTGACGTGCACCTCTGAATATGGCATATGCTGTCAGCCAAGCACACTGATTTTTACCTACCCTTGAGGTAGTTTCCACATTACAGAGACTGAAACTGGAAAGTCATGCTATGCAAGGAGCCACCTCTGTAAAAGACCTTGGCCTGTGTGAGCCTGATCACAACACTACTTTCTACTATTACGTAGGCCCTTATTTATATCCTAGCTGGTTTCTATGTGCAGTTTGTTCAGCCTGTGTTTGATAGCTTTGCAACACAGAATCCATTTCCTCCAACAGCCTAAAGAAATGGTGTCAGTTTCTTAGTAAGTATATGTAGGACAAAAAGTATCCTATGGTAGATTGTCACTACAATTTAGATTAGTTACTGACTTATGGTGACAAAATATATATAAAAAGTGGATGAATGGAGAGGTAAATTTTATATAGTAAACTAAAGCCTTGAATACTGTTTAGTAAATAGAGTTACATTAGTGAATGCAGATAATGAAGCCCTATCAAAGACAACAGCTGAAGTAACTTTTAACTTAATTTATAACTTGGCAACATGGACTACATATTTTAGATACCTATATTTATGTATCTAGTATTTCATACAATAAATCCAAGGCTGATAGGCACTTACTGCTATACTTCAAATGCAACAGTAAGGTTAAGTAGGGTAGTACAATTGAGAAATTACTGCTGTCATGAAGCCTTGGTGCAGAATCAATCACAGAAAAAGAATTACTGTGCAAATTACCACTTCAGACAAACCACTTCAGTGTTAGCTTTCTTCTACTATTCTCTAATATAGTCGTCACCAACATTACAAACAACATATCTTACTTTCTCCCCCTACACCTCTGACAGATTTCAACCTAACCCACCAAAGCTGCCTTCAGAAGCCTAAATACTGACAGGGAAAAAAAATCCCAGCAGATACGAACATTTCATCATTTACTTTCAGACATAAAGTGATCCAGCAGATGAATTTAATTTGCCAAAAATGCTGTATATCTGAATGACAGGAACATTTTATGGTGTCATTCCCTGATCAAGTTTTTTTAAAAAAACATGCAGATTTGGACAGAATGAAAAAAATAAAATGATATTATAACAACATTTGAAATTAAAATGTTCAAAACACAGAAACAACTTAAATTACTATATAACTGAAGAAGGCTGTCTAACCCAAATACTTAAAATGTCAGGCTTTCTAAAGATTTACCGAAGGATTTAGGTGGTTATCTTATAACAGCTGATAGTAGATACTGTATGTATTATTATGGTTATTAAAAAGTAAGAAGCCTTTTATATTTATAAAAAAATATATTTTATATCTTTAAAAAAGTTTATTTAGATATATACTGTATAAACTTTAGACTTATATTTATAATTCTTTTTCTCCTGTGTTGTTGAAAGACTCCTTTTCCAAAAAAATATTACTCTATTCAATTGAACCAAAATATCTGAGGGAAGACCCCTGCAGAGCTAGGAAAATGTGGAAGAAACACATAACTAAGAAGTGAACTGTGCTTCTTGTAACTGGTTACCCATTAATTAGTTTCCAAAAAATATTTAATATAAACAGGATCAGGAATATCAATATAACTTTTTTTTTCTTGTGAAGCCCCTTTGTACAATAATTACAATTAAAACAAATAAAATGCAACGAAAACAAAAACAGTTTGTAATATTGAAAGATGACAGGGAAAAATTCTGCAGTATTAAAAAAAATGGCCTTTGCATTTTAAGGGATATGAAAAAGTTTTAACACATAACCTGAAAGCGGTATTTATTTGTACTGAATGGTAAACTATGTGAATTACATAACTATATCATTTCAGTTTACAGTGAATTTTTCTTGTTTTAGAATCAACATGGATGCAGAAAATAACAAGCTTATATGCAAATACAAACTTATAACAAACTATGATGTCACATATGATCTTACACACTCTATAGTCAGATACTTTTGCATGTAGCTGGCGGCCTCTCAAAGTGTCAGGTGGTAGGCTGCTCTGTTATCCAAAGAACTTCTGTGGCACCGTAATTACATACATAGGAGGTTTATTAGCCTGCTGTATATATGGTTGTTACACTGAGGAGCAACCATGTGGGGTTCAATGCACATTCATGTACGAACATTTAAAACATTATTGTGATTTATAAAAGTAAATTGTGTAGAAATGTGCGCATAAGCCAGTTTTTTAAACAAGTTTTTTTTGGTGTACACACTTCCTTGTTTTTTGATACTTGAATCTATGCAAAGTTTTATAAAAGAGATCCCTGACCTGTGTGGGGTACCCTTTGCCAATGATGAACATGTCAAGTCAGCTACAGATGAGTGGTCGCAGGAACAGGCAATGTTATGGCAGACATATCATTGTTATGCATGAACAATAAAACTTTTTTGGTTTTACTTGTGTTTTTCTTAATAGGTCAGGCTCAAAACATTTCGATCACTATTCGTATACAGTATACAGGATTATTAAGTACAAATCCCAACTTTCCTATTTCAAACATATTCTATAAAATCGGGAATGGTCTCCCCTACAGTTTCTCATATACCTCGATATGGGGATGGATATTTGAGGAGTAAACCATAATACAATGATTATATTTCATATTATGTACATTAAAGAACCATCAACAACAAATCAAATTAATAATATATTTAACAATTATTATGAAAGTAAAGTTGAATAAATTGGACTCTGCAGCTGCATGAATAAAAGGTAATGTACCACTTCCAGTTAATGGAAATATCTCAAAAGTTGATAGAAATCTACGTTTTGTACCTAATACTTGTACGCAAAATTTGGTTGACCTAAGTGAAAGCGTACTCAAGTTATCGTGTTTACATACTGTCACACACGCGTGCATAGGGAGCAACTTAAAGACCCGACGAGCAACGGAGTATATCGTGCCAGGGGACAAAGGCGGGGTACTAACCTCTCTTTCTTTATTTCCACAGAAAGATCAAAGCAATGGCGCCTTGAGTTTACACGGACTCCCTAACCACGTGCTACCACTTATGCATTCCTTCCTTCCCTTCAGTCCACTTCTGATGATGTCATGACTCCCATCAATCACCACAGTTCTTCCCAGACAAAAATTGTCCCCCATAAGAGTTACATGTTGTCTGTTGTTATGCTTGGAGAGCTAGAACTGGCCTTTGAAACTTACAATATATGGGGCTGGAAAATTCCAAAACTTTATGCTTGTTTTGTCTTTCTTTTACAATACACAGACACAGACATAATGCCAAAAATGGTATTTTTGGACTCAGGGAGGTCTAGAACGTTGAGATTCATCAAAATCTTGACATCAAATCTTTGGACGATTACAATACTTTCCCTATACTTCGTATACAAGAAAGCAAAAGGATCATGTCACAGGCACATAACCACAATTTTAATTACATAGTGATGTCTGAAAACAGTTTCTTCATATTTGACGACACATCAGCTTCCAGGCAGACTAAGTGCTACCACAGACACCCAGACAGTGAAAAGACTTAATATTTGCACAACAAACACAAATAAATACAAATCGTAAAATATAAATTCATACTTTTGCTCCATTTTTCAGCTTTCCTGTCAAAATTGCCCTAGTGTATGTGTGACACTGCTTGCAGTGGGCTGGTATTCCATTCGGACTGTACTCTTAACTAAATATGTCAGGATAGGCTCCAAGTGTTTTGTGACTGTGAATGAAATTATTTGATTTTGGAAAATGCATGAATAAGGTGAAACATTTTATGACTTACAATGCAGATCCATCATTAGTCAAAAATAGTCTTTATTTGTCATGGTTTACTTGCACTTAAGACTGCTTCAGCTGATACATATTATAGCATCCTCAGATATCTATAATCCTGACTATCACTAAGCATATACTGTACATATAATGCATAATTCATAATTCAGTGAATGGTGGTCACTAAATCCAGTTCAAAGCTATAATTCACTTCAAGTACATTCCTATCAGTATCATTGTGCATAACATTTGGATCTATCCTAAATTACAGATTTTTCTGAACATACTGTTGCAACTTTCACTAAATAAACCAATCTTATATCTATACTAGCAATAACAAATTATAAATACTAAATTATATATAAAGGCTTCGATAAAAAGTACTTTCACAAAATGATGAAGAAACATTAACTTCAGTAACTATATTTTATACAGTAAGTATATATATATATATATATATATATATATATATATATATATATATATATATATATATATATATAAACATATATACTGTATATATGTATGTATGTATTCCCCTACTGCTTTTTGTATTTTTGTTAAAATTCAACATCTCCCATTTTAGTACTCATTAACATTAATTTACTCAAAAAACAGCATGACACTTAAAAGCACACAAACAGTAAACAATCTTCAAATATATTCATTTTTTGCTGTTTAAAGAATACGATTCTTAGAGGATAACTTATTTGCATTGAATTCACAAAAAATGAAAAAAACAAAAACTATTCAACACAGCAGGTTTTAAGTGATTTCAGGAGAAATTGACAAATGCAGGAGATTTTTTTTTAATAAAAATCTACTTGTCAGAAATATGTGTGCCTGGTAAACCTATACTACAGGTGCACAGTTTTGTTTTAATTTACAGTATATCAGGTCCTATGTTAATAAGATTTTATTTCAACATGACATTTTTTATATTTCACATTTAATATTATATGTTTTACTGTTTGTTTGCCTACAAATATATATGATATAAGTATAAAACATACAACAAAATTTATACATATAAAGTTTTGTACTTTAATGTTATATTATGGTTGTATTATAGTATGTGTAAGCATTCTGAATCTGCACTAAGTGAAGATTGCTATAGAAGAATAAGTAAAAAAAATCATTTAAAAATCTTCTTGGTCAATGTTAAAGGTACCTTTCAATTGTAATTAATTCATAATTAGAGTAGTATTGCCTATGATACACTTAACAGCAGAATATAATGTAAGTGATGAGGAAAAATGCAAGACAGGTTGGTTTTTCAAATTTAGTAACTCTCATTGGCCTCTTGTTAAAGACGGTACCTGAAATAGCCATGTGTGAAATGGGTTTATGTATATTTCTGAATGTGAGCTTTAAACATTTGCACTCAGCTAACTGGGCTGACAACAGTCATATTATTTGGTACTGGGCATGAGACTGAAGGTTTTCCTGGCAAAGTGACCCTGAAACAGAAGGTACGCCTGAGAGATGAAGTTCAGAGTAAATGGGGTTTTAGATCTCAAATGTACATGACTACTAAAACCAACTTAAAAGGGACCGCAATTGAATTTTGAGAAATTTCTGAGGTGGCTGGTTTACACGTTTCAACCATTGCAGAACCTATTGATGATAATCTAAAAGGGGATAACCTGGTGTTTTCTTGTGGATTCCTGTACATATATAATTGTGTAGCTGTACTAGGAGACACAAAGGCAAGTGTTTTTTTTCTGTCAATCATGTATACCTCTAATAGTCTCTGGTGGAGTAAAGCAGTCAGAGCAATCCACTGAGACCTGATTCCATCTAAAGGCAGCTAAAGCTATTAGAAGAATCTCAGAGAAGCTGGAGAAGTGTCTGTGGTGATGATATTAGCGGTACAATTCAGTATGTGCCTGAAGAAATGAATGTAACTTGAGATAAACTGCAAGCCACTGGTTGTGATAGTCACCAGCAAGCAAATATTTTAAAAAAGGATGAATACCTTTTGTATATAACTCAGCCCATTAGTGAAATACTATGCCTCTTAGACTAAATATTATAAATAATCATCGATTTAACTGCTGTTTCTTGAGTTTAACCAGGTTAGCTGGGTGTCCCTCAAATCTTTTTACTCCACTCACCACATTTTCGGGTATCCTCTGGAATGAGACCCTTTTTTTATCAACTGATACCATCTCTTATGATGGTTTTTTTGGACCCTCCCTCTCCACCTCCATCTTGGTGCACCACTTTACCCACTCATTTTCTGACTTTTAATCCATTTGGTCAACCATCTTTCTCTTTCTCCTCAGCTATCACCTAAAATCCAACTGATTATCTTAACCTGATATTCATGTTCTTCTCGTTTTGTGACATTATGCACATCCATCTGATAATTCTCATCTCTATTCTTTGTAGCTTGGCTTCATATTCTCCTTCCATTGGCCATGTTTCATTTCCATACATACTCCTCACATAGCTTTCACAAATTTTACAGTTTAATGTCAAAGAGTCCCTTTTTGAAGTCAGAATGAGAGATAGCTCTTGGAATTCTTCCATGCTCCATCTGCACTGAACATGTCACCTAAGTAGGAGAACTTTTTCCAGAACAGCTCCATTGTTGACAATCCACAGGAGAGCAACTAGGCTGATTCAATGACTAAAGGGATGAGTCATGAGGAAAGATTAAAGAATTGAGCCTTTTCAGTTTAAGCAAAAGGAGATTAGGAGGAGGCATGATTTAAATGTTTAAAATTATGAAGGCAATTAGTACAGTGGATCTGGACTTACTTTAAAATGAGTTCAGCAAGAAGCCGACATGTTAAGGGTAAATTTCACAGAAACATTGGGACATTTTTCTTCCCACAGATAACCCCAGACACATTGAATTCGTTACCAAGTGGTGTGGTAGAAAGTAGACCTTTAGGGACCTTCAAAAGTAGACTTGATGTTATTTTGAAACAATTAGGAACTGGTGATCTTTGTTGGGCTGAATGGCCTGTTCTTATCTAGATTGTTCTAATGAAGTGAACATCTGTGAGGAGAACCTCTTGTACTGACACAATGTTTTCAGTGGGAGTGTGCTTCTGAGTCACGAAATTGTATAATAGTGTTTATAGGTGGTGAATGTGATTAGAGATGCTCTACAGCATTTTTTATCACAACAATAAAAGTTGCAACTGCAGTGTTGGAAATGATCTTCTAATCAAAAAATCCAGGGAAACAAGACAAAGCCCATTGCTAAGGTGCTCCTTATCTACAGTAGCCACTGCAAATGGGGTATCAGAGATGAATAATTGGAAAGAAAATTATACAATTAAGCCATAGTGCAAAGGTGTTTGGTGGAAGGCATTAATGCTGGATTGTTTTGGAGAGGTGACTTATGCATGTGAAAGATGGAACTATTAGGAACTGAAGCAATAAAAACATACCTTAGCCATCCTGGGCTAAAGCAGCAGAAATAAAATTGAGGGGCTTATCATGAATTAAAGAATTTGCACTAAAAATTACTATGTTACCAAAATACAACATAATGCACTTAAGTAGATAGTATGAATTACCTTTTTTGAAGAAGGTCAGGACAGAGGAGGACAGTCCAATGGGAAAGTATATGTAATGAAAAACTTTAGCATGCACAAAAAGACTTACTTATTTCAAATGGCAAAGGTGGTTAAAGTAAGCTTGCAAAACACAGGAGAAGTATGGAAAAATGTGAGTTAATTAGAAGTGGTCAATGGGTCTGTCATCACAGCCATATTAAATTATTCGAGGTCCTTACAGATACTGTATATAGGCTATCAGATTTCACCTCTACAGTCAAGTTAGCATCCTGGAAAAGATGAAGAAAAAGGTCTGGGAATCCACCCAAGTTCTGTATTTTTTACGGAGGACAAGTAGGTAAATAGTAAAAAAAAAAAATCTATAATTATTTAGGCTGAGTGCTTGCTGCTGAAAGAATAAAGGTAGGGAAAGACAATCATCTCTTTTGTTCTCTCTTACTCTCTTCTGGGTCATTAGCCGAATCTGGAGGACAAATTTTATTGATGGACATCTGAGCTAAATACAGTATATGTGGCTTCTTAAATCCAACCTTCAAAGCTTTAAAAAGCACACATGTTGTAAAATATGTATGAATGCATGTTCCCCTATGATTCTGTATTTTTAACTTTTTCTTATTTTTTAATATTTAAAATGTAATTTCATTAAAATTGAAAAGCCAGTTACGTTAACACTTTGCAGATAGTTCTTGTTATTTCAATATATTTCTGCTATGCACTCACATAAATTGTTTTTTTTAAACTTTGCAATGTTGAAGTCATGCAAGCTTACTTGTGTACACTGACAGAATTCACTTGTTGGCTCTTTCTTGGTTGTTGTCAGGTACATTCATTGCTTCAATTGACAGCAGGACAAACTCTTCGTGCTTCACTGCTATAAATGTTATACAGTAATAATTGCATATACAACCCCAAATCAGAAAACATTGGAACAGTATGGAAAATGCAAATAAAAAAAACCCAGACACAGAAGAAGGCAAAGTTCCCTTGCCCTTTACACACTGAAATTCCTCCAGATTCCTTGAATGGTTTAATGGTATCATCATATATCATCATTTCCCATATCAAGGGAAATATATGTAAATCCTTCCAATCTTTCCTTGAGGAACATTGTTTTAAAATATTTCAACAATTTTTACATGCACTTGTTGACAGACTGGAGATCCTCTGCCCATCTTTGCTCCTCAAACACTCAGCCTTTTATGGAATCAGCTTTTGTACCAAATCATGATTACAATCACCTGCTGACATCACCTTTTTCGAAATCACATTATTAATTCATTATTTTACCTCATTAGTGGCCCTAATTTGCCTTCGTTATAACTTGTTTTGCAATGTGTTGCAGGCCTGCAATGCAGTAATGGATGTTTATTAGCAAAGTGAAGTTGACCAGGCAAATAAATGTCTGCAATAGAAGCCAAAGTACATTTAAGAAACTCTGCCTTTTTTTTTTTGGCATTTTCTATATTTTTCCCCAACATTTTCGGATTTGGGGTTGCAAAAGGATAATGCAGAAGAATTACGACTTAGCTAGCACACCTTCAGTACACAAAAAAATTGCAAGATATATCAAAAGGATGTTTCACTGAGTTACCTTGATTTTTGCTGTGAAGGGGATATTTAGATAAAAACACATGATATTGTTTCTGGCAAACCCTAGCATTAGCCTAAACAAATAAAATATTACAGATGCCTTACAGAGGGTACTCATAAAACTGCCTGGCTGTAACACTGAAAACGGAAATATTAGAAAAATGCTAATTAAAAGTTCTTGCCTAAGTGGAAACCCTAAGAAATCTTTGTTTTTATCAACTTTTTGTAGGACAAAATGGCATTTCCATTTCTGTAGTGAAAGCTTATGTTGACCTGTTTTTGTGTGGTGTGAGTAACATTAGTAGAGACCTCATGTTTCTTTGAAAGTGCCATCTATAAAATCACATGAACACAATGAAGTGGGAAGGTACAAGTGGGAAGTTTGAAAAGTCCGTGAATGTAGCATATAGCTTGTGCCCGTCAAGAAATCTGGTGAGGTGATTATCTTACAAAAATAAAATAAAAAATAAAATGCACAAATAAAAATAACTAAATTAAGAAGGATGGTAGTTAACAAGTTCCTGAAAACTCAGTTGACCCTATGTGGTATAAAGAAGACAAAACAAATAGAAAGGTTTGGGGATCCACCCTGTATATTGCAAAATGCAGTCATCAATTAACTGAGAATTAAGTAGTTGCAAACAGTGACTAAAATTGGAGTGCTTGGATCTTATAGGTGCAGGGCAGTGAGGTCTGTAGGAGGGCATGGTCTGGTGATGGAAGTGGGTGGAGCTGTAGTTCAGCTTCCCTTCTGGTGGTCTGTGGACGAGGGAGAAAAGGCTTTAGTGCAGTTCATCAAACCCTGACTCTCCCTCACTTAAACCCTTAGACTGCCTCCCGTGCACGTGTGTGACAGCAGTTAGACATATTCCTGTCTAAACATGGTATAACACCTTGTAAGGAGAAATATACTACAATACTGAATGTAATGTGTAGGAATACATTATCAGAACTTCACAGTGATTTATCCTTTAAATGGACACGTAAACACTGGTAACATAATTAAGGCTACAAAGCCAAAACATTGTCTCTAAACATCCTTTCTATTTTTTTTTTTTTTGCTTGCAAAAGATTTTTGCATTTTCATTTAACGGATGCATGCTAACAGGTGTCACACATGTGCGCCTGAGGCTCGCCTTTGAGGATCACCAGAGGTAAGCGCTACAACCCCTGTTACTAGCAGTTTCATTACTTTTTCAACCACAGCCCAAAGAAACTGACTCCATTCCTTCCAGTCCAGTCACTATTAAGTTGAGGTGCACCTGGCTGGGCTCGTTTTATTCTCGAGACAGCAGACTACAAAACAGACCTCCTACCCAAATATCGACCGCTCTGCAGAGCACTGGATCACCCTGAGGCTTACCTGAGTTAATTTGCTTTTGCTATCTGTAATTATTCATGCCATCAAGCAAATGTTTAATTTGAGACTCTGCAATGATTAAAAGGGAAGGGGCCAGTTGGTGCCCCAGTATTTCTTTTGTGGTTAAATTGGTTGGGGATTTTAAAAACTTCATAGATCATTTTTTGATACAATTATATCTTTATGCATAGGTTTAGCTTTTTTATACCTTATAAAAAATGTCTCTGCCTTGTACTAGGAAAAGGATATTACTTAATGCAGAAGTTTGTATTGCTATAAACAATATATTTAACTGTAAGGCAAGATGTAAATATCTGTACAAAAGACTCTTTAAGATGCTAAAATATTTTGGTTAAAGTGGTGGACACTATGAAGAGGTATATACTATTCTGTATCGTCTATTGGACTGCTGCAAATCTTGTGAACTCTACTTGAATAACATGACAAATCGATCAATTAATAGAGCCTGCTGCTGTCTGGATTCCATTTATCATAATGGTTTAAAATTTTCAATCTATTCTGTTGGAATTCCACACACTATCTAGTATTTGGATGTAATTGCTCTGAATCAAGCCAGCTCAGCTAAACCAAGATGAAGAATGAAGAACTCATCCATGATCATATACTATTACCAGAGACTCTTGTTCTACTGATGTGTTGCTTTCTATGCATTTTCATAATACAGTGACAGTGTGCAAAAAGGCACATAATTCTACATTCGTTAATACAAACTTCATTTACATTAGGAATTAAAGTGAATTTTTTTTTCCTCCAAGATTTAGTTGCGTTTTTGTGAATGTAGCAATGGAATTTCTTCATGTGGAGTATTTTGCATTCTTTTTTGTGCTATTTCTTCTTCATGATAGCAAGGTTGACTTTAAAGTTAATTGACTGAAGGTGGTCCAGTATTGACAGTTTTGATATGGTTCCAGGGACAACAGAAATGAGGATATCAGGTTTACCACATTTATTATTCTAGAGAGGTTTTTTGTAGGATTTTATTTTACTAAATTGTCATTATTTTAAAAGAACTCTTAAATTGTGAGGTCAAGGCATAGGTGATATAGTCAAAACTTATCTTTCCTATCAGAAGATAAACACCTATATGGCAACATATAATACTGCTTCTGCAGTTACAGAAATTTTGTTCATTAAATTGTAGGTGGGTTTTGGGTATATTTTTAAAAGTTGCTTGAATTGTGGGGTACTTTAATCTTTCTGAGCAAAAATGCAGCTTCAATTCAAAATGCTTTCGGCAAGATAACCCAGTTAGACTGGCCTGTGTAGATTAAATATTACAGCATTTCTGTAAGAGTTGGCTGTGCATCTTGCTAATGTTTCAGAGTGAAAGTGATTATAAAATTTCTTAGGTATTGTGATCATATTGTTGAAACTGCAGACAAAGCAAAAATGGTCATTGCTTAATTCTATTTTGGAAAGCTGATATGTCATACTCAGTGAATATAGAACTTTTACCAAACGTCTGCATGGAATATTCATTAATGACTCCACAATACTGCAGAGCAGACAGTTATAACACAAGTTATAATGTAACAGAGATGCATTGTCACTTGACCAAGATGAGTGCAGGGTGGGCTCTTTCGTGTGAGATGGGCATTTCCCTTCTTTGTGTTTGCCTTTTCTGAACTGACAATGATGCTATTGGACCATAGACTCTGGTTCAGATGATGTGGTACTTTCCTATGCTTCTCCATCATCCTTTGTGTAATGTGCTATTCTGGTGTTCTATACAAGAAAGAGGTTAAGGCAAGGAGGTCATTATGTCATCAGTGAGTGAGTGATTGTTGAGTTGTAGCTTGGGTTGTAAGTAAATGGTATTTTGCATTCATTACAACTATCTCCAGATGTATTTCCCCTTGATAGCTTACAATATGTTTATAGTTATTCATCTGTTCAGTTATTTTCTAAGACTGCACCATCCAGGCCAATGTTGCTTATAACATAATAGTTAAAATTATATTAACTATTGAATACTCATTTTATTTACCTTAAACTACCCACTTTAAACCTGAGTAGACTTTTTTCAGAAATACAGAGAATGTTAAACTGTTTAATATAGATAGATAGATAGATAGATAGATAGATAGATAGATAGATAGATAGATAGATAGATAGATAGATAGATAGATAGTAATTGTAATAACAAAATCTCAAAATAGTAAATCCCATTTTATTTTGTGTCACAACTTTATTTTGTGTGTAGTGAATGCAGTGTCATTTTTTAAGCAATTATAATCTTCTAAGAGTCACTTTCACCTCCCATCTCCTTTAAAACCTGAAAATGCCTTTGCCTGCCCAAAAGCACAGTTTATAATTACAGTATATTTCATTGTATGAGTCAGCAGAAGTATTCACAGCTACTGTGCTCCATTGGTAACTTGCTCTTTTCAATCCTACTTTATGTAGAGAGAAATGAAATGAAAAATGCCAGCTCGGTGTGTGCTATATGCAGTTTCCAAGCATTCAGCAAAACCTGCTGAAAGATGAATAGATTCCTTGTGTTTTATAGCTAGTAGCAATGAAATGTCTAAGAGAAGATGCAGGTAAAGTTTCAACCTTGACTGACTGTTAAAAAAGTTAGTTTTTTTTATGCAAACAATTTACTGTTCCACAATAGCATAAATTTTAAAACCCTAAAATAACAGTGCATTGTTTAAAAAAAATGACAGCACATAGAAGATCTATTAATCTTTTCTGTAACAGCATTCACAAAAGCAGATACTTTACTGAATAAGCATGAAAATAATTTTTTTGTGTGTATAAATGATAAATTCCACTTAGTGTGACTAGATGTCTGTCCAAAGAAGCAAAATTATTTCACATGAAAGGAATATATTAAAGTAAATTGAGAGATTTGCTGAGGAACAACTTTTAAAACATTTGGTATATATGTGAGGATATGTTGCATTAAAAACTCACAAATGAAATTTGAATAATGGAATAAATTACCATTCTATTTACCTTAGCATATGTGAAATACCTGTATGGTTTTGCTTTTTTAATTTTATTTACAATGTAACAACTGTTTCAGGCTTCTTAGACCCATACCAGTTCACTGGATGACAATGCCTTCTGATCTGAACCGCTGCCATTGAAAATCTAAGTCAGTATTTATGGATTCTCATAGTTTAGTATCATTATATTAGACTCAGCAAGGTGGTGTTGGTATCATGGTATAGAATTTCCCCTCAAAGATCAACAAAGTATCTATCCACCTAAAGTATCTATCTATCTATCTATCTATCTATCTATCTATCTATCTATCTATCTATCTATCTATCTATCTATCAATGGTTGTCTATGACATGCAACTAAGGGGAAGGCTAATGCGACTTCAGTAAACTAGCATGATAAATATTAATGATGAGACTACATGAAAGTGGTGGTAAATCAGAAATGCAGTGTTGTGATAACAAACTAAGATAATAAAACATTGGAAGTTTCTCCACAATAACCATTGCAGTGTACTGTATTGTGTGAGGCAGTTTATACTTTGAAATGTTCTCTGTGTGAGTTTTGTTGATGTCCATTAAGGTTGTGTGTGCACCATAAAAACACATGGACCCAGGAGGTAGTTTCCCTCTTTCCATATATTATTTTGGTCTTCACCAACCATACTGGCTGGGAGACCACCCAATCCATGGTTTCCATTACACTGGAAAGTACTGTTCTGTAACTAAGGCAATATATATAGCACATGGACTTTATTGCATCATCTGTTGTTAGATTTTTTACTGAATATGGATACTCTGATAAGCAATATGACACCAGAAAATAATAACATTAATAGTGTTACAAAGGAAAATTTTATTTGCCTCAGATTTCTTAGATTACAAAGCTTCAAGGACATAGCTTGAACTCATATAACTGATGTCAAATTGAAAAAGGTGCAAGAAGCTAGAGTAAAGTGGAATGGTTAAGCAGATGTCTATAAATTCCTATTACTATACTACTTAAATTTTTCAAGCATGAAGGGAAAAAAGGGAATACAGAATTTGGCATTTCTGATGTGGTCCGTAGGGGGGTGAACTTGAGTACACTACAACTTAAAAATAAGGAAAGGAAGTTGAGGCATAACTAGTATGATTTATTAGAATCAAAAAGTAAATATAGACATTCAGATGATAGAAAAAAAACAATAAATAAAATAACAATAGACTATAAGATTTAAACTTAGTAGTCGGAGTGCCTAGAACATTTAGCCACTGTGGTTTGTCTCCTCCAAAATATTCCTTTGTCTCATCTGTGTCTTCCTCCACCAGACACCACAACTCACTAAATGATTAACTGGTAGAAAATTTTAAGCTCCTGCCAGAAACTTCTTTTACAACAAATGTGGCCCCAAGACCACATTTAGGATCATAAGTAATTTTGGAGACTGTGGTAGCCATTCTCCTAGAAATCGTCCCGGTGGTCCTTGGTGTGCCTGCAGTCCTAAACCCTGTGGTATGCCAAACCCAGGTTACTTCTGAAATAAGGAGTAGAGGCTCACATATAATGTCTTTGGACTCTTTCATGACACCTAATGACATTTGTGACTCCTGAAATATTTCCCATCACCCCAACTGCCCAGGACTCATATCAGCCTCGCCCCAATAGGGGTTACATTCTAAATTAAAAAGTGTGTGTGTGTACATGAGTGTGCTGTTGACTGGTGTCTCATCCATGGTGGTTCTTGCTTTGTAGCTAATGTTAATGGAATTCAATCCGACTCTCTATGATCCAGAAACAGGTAAGCAATAAGGTTAAAAGATTAGATCTGGAACATACTACGTATATCTGTAAATGCAGTAAGATGCCATCGGACAGTAAAGTGTAATAATGACTATAAAACTAAAAATGCAACAGCTGCAAACCCATACCCCATGTGATATTTACCCTGAAAGATGAATACAATTTTGAAGAAGTTTTATTTTGTTTGTATTTATCTATATACTGTATATACAACAATTTTTATTTATATAGCATGTTTTCATAAAAACAATATACCTCAAAGTTCTTTACAAAATTAATTAAAGAGAAGTTAATATAAAACATAAACAAACAAGATTAGGCAATAATATTGTATGTTTGTAACAAAGGAGGACAAAAACAACAAAAAAAACACTCCAGTTAGGCTGGGAAAAATAAAATCTGCAGGGGTTCCAAAGCCAAAAGACTACCCAAACTCAACTAGGCAGTCTACCTAACACAGATTTTCCAAATCAGTCCTTATGGTTTTCAGGCTTCACATGGAAGAAAATTTATGATGATGGTCATGTGGACATCTGGTACACCCGCCATTGAATCCATTGTGGGGTACAGCCTGGACACAGACAGGTAGACATGTTGGTTCACCACACACATTTTATTTTCAATACTATTTACAGTGCACAACCCAGTGCCGCAGCACCAATCACCCCTTCAAGTCCTGGCCAACACAATGCCTTGCTCAGTCCTCAGACCGCCTCCACTCCTCTCCTTCGAGCTCCGTCCACTTCCATCCGACTTTTGCCATCGACTGGATGGACTGGACTGGACCACGGGCCCCTACAGGGTTGGGCTTCCAAGCCCTCAACCCGTGGCCCCCAAAGCAACCAGGGTGGCGGCCCCCACGTGATCCCAGATGGGCGCATGCCCTCTTCTGGTCCTTCACGGCATCCCGGCAGGGTCATCGCCCCTGGCATCCCTGACACCATAAACACAGGGAACAGGATGGTGCCTTGATCAGGTGGTGCCACCACAGAAGAACTGGAAAAGACAGCAGAGAAAAGTACAGATTAAGATGGAAATGCAGAACCCAGAGGAAAATAATTCAGTGCCCATATTGTGTAATACTGATACAACTAAAATGTAGCTAAGAAAAAGCCCTTTTAAAATAATGGGTTTTTAGCAGTTTTTAAAATTGTTCTACAGTATAAGCCTGGTGAATTTCTGTTGATAAAGTATTCCAAATTTTAGGTGCATAACAGCAAAAAGAGATTCCTTAAATGAAAAAAGATTCCTTATATTCCTTAAGTGAAAAAATGCAGTACTAGTTATTTGATTAATATGTGTTGTAAAATTTAGGTCTGAGTGGATAGTTACCCCTAAATTCTTTACCTCCGACTTGACTTTTAAGCCTAAGGGATTAAATTTATTTCTAATGCCATCACTATATCAATTTTTGTCAATGACTAAGATTTCTGTTTTCTCCTTATCTAGTTTTAGAAAGTTACTGCTCATCCATTCAGAAAAATAAGTAAGACACAGGATTAGAAAACCAAGAGCATCAAGGTCATCAGGCACTATCGATAAATACAGCTGTGTGTCATCTGCATAGGTGGGGTAACTCACCCTGTGCTTTGAGATAATCTGACCTAATAAAAGCATACAGATTGAAAAGAGCAGTGGACCCAGAATAGATCCTTGTGGTACAAGATATCATGGATCTCCAAGGTATAATCACAACAACTAACAAATAATTTTCTACCTCCTGTTTAGTATGACTAAAACCAATTGATGTTTTCCATGAGGTCCACCCATTGATTAAGCCAATTTATAAGAATATTGTGATCAATGGTGTCAAATGCTGCACTCAAATCTAAGAGGACAAGAACAGATAAATGGGCTTTGACCGCAGTAACCTGCAAGTCATCTACTACTTTTAACCAGTGCAGTTTTTGTACTGTAATTTGTTCTAAAACCTGAATGAAGCTTGTTCATTCAAGTGATCATTTAGCTATGTTATAATATGCTAAAGGTTGCGTCTGTCTGTCACATGATTACTCGATAACCACTGGGGTTGAGCCTTGATGGTCTTATTCGAAAGCTTATGATATGATACATGCTGGTGAACTATAAACTGTATTTGGGGCAATCTATGCAAAATTATTGGGGTTTGCATCTTTCCTATGGCAAACTGCATAGGGAAATTCAGCAAGAATGTGGCCTGACATGAAGAAAAAGAACAGTAGTGACATCTGCTGAGCCTGATGCAAATTGTAAAAACCGTTTACATGATAGGAAAAAGACGAATGACAACTCTGGCCTCCTACTAGTTATAAAGGATTGTATGTTTCTAATGGCAAAGTGGTTGTGAATGTGACAAGGCTGTTGATCTTAAAGCAAATTGCAGAAGCCAAGTACATGACATTCACTTCTCAGTCAAGCACATGCGGTGTGGCAAGTTGCTAATACTCCTGCACTACCAGGGCTGGGACCTCGATATTGGGAGGACAGGAAGTCTGCATTTCTAGTTTTTTATTTGCTCAGTTTATTAGAATGTTGACATTAAACTTACAAGTAAGTTTCAGTTCACATGAAATAATGTGTTAAAAGTTATAACATGTATTTTGTATTTTTCTATTTTTCACTGCAGAAAAATATAAGTTGTATTAATTTACACATACTGTATATACATAATTTATACATTATTTATACAGTGTTAAAATGTCACATAATCTATTTTTTCATATAAACATAAATGTGTTATAATTTGTATATAATTAAAATAGGCAGAATCTGTAGAATTAGTTTAATTACTTGTATTTGTATCTTCATTTTCAGTAGAATTATGAGAAAATGCAACAATATACTGTACATATATGATTAGCACAATGACATTTTTCTTATTATTTACAATCAGCAGTCAATGTACAATTTATTTTGTTATTCACACATAAATAAAGCTAAACGTACCTTACAATTGCAAAAAACAAGACAATTCCCTTTATACAAAACATTTCCTTCTTATGTAGCTTAGCATCATATAAAGCGTCAAGGTTTTTTAAACACCAACATTCCATTTCCGATGGGACATTGTATGAGTGTTTCAACTATTCACTTTAAAACTGAAAAGAAAAGGGAACAAAAAGACAATAAAAATCAGAATAATATCTGACCTTCAGTAGAAAGATGTTAATAGAGGACTTTCTTGAATAAAAGCAGTGCATAATGAAGAATGCTTCTATAGTAGTGTAGAGGCCTGGGGCCTCATGTATAAATAGTGCGTACACACAAAAATGTTGCATACTCCCGTTTTCACAATCAAATCGTGGTGTATAAAATCTAAACATAGTGTAAAGCCACGCGCATTTTCACGGTAGCTCAATCCTTGGCGTACACAAGTTCTCCTCTCGGTCTAGCAAACAATGTGGCACCCACATCAAAGCAGTACTGTTGTTCCAGTATGGTTTCCCTTTCTTTTTTAGATCCACATCCCTGATGCGGCTTAATCAAATACACTGAAATTAACCGCATATTGTTTATTAGTATAAGGCATCTGATTGTAATTAACCTGTAACAATATAATGGTCCATGGAATGGCCAAACTATTCCAAATACCATAGCTGCCTTAGCGTTGTCACTCTCACTGCACCTTCTTCTTCTTTCAGCTGCTCCCGTTAGGGGTTGCCACAGTGGATCATCTTTTTCCATATTACTCTCACTGCACCACTCAAAGTATTTATATCACTGTATCTGAGTGTATCTCTACAGCAACTGATCGGAAAGAGAATTATCAGTATACAGCATCAAGCACACACTGCCTCAGCCATGCTGCCTATTTGAACTGGTCTCATGCGACAAACGCTTCAAAGTCTTTCCTGTACTAACCTTACGGTTCAGAAACAGTTGCATCCCAAGAACTATAAATGCAATCAATCAGTCCATTAAGTGCTCCTGGTAGAACTGTTTATACTTATAAGTACAATTACCTCACTGTAAACTTGCAATACAGTTATAATCCTTCTATATAAAAGCGGTCGGGATTGTCCTTCCGTCCCGTGAGTGCTACGCAGGTTGCGGAGTTTCACACACGCCCCGTCCATTTTGCAATGCACGATGGGATTTGTAGTTTCGTTTTTCCAGGTAAAAGATGAGTTTTCTACTCCAGGCTGTGCGATATCTTCTTCTTCTTTCTTACTATATAAAAGCGGTCAGGATTGTCCTTCCATCCCATGATTGGAAACATTTTGCGTTAGGCATGAACAATCACTGCACCACCGTGTTCCCATGTTTAATGCATGCTTTAATTCATATCATCATGAAAATGATATCAAGTATACATTTCAGTATTTAAATTATTCAGAGAGCTGTGTTATCATGAATGTAATGGATTCTGTGTCCTGTCAGAGGAAGAGAAAGCCCATATAAGAAGCATGTAGTGATTCACACACATAGAGTACATAGAAGAACAAATACAAAACAAAATGTGCTACTTAAGTTAAGATGGTATCTGAGAAACTAGTAAATTAAACGATTTTAAGATGAAGTTTATGATGTTCTGCTTTAATGACAAAATAAACTACATGATTAAAGTTGAAATTTTGAGATTCAAGTTGATATTTCAAGTTTTTTTTTCACTGTGTGCCTATTTTTTTCTTTTCTCTGCACCCTAATAAGCTTTCATATGACACTCAGATGGTGGGCTATGACTCGCCTTTTCACGGCGACTTTGATATCTGACAACTTCTTTTTTATTTTGGGCACTGTACGACTTTGTGAACTTGAGCTTTCGAGTTTCTCTATGTCACTCGATCAGCTTCCTTTTGTTGTGTATACCACTGTTTAAACCAACCGATAGTACGTTTTTCCTTGCTTCGACCTGGTATTCGCTGAAATTCTTGTATTTTCTCCCGTGCTTTTGCCATTGCCTTTTCACAGAATGCTGTGCTTAAGGGCTATTTATATTGATTTGCATATTCAAAGAGGCATAATTCTGGGAGGAGTTTGGGGAGTGGCAGCAGGCGCATGCATATGCGTTTCTTTTCATGCTGACCAGGATTTATGCAGCAGAAGAACGTGGAAGTTGGCAAACGCAGTTTTATGCGTCTGGATTATTTGTGCATACACACATTTCCGCTTTTGTCCTTACGCCATATTTTAGTGTGAATTCTACGCACCCCGTTAAGTATGAGGCCCCAGGAGTCTATTTCCCAAAATCACAAGGCATCATACAAAGAACACAAAATAAAACCTAAATCCAATCTGGCACAGTTAGAAGTACAAATGTATCCAATGTCAAATATTTTTCTGTTGTCCGCTTCCATTGACAAACTGAGAACACATTTCATGTACAGGTTATAACAAAATACCTAACATGAATCAAAGCACTTCTTAATGCAAAAACACTAATATATACACCAGAATATGCTAAATAAAGATAATGTACATGGTTTTATAAAAATCATAACATTTTTATGATATTACTAATATAATTAAAATGAATGAGTAATATTGCAAAGAGAAAAACAAAGAAAAATTCTACACAGAATGTACTGATTATGCAATCCCTCCATGGCAATTTGCAATGGCACAGTCAAAATTTCCAATGATAGTCCAGCACTGATGATGACATGAGGTTTAAATGATCTAAAATGTAATTATAAAACAATTTTAATCTTAAGTGATAACTTTCAGGAATTGTCTTTTAAAGTTTAAAGATTATTTAGTGACCTTGCTGTGCTAAATTTACTGCTACAAGACATTGTGTACTGTATATGTACAGTATATACTCTAGTGTTGTCTTGCTTGATTACATAGCCACTTGCTTGTATGATTAAGACCAAACTAGAGAAAGCATCTTATGTAAAGCCACTGGAAGCTAATAAATGGTTAACCATTGTTAGTTCTTTGATATACCTCATGCAAAATGTATTTTTTGAATGATCATAAAATAGCTAAGCATCATTTACTAATTATATGTTATTTATTAATTCTGAATGACATTTGTATATATTATTTATTAATTATATATTATTATTTATATGTGGTGGGCTGCTGAGAGATGGGGTCCATATTTTAACAAAGCCTTACACTGGCTTATTTGGAACCTGACTTATATTAAAGATCCCTTACACTCCAGCTCTTATATTTTGAGCATATCTAATCACTATGGGGTGATGTGCCAAGCATTCATTAGGATAGCAATCAACCTTGACATGGATTTTATTGTTTTTATGAACACCCCTAAATATACACGAGGGTATTAACAATTAAAGCAGTCCCTTTTGTCTAAAGAACCCTCCTCCCAAAAACTGCAGTTATAAAGTATGACCTTATTTTGGGTAACGGCACAAAAAATTGACATCAATTAATGTACAAATAGCCGTACACCCTTACCAAAATATAAGATTACAAAACATGTGAAAGAGAGTTAAAGCCTGGCCTTCAGATTGTGCCAAAATCTATTAATGCAAACTAATTTGCATATTAGTGGCACTGTAGTTCAGTACTCCACTGCCTCACGGTTCCGGAATTCTTACTCAGTATCTATGCAGCCTTTTTCTTATGCTTTCCTCTGATTAAAAAAAAGTGGTTGATTGGGCGATGAAGCAAATATATCCTGTAAAGCACTTTTACCATGTTTTGTGTCTTTTAAACTTCTGTTATTATGATGATCTTTTTATGTTAAATAACAAACATATACAGTATATCACAACTGCACCACTTTGGGAGCACACAACATACAGCAGTTCAGTTTTTTTTAATGTTTCAATTCTAGACATGCTTATTTCTAAAAAAAGAATGTATTTCTATTTAGTTGATAGTTGCTATCTTCCTTGTTCTCTGTATGTTGTGAGTAGTGGAGGACTCCCTGCAGATGGAGGACCACCTACTCTTCTACTGAAAATCCCAGCAGACTGTAAGATGGCTTGTGCAGTATTAGTTCCTACTTTAATCTGTTGACTTTCATTTGCATTCTTTTTTAACCGTTGTAAGTACTTTGTTCTAATTCTCTGCATTTGGACATGTTCAAGCATACCTTTTGAAACATATTTAGATTTTGTTTGTGTTTTGCTCTTTTTAAATATGTTTTGTATCCATCCATCCATTTTCCAACCCACTGAATCTGAACACAGGGTCACAGGGGTCTGCTGGAGCCAATCCCGGGCAGGGTGCCAACCCACCGCAGGACACACACAAACACACCCACACACCAAGCACACACTAGGGCCAATTTAGAATCGCCAATCCACCTAACCTGCCTGTCTTTGGACTGTGGGAGGAAATCCATGCAGACACGGGGAGAAGATGCAAACTCCACGCAGGGAGGATCCGGGAAGCGAACCCAGGTCTCCTAACTGCGAGGCAGCAGTGCTACCACTGCGCCACCCCTGTGTTTTGTATATAAATTCTTAATGTATACAAAATACCTTTCTGTTATTTTCATATTTTGAAAATTTTCACCCTTTTTTGTTCAATCAGTGCAGGCCAAATCCCTGCTTCTGGACTTTGGGGTAAGGCTTATCTTATTGCTATTGCTCACTGGAGTTTTAACACCTGTATGTCTAAGGTAAGAGTATGTCTTGAATTTATAGAGCCCAGCAAATTCCTAGCAAGTTTCTTGAATTGAGCACCCTTCTTGTAGATACCAGAATGGGAACTTGAACTTTTCTGTTACTGTCCTCCACTGTATCACTAGCCATGTGACCACAAGAGGAGGTACTCAGATTCTTAATATGGACCACCCTGAGCAATGTTTACACCCTGGCACATCCTGGATATGTTTCCCTACATAATCTCAGGTTCTGTCCTGAAAAGAAAGAAGAACACCTGGAGTAATGAACCCCAGTTCTACAGTACATTTTGGTTGTTTTTTCAGAGACTCCTATTTTGAATATTATTTACTTCTGTTGGGGGGTTTTATACCCTAAGGTATCCATTGGCTCAATTTATTTTTTAAATATAGGTGTAGTTTAATTTTAGATTTGTACTTTGGGCAGTTATATTGCCACTATTTCAAATGATTCCTGCTGTTCTGGATTAGGGATGTCCTCAAGGTCGTGGTGCCTGACATTGACAAAGTGACATGATAAAAGGTCAGTCGGTGGTATGGTTCCCCATCCGACTACATGGATTCCTAAAACCTTCAAATAATTTGGAAATCTTTTTTTGTTTTGTTTCTGCAGTCTCCTTTCTGACTTTCATTTTGTCAGTGATTCTGAGTTGCAGGTTGTAGAAATTTAAGAAAAATTTATTTTTTTTTTATAATCACTATAGCATTCCCTAAAATAAGAGAACACTTTATTAAACCCAGATGGGAAATTTAGGTGTCCCAGCAGATCATATCAGAATTAAAACAAGCACATACTGTATATATTACCCAATAAAATATATAAAATAAAACAGATTAGATAAATAAACACCATAAAATACCAAAATTAAAGATGTATGACTAATACACAATAATAAATACAGTGCAGTGGCACAGTATTATGATATATACAATAAATGTGATACATCGAAAGACCAGTAACCACTAACCCCACTGACAGTGCTGTCCCATGTTAATATGTAATTCTGACTTTATATTCTGCTGTTAATTCTGCCAAAATGGACTTAAATTTTAAGGCCAAACATACTATCTCTACAAAAATGTAATCCATGAGAAGTGACTGCTCCTCAAATTGATTCTACAAATACAGATGGTCAGATTGGAGCTGCTCCATTCTTGCCAAGTCCCTGCTAATTTTAAGGTCAGATATTTTGGGTCCAAGTTTTTATTTGTCTAGAGGACAAAAACTATTAACTCTTTAGTTTTAATTCCAAAAACAGTGAAAAGACTGCAGAAAAAAGAAAAGTATATGTTTTTGCATTTTTCATTTATAAAACATCCACAGAATATACACAAAAAATGAAAGCCAGAACCGCTTTTGTTGTGAAACTAGTAAACAAAAACAATTCTGTGCTTTTATGTTAGCATAAAAGAAGCTATTAATACTTGAAATAAGGTGTTCTAATGTAACACCTGGCACTCATTGGTGTATCTCTGGTTATGCAACAGAGCATTTAAGGATAAGAAAAAAATGAAACCAGGGACAAGAAGATTTAAAAAGCCAAATAAAAGAAATGTCGGTAACCAGGCTGGGTGTGTAAAGTCAAAACAGTTCAAATAAACAAATTCAAATGTAAGTCATAAGTTGTAGTTGAAAAGCAAAAAGTCATGAGTGTAACTGGTAAATGATTGAGTGTAATTGATTCCCAAATTAAGCTAAGATCATTATTTGTTTATATTTTATTACAAAAACCTTGATGTCATGTACAATAGAGTGCCATCTTACAGTGCCAAGGCATCACACTTAACTTGACATGAATTACATAATGGCAACCGGCACCACAATGATAAACAAAACTGTTGCAACCGTTATGAAAACTGCACATAATGTCGGCACCTGTGTAAAGCAGTGGTTAACTAAAAATGGCCCCAGGATGATGTAAACCAAATAACATTTAAAATTTTGATGGTAAAACACGCAAATAAACTGTGAAGAAACTCTACAAAACAACTCCAGATACACAACACGTTACAGGAAAACCTAGGACAATGTGACAGTGCCACCATTTTGTGCATTCATTTTTCAATTGGTGCTGCCATTTTTTATAGCTGTTTTCATGAGTGCCACATTTTTGGCTTTCTGCTAATTATGATGCTGTGTGGTTGATAGGCATATAATGCACATGCTATGTGACTAGTGACATCATGGGAGGCATGATATACAGTAAAATATACAGCTCATTTTCCAGTTGAACACACCATTTTGTCCATTTTAACATACTAACTGCACATTGCTTAACAATCTTCGACATTTTTTATTCTTGGTATAAAATTAAGGGCTTTATCTTGCATTATGTTTTCAGTGGTTTAGTGTATACCATTGTTATTTTTATTTATTTCCAGTTGTTGCATGACACTAAATATGTTCATTGCTAGCCAATTTTACTTTTCAAACATTATCATAAACTGAAGAGTAAAAATTATGTCAAAATTATGCACCACCAAATCTGAGATTATGGTCCACAGTACTTATTTATATTTAAACTTTGAAATTCCTTTCTTTACTTTCAGGCAACAATTATATACTTCCATTACATTATTCATTCACACATTAAACCTTTGTTTGACAACCCATAGATGAATGACTAATGTGTTTTTCAGCCATTTGAATTAAAAGAAAAATATATAAATGAAATAATACTGCAAGTTTCAATGAAGCTGAAATATGTCACTTTTTAATTCATGAGTTCTCATCCTAAGATTTTATCATTTCTCTTGTTCAATAGATGGAAAATAAAAGATACTCGTCTTTTAATGTTGTAAATTATCAGATCAGTGAGAATAAATGAAGGAGACTGCCGAAGAGAATTCTCTTGTTAAGGAAATGAAAGCTGATTCCCAGCCATATGTTTAACACACACAGCTTAGAAATATCTGGCCTCTGTTTAAGTCAGGTCACATGGTGGATCAGCCTTCTTCCTGACAAGCTCCAGTTAATAAATTCAGCTGAATGCTATTTTATTAAATAAAAACAAAATAAAACAACATACTGTGTATTTGGGTGTGTGTGCTCAGTACTATATACAGTATTATGTATAGTACAAAGGACACAGTGTATATATATATATCTATACTAATAAAAGGCAAAGCCCTCACTCACTCACTGACTCACTCACTGACTCATCACTAATTCTCCAACTTCCCGTGTGGGTGGAAGGCTGAAATTTGGCAGGTTCATTCCTTACAGCTTCCTTTCAAAAGTTGGGCAGGTTTTATATCGAAATTCTACGCGTAATGGTCATAACTGGAAGCAGTTTTTCTCCATTTACTGTAATGGAGATGAGCTTCAACGCCGTGGGGCGGAGTTTCGTGTGACATCATCACGCCTCCCACGTAATCACGCAGTACATAGAAAACCAGGAAGACCTCAAAAAAGCGCTCAAGAAAACATGCATTATATAATTGAGAAGGCAGCGAAACAATAAGAAGCGAGCGAGTGGCATATACTACCATATTCATGAGTTCTGCTACTTCGGAAACAAAGCACGATGTAAACCTACACTTTAAATTAAGTTCATAGACAGGCTGCGCTGGCGTTTGTAATTTAGTGCCTGCCCATATAAGGCCGTCCGTCAGCGGCAATCCAATAGCAAACTGCCACGGGTAAATATTCACGGGTGAAGGACTGTGCTTATGGAGAGGAAGATGAGATGGTCAGGGTGGTGTTTGACACAAACTCAGCGAAACTGCGAGAGAAAGTTTTAAGTGCCAGGACTAAGGTAACATTAAATACAGCCATGGACATAGCAGGAGATGGCACCAGCACAGCTGGGAACCTTCGATGCATGTACACCGAGTGGCTCACGTGAACTGACGCAGTGCACAGATAAAAGGCAACAGTTCCAAAGAGCTGAACAAAACCGAATTACACAATTGAAAAGGCAGCAAAAATATGAAGCGTCTCATACATACAAGCATATTCATAAATCCAACTACTGCGGAAACAAAGCACACGTTGGAAAAAGTCAATGTCCCGCTAAAGGAAGACAGTGTAAAAAACCCGTGCATGCAGTGTGTCAGGTCTCAGATAAAGAAGAAGACGAGCTGTTTATTGATGCAGTAAGAAACGAATCGATGAATGAAACCTGTCATCTTTACAACGATTGACAAACACGGAATGTAACTTGAACACAACACATCCTACAAATACGAACCTGATTGAAAGAAATAATGATAATCAAATCCTTGATGACAGCAACACTCAGTAACACTCACAAAACAAATACTGTATATTGACAGTCATGTTACATTATTTTTAAAATGTTCCCTTTTCTTTTCTACCTTTTTAACACACTACTTCTCGCTGCGATACGCTGGGTATATATATATATGTATATATATATATCCCGCTCTACATACTCGAATAATGGATACTTTATTCGCCATCAATGATTGTTTTGGTAAAGCCATACTCAGTGTATTCATTAGATGAACGGTAAAAAGTAAGGGCGAAGGGGAGGATGAATAATTGAGGCATGCAGGCTGTAGTGCGCGTCAACTCTATCTGAATTGCGCGATCACATTTGAAAAATATATCTTTTCAAGTTCTATTTAGTCCATATGTGTCAAACTCAAGGGCATACATCCGCCCGGCGTGTAATTATATCCGGCCCGAGATCATTTTATATACTGTATTATTGTTATTAAAGCCCGGGTATATGAAGCGCTGGTAACACAATAAACTACAGATCCCATAATGCAGCGCTTCAGCTGCCTTGCCGAACACTTACCGCTTACTAGAGTTATTGCGCACTGAGTTTGCACGGCGCTTTGGTGACTTTGAAGAACAAAAAAAGTCCGTCTACATGCGGCTCGAACGTTGTGCATGTTTGGTAACACATATCTGTGTGAGAAGCTCTTCTCAGTGATAAAGACTAACAAAACAGCACACAGGAGTCGCCTCACTGATGAGCACCTGCAATCCATCCTGAGAATACTATATAAAAGAAAAAGGCAACTTTCCTTTCTTTACACCTTTTTTCCTTTTATCCCAAACCAAAGCCTTTCTCGCTTAACACTGCAGAGGACACAAAACTAATTTTCTTTAAATGCCGGTAAGGCACATTACCAGAGGCACAAATTTGAACGTTCACATAGAAAATGTAATTTCTATACCACAGCCGTCGTGTAGCGCCTTTCAAAAGGGATCTACTACCGAGAGATGATCCATATATATTTTAGCTGCTGTTAGTTACTTACCTGTTGTGTTACACAGTCTTTAAAATGTAGTTTACCCGCAACCATTCCAGTAGTGCTCAATGTACCTGTACTTCTTAAAACGTTAATGTTTTACTGTTTAATAACTTATAGACTATATTTTATTATTTCTCCCTTGCACTCAGTGACCAAAGCTATACACACACATATATAAAAGCTATACACACAAGTATATGTATGTGTATATATATGTATGTATGTGTATATATATATATATATATATATATATATATATATATATATATATATATATATACACACAAACACCCCTATCTACATTATATATATATATATACACACACACACACACACACACATACATACATACGTACGTACATACATACATACATACAGTACATACACACACACAAATTATATATATGTGTGTATGTATGTATGTTTGTGTATATATGATGTAGATAGGTATATATATATAGATAGATAGATAGAGATATATATTGTGAACGCTGGCCCCGGCACAGACAGACGGACAACATTTTCTCACCCATCACACTGTTTATTTACACTGTATACACAATATAAAGTCACGTGCACTCACGAACCCCAGTGCCTCCAGCACTGATTCCCCCAAGTCCAGGGCCCACAGTCCTTGTGCCTTCCTGGCTGCCTCCAGTCCTTCCACAAGCTCCGTCTTACTGCCTCCCGACTTCCACCGCTGACTGGAGGGAGGCGGCCCCTTTTATGGGGAGCCGGATGGGCTCCAGCTGCTTCCCGGCACTTAACGGTGGCCACACCCTGTGTGGCGGAAGTGCCGGCTGCGCACCCGCAAGCCGTCCGTGTCTCCCCGGTCGTCATCCCCCCTGTACTTCCTGGTGTGACGGAAGTGCCGGGCTCCCAGAATAAACAGGCACTGGGGCGCCGCATGGCGGTGGCCACGGGTCCCTACAGGGCTGGGCTTCCAAGCCCTGTACCCGAGGCCCCCTGTCTAACCAGGACGGACGCCCTCACTCGTTCTGGAGGAGGCACAAGCCCTCCTCACGTCCTCCTGGGCGTCCCGGCCGGGCTCCAGCCCCGGCCGGGGACCACAATATATATAGATAGATATGAGAACAACATATATATATATATATATATATATATACACTGTACGTATATATATATATATATATATATATAGATAGATAGATAGATAGATATGAGAACAACACTCATATCAATGACAAAACAATTACATTAACAATCATGTTACGTTATTTTTAAAATTTTTCCTTTTCTTTTTCGTACCTTCTTTAACACACTACTTCTCCGCTGCGCTGGTATTCTGCTAGTATATATATATATATATATATACACAGTAATCCCTCCTCGATCGCGGGGTTGCATTCCAGAACCCCGCGCGATAGATGAAAATCCGCGAAGTAGAAACCATATGTTTGTGTAGTTATTTTTATATATTTTAAGCCCTTATAAACTCTCCCACACTGTTAACATTATTAGAACCCTCTAGAAATGAAATAACACCCTTTAGTCAAAAGTTTAAACTGTGCTCCATGACAAGACAGAGATGACAGTTCTTTCTTACAATTAAATGAATGGAAATAGATCTTCTCTTCAGGAGCAAAGAATTTCAGAGAGAGAGAGCGCTCGCAAAGAAAAGCAAACAATCAAAAAATCAATACTTGTGCTTTTAAGTTTGCCGCAGCATTTTTTAGAGGAGCGTCAGTATCTTCTAAGCAAACAGCCTCTGTGCAAACAGCCCCTCTGCTCATATCTCCTCCGTCAAGCGCAGAGAATGTCAGAGAGAGAGAGCGAGATTAAAGCAAACCATCAAAAAATCAATAAGTGTGCTTCTGTAAGCACCGCAATAAAGCGGCATTTCAGGTGCGTCCGTATCCACTAGGCAAACAGCTTCTGTGCAAACAGCACCTCTGCTCACAGCCCCTCCGTCAGGCGCAGAGAATGTCAGAGAGGGTGAGATAGAGGCAGAGACAAGCAAACAATCAAGCTCCGCGCGGGATGCATATCTTATAGCATTGAGGAGTTTTAGTTAATATGTAATACGTGCTCTGATTGGGTAGCTTCTAAGCCATCCGCCAATAGCGTCCCTTGTATGAAATCAACAGGGCAAACAAACTGAGGAAGCCTGTAGCATAAATTAAAAGACCCGTTGTCCGCAGAAATCAGCGAACCAGCGAAAAATCCGTGATATATATTTAGATGTGCTTACATTTAAAATCCGCGACAGAGTGAATCCGCGAAAGTCGAAGTGCGATATAGCGAGGGATTACTGTATATATATATATATATATATATATATATATATACTGTATATATACATACTGTATATATATATACAGAATATCATGACAAAGTTCAGTAATTCCATTCAAAAAGTGAAACTTGTATATTAGATTCATTCATTACACACAGACTGGTGTATTTCAAATGTTTATTTCTTTTAATTTTGATGATTATAACTGACAACTAATGAAAGTCCCAAATTCAGTATTTTGGAAAATTAGAATATCAATTAAGACCAATGCAAAAAAAGGATTTTTAGAAATGTTGGCCAACTGAAAGGTATGACCATGAAAAGTATGAGCATGTACAGCACTCAATATTTAGTTGGGGCTCCTTTGGCCTGGATTACTGTAGTAATGCGGCTTGGCATGGAGTCGATCAGTCTGTGGCACTGCTTAGGTGTTATGAGAGCCCATGTTGCTCTTATAGTGGACTTCAGCTCTTCTGAATTGTTGGTTCTGGCGTATTGCATCTTCCTCTTCACAATACCCCATAGATTTTCTATGGGGTTAAGGTCAGGCGAGTTTGCTGGCCAATCAAGAACAGGGATACCATAGTCCTTAAACCAGGTACTGGTAGCTTTGGCACTGTGTGTAGGTGCCAGGTCCTGTGGGAAAATGAAATCTGCATCTCCATAAAGTTCGTCAGCAGCAGGAAGCATGAAGTGCTCTAAAACTTCCTGGTAGACGGTTGCGTTGACCTTGGACCTTTAGAAAACACAATGGACCAACACCAGCAGATGACATGGCACCCCAAACCATCACTGACTGTGGAAACGTTACACTGAACCTCAAGCAACGTGGATTCTGTGCCTCTCCTCTCTTCCTCCAGACTCTGGGAACTTGATTTCCAAAGGAAATGCAAAATTTACTTTCATCAGAGAACATAACTCAACAGCAGTCCAGTCCTTTTTGTCTTTAGCCCAGACGAGACGCTTCTGACGCTGTCTCTTGTTCAAGAGTGACTTGACACAAGCAATGCGACAGCTGAAACCCATGTCTTGCATACGTTTGTGCGTGGTGGTTCTTGAAGCACTGACTCCAGCTGCAGTCCACTCTTTGTGAATGTTTTTTGTGTCAATGGTCGTTCTTTTGGACAACTGTCAAGTCAGAAGTCTTCCCCATGATTGTGTAGCCTACAGAACCAGACTGAGAGACCATTTAAAGGCTTTTGCTGGTGTTTTGAGTTAATTAGCTGATTAGAGTGTGGCACCAGGTGTCTTCAATATTGAACCTTTTCACAATATTCTATTTTTCTGGGATACTGAATTTGGGTCTTTCATTAGTTGTCAGTTATAATCATCAAAATTAAACAAAATAAACATTTGAAATACATCAGTCTGTGTGTAATGAATGAATCTAATATACAAGTTTCACTTTTTGAATGGAATTACTGAAATAAATCAACTTTGTCATGATATATATTGTGACAGGCGCCTGCACACTGTAGTCAGGGGTTGCAGCCCTGGACAGTGCAATACCTCCCCCTGGACGCTAGATGGCTGCCCCCTGGGCTGGTGTAGTGCCTGAGTTTCCCACAAGGCTCCCCGGGAATTGGAGTTGGGGGCAGCCCTGTTGGGTCCCGCAGGTACCGCCAGGGGATGCTGTGTTTGGGACTCCTGAGCCAGTGTGGGCAACAGCTTCATCACACCTGGAAGTGCTGCTGGATCTTGGTGATCAAACACCTGGAGCACTTCCAGGTGACCTATAAAAGGGAGCCAGCAACCACCACTCATCGGCCAGAGTCGGGTGGAGGAGGACAAGGTTGCGAGGGAAGAGTGGTGGTGCCAGGGAAGAGAAGAGTATTTGTGCTTGTGCTGTACT
Organism: Polypterus senegalus; assembly: GCF_016835505.1. NCBI lineage: Eukaryota > Metazoa > Chordata > Cladistia > Polypteriformes > Polypteridae > Polypterus > Polypterus senegalus. The sequence continues at coordinate 176,359,229 of NC_053157.1, forward strand.
GGTGTTTGGGACTGTGTTGTGGCTGGGGGGAGTACGGAGAAGACGTGCCCTCCAGCTGAAGAATAATAAAAATTATTTTATTTTACACGTGCCTCCCGTGTCCAATCTGTGTCGGGTCAGGAGCTATATAGTGCCTTTCACAATATATATGTGTGTGTGGGTGTGTATGTATATGTATATAATGCATAATGAATGTTTCATATTGTGTTTTCACATACAAAATGTTAAAAAGTAAAACAATTACATATATGCGGCACGTTTATGTATATATTTTTCCAAGAATGTTTTACAGTCAATTAATTATCCATCATGTTTCCATCCATTATTCAATATGCTTAATTTAGGTTGCAGGCTGATTACCTGTATTTGTGCTGTATTTGTAATATTTAAAACAAGTAACAAAAATGAAGCAGTTATATCTTATTCTTATGTTCTACTTCTCCCTGTGTCTGCGTGGAATTCCTCCGGGGGCTCCGGTTTCCTCCCACAGTCCAAAGACATGCAGGTTAGGAGCATTGACGATCCTAAATTGTCTCTAGTGTGTGCTTGGTGCGTGGGTGTATCCAAACAGAAGGGGGTAGAGTAATACGGAGGAATCAACAGCATCTTTTGAAAGAAACAATTTTTAATCAGCAGGAACAATCTAATAATGAGCAGGAGAATGTTGTTGAAGAAAATTTAAAGGAACAACAAGTACGACTCTGCTTGTCACAGGGAATGTCCTGAAAGACTGATTGAGTCATGTTAAAACAATTTGAAAATATGAAAATTCTTGGGTGAAATAGTGAAATTTAAAATACTGAAAATATGTTGATACCATGTTTTAAGAAATTACAGTCTTTTGAGTTTATAAAGAAAGAAAGATGAAAGATACTTGATGTTGATCTGTGAACTCGACAGCTAATAGTAATGTCTTAATTTACATAAAAAGGAAGTGGTAATAGGATTTGGTGCTTTGCAGAAGTCATTGTACATGTCTACGACTGTTCAAGTAAACAGTTACTCTTTTCCAAACAACGTGGCGCCGAGTTATTGGAACCCGGAATAAAAACAATATAGAAAGTGTTACAAAATATGGGCTTTATGGACTGCTACTCTGTGCTCTTCTAAGAGTTGTACCGCTGTTGTGTGTAGATGATCTTATTGTCATCCTTATTACACCATGATCTTTACCATGCAACTGAGTGTGATGAGGATGAAATGTGAATTAGCACCACCAAAATCTGAGATTATGGTCCACATCAGAAAAAAGTGCTTTGTTTCCTAAAGATAAGCAATGAACAGCTACTTAGAGAAAGGAGTTAAATTTATATTTCTGGCTTGCACAAAAGTGAGAGTAGAAGTGATTGTGTGATTCACAGATAAAGTGGTGCTGTGTCAGAACCTTTGTGGATATTTTACCTGTCTGTGGTGATAGAGCAGAACTTCAATCCTTGGATAAATGTTTTTTTATATAAAGTACCAATCAGTCTTCCCATCTTCTCCTATGCTCATAAGCTTTGTGTAGTGATCAAAGGAAAAGTGCAAGTGGCTTAAATGAGTTTTATGTGCAGGGCTGTTGGCTTCTCATCTCCAGGAAACAGAGAGGAGTTCAGTAATTTGTGTGAGGATCACAGAGTAGAACCACCATCTGAGCCAATTGATGTGGTTTAAACTGTGACCCGACATTTGCGCGATAGACATATGAGCGCCGACAAAGTAGCACTGATTAAAACGCGGTGTCAAAATCGTGCCGACAAAATCGCGAAAGTTTCATTGAATTACTAGTTTAAAGCATATATAATAATGTTTATTTTAGAAGTCAATATTATGAGACGCGGCATGCCATCAGCACGGCACGCAGATATTCCTTAAGATCACGCCCTGCACATGTAGGAAGAATTGCAGGAAGACGTCTTGATAGTTGAGCGTATTTAGACTTGCTGGCTGCCTGACTGCTGGTAATTCCGCTTTGTATCCGACGCGTTATGCCAACCCTCGACTGAGTTATTTGTTCGTGGCATGCCATCAGCAATTATAACAGTTATAACCTAGCACATAATGTGTACATAATGCGCACGTACGCGTCCCACTCTCTTGGTCTCTCTCGCGATTTTGTCATGGCGATTTTATTTGCGTGCATTTGTCGAAAACCAGTTAGCGGGTTTGTCGGTGCTCATTTGTCTGTCGCGGTTTTTTTTGGCGCTCATGTGTCTATCGCGCTTTTCTCGGTGAACCGTTTAAACATGGGTGCTGCGGAGATAGGTGTGATATGCAAAACCCAACTGGAAGAAGATCTAGAGGCAGATCCAGGACATATTGCAATATATCTTTGACATGCATCGGAGTGTCTGAGAATTTCTAAGAGCAGATGGATTAATTCACTGAGGATAGGTTTGACCCCGTTTTGGACTGCTTTGTGTAAATTTAAAACCGGTTTCTACCTTGTGTCCAGAATATTTTTTATCAGTCATCTTTATTTTTCAATAAAAATGTTTGTCTTTGCATGTCCTGTTCTAGTGTCCTTTCACGTGTTTATCAAATGCATTTTTGTCAGTTTTGTTTGCAAAGATTTAGCATCTCCTTAGCACGAGTGTTTCATAAATCTTTAATGATATGTCATGTGTATTCTGTGCAAAAAATGGGCAAAATAATTTTATTGTGTATATCAGTCAGTGGAAAGCCAAGAGCTTACTTTGTATCTGGGAGACAAAATATTACAGCAGCCAACATGGCTACCACTTTACTGTAAATAATAAAAACAGAAAGGGTATATATGTATGCATATACAATCTCTATATATGTCTCTGAAACTATATTTATTCAGCTTATAATAAATCAGTGTTAAAAATATCAAGGTTATATGTTATAATTATAAATTAGCCTTTGGAAGATTTGTTACCGATATTGTTTATCTGAATAATTAAAATACAAAGCTGAAGATTTAAAATGCTAACTAATAAGTTGTTTACAGATATTTTTCTTTTATGGCACTGTTCTATCAATCTCTTACATTTTTTCTTGATAATTTCCGAAAGTACCTGAAACTCTGAACGCCGAATCATTTAACAAAAGGACTGTGTTCGGGTCATATTTTCTAAAGTATAGCCACTCTGCCCTCTCTTTCATTCACTAACAAGGGCTGTTGCCAGAAAAAAATGTTAAAGCCAAAGATCAGTTGGCATAAAAAGCTTCCACAGTACATGGTGGATGAATTTAAACAAGTATGTAAAAATATTTAACACTGAACCCTTTTTGCTTCTACTATGTTTGTAGATTTTGTTTTAATTTGTTTTGTTTGAGACAAATCACCACTTGCATCATCTTGATCAAGGATAACCTTATTTTAATAATGCCTTAAATTCCCCAAAACATAAGCAGCTTATGCTACTGATAGAGTTAATAATTATATTGTACTCAGCATTTTCAATTGTAGCTTTTCATTGTTACTGTGTTGATATGGTGATGGTTACGTTTATATATATATACTGTATATATATATATATATATATATATATATACTGTATATATATATATATATATGTATATGTATATATATATACACTTGCCGTTACCTCTGATACTCAGAAGAAGTGCTTTAAAAAGAATGAAATTGAGCACTTTGTGACAATGAATAATTACACTGAACCTACTGAATGAAGACAAATTGAGAATAATTACTGTTAGTGCATTGTGATTCTGTATATTTTACTTAAAGTGTGACTTTTTCTCTTAATTTTTCCTGCTTAAAAGTGCTTGTTCTAGTACTTTGTGGGATGAGATAAACTTTCACTACTTATTGGACTTCTTATATCTTTGGAGCACAAGGCCCTTACAGAGATCCCTAACAATGAACAGTGCATTAATTATGTACCCTTCCTGATAAGATTTTTGAGATTGATGGACTGAATGGCCTCTTCTAGTTTACAAACTTCTTACATGCTAATGGCTGATTTGGTTCAGCTTCGCTGTGTTAATGAAAATAAAATTATTACAGATGGTGCTCAACACCATTTAATAACTTAGTGTAATTACTGGAAGTTATCATGAATATAAACTGCAATGAAGCCTTAGTGTACGCATTATATAAAGCCGAGTAATACCAGCTACTGCAATGCTCCAGATATGTTCATATGCTGCATTCTGTTTAACACACCACAAATGGCTGAAGTGCTCAGAATTATTATGCTAGAAATAGGCTGCTTTATCTTGCTTAAGTTGACACCATTTAGTAAAAGAGGTACTTTGTCTTTTACAAACAAGATCAGGGTCATGGGTTCAGCTTTTAAGATATACAGAAGCATGCAGAACTTCCTCTAAATAGCCCCTTTTGATGAGAAAAAATGTTTTACATTAAAGGGCTGTCAAGTCTTCATAGTGGTACTCAACAGCTTTGGAAGGTTTTTTTTGGAAGGATGGTATAAAAAAGGCTTTGAGAGGAAAAAGCAAGAAAGTCCTGCTAAAACAGTACTGAATAATTAACCTATTTTATGCTCTCACTGTTGTGTCTGAGACCTATGTAAATTGAGAACCACTCTAATTTGTAACTGAAAGATTTTGCTTTACAAAGCTGATTCCTGAATTAAAGTTATTTGTCACCGCTGCCACTTGTTAGACATGATTGATGCAAATCCTTGAATTGTTGATCTGGAAAAATGATTTCATATTAAAATACTATTGCCACTTCATTTAAATATTAAAATCTAAGGTCTGAATATTTGCTGAATTATGTATGACTTTGAAAGAATGTTCGCACAAAAAAAAGACATCCGAGCACAGCCTGCATTTTTAAATATGGCATGCAATGGAACATCTCTTTCTAGTATAGATGGTTATGAGATTTGTAACAGCTTTTTCTAGACAAATTATAAAGCACTTTTAGCAATCACACTGTTGCCCAAGCAAGCCGACATGACTGTGTGGAGAATTATATTAAAAAAGAAGGGACAATTTCAGATGTATAAATTGAGAGAGCTGCTAGAATGGGCTTATTTAGTAAAAGGAATATCCCTTTCCTTCGCCAAAAGATATTCATAGTGTAACAAAATTATAGCATACAGATTCAAAATGTACCCCGTTAAGCCAAAAGCATGAATACAGTTTTATCTCACTGCACTTTTCAGAAAATGTAGTAACAGTGGCTGCTTCATATATTTCACGCAATTTTTATGTAGCAAGCAACTATAAGTGAAAAAAGAAAAGTCATATTTGGGCAACTTTTTAGTAATTGCTCTAAATCTAGTGGCTACTGTCTGTCTATTTATTCTGATTTACTTTATAATTGGCTTAGCTTGTCTGAATTCTTGAATAGTGCTGGATAAGTGATCTCTTGCCTTTAGGCACAGACCTAAATCTATTTTGACATGGGCTTAGTGCTTGTAATCCTATTATTCCCATCTGATTCTTCTACGCCAAAACTGTACTTAGTGTAAGTAATAGTTAAACTGTTTTCATTCCTTTTTTATTCGCTCATACTTTATCTGATCACATTTGTAGAATTTTTGAGTTATTTCATTTTGTAAAACCTTGTTACAGGTTTGATACACAATACAATAATTTGGGCTATCGCTGTATACAGACCAGCAAAAATAACATGACCCTGTTTTGTCCTTGAATAGTTAAGGTGATTTGTTTCGTAGCATACTGTAGACTTAATATGTATGCATTCATTGAACAAAAGGAAGTGATCTTTCATTCCAGCCTCATACACAAAGACCAAAGCTTTTAGAAATTCTGGCTTTCAGTAGATGCTGCACAGTAATTTGGCTGTATGTGGCACGGTTAGTATTCATGGATGTGCTTACTTCTATCTTCAGTCAGCAGCTTTCAGCCTGACAAGGAAAAATATATTTGGAGAAGCTAAGTGCTACATGCGTTTTTTGTTTTTTTTTTGTTTGTTTTTATTTCCAAGTGGTTGTGTCAAAAGCAGGAGATAAAGTGAATACAGAGGGTTACATTGCACAATAAAATAATTATACAAATACACTGATACAAAGTAAGCTCTTGGCTTTCCACTGACTGATATACACAATAAAATTATTTTGCCCATTTTTTGCACAGAATACACATGACATATCATTAAAGATTTATGAAACACTCGTGCTAAGGAGATGCTAAATCTTTGCAAACAAAACTGACAAAAATGCATTTGATAAACACGTGAAAGGACACTAGAACAGGACATGCAAAGACAAACATTTTTATTGAAAAATAAAGATGACTGATAAAAAATATTCTGGACACAAGGTAGAAACCGGTTTTAAATTTACACAAAGCAGTCTATCTAAATATGAGCTTGTGCGGCTAATCTGCTTGGCCCCAAAACTTTACTAAATTCTTCTTCTTGACTGTACCTTCTTACTCATCTCTCACTCCCAAGCAAAACGGCAGACTGGATTTTCTTATTAAGGCAAACACAAGAACAATTAAAAGATTATTTATGTATTTTTGTTTTAGGATGATAAGGCTTTGCCAAATAAATGTTACAAATATTGTTTAACTTACTATCCATTCTAAAAGCAAATGAATATCCTTTGAAATAAAAGATGAATGCTTATGTATGTGTGAGGTTTTTTCAGTGTGACTCATGATAAAATTGGTTCAAATCTTGTATATAAAATTCATTTGAAATTCTGTATCTGCCTGGCTTGCCCAAGATGCAGCTACTGTGAACCTGCTAAGGATTAAGCAGGATTTGAAACTGAACAAAAGAATAAATGCAAGTCTTAATATAGTCCTGTATTACAAAGTACGTCATGTTTAAAGGTTGTTAACTGGAGTATCTAGTAAAATGGGAAAAATTCTCACAAAAAATATGTAGCAATTGGGAGTATCTCCTCAATTGAAGGATAAAAATGAGAAACTGAGACTGCTTTCCATAATTGCCTATTTTGAACTAGTACAATGCTAATACTGGGCAGCTTATATTTGGTTCTCTAGAAGGATTAGGCATTGCGAAATGGGCACATTTTTAGACTACACTACATCAAATGACCACTTGTTTTAAAGAGTTATGATCTAGTCTGGTCTAGTCAATGGCCAAGGAAAGCAATGTTATGCCAAAACATGGACAATTCATTTGGTCACATGCAATAAATAATAAACGACACAGACAGAAAATTAAAATACAAGTTAAGCCACAGAAAACATATCCTTTATAAAAAAAAGTGTTGAACAAGAAAAAATGTAGGCCATTTGTTGCTCTTTGACTTTTTTGATGAGTGGATCCTTTTAATTGTAACTAAGTTCTTAGCAATAGTTGCGTTAGCACATGACACAGTATATTTTGCTATCACATTTGACCAGTATTTAAGGGAGCCTTTCTGACTAACTTGTTGCACAGACTCAACTCTGCTTTGCTTAAGAACCTAGTTTCTGTAATGCTGTATAAGCTTTTTATGTTATTGAAATTTGATATGTTTGCTACCCCCATAAAACACAGCATTTTATCAGTTCATACAGTATATAGGCTTCTTCATCTCACAGACCAAATTTTGAAATTCTTGTAGTCACTTCTCTTCCATATGTGACAATGCAGGTTCTTCTTCATGCTCCCATACTGGCTCTCAGCTTCCAGCTTTCTTCTTCTTCTTTCCTTAACCTCTGTTCTCTTTCTCGTTTTTTTTATCTCCCCTCTCCACACTCACGCTCCTACTATATATATAAAGGGGACGTGGCACAGGTGTGGCGATTAGCAGCTTCCGGCATTAATTACGGATGTCGACGATTCCTCACCTGTGCACATAAGCGAGGAAACACCCACAGCATGTTGCATCCGAGAACTGCTCCGGCCACACTACCATGCCCCCTCTATAAGCTGTGAGTGCGGGAATTATTTATTTAAAACTGGCCTTTTGTCTAAGCCGGAGACCCGCTATACCACATTCCTCCCCACCTTAAGACCCCTAGTTGCATGGAAAGGCTCCACACCACAACCAACCCAATGCAACTGGTGACCCATGTCCGCTGCCTGGCCCCTAACACTGCACTAAAAACAGTAAAAGCACTAAAACAATCCCACACTAAAACCAACCCAAACCTCCCTTTGTTAAAACAGGACATTAAAAGAATAAGAACTTTTAAAATGACAATTAAAACAAGCAATAAATAAATGTCCATTAAAAAGCTCAGTCTTTTAAAATGTCCTCCTCCGGCTGGGTCTGTGGGTTATTTGAACAAGTCTGCCGCCAATCCCACTTGCTGCTCTGTCTCCTGCTCTTTGGTCCCCACTGCAAGCTCATCCCACAGCTGCCACCATTTGTGACAATGCGGGTTCTACTTCACGCTCCCATACCAGCTCTCAGCTTCCAGCTTTCTTCTTCTTACCCTAACCTCCACTCTCTTTCTCATTTTTTTATCTCCCATCTCCATACTCACACTCCTACTATATATATATAATGGGGACATTGCACAGGTGTGGCGATTAGCAGCTCCTGGCAATCAATTATTGATGTGGATGATACTTCACCTGTGCACTTAAGCGAGAAAACACCCACAGCACGTCACGTCTGAGAACCGCTCCGGCCACACTACCACACCTCATCTATAAGCTGCGAGTGCACCGATTTTTTATTTAAAACTGGCCTTTATCTAAGCCGCAGACCCGCTATACCACACCGTATCACATCCATCTAACCCAGTATCCCAGTTATCCTTTCATTTCACTACATGCAGTTAAGTTTTAACAGACACTCAATAACAGATTGTTTTTTTTTCTCACCATTACACATATTGGTCTGAGTAAATTGGCTGAAAATAATTTATTTGTCAAAGATTTTCCAAGTTGCTTATTACTGTATATCCATTTTTATTATTAATACAAACATTTAAGTATTGGCTTAAATAAAAGTTCATCGTAAAGGTGAATACATGCAAATCAACATTTGGATTTGGTGCCTTGGTTTGTATGTTTTACACCTTATTCAATATTCATTGTGTTAAAGATTCATTGAAATTTGTTATCCCAAAATACTGAAGAATGCATACATTTCCACTGAATTATGTAGTGTGGGGGGAAGTCCATATGTGGTCAGAAGTAGGTGTGTGGTAGGTTGTGCAGTTTGAGTAACATAAATGGTACCCCTCAGTGTGTATTATTAGACTTTGAGGACTTTTTCCCCTTGCACACAACCCTTGACTTACCAAAAAGGCACCCCTCTGCATCTTCAGCGTGGTTTATATAGTTAAGTCTTTGAGGACTGTTGCATTGGTGGGGTGGGGGGGGGGTGCACGCTCCTTGATTACCAAAAATAAAAAATCCCAACCACCGGGGTTACACAAGCCACTCTTAGTGGCGGTCCCAAGCCCGGGTATATTTGGGAGGGTTGCATCATGAAGGGCATCCAGCATAAAAACTGTGCCAAATCAAACATGCCCATACTGGATTAGTCAAGACCCGGATTAGCAACAACCACCACCACCGATGCTACTGTTCAACAGAGTATCGGCTGAAACTGTGCTACCATTGGGCAAGGAAAGTGAAGGAGAACAAGAGAAGGAAAGAGGGTTCAAAGACAATGGGAGATGAGGAAGGGAAAGAGTTTGAGTGGAGAAAGGTAGGACAGTAAATGGAAAGGGAGTAAGGGCAGAAGCAGTGGAGGTAGGTACACACTGTTCTACTATGGTGTGGACAGGAAGAGAAATGGGGTAGGGGTCATTGTATAAGAAATGTATGCAGGATGGTCCAGATCTAATTATGCAGATCCAGATTGTCTGGATGGCTTTGATTTATGCGGGGATGATTCCAGTTTGGCGCAAAGATGATTCTTCATGTCGTCAGTTCGCACACTTCTCGATGGTCCGGGTTTTTCGGGTGATTTTCTATGTAATAAACTTAATAGGTTATAATGTAGTGAAAATTGCATAATTAGATCTGGACCAGCCTATATTAGGAGTGTTTTGGAGGTGAAGAAAATGTATGACAGAGTGCTGAGCATAACATTGGAAATTGAAGGGGTAATCTTAAATGTCATCAGCACATATGGTCCGCAAGTGGGATGTGAGATGGATGAGAAAGAAGATTTCAAGAGTGAGTTAGACAAAATAGTGGAGAGTATACCCATAGTAGAAATAGTGGTGATTGGAGTGGATCTTAATGGGCACGATGATGAAGGTAACAGTGGTGATGAGCAGGCAATGGGCAGGTATGGTGTTAAGGAGAGAAATGTTGAAGGGCAGATGGTGGTTGACTTTGCGAAAAGGATATAAATGGTGAATTTAAATACTTGGGTTCAACAACAACAACAACAACATTTATTTATATAGCACATTTTCATACAAAAAATGTAGCTCAAAGTGCTTTACATTATACATTATTATATTATATATTCTTCAATGTAAGTTTGGTGACCAAATGAGAGTGGCTAGATTGAGATGGTTTGGGCTTGTCCAGAGGAAAGATGAGGGGTACATCGGGAAAAGAATGTTGAGGATGGAACTGCCAGGCAAGAAGAAATGAGTAAGGTCAAAGAGAAGGAGACATAAAAGTAGTTGTTGTGGCAAAAAATGATGTAAAAAACAGGGATAGATGGAGACAAATGATTTGCTGTAGTGACCCCTAAATGGGAGCAGCCAAAAGAAGACTTTAAAAACCTGCCTTCTTAATATAATGTGTGTTTGAAGAAGAAGTTTCATAGCAACAGTAGTCAAATAAAAATCCAGTAAGCACAAAATATACCACTTGAACTTCTAGGATTTATACAGTAACATGGAGATTCAGTAAGGGTGCCAGAAACCCTAACAGACGCATTGTCTTTTCAAAAGAAATGAATGGTGGAGGCCTTATAGGGCTTATAGTGAAGTCAGCAAGGGTTTGTGGCTGCTAATACAAAGCTTCTGTTGAGCACAAGTAAACACTGATGCAAAAAATGGAAAAGAAATTAAACCCCTTTTAAGGCACCTGCTGGTTTTAGCTTGTGCAGTCCCCAAAAATACTGAACTGGCAAAACAAATATAAAAAACTCCAAAATCTATAATGCAATAATCTACACAAGGAGAAGGATGACCATAAACCCTTGCCTTCTATAAATAGGGCAAGCAAAGAATCTTAGTAAAAATAACATTTATTAACAAAATTTTCAAATAATACAAAAAACACATCAAAAGATCAGAATAAGCACAAGGTGTTGCCAAAAAGGCAAACCTAAGCAAACAAAATTCCAATACGAAATTGAGAAATCACAATAATTTAAACAGATCAAAAATAACAATAAAGAACAAAAAAATCCAACCATAAAAAGCAATACTCATAAAGTATTCTACAATGATGAATGATCCATACTCTTAAGCTGTCTCCTTCAGTTTAAATAGCCTGATGGAGGCATCAGGAGTGATGATATCGGGGTGGTCCCACGTCTTAGGGCTACACACACAAAGAACATTAAACAGTACAACTTTTAAAGGGACAGCATCACATAAAAAACAACAAATGTCACAATGACATAAAATGTTAACAAGAACAGCAATAAAACATAAAATACCCATAATTTCAACCCAATATGTAACCAATAATTTTTACAACTTGTAGGTATAGTGGACAGATAGAATGTTGAACTATTGCAATAAAATTGCAAGGACCAGAAAATGAAGAAACTTTTAGGGACCTGCTATAGAAATATCAGTAATCAGGAATGTCAGTAAAATCTCTAAACAAACAACTGACCAAACTACTTGTCTTGCAGTATTTGATAAAGATATTTATTTACTTTTTAAATAACAGTTTCTATAATATATGATTAAAAATTACAAAAACGCTGTTTTTTTTTATTTCATTCCATGCATTACTGTCCACCTGTTCTTTCTAATCCATGCGCTGGTAATTCCTGGATGTTCTTTTCTGGAGCGATGAATCCCCATAAAAGTGATGTAATGTAGCATTTCATATCCCAAACTGTGTTTTTTTTTTGGGTAGGACCCCTTTTGCTCCAATTAACTCCTCTTAGTAAATTTTAGTTTTGTATCTATATTCAAGGGTGGCACGGTGGCGCAGTGGTAGTGCTGCTGCCTCGCAGTTAGGAGACCCGGGTTCTCCCTGCGTGGAGTCTGCGTGGGTTTCCTCCGGGTGCTCCGGTTTCTTCCCACCATCCAAAGACATGCAGGTTAGGTGGATTGGTGATTCCAAATTGGCCCTAGTGTGTGCTTGGTGTTTGTGTGTGTGTCCTGCGGTGGGTTGGCACCCTGCCTGGGATTGGTTCCTGCCTTGTGCCCTGTGTTGGCTGGGATTGGCTCCAGCAGACCCCCGTGACCCTGTGTTCAGATTCAGCATGTTGGAAAATGGATGGATCTATATTCAAATACCATATTGGAAAAGATGATCTGCTGTGGCAGCACCTAACGGGAGCGGCAGAAAGAAGAAGATCTATTTTCAAATAACACTTGTATGCTGATATGACCAAATTATATATACATGTTTTCCAAAGAATAACTCTTGCCAGGTGTACAGTATACTCTTATTGGAAGATGTACAGCTTGGCAAGAAAGCAAATGTGAAATTTCAATACCTGCCAAATGAAAAAGATCTGGCTCCTGAATAACTTCTTGACTTCCTCTCTGTGGCACTAGTTATCTTATCTGCAAACCATTAACATGGTTCTCATGTGAATGTTTATAAACATATGACATGGTCACTTGTACACTTAAGTTAAAACAAAACTGCAAAAATGGTTGTTTATCACAAGGTAATGTGATTCTTACAATTCAGACAAGAAAAAAGAAAAGCCTTGCCATGTGTAAGTTATAGAGGGCACATGGTTTTAAACCGTGCCCGCGCATACGGGCCTTTTGAGTGTGTGAAGTAACTCATAAGATAACGCCCTTATTTTAGTGCAGAGCCATACGCTTAAAGTGTACAGAAGAAGAAGTTAAGAATCTTTAAGTATAGAAGAAGTGAAGAACTTTTAAGTACAGAAATAACTTTTTTAAGTTTCTCAAGAAAAGCTAAGTTTAGAGAAGATACATTTTTCCTTTTTTTTGCCTTTTATTCTATGTGTGTAACTACTTTTTTCTTTATTCTTGAGTGAATTATTTGCTTTTAACTTTCACTAAATATTTTTAAAAATGAACTTTTGGATTGAGAATTTTTTTTCGGCCCGTGTTTTACCCGTGCTTGATCTCGGCTTACGTATACTTCGGCGGCTACAAACACATACTGTATAGATTCTGAAATATGATATTACTCTACTAGCAAGAGGGAAAATACAAACAAGAAAAAGTTGTTTACAACAAAGCAAACTAACATTTAAGAAATATTTATTTTTAGATGTCAAATCAAATCAAAATCAAATGTCATACAGACTCAAAATGGCAGCTTGTTCAGTCATTAGAGAATTGAGCAGAACATTTTAGAGAAGAATAAGATTTTTCTTATAATGTTTAAAAAGTGAACATTTAGAAAGTTGTTTTAAGATGATTTATTTTAGAAAAATGCTTTATTTCTAGCTTAAAGCATCTGGACATTATATTTGGCTACTGAAAATTGTACCTTATCTGTTTATGTTTCTGTGTTTGCTCAGAAATGATCTGAATATTGATGATAATTAGATTAAGTAGCAAAAGCAGCCGATTTTAGAAACATGATAATTTTATAAACTTTACATGATGGCACAAAATGACTTCTTACAGCTTCTGTTCCTAGTTACACAAGCACACCATGCTATAGCCTCCTTTTAGAAGGAAAGAAGTGTAATTGTAAAAAAGGCAAAGCTGTCTTGGAGACAGGATGACAACATCATAACTAGATTAGCTTTATAAGATCAGTAAAAGTGCAGATCAGAGGAGAGAAAAGTCATGCCATGCTCTTATTTGCTGCTGGCAATTCAAGCAACAGAAGAAACTGCCTGGGAAAGACTAAACTTCAAGCAGTGCCACACATTGTGGTGTGCACACATTATTATGCTTTTGTCTTATGGTACTGTCTATTTGATCCATAATGCATGAATACTTGTGTAACGTTTCTTCTGCCTCTTATGGTCCTCTGTCTACATATTAAAGAGGATAAAGAGGAATAGGGCCACCTTAGAACCCTTGCATGACAAAAGAACAGGGAGCAACAGAAGCAAGCTGATGAAACTTAGCATAAACTAAGTATGGACAAAGATGTCCATTCAGTCCACGTTCACACACTTTTACTTGCTAAAAATCCACTGTTAATAATTAATTCCATTTTCCATGGGAATGTTTTTTGTAAGCTGAAAAATAAAACATTCAATAGTATATAATTATAATTTGCCCCTAATGGTTTTTTAAAGGATTATTTTATATACCACGGTCAAAGTGCAAACATATTTCTACATGTTAAAACATACAGAAAATCATACAACACTCAATATTTTTCCTTTCAAATTGTGTAAAAAGCCATGAGATAATAATAAAGTTGAAGCTGACATTGGATGAATACTTAAATAAGGAACAAACAAGTGGGAAACCATTTCTTCAATCACAAGGCAGGTGTCTTGCAAGCATTCAGTCTTTTATCTGAGCCACTTGAGAAATGAAGTTATTGACGTTTCACCATGAGTAGCTCACTGAGTTAAATCAAAAGCTTTTGAGAAAGACTGCAAACAATCACATTTGCAAGAATGACTGTGTACTTGAACAGAGAAACAATCAATTTATTCCCTGCTAAATCCAAGCTACAGCATAGGAAAATACAGCAAAAGGTGATAAAATATTTCATTCTTTTCAATCATAATCTTTAAATGGCTCATGAAAACGAACTTTGTAAATATTAACACATAAAAAAGACAATAGACTTTGCCTACTGTATTGGTTTTGGCATTCAAAATAAATCCAGTACCCTGTATCCTTAGACATTCGATAATTGGCAGCTCCTAATTTGCCCAGTATGACAGCATATGGATATATTTGTGTACCGTTAGACATTCACCAGGTTCCTGTTGTGCACTCAGTGCTGTTAAACTTTAACAACCTATAACCCGACTAACTAGGATACACAGTTTGTCCTATTTTCTTTGCTAAGTTCAAGATATAATTTGTGGCATTCCACACATGTAACACCTATAGTTATTAAAATATTTTTAACTGTGTGCAGTACTATTACATACAGTACATAAAATTGTGCTCAAAAGGGTCATAGTTTCCAAATCTGTTCTAACACATTCTCAGTATAAAATCATTTACTGGAAAATAGTTCCTTCATATTGATGCATAATGATTGTTTTAGTACATTTTTAAATGTGGTATTCATCCATTTATTTCTTGTATAATTTATAAAGGAAGATTGGCACTTTTATAATCTCAATTTTACAGATGTCCAGGAAAACTGCACTATCACCAAATATTACAAATATTTTCTATATTGTGATAACTTGTTTGGATTCATACATTTCTTAACTTTGGTCCATCTACTAATTTGCCATACACACTTAATTCTTTGGATCACAGTGTGGTGTATGAGATCTCTGCTTCACCTTCACCTTCTACTTGGGACATAATAATTAAAGATATATAGTGTTATTCAGAAAGTATTAGGACCTCTTCACCTTCTGCACACTTTATTTTAAATAAATAATTGTGCCATTTTTACTCTTCAAACTGCACTCAATTGCTCAAAATGACAAAATGAAAACATGTTTTCAGAAAGGTTTGCATCTTTTTTTAAACTCAGAAAGTGAAATCTCTCCTTCATATACTGTAAGCATGCCATCCATTATCCAACCCGCTATATCCTAACCACAGGGTCATGAGAGTCTGCTGGAGCCAATCACAGCCAACACAGAGTGCAAGGCAGGGAACAAATCCCAGGAAGGGCGCCAGCCCACCACAGACTGTAAGTATTCAGATCCTCAATTCAGTACTATAAAGAAGCTCCTTTGGCAGTAATTACAGCTTTAAATCTTCTTAAGTAAGTCACTTTAAGCTTTGCACACCTGGATTTGTGCAGTTTACCCTATTCTTCCTGCCAGATCCTCTCCAGCACTGCTAGATTGAATGGGAAGCATCTGTAAATGTCAGATCTCTTCACAGATGTTCCATTGGGTTTAAGTCTGCACTTTGGCTGGGCCATTCAAGTACAGTCAGGGACATTGTCCATTAGGTCATTGTCATGCTAAAAGGTGAACTGCCACCCAAGTCTGAGGTCGCATGCACTCTTGAGCATGTTTTCTTCAAAGACCTTGCTGTATTTGGCTGCATTCATTCTTCACTAAATTATGACCAGCCTTTAATCATAACAAATACTCAAAACCTGGTGCCTTGTAATGTTTTACTTAAAAGTGTAGCTGAGATGTTTTTTATACACACCACACACTGAAAACAAGCCAGAGCCAAAGCTGGCACTGAGAAAGCAAGGGATGAAACAAGGCTGGGAAATATGGCAGTCTATACACCAACACAGAAACCATAGAAAATTAGAGCTGGCAACTGATCTCATGGCGTGTCTTTTGACTTCCACTGAACTGCTTTAGTTGGACAAGCTCTCAAATTCATATATTATGCTCATGCTGACAAGACACTAAAAAATAAAAATTATTCTATATAGCCTGTTGTTTTGTTACTAAACAATTAAAAAGTCACTGCTTTAAGCTCTTATTGTAAAAATATACCATAAATAGTGCAGAAAAATAACTGAGTAAATCAAAAACTATCATTCTTTTTCAGAAAATACCCCTATGTTATTTGAATGTATCTGCGTTTATTTGAACCATAGCATAGCTGAATTGGGTAAAGCGTTTTAATTATTTAAGTGGAACTTTTTTTGTTTGAATATAGGCTCTATGGCCACCAGGGGGTGCTCCAGCTCCCCAAACACCCAACAAAAACAGGCTCTGGATACAAGTGCAGTAAATAAGGGGATTTATTTGGAAAACACTTTCCCAGGAAGCGTTTCCCTCAAAACCAACAGTCACAAAACACAGTGTTAAGCACAAAAAAAACTCCTCCTTTGTCTTCTCTTCTCTTTCTCTCTCTCTGCCTCTGCTCCTACCAGCAAACAGCAAACTACTAGCCCAGTGCATGCTGTCTCCCCATCTTTCCACACTGAGAGAGTCCCGGCTGGGTAAGATTCCTGGCCATCCCACACAGCTCTTACCTTTGAATTCCATGTCTCTTAAATTGAAAATGTATGTCACTCTAAAAATACTTTTGCGTTGAAACATTACAACAATGTTGACAAGGAGGCCATTCGCTTCAACACGGAGAGTTTGGGGCTTTGAAAGTCCCCAAAGTTTGACTGTCTACCTTAGAAAGTTATACTCCTTTTAAAAAGGAAGAATTTAAGTTCATTGGACACATTTTCTTTTGGTTTACTGTATTGCATTTTTACTTACAACAGAATTTATCATAAATTATCCACACCCTGTTTTTGAACTAATGTGTTTTCTTGTTAATATTACTGTTATTATTTTTATCAGAGGTTACTATATCCACATATTCATTCTCTAACCTGCTTGTCCAGTTCAGTGTTGCAGGAAACTGGAGCCAGTCCAAGCAGAACTAGAGGCAAGACTGGAACCAATTTTGGAAAGAGTTCAGTTCACCATAAAGTACAATCATACAGTCACATAAATCAGCCATACCCTCTCATGCAGGATCCGCACAGAAAGGAAACGGGATTCAAATACAGGCTTCTGGAGCTGTGAGGCAGGAGCAGTGCTGACCATGTGTGATGTGGCCATTTTAAATTTTGGAAACTTCATGAATTTATCTTAAAAGTCTGTAATGTTTCCAAGGGACTTCTTTTTTTTGAAGTTTTTAATATTGTAGATTTTAGTTTTTCTTTCATTTAATTGTTTTCTTTGTTGTTTTACTTGTTATATATATTTTGGTACTATCACATCACAGTTTTGCTTTTCCTGTGGTTGCTGCCACTTTAGGTTGCTGTTATATCCTGTACCATTGCTTGGTTCTTAAACCCTGAGGTTGTGAGACACAATGTCATCAACAGGATAGTACTAAAACTGATGCATATTTTTAAGTGACCAAGATGTGGAAATTCTGAGAATGCATTACTGCTGCAGCAAGTTCTTTTCTGTAACCTTTGAATAAGATCTTTGCAAGTTTTGGAGACAAAATAATTTTGGGTAGTGTTTTGGTCTTAGGTACTTTGGTTTATGTTGAACTCTGGTATGTATTTTTTTGGCAGTAACCAAGTATTTAGAGTCCTGGTGCTTCCTGTTTTGCTATATGGTCGTGAAACATGGACGCTATCCAGTCACCTGATACAAAGACTGGATTCCTTCAGTACTGTGTGTCTTTGGAGAATACTTTGGTACTGCTGGTTTGACTTTGGGACAAATGAGCTATTGCTCCCAGAGTCCCAAATAAGGCACATTACCTGCATTGTGAGGGTGCGTCAGTTACGGCACTACTACCATGTTGTGTAATTCCCAGAGGATGATCCAACTTACAGGATCATCATTGTTGTGGACTCAAGCTGCTTGACCAGGTCAAGGGGACACCTGCGTAACACCTGGCTCTGGCAAATAGATGGTCATTTCCGGAAGGTGTAACTGGACCGTGTTTCTGCATGGAGGGGTTGCTAACCAGGATCCCAGGCTGTTTCATCGTGTGGTGGGTATAGCAATACACTGTACCAGTGCATGCTCACCAACCTAATCTGACCTGACCTGACCTGCAATATCCATCAACACCATTTATTAACTATTTCGTGCATCTCCATTTAGATTCTTGGAAAATAAAATTTCTTTGTGGTCATATGGAGGTGGCCATATTGTTATGATACAGTAACACCTGTCACTAGTCATGTGGGCATTGTTTATGATGTCATTTTGGGATGCCTTTCTTTTTTTTTTTTTTTTTTTTTACCGTGTCCTGTTCGGCTGTGAAGCAATAAGAATTGATGTCTGAATGCTGGCGACTAGCCTTACAGTTTTTCTCTCAGGTGGAGCGTTACAGCTTCTGCTGACGTCACGCTTGATACCAAAACTTAAAAATATTTTCAGATGTTTTTAAGATTCGAACCGGACACGGAGACAAAAGTGAAAGAAAAAGAAGAGAGAGAAGGAAGAGATGGAAGTAAAGGGGGAAGGGGGGGTTTTCGTATAGAATAAACAATAAATGAACCAGAGTCCGCTTCTAGACCTGCAGAAAGAGAGGGGGGAAAAAAAAACAAACCACAAGACAAAAACATTGCTGCATCAGCTACATGAAGATATATAAAAGTAAAAATGTTTGCTGACAATCATACAGTAATTATTACTAAGGCATTAAGTCCACCACAACCTTAGATCATGTGCTGAAGATGTCCAAGTCATACTTATGAAATCACCATGTGAGCACCTGTGTACGTACGCACGTTTGTATGTGTAAGGTTTCCCTATAGGAGCATCCAATAGTGAGTGTGAAGGGCCATAGACCTGCCCCCAAAAACGTGCGGAAGATGGAGGGAGTTCCAAGCCCAGAGATCCAGAGTTCACCCCAGAGCGCGGAGACCCTAGGGAGGCCGTCACCAGAGAAGCACCAACCCCCACTCGAGAGGCGCAGAGGATCACCCCAGGGGTCACAACCAGCAGCCGGCAGAGTCCCGAGAGATATCAACGGCAAGCCCTCAGGCCCGCCCGCAGCCGCTCACCCCCGAGTCGGCCGGGTCCGGAACCCAGCAGCCCGGGACCCAAGGGCGACCCACCCCGCCGAGGACCGAGGTTTATTTTGAAATGCCTTTCAAAGAATGCCACCCACGTTGAGATGCATCCAAATAATTTTTATTATATATGTTTAATAAAAGACATGATTGAATTCTAGATTAGGTTTAGGACTTCTTTTTTTTTGCTCCTAACTACTACATTTGCCTTAATTTCTATGATTAGATGCATGGTTCTTTACTGTTATTTTCATATTTGATATAAACCTATTTTCAGGTTCTGCCTTTGTTTTGACCCTAAAGAAAGCTCACCATTTCAAAAAATCACTGTTTATTGAATTTTATCAGTGGTAAAGACCCAGTGACCAGCCTCTTATCATCACATTTAACACTCTGGGAATGCAAAGCAGCTGCGCTATACTGTACCTCCTGTTTAATATGTAATCAGTATAATATTATTATCATCATCATCATTATTATTACTTTTTTTTAGACTTTATTTTCATTAGATTCTTCTTATTCTAAAACATTATTTATGTACAACCGTTCAGCTTCTGCTGATTTGTAGAGTTCACTTTAAACATTTTTATTTAAGTATTTCATTCCTCTGAATTATTAAAATAATATAACATTCTTCAGTTTAATCATAGAAAATGCTTTCCAAATTAAAATGTTGGAGTATCTCAGGAGAAATAAAATGCCAATTGATTTAAAAAATATATATGGTCCTCCATCAAAATGTTTTTATTTGGGTGAAATTATTCTCACAGAACCAACTATTGTGTTAAAGCTGATTTAAGTTGACAATGTTCTAAATCAAAGGACATTTCAGCTGCTGAAGTTTTATATTATTCTTTAAAAATGTTGGCTTACATAGAAAGATGAAACCAACAGTGATAAAAACTGTTAATATCTAAATATATTACTTCTTAGAAAAAGCAAGCATTGTTATGGTAACACTAATTAAATTAAAGTGTGTTTTGTTATCATTGCCAAAACTCATGCTGGTTCATGATTTTGCTTTTCACTTTCAATATCTGTGAAACATTTTAAATTTATTGTTATTAAGTCAAGGCAACATGATGGGGAAATAGCTGGGACCATCTTCCTCCCAACCTCAGAACCCAGTGTAGTCACCATCCATCTGTCCTCCCAAATGAGTCAAGTTTAAGATGACTGGTCCTTTTAAACTAATCCTGTATGAATGACGAGTGGAGCTTATAATGAGACATCGTCTCAAACATCGTTCCAGATTTGGATCCATATTAGACTCTGGCATGCTAAGACTCTGTACTGGAATGAGAAAGTCTAGAAAATGGATGAATGATGTAATCAATCCAATGCTAAAACAATAATGAAGGTAAGTGTCAGACTTGCTGTTTCTTGGCACCTTGACATAATGGCAGTACTAGTACCACATGGATGTAAAAACCAGGGTTTGAGTGCCACCATCTCATGTAAGTTTCTTCCCTCAGGGCTTCTCCCTGCCATGCTTGTGGTGCTATTCTCAGGTACTCACAAACCTTTAATAAGCAAAAAAGAATTCAGAAAATGATTTGAAGGAGATTGTGATTTACTATGTCATATCAAAAGGGTTTTCTAGTCATGTGCACTCTATACATTTATTATTAAAATATATCAATTTTCAATTGTTTAACATGTTTATCTTGGTCAGGTGTTCTTATTCTGATGGTGCAAAGCAGGAAATCACCCTATGTGAGATAATCACATAGTACATGTAAACATAGCCACACAGGAACAATTTAAACTTAGCAATTGAACTCACAGCATGTCTCAAAACTGAAGTCAATGGAGAAAAATCCATGGCAGCTAAGGGATATATGCATTGACGTTTAGAGATGCATGCTACAAAGCAAAGATCTTAAGTTAGCTGGTTCACTAGTTCACTTTCAAAGGCAAATTCACCAGGGTCCATTCTCTGGACATGGTTTATTCAATTATTATTATTATTATTATTACTATTATTATTATTGTTGTTGTTATTGTAGCATTCTTGCCATTCATAAGCTTAGAGCACTGTGCACTCTTTCTTTTTAAAATGGTAATTAACACCATGCAAGAAAGCACCGAGATGAATACATGCATTATCTCTTTACATGAAAGTTTTTAAATGTATGCACATGATGCATTATTGGCCTATGGTCAGTTCCTGCCTTGCAGCTGATGCTGCAAAGATAGGCTCCGGCCAGTAGTGGCTCTAAATTGGATTAAGTAGGTTTGAGTGTATTATATTATCTTAGAAATGTAAACATAGATACATCAATATAGTTTTATAGCTTCCAATTATAATTATTTATTAGATGGCCCATGATTTTGGTAGTGTACTCACTCTTTATGCTGGTGTTACCTCACTCTTTATGAGGTCCTATTCTAAAAAAAATCAGGGGAGAGAAAACAAAAGAGAATGTGAAAACTTAACCATTTTTAAGTCTAACAAACCTAACACAATGTCTTCAATAATGGACAGAAAACACAAGTTTGTAAATAAAGCCCAGAGCTTTGCACTGAGAAATTATGCAAGGCCAATATGGAAGGGAACCAACCTTTTGGTCATCAGTTATTAAATTCTGTAAATCAACAACAGTCAGAACTGAAACAGTTGCTATAATACTAGTGGTGTGAAAGAGTAGCTTTATATAAATGGATAGGAGATTGAAGTGTTTTTGGAGTAAACAACACCTACACAGTTATCATATGACTTGCATAAATACATGTTTGTACAATTAGAAATAATATTTCCTGAACACGTAAGTGAACAGATATGTTGGCAATAATTTCCTCATAATTTCTCACTATAAGAACATAATGTTTTCAAGCAAGACGAGACTGTTCAGTCCATTTAGCTCTTTAGGTGAGCTAATAGCTAGTTTGTCGCAGAATGAAGTGTAATTTCTTAAATGATAGGAAGGTATTCACTTCAACAAATGTCTGAACAGTTTGTTCCTGTGTCTCACTTAGCTATAATGTATAATTATTTTTGTCACTTATTTTCCTGGATGCTTTTTAAAAACATAGTATTAAAGAAAAGTGTTGGAAAAATCCCTAAAATTTACCCTAAGGTCAAATTTTATTTTGCTTTGCTTTTTTTTATTGTTGTTGTTGTTTTCCACCTTTATATTCAGATTGTGGTATATGGTAAGTTATTATTTTTTTGATTGAGTTGCATGCCATTTTGATGTTCTGGTTTTTGAATATAAAAAAATATTTATAAAAAATGGTGTACATTAAGGAAATAAAAAACGAAAAAAACAAGGAAATACACAATTGTGTGGTCTATGTGGTTTGACATCTCACATCAAGCCATAGTCAAAACTGATAATTTATGATAATTATGATAATTATAATGATAAATTGCTGTTTCTATAATGGAGCTAAGAACTTCATTTTTTACTTTCAGATGAAATGTGTCATTTTAAGTGGTACAGGGTCTGAAGGTAACACAATATTTACCAGATTATGGTAATCTAATGTATAATGTGGTATGCTTTATATGCTAAAAATATTTTAACAATAATCAAAAGTATACTAAAATTACGTAGCACAAAGATAATATAAGACTGGTTTCAGCATGTTTTCAGACCCAGTTGCTTCCTGTACACTTTACTGTGTTGTAGATTTAATTGTAAGTCTGTAAATTTGCACTCAGTAACTCATAATGTCAAAGCGAAAAAGGTTTCCAAATGGTTTGCAAATTTACTGCAAATTTTAAAATGGAAATCTCTCCCTCATATAAGTATTTAGACCTTTAATTCAGTACTTTAAAGAAGCACCTTTGGCAGCAATTATAGCTTGGAGTCTTCTAGGTAAGTCAAGCTTTGCACACCTGGCAGCTTATCCCATTCTTCCTGACAGAACTTCTGAAGCTCCATTAGAATAAATGAGAAGCATCTATAATCTTGTATCTTCATGTCTCTCCATAGATATTCTATATTCTGTATTTAGATATTCTTGTCACCCAGTGTTGTCTTGGCAGTATTCTTCGGGTAATTTAAGTGATGAAAGGTGAACTCCGGTTTGAGATCACCAGCACACTGGAGTTTTTCTTCAGTGACCTGATTGTATTTGACTGCATTCATCCTTCCCTTGATTGTGACCAGTCTCTCTGTCCTTGCTGCTTAGAATCACCCCAATAGCATGATGGTACCTTAACGTAGGTATGATATTAGGCAGGTGAAGACCAGGCACAGTGACTAAGTGTTCAAATTTTGTTGAATTAAATTCTAGACATATCTCAGGGATATTTTAAGCAAATAGGACGCACCTGACCACAATTTGGAGTGCCACAGTAAAGGAGCTGTATACGTATAGAATTGAGAGATTTCAGTTTTTAATTTTTAATACATTTGCAAGCCTTTCTGAAAAAATATTTTCACTTTATTATTATGGGCTATTGGGGGTAGATTAATGGGCAAAATAGCAAATTTGTCCATTTAAAATTAAATCTACAACATAATAAAGTGTACAGATAGTGAGGGGGTCTGAACACTTTCTGGTCTCACTGTATACAGTATGTCAATCTGTTTAACCACTGCTTTGATTAAATATTGTATTAATTGAGCATCTCTGTTTGCATTATCAATTAATTAAGCCTTTTTAAACAAAATTTCCTTGCGTATGTGTATT
Source organism: Polypterus senegalus (assembly GCF_016835505.1). Classification (NCBI taxonomy): domain Eukaryota; kingdom Metazoa; phylum Chordata; class Cladistia; order Polypteriformes; family Polypteridae; genus Polypterus; species Polypterus senegalus. Next base: position 176,383,407 of record NC_053157.1, read on the forward strand.
ACGTATATGTATATCAGAATTAGTTCATGCATGAAAGAATTATATTTTTTAATTTATGCTGAAAACTGTAATCTTTCACATGTAAACAAGAAATTTTAAAATTCTAAATATGTAATACCCTAAAGCAAAATAATATCTGCTTTGTTCATAGATGGTTGACATACTTAATCAAAGTGTCTTTATAGAGAGAGTGACATTTATGTTTTCTTATTTTGTTGGTTCAGTGAACTTTTAAATATTTGAGACTGCAGTTTTTGTACATTGCTGTAGGCTACTTAATGCATTTTAGAGTACCTTCCTATAAAGAGGTGTTCCCTCTAGTGGAAATGATAGAGAACTGGGATGTTATTAACTTCATGGCTCCATTTCAAAGCAAAGCTTTTGTTTGAATGACAGTCTTAAGAAAGCTATCAAAACCAGAGTCAGACTGGACATAACAGAATACATACCACAGATCAATTGTGTCCATTATTACTGCACTTTAATTTCAATACCTGATTAAATCTGCAGAAATCATTTCCCTGTTTACACTGACACAAATCTTTAAGCAGGAATGGCAGTCCCAAAATACTTTATAGTGCTTCATTTAGCTAAGATGATGCTAGCATTAAAATGTGGAATAAACAGAGAAAATAATCTACAGTTAAATATACTGGATATATCTAAACTAGTATTTTTTGGTGTAATTTATTCTCTAAATTATTTGCTATAATACAGTTTTATTCACTTCTGATTTTACTTCTTACATTTAGAATGACTTCTATTGGTTTGAACAGGGTATCAGCTTGTCCCATTTATTCATTAGCGTTGCATTAATTCTAAAATGAAACATATTGCTTTAGACCATATTCTGATATGAAAAAGAATATAGCACTAATATTGTTAGGACATTTTTCCAAATATTTAATTATATTACCCAAACATTTTGGTTTTATTGTATGTATTTTGTTTATCTCTCTGTAACTGACAGGTGTCCTTTCCAGGTTTGGTTCCTGCTCTACGCCAAATGCTGCTGGGACAAGCTACGGCTTTTGGTGACCTGAATTAGATAAACGAGATTTAAGATTTTTATATTATACAATGTATGTCTTTCTCTAATGTCCATCTGCTAATGATGCAATAATTTCTAAAATGCCAGATAGCTTCAACATTATTAATTCATCCATTATGACTTCTGCTCAGGGTCACTGGAACTAATATTATTGAGTAACATACAAAATGTGATAGCCAGCATGTTAAAAAGCAAATAGCATTAATAGAGAACAGATAGAAATTTGGTTGTGATGTATATTTTCTGTTAAAAATGTTCATTTCAAAGAGTATTTAATACAAGCCATGTACGCCCAACTACGTTGCGCGTGTTAAAGTTGTCTGTGAAGGGCTCCCTGTTTAAACGCGGCTGCCAGTCGTGAACTGGGCCCTTCGTCGCACAGCATTATGATTTTTTACAAGGGAAACAAAATTACAAAAGAAAACCATTGGACATTGATTCGATAGAAATGGCCTACTCGGAATCACTGTCCGAATAGTAATTATGTGGTAGTGTAGGAGCATTTCTGCTTCTGTCCGTTCACAGTCCGTCTCGTTTTCACTACGCTATCGTTTCCTCTCAAGATGTCTTTTCAACCTTTCTCCAATCTCGCAGGTTGTTTTGTGGCAATCCAAAGAGTAAGGCAATATACACGGAGCAATGGTTATAAAAGGGGGACACATAGGTATCCAGGCTCTTTAAAGCATAAATAGGGATCACTTCACTGACATGTGAGCAAGCCACGGTACAACTGTGAGACACGCAGCACTTGCCGGCTACAACGTAACAATAATAATTTCCAGAACATGCTGTTACGTTGTCATTCATTTTACCCACTGTCTTTCTTTCATTCATTTGTTACGTAGGCACGTACCTTTTATCTTTGGCAATCTCATTCTCTAACCAGGCCTCAGGAGCTAACCAGCGTAACACTGTCCACCACCCCTTTCGTTATTCCGGCACATTGTTGACATCCGTGAGCAACAACAACATACTAAACTGGAAGGTGGTCTACGCATGCGTGTAATTCGCGGACAAACAAAGATCAAGATCTAAATGAAGATCTCTTTAGTTAATTTAAAGCACAACAATTTGTTTAGTTTGAATGTCTGTGTTTTGAGGTGTGACTGGAGTACTACAGTCCTCAGTAGTATAAGTTTGGAGGAGATTCTTAATGCAATGTCTATGTTTTAGCTGTCTCTCTACTGCCATCTAGTGCTTCTTCTTCTAATTCATTCACGGACAAACAAAGATCAAGATCCAAATGAAAATTATATATAGAGATATATTTGCCCAGTGAATTGTAGAATTGTATTACAATACCATGTGAAAGATGTCATGTGAACATTGGCTCTGTTGTACAGTAATCCTGAGGAGGAACTACTTCTCTGCTGTGACTTTGGTGGATTGTTGAAGAAAAAGAAAATATGTCCACAAAAGAGTAAAAGCACACCCAATTCATATCCACTGCCTATTTAGTTTTATGGCTTGCATGAAAGTCTATAAAAGAATTAGGGGAAACTATTTTAAATACACAATGCAAAGTGTAACAGAGGTCAGCATTTTCTTCTTTTTTTAAAAATTGTCCATTACAAATGTAACGTAAAAAGAAATTTGGACAACAGACAATGTAATTTCTATTAATAAATACATCCAACATTACTTGTAAGAGCCAATCGTAGAAAGTCATGTTGATGATAAATTCATGTTATTTCAGTAGAATATCAGTTTCTTTTATTTACTTAGAATATGGTATAGTCTTTTACTGCCTGTAATTTAACATGAAATAGAACTTTCTTGGCTATATCTGTAAAGCTGAGTTTTAATTAAGCCAGTTAGGAAATAGCCTAATTGCTAGAATGGACTGTTGGATAAGTTTTGAAATAGTAGATTGGCATATGGTTTTCCGACTATTTTGAAATGAACATTTAAACATATGACTGTATGACCAAACACAGAGAAAGACAAAATGAAATAAGTAAGCCCTTAAACAGGACTTTCTTAAAAAAAGGCATTGTCTTTAATGTCATATTTGTCTCTATTTTTGTGTAAAATGTTTTGCTTTGAAACTTTACAAAAATTTTTAAAACAAAGATATTTGGTTTCTGGAATTATTTGAAAATGCGTCACACTAGTACCAGAAGTGTCCTATGAAGCAAACTAAAAGCTGCAGAACTTTGGTGATTTGGGACAAACAGCTACAAATTTCATCAGAAAACTGCAATTGAAGGACTTTGAATGGGAAACTACCATCTGAAGACTTGTACTCCCAAAAATTGTTAACGAAAGAAAAAGAACTGAGTTAATTTGATACTGTTCTCTTCTCTTCCATTTAGGCATGATCAGAATTGACTGCTAAGACGCTGTACCTGAATTTAAAGAGACTGTGATAGAATATAAAGGCATCGCGGATGATTGTGTCTATTGTTGTCCTAGGATAAAGAAGTTTTGACTTGCCTTTGCCAAATTATCATTGTGACATAGCTGCTGTTGAGAAGGCATAGTAACCATTGCTTAGAAGTGTTGTCAGCTGTTTGTGCAGTTTTTAAATATGTTGTTACGCTTGGATTACACAATTGCACAGATTCATTCAGGGTTTTAAAGCACATAAACTTTATATGTAAACAGCATAACAAAGCATAAAGCAGAGGATATCAGGGGAGAAGTGAGACAAGGCAATAAGCAAAAGGGGCAGGTGTTGTACAGGCTTTTAAATATACGAAGCACTGTGCAAGAAGCATATCATGCGACACAGCAACAGCAGCCCAGCATCTAACGGAGCAAAGAGGAGGCAAACTCTATTTGTTCCCATTGCAACAGCTTTCAAGAGGGGGCCTCGGAGGTGACCCACTGGCCTACTCAGACTTCATCAGGGCTTTTGATTACGCTGTAGGTGATATGTTAGAGCACCTTCAAGATAAGCTAGATTACTTAATACAGTATACCAGAGCTTCCTGTCAAGACATGGTCAAAGGCTATGCCCAGATGTCACCAATACTAGGCTACACAGAAGCCAACATGCTACTTGACAGTTACTATGGTGACCAGATATACTGTACATAGCCGACATATCTGGACAAAGCATTGTAATGGCCTTAAATTAAGCTGAATAATGGAACTGCTGTGACAGATTATGCAACCTTTCTTGCTGCATTCTATGAACACTACATCCAATACAGAGAATGGTAAAGAATTCAATAGAAATTCAAGCATTCATATTGTACTATTGAAGTTCCCTTATCTTTTACAAGATAAATGGGGATGATTTGCTTACAGTTTTCAAGAAGATGAAGGCAAAAGGGCAGGTAGGGCTGAACTAATTACCTTTTTACATCAGTAGCCTAAAATATTGCTGCCTCCTGTGCATGGAAGCACATCTCAAAGCCCTGAGTACACACAGAAAAAAGAAAAGACCAACAAGGAAAAGTTTCCCATGAAGAGAGGAAGTACTTTTGCTACAAGTATTACCAAAGCTGCTCAGAAGGGGACTCAGGACACCTTGGTCAAAAAGTCTCCAACAGCTCTCTGCGTTTAATAGACCTTGTGTATTTTGCAATGATTTTTTAAAATCTAAAGGTTTATGTTCTCAATGTCTCAAACATGGGCTCCTTGGCAAGAATTGTAAAGAAAACTGAAATGTTGGATATACTCTTTACAGCATCCAGACATCTTGCATATCAAAAAAGTGGTTGGGGCTACATCCAGTAAATCCACTAAAGCTACATCCACTAATGAAGAGACTGAGAAGGGAATTTGTGCTCTTACTGAGGCTGGAGAAGAATATGCACTATATGTGGTCCCTGTTAAGGCAAAATCTAAGAAGAGCAAAGGTATGTAGAAAATTATGCCTTTATAGATCCCGGTAGTACAGTAACAGTTTATACTGAAAATCTTCAGAACTGTCAAGGAAGAAGAAATCAAGTATTCCTCAAAACTATGAGTAACTATGATACTGATTCAAGACTCCTAATTACTGTAAGTGTACTTCAGATCTGCAAGTGTGTCGACTTAATGATAATGCATATATTGATTTGTCAAAAGTGGATATGCATGTCACTATTCCAGTGGACAGAGAAAATATTCCAAAACAATAAGACATAAGACAACAATAAGACGAAGAGGACACATCTTGAGGAGGTATGTCTGTTATCCATAGATTCTGAAGTTGATCTTTTAATTGGTATCAACAACTCTAAAGTCTCCAAGCTGTGGCAAATCATACCTAGCAGAGGAGGTGGACCTTATGCTGTGATGTCTGCAGTGGGATGGATGGTCAGTGGGCCATATAAGGAAATAGATTACTTCGCAAAACACAGTGGTAAGGTTTTTTAACATTTAATCAATCGTGTGTTAATAACAGAAATAGAAGCAATGCTGCACCAACAGTACAATTCAGATTTTCCAGGGTGCAGCTGTGAAGAGAGAAAAAATGTTGCAAGAGGACATCAAGTTTATGCGCACTGTCTCAGAGTCTGCAAGACTGGTAGGTGGCCACTATTGTTTAAATCTGCCTTTAAAAAAGGAACCACTTAAAATGCCAAACAAACAGATGCTGTATTGCATAACAGCATGCTATTGGATTCAAAAGAAAACTAAACAAAAAGTCAGTTTTCCACAAAGACTATTATGCTTTCATGAGAGACATTATTGAGAAGGGCTATGCCATTAAGGTACCCAAAGAAAGCCTACATTGCAAAGAAGGCAGCTTGTGGTACATTCCACATCATGGGGTGTATCATCAAAAGAAAATAAGATTTGAGTGGTTTTTGATTGCACAACCACCTATCAAGGGACTTCTCTTAATGAACAACTTCTGAAAGGCCCCAACCTAACTAACACACACATTGCAGTCCTTACAAGATTTAGAATGGAGCCAATGGCATTAATTGCAGACATTAAATCAATGTTCTACCAAGTTAAAGTCCCAGACCTTTTGTGAAGGGTATTTAAGTAATGATCTTGGAAGAATTTAAAATTACAGTACATCTTTTTGGTGCTACATCTTTACCCAGTTATGCTTCTTATGTTTTGTGTAGAACAGCTGAAGATGCTGAAGGTTTCCTATGGAAACCGTTAACAATGTCTTCAATAGTTTCTATGCAGGTGACTGCTTAAAATCAGTGGCTACAAAAAAAACAACAATAAAGTTGTCAAAAAATCTCCAAACTCTATGCTTCATAGTGGGATTCCACCTGACTATGTGGGTAAGTAAGAGCATAACAGTTGTATTGTCTATTCCTGAAGAAGACAGAGCTGTTGAACAAAAGGATTTAGACTTGAGCCATAGTTTGCTCCTGACAGCAAGTGGCTTTGGTGTCAAGTGCTGCACTGAAATGAACAGTTTCAAATTTTAGGTAAAGTTACAAGAGTAGCCTGCTACAAGGCCTGCTGCTATTGTCAATTCAGTATATGACCCGCTTGGATTTCTACCACCAGTTATACTGCCAGGAAAGCTTATCTTAAGAGACTTGTGCAAAAAGAATTGTGGAGCGGAGAAAGAAGTCAAAGTCAAGCACATTCAGAAATGGAAAAAAAATGGATGGATGACTTACTAGCGAACTACAATGTGAACAGTTGCATCAGACCTGCATGGTTTAGAGCCATGATTTGTTTTGATTTGAACATTTGAAATTACAACTGTATGGCTAAACATAGAGAAAAGTGAAACAAGATAAGTAAGTTCTTCTTTGAAACTTTACTAAAACTTTTAAAACAAAAATATTTGGTCTGTGGAATTACTTGAAAACACGTTAAACTAGTACAAGAACTGTCCTATGAAGCAAATTAAAAGCTGCAGAACTTTGGTGATTTGGGACAAATGCAGCTACATTACTAAAAAAAATATTACATCTCACCAAAAAAATCGGGGAAATTCCTGCATGCAGCGCCATCCTGAGGCAGTAAATTAATCAGCAGTAACATTGTGCTAAATAAAAATGGCTAACAGTGATGTGGACATGGTGAGTAAGGACAAATTCCTCATAGACACAGATAAGTTCATCAATTGAACTAATCTTTGCAATAGAAAATCACCCAGAAGTAAATTATAAATAATAAAAGAAATATTAATCATTACATATATATTTTTAAAGGATTATCAGTTTATAACAGTCAACCAGATACAATCAACAACTCAGATACTTAATCATAAACATAAAGTTAGACCCATGATATTTTTTTAATTTTTATGATTCTCTTTTTAATCAGTTATGTTATCGCACTTTTAAATCTGTATTGACAGTTTCCTGTTTACATCCTTAAAGTCAGTCAGTCAGTCATTGTCCAACCCTCTATATCCTAACACAGGGTCACAGGGGTCTTCTGGAGCCAATCCCAGCCAACACAGGGCACAAGGCAGGAAAAAACCCTGGGCAGGGTGCCAGCCCACTACAGGGCACACACACACACACACCCATTAGGGACAATTTAGGATCGTCAATGCACCTAACCTGCATGTCTTTGGATGGTGGGAGGAAACCGGAGAACCCAGAGGAAACCCACGCAGACACAGGTAGAACATGGAAACTCCACACAGGGAGAACCCAGGAAGTGAACCCAGGTCTCCTTACTGCGAGGCAGCAGAGCTTCCACTATGCCACCATGCTGCCCCACACATTCTTAAAGTTGTACATTTAAACCTTCTGAACTGGAAATAAAAGAAAGAGGATTTTTACTAACACAGCAAGTGAATAACAAGAGCAAGGAAAAGGAACAATACACAGCAGAACAATAAAACAACAAAACATAAGCCTTCTTACCTACCAAGACAGTAAAGTGCTTAATTCATGCCATGGGATTGTTCTTCCACTAAAAACTATACTTTGCTCTTACAGTAAGTCACCCTTCTATCCAATTCCTTAGCCTTTCATTTTCCTTTTCTCCAGTCTTTCTCAACAACTACCTCTAAATACCAAGCTCCAAAGTCTACTGGATGGAAGAGAATTTTGAGCCCATGGCTGGGAAGTCTTCCAAATAACATATCATGAGTACTTCTGGATTACCTGGCCACCACTGAAAGTCCTGTTTGTTGCCCATGACCAGCTCCCACAAGGAGCAACAGATTTTCTGGCAATTACCACCATACCATAAAGCAGTACTGGAGACTGCTAGTCTGACAGAGCCAGGTGTATAATGGAGACAACCATTCATGAATTCTGTTAAAATGTGAATGGAAATATTTAGACGGTTCACTGAATATCACATTTCTAAACCAATCCAAACTCCCATGCAGATGAAGCTCAATGATTTAACCATCAAACAGTGATGGTACTCTGCTCAAGGTCATCCAACCATTATCAAGCCTACATTTATAATGGATAAACCTTCCTTGGCTGAAAGTCTCCCAAAAAGACCCATGTCAAACAAATAAACGTGCCATGTGTGAAGAACACACTGCAAGTGCTAAAAACAAACAAAACCAGTTACTAGGGAAAAATCTTTTTGGAAAGCCATATTGTACTTTAGTATTCAAGAACATCACTGGACTTGATGTAATCAATGCACTGCCTCCAGCTGTATGTGGTCAATGTCGTTCACAATTAAGATGGTCCGCTCAGTGTCAATCTGAGGTAAAAAAAAAACATCCTACGCTCACAAAAAAACAACTGATTTTCTAAGAACTCTCTCTTAATTTAAGTATCTCTAATTTTAGTTGGCTCTCGTCTTTTAATGGAAGAACCTTTATTTATTTCAAGGACAGTGTTTATTTATTAATACACTGTGGACCCTTTAATTCTTGTTTTGGTTTTATTAAATACTTTATATTTAATGCACCTTACAAATTGTCTGTTTCTTCACTTCCTACTTCTGCAGGATGAGTGTGCCAGCTGTGGACAAACCAGGTATCTCACCATGGTGATAGTAAAGCAATATGAAATTTGTGTTTCTGGTTACTACATTTAAGGGGAAAAAAATTCAGATTTGATCTTTACAAGATCTATGTAGGGTATGATAAAAAAAAAAAAAAATCAGAGAGCTCCTTTTGCCACATCTTTAAACAGCTTTAAGTGTATTCTGGAAAATTATTATAAACTCCTCAAGCTCTGTAGAATGAGAAAGTGTGTTGCTGACTAAATAGTGTGTGAAAGCGACAAGTGAGCTGTATGTAATCAAATGTAGTTACACATCTCGATTGGGAAAACCTACCATTGCATGCTGAAGTTAGTTGATCTGAGTGATAACATTGTCCTAGACAAACAATGAACAAATGCTGCTGTAAGTATATGCAGAAGTCTGGGTATAATGCATCGCTGTATGCCATTTAGTTAAAACGGGGCACTACTAGTTACTAAACAACTAAAATGAATAGCATTGAAGTACAGTGAATGAGCCAATGATTAGTTACTTAGTGTACTGTTTTTTTCTAAGACATCATGCACAATAAAGATTTCCTGACACAAAATATCAAAATAAGGCAATGCTTCCCAAAATTTAACGCCAGGCTGGACTAATTTTAGGTAGGTATTGGCCTATGCAGGCACAAAATGCCCTGTACAAAAATAATCTTGAATCTGTTATAAATAAATAAAAATAATAAAGAGAGAAAGACGGATGCTGTACAGACTGTGGCTCTTTAAAAATTACAACAAATTGTTACAAAAATATATATATATATACAACAAATAAAAGGCAACCCAGAACAAACAAAGCCAATCCAAATCCAATGATCAAAATCCACATGAACAAATCCACAAGACCAGACAAACCAAATATACTTACTAATAACAATCTTCACCAAACAGTTCTTAGTATATTGAACACTTTGTAATGAAACTCTTCATATAGGGGACTAAACTACACTAGTACAACAAAAAGCAAAATACAAACATAATAAAAAAAACAAATAAATAAAGCAATATTCAAAACAAAAAGTCCAAAAACATGATTAATAACAAAAAATACAAAATATTAAAAAAATATAAAAACAACAAATCAAATTAAGATTTACTTGAAACACGGAATAAAACCCTGGCTAAACCATGAAAAAAAATAAATATTGAATTTCAGTGGAATAAGAAATTCATATATTGACTGGCATAGTGTGCTAGGCAAGAGTAACAATAATAATTTGAAAATATGTTAAAAAAAAGGATTCTGCTGGAAATAAAACCTTTGTTAAAGTATTTCTGTAACCCTGTTTTGATTGTCTTCCATTTTACATTGCCTCAGTGCCAGTATCTTTTCTGACATAAAGGATGTTCTAAAAGGTTTTGTTTACCAAATGGTAAAATATTTCTGACCGAGGCACAACACAATAAGAACATAACACAAAACTCCATGCTTAGTTGAAGAAAGTGCAACAACCTGATAAGTCACAGCAGACTGAAAACTATGGCTTACTAGTATTACACCTGTCCTTTTAAACCCCATCATTTTAGCCGGTGGCATCAGCCTTAACCCCCAGGGAAATATAAGGAGCTCTACAAAAAGAGAAGTAGTGAAATAGAAATGAATCAAGAAGCTTTATATGAAGAGTTCATACGCCAAGAAAAATAAGATCTGCTTTCAATGAAAAACAGGCAAAATAAATAAGAAATCCCTATGTACTCTGACACAATAGTAGTCATCTTCACTGGTGTAAATCCCATTACACACTAACACAAATATTCAGGTCTTATGTGACTGGGAAGCTTCCCATCATACCATCATGTCAATGAGAAGGCAGTTTAGAGTTAAAAAGGGCAGAAGGTAGACACCTCATGCTGTTCAGTAGACTCAAGCGAATACAATTTTATTTGCATTAAGCAGCTGGACTCACACATAATTTATATCACCTATACTCCATCAACTATCCAGGCTATCTGATGATTATAAAATGGAATTCCAGTTAAATCTGTTCTTTGTTATATTATTATCTAAAGATATGATTCAAAACACTTTTTTGGTCTGGAAAGCTTTTCTTATAATAGCTTGTTGGTTTGAACTTTAATGCCTTTTGAATTCCAAAAAAAGAAATAATCTTGTTTTGAATCAAGTACAGTATCTGCATTTTACTGACTTCCTCTAATGACCTCTGTGATTGTGTTCCATATGTTCATTTAATACCCTTTGGAATACAACACTATTCTGTTTTCTCTGAAATTGTTTTATTCACTATCCTTTATTCTTTGAAACAAAGTATCTTCACAGGCAACATTTAAATGATGGTCTCAAGCATGTTGAATAAAGAGCACATTAGAAACAAAAAGGTCTTTTTGTCTTTAGATGTCAAAGTGAAAGCCGAACAATTTAGCACTTATAAAGCCTTTGATGAGCACATTTTATTGCATTTGTTGTGTGCTGAAAAGTTCAACTACATAGGCATAAAGGAATGTAATTAATCATTAATGATGGTTACTAAGACTTCCTAGTATATATTCAATTACCTGTCAGCTTCTAGAGGCTGACAGTCCTTTTTGATATAAATTATTGTCAGTGAAAGTGATTAAAAGTCAGTTTTGTACCTAAAGATAACCCAAAAGCCTATACCCTTGAGCAACAATCTGTATGCCCATAAAAGGGTAACATATAGTACATCTACTAATAGCCCTAGAAACCTCATCCTATCCTGGAGTATCTTTAAAGTTGTAAGTGAGCAGAGAAGAAGTGGAAAGGATTAGAAAGAGAAAAATAATGGAATAAGCCAAGGAACTGTTGTGAAATATTAACCTGTACCCCAAAACAAACAGCTTCTTTACTCATATTTGATAAGTTTACATCTTAGAGGTGCAGTCATTAGTGTAGAGAGAGAAGAGCAATGAGGAGAGTACACATCTCTGGAGGTGCCTTTGTTATAGTGCCTTTCACATCTGTCTGTCTATCTGCCTTCTGCTGCTAAGTACCTAAAAAACGGAATAGTTTACCAATAGAAATTTGCCAGGCTAATAAAGTGGAGCACTGTAAAAAACTGCTAAAACCCCATTATTTTAATATAGCTTTATCATAGCTACATTTAGTGTAACCCTGATAAACTCCATGTGCATTGAATTATCATTTTTTTCATGGCTCCACAATTCATACTAATACTTACTTTTCTCTGCTGCTCTTTTTCTCTTTTTTCTCCTGTAGTGATCTGCCCCATCACCTCCTGATCAAGACACATCAAGATACATTGATGGATTGAAGGCAGTACCCCAGGTGTCCATATGACCATCATCCTCAAATTCTTTCACATGAAGCCTGGAAACCATGCGGACTGATTTAGATCATTTATGGTAGGTAAATGCCCAGTGGGGCCTCGGATCCCCTTCATATTTTGTTTTTTTCCTCCAGCCTTCTGGATTTTTTTTTTCTGTTCCCCCAGCCATCAGACCTTACTTTATTCTTTGTTATTTAGTATTGCCTAATGTTTATAAAATAATAAAATATTGTTTCATCTTGTGTAACACTTTGAGCTACATCATTTATATGAAAATGTGTTATATACATAAATGTTGTTTTTGTTGTTGTTCATCATAGTATCAATGCACATTTTGGCCTTTCCAGTACCAGGCCTATAGGAAAAATCCAGGGTTAAATGTTTTATACCCTTTTCACCATGCTGCCCAATCTGATGCCAGTTTTCCCATTTCTGCTGTGATACACAACCTTACTCCATGAAATCCACAATCCCGTTATTCTTCCCATAACTTGCCTATAGATATGAAAAGAAGCAGGTACACCTGGCACCCAAATTTTATACTAAACATGTCTCTAAATTGCTCTATCCTCTGCCAACTTGCTCAATTCTGCATTCTCCCAAAACCGCCACCATAATGTCCACATCCCCAACCTCAGTCATTTTCCTAAAATGTGGAAGTACAATCCAAATCTTATTCTGCCTCTGCTACTAGAGAGCAAAGTCCCTGGCCATTCCCACTATATTCCATAAATCCACATCATACAATCACTAGTCCTCTGATTTATCTCAAGTCATGCATCCAGGTTTATTATTTACCATACCCATATAGTCATTCCCACCCTAATTTTATTTTACACTTGCTGCCAATCTGCCCAGTCCAAGTTTGTCAGGGTTACATCACCTGGGCAGAAATTCACATTGTAATATCCACAGACCCCCACATCTTAAAACATAACTCACCCCCCGAAGCTGTATTGTACTACACCCTCAGGACAAGTCCAAAAGTCCAACTTAAATCTTATTCTGCCTTTACAATCAGTACACCTATATTTCCTTGAACATACTGTACATTTTGCCTTCCTTTCCTTCAAATCCAACAAAAAATTTAGCCTCATACTATTGTCTAGATGAGTGTTTCCCAGCCTTTTTTCTGTAGTGGCTCATTTTTTGTAACCAAAATCATGCCAAGGCACACCAGTATTTTACTAACCACAAATGCATATGTAGTATATCTCATACATTTGTGGGGTGAGATCAGCATTCACAGACACAGCACTTTCTGAGCACATTGATAACATCACCAAGCTGCTTCACCCACAACTCTCTGCCTCAAAGGCAACTTGTATGCCCACTATCCGCCACCCCTGTGAGGCTTGCTAGTAACCACACATCCAGGGCAGATGGACTCTAGCAGCTGGGAGACACATCTAAGTGCTCCAATATTGTGATCGTGGAGCTGCTTTTATGCCAGCTTCTCCAGGTAGACTGATCCTCCTCAGACATGTCTCAACCACCTTCAGAGCTTGTGTGGGAAAAAGTCAGCATGTTGTCCTAGATCACTTGCCTATTTCTTAATTCTTAAGTCAGATTAGTTCAGCCCAAGCTCCTTTATCTTCTTTTTTCTTCAAGTGAACAATTAATGAAGGGGTGTTTCATTAAAGAAATAACCAAAATTTCATTGATTTCTGAAGTTCCATTTGAACTTGCCATCTCCCTAAAGTTGCACTCACTCATGCAGTTTCGTTAACGATGAGAGTTAAATGTGAACCATTGACATGAACATGAAATAGTCCATTGACAGTTGTTCAATTACATTAGATTAAAAACACCTAAAACAATACTAATTCGTGATCAATAAATGTGGGAATGTCCATGGTCCTGAGAGCTGCTCTGCGCTCCTGGAAAAATCTGAATGCAACCAATTAAAGGGCAGTCTCCAGTCACCTACTTGTCAAAAGATCAAGGACTTACATACACTCTCATCGGCCAGTGCCCTTCACTCAGGAAATTAAACAAATACAAGTTGGAAACAATTTTTAATGGATGTTGACAGGTGCTAACACCAGACACATTGTGTAAATAAACAAATTTATTTCATGATTACTGCAGTGGGCTGGCGCCCTGCCTGGGGTTTGTTTCTTGCCTTGTGCCCTGTATTGGCTGGGATTGGCTCCAGCAGACCCCCGTGACCCTGTAGTTAGGATATAGCGGGTTGGATAATGGATGAATGGATGGATGGATTTCATGATTATTTTGCATTACCTAATTAATTTAAGTAGAGTTTTTAAAATGGGGGCGGGGGGAGGGCGTTGAACCAACCTCCCACATTACAAACTGCCACTGTACCCAAAAAAACTTAAAGATGGGTCTTGTGATGTATCATTCTTTAATGGAATGATTACTTCATTTAATCTCATTACTTTGATCATTTAAATGCACTTAATATGTGACTTTACAAATACTAAGTCACTTACTGTGGTTATTTTGGAAAGATTTTCATGTGTTAAGTATACTAAGCTTATATATGTCATAAAAACAGTGATTTATACTTTTCTCTGAGTACTTTAGATTATTGTCATTGTAAGAATAAGCATACTTTATAGTAACTGCCAAATTGAAAATATAATCAGAATTGGAAATAAGAAACTAATAACTATAAAGATATAATAATTTTTATTTTATACAGCACTGTTAATTAAACATATTAAAGGAATATGCATTATTAGAAAGCACTATCCTTTGAAAATGTATATCTGAAATACTGGCATATATTTTGATTGTGAGAAATGGAGCTCTTTCTGTAAATTACCCCATGAGTAATAATTCTTGTATTGTTCAATAATCTATAAATACTATCTTGTTTTTGAAGAGTTGGACTGCTCAACACTAGTCAACTTCACTATTAGAAAAGTAAGACGTTAGGAATTCCAAAATATAGGATTAAGCTGATTACATTTAAGAAAAATGTGTAGTTATTTATTTTAACTCTACAGATGCCCAGTTCAGAATTTTTCCTTTCATCTGATCCTCATGTGAGTAGTTCTGGCACCCTCAGCACTCTCAATTAGATTAAAAAGTAAAGTGGATGGATGGATGGATGTTTTAAAATATAAACCACACAGAGGCATTGATCATTATTAATCTGTAATATATTATATTGTGATAATTATACAGTGATAATGCTAGAACAAAGAAATGTAAAATGGCAAAAAAATGGCATTAAGTGTTTTACTAAGTTTTTTGCCATCTGGCATCTAAAAATGTAATATATCCAAACTTTTTATTAAAATGCAGATGTTGATCGCATATCTGCTTTACAAATCAAATACAATATTATCTTGAAGCAAATGGTATGAAGTAGCTTAATAAACTTTATTTATTTATATATTTCATTATATAAAATGAGTGACATAATAAAAAATTGAAATTATATGATCACTTATTACCAGGACTAATGGCTTCTTCTCTAATGTTCCCAATATAGAAGTTATAGATGCATAACAAATGATCATCAGTATCATTTTGCTGAGCTATTATTCCCCAACAGATGGTTCAGTTCCCAATTTGTCCCTTCATCTAGTCTTACTTCTTTGTAGAGTATGTATATATTAATAGGAAATTAATTCTTGTCTTCATCTAACTGTGATTTACCCCATACGGCCATTAACTCCTTTGCAAAGTTACATATTTCAATCACTGCATTTTTTGGATTTTACTTGTTAGTGATAAATATGTGTGCTTTGTTCCAAACACTCCATGGTTTATATTTTTATGTAGGGTTTTTAGTACTCCTTTAATATGTTGCTGTGTATATAGAGTGATAGTAAATGGCAAATCAAATATTCTTCCACTTTTAACTTAGGAATAAAGCTTTTAACAAATGACAATTCCCTCCATGAATCCTAATGTTAATAATCATTTAAGACTATTACATATTCTTATACTGTGCTTGTACTTATATACACTTTTATAAGTAATAAAAAGGTGGGCCAGTCCTAGCGTAAATGAAGGGTGTATTGTTATGGGTTTTTAATACAACAAATGAGGTAACTCATGCATAAAAGTATTGATTCACAACAAATAAAAACTTAATTAAATATAGTTAAGTAATTACAGATAGTATGACCAGATTTACACAGTTCCAAAACAGGACACAACTCATTAATCAAGCAAGGGTAATAGATGTAGATCAATTCAAAGAAAAATGTCTATTAAAAGAGAAGGGGATGGGTTCAGCTGATTAAAAATGGGACATTTGGTTAAATTTGAGGCACAATGCTTAAAATAGGACACAATGCACTAAATGGGACTGCCCCGAATGAAATGGGGTATCTGGTCACCCAAATTATAGAATTACAAGAACTTAGTATATTGAACAATTTGTGATTGAAATCTATGTGTTTGTTTTTTTTCACAACATAACCTCAGTTGAGCCTCTGACACTTTATGATCAACAGCAGCTCTATTCACACATCGCAATGAGAGAGCATACTTTTGTCACAACATAGAGGTGCACTTTTAAGACATGACACAAAAGAGAAGTCATAGAGGCTGGATCAGAATAGGGGTAAGTAGAAAGTCAAAAGTCATGGAACTGACAAAAGTTTAAAAAACAAAAGAAAGTCCAAAAACAAGTGAAACAGTACATGAAGCTCTGTTTTTGTTTAAGAAATGCTGTGCAGATACTAATCAATCCATGCCTATGGCCTTTATTTACTGTAACATAGTAGAGGGGAGAAATAAAAACAGTATTTTTACTTTAATGCTCACAAAATCACTATGATTTTTTCAGTGAAAAAGGTTAGGTAGCTCATCTATTTACTAACTCTATCTATGTTCATAGTAGCTAAATGAAATTATATGGTAACATGGTGCAAGATCCTGGGTTCAAGAAATGAACAAACCCCTGATGTGGACACAGTCCATCATAAGACATGTAAGTACACATACATGGACTCAACTCAAAAGGGGCTAATTTAGAGTCATTTACCTGACACATACATCTTTAGGTTGTGAGAGGAAAACCAAAATATTTTAACAAAACCCAGCACAAGCCAGTGGAGACAATAGATATTTCACACAGGTAGTGAGCAAGCCAAGATTCAAAAACAATCTTAGAAGACTTTCATACTAAGTACTAAATTATTGTGCTGTGCCTAAGCAAACGTGTTAATCATAAACAGAAATGTCTACAAAAGCCAAGTATCCTTAACACAGATGAAAAAAAGCTGAAGTATAATAATAATGTAATTTATTTATATAGTACCTTCTCCATGCTCCTGACCCCTTCACAGTGTCTCAGAAAGAACAACAGGGTATATTTACCATTGGATACAAATATTTTCTGCATAGAATACTAAATCAGATAAATATGGGATATACAAGGCATTAAATAAAACAAAAGACAATAAACCAGAGTAAAATTCTAAATTCAGCATTAAAAGAAGGCCTGAACAAATCACATAATGTATGATATAACACATACACACAAATTATGTTGAGTATCTGGACAGAGGGGTAAACTTTAAGAAAGGGCAGAATGTTCTGAACAGAGGAGTTTTCAGTTGTTATTTAAAAGAATGAAGGGAGTCAGCTGATCTAATTAATTTTGAGAGGTCCTTCCAAAGTCTGGGTGCTACAGAGCTGAAAGGCCTGTCATCCATAGTGTGCAGGTTAGTGTAGGGCACAACAAGATTACCAGAATCAGGCCTCCGTGGGTGGAGTAGGTCACTTTTTAACATTGCAATACAGGTGAGTATCATCTGCATAAAAGTGATAACCCAGTCCATAGATATGAATAATATGTCCAGGCTGAAGCATATAGATAAAGAAGAGCAGAGAGCCGAGGACAGAGCCTGAGGAACTCCTTGTGTGACCATCTCTGTGCTGCATCTGCTATTGCCAAGACTAAGAAGCGTTTGCCTATCAGTCAGATAGGATTTAAACCACTGTAGGTCAGTGCCAGAGAATGTTCTCCATTCTGGACAGTAGAATATCATGTCTGACAGTGTCAAATACTGCACTGAGGTCTAAAAGAATTAATATATTGGTTTGTCCGGAGTCTGCTGACATAAACAAAACATTGGTTACCCAAAGCAGACCAGTTTCACACAAAGGTCAAAATAAAAGAAATCCAAAGTAAAATTTTAAGCATTCATTTCTTTAATGTTTTTGAGTTTTTTGATATTTTTTTTAATTATTATCTTTTTGTTTTTTTCATTTATTTACCATAAGGTGCCAGAGTCTGTTCTAGCACTAAGGTCTAAAGGCATGGTTTACTTTTCATCTGCTCCTACACAAAATGTCACACAACATTAATGCATTAGCCGTGCAGAATTAAAACTCTGCAACCAAAGTACCCTGCATGCAATTAAAGGTCAGGTTTACTGTAACACAACCCTCTTCTAGCCTTACCTAAAATTCAGGAGCTCTCACACAAGTGTCAAATGCACATTCAATTGTAATTGTATTATTTTTACCATAACACTACCTTAAATTTTAAAAGATGTTGCCATTTTTGTTTCTATACTGTAGCATTTTCACAGCAGCTCACAGTCACAACAGCCAACATCTCCCAATGTGTGACAGCATCTCCACATAACTATAAAATATAACGGCAGAATCCATATCAGTATCTTAGGACTCTACAAAATTAGGCACATGGCTAAAGAAACCCATAGAAGATCCTAAAACAATACAGGAAGAATGAACAGACTATAATAAAGCATGAGACTTCATTTGAACAGTTATGAGGCTGCAGCCCAATGTTTGAATATAAGCATGGAGCATCTCCATGCTTCTAACTGTTCTTCAGTTTAATTTTCTTAACAGAATACAACTGCTCTTACTCAAACATCCTTTAGAGAACATATTTCTCTCAGTGCTCCACGATCCTCATTGGCCTCCTAATAAATGCTGCATTCATTTCAAATGTTCATCATTCACATATAAAACTCTTTGTAACGCGTCTCCTACTTATACTAATCAACATACTAATCAACATTTTTTCACCTAAGAACTCAGTCATGTTTGGTTGTAATTAGTTCTATTCACTTTTGGACCCTATGACATTTCCTTCTACTGATTCACTTTGCTCCTTTAAATCACTCTTAAAAACTGTTTTTTTCTGTAGTATTTTCATTGAAATAATTGTACTGGTTTTATTGCTGTTTTATTAGTAAATTTTGGAATTATGCCTGAAGAGTTTTGTTTTTTTTTCCATGTGTAGTTTAGTCAATGTACACTATCTGAAACATATAATTTAATGCGTTGACTCTTGTGCTGTGTGTATAAATAGTATAAATGAGCATTCTTAAGATTGGAATGGTGATGCAATGGATAGCACAGCCATCTCACAGATTCAGTGTTCTGAGTTTCAAACCTGCACCCACGTGGTCTGTGTGGAGTCTGTGCATTCTCAATGTGTTTCGATTTTCCTAAAGACATGCTAGTTAGGTTCACTGCCAGTTCCAGATTTGCTCTGTATGTGTATGTGAGAGAACCCTGTGATGCACTGAAGCCCCATCCGGAACTGTTTCCTTCTTTGGGCCCATGGCTAATTGGGTAGGTTAGCTCATCCAATGACCCTGCATTTGATTACGCGTTTGAGAATGTTATGTTATATTAGTGCATTCTCAAGATGGTGGACACAAGCAATTATGAAAAACATGAGGCCATGATTTTACACATGAAAGTCCCAAACTAGATTAAAAGAATTTCACAACCTGTTCTCAAATTCTTTATTGATTACGATTATCTTAAATCATACAGTATCAAAAATAGTTATTAAATAAATGTGTCAGTAACACCTGTGATGATGTTTGCTAAGCAGCCAACTTCAGTTTCATAGTATGATTGAATGAAACCAGCACACATCACAGGGAAAACTGTGATTCCTTCTGGGACTAGAGTTTAAGTGCTATAATTTCTTTTCCTGAATTAACGCTTGCTCTCATAGATCGCGTTTACTTATGGGACTGAGCTAAGGTTTGGGAGAATGTATTGTAGATCTAGTGATCCTCAAAATTGCTCAGAGCAATTCCAGTGTTTCCAGCTTGAAGACTCCAAAGAGACTGATCTTCTAGGGCAGGGGTGGGCAAAGTCATTCCTGGAGGGCCGCAGTGGCTGCAGGTTTTTGTTGTCTCACTCATTAGGATTTTGAACCCTTATTTCTTATTTTAATCTTGAACAGCTGTTCTCTTGGTTTTTAATGGCTTTTTATTTGCAATAACATTCAAATGACAAAAGCAAACAGGATTTCTCCATGTTGCTTGTTTCCATTTACACCTGTGTGTATTTATCGTGCACTATTTGGTTTAATTAAATACTTGGGAGGAAAGTGAAAAGAAAAAAGTGAAAGATTAAGTATTATTGATACATTTTAGACTTCATATCATTTGGATGATATCGTTAGAAAGGAAAAAACATCTAGGATATGAGAATGGCCTAATATGGCAGAGTTAAAGCACTAACAAGCCATGAAATTGAATTATTGGCAAGGATTTTTTTCTAATTAAGCAACTGGGTTGGAGCAAAAACCTGCAGCCACTGCCGCCCTCTAGGAATGACTTTGCCCACCCCTGTTCTAGGGCATCCAAGAGAGACAGAGTGAGATTAATAGTAAGATAAATGATCCACGTTTTTAATGGAAGAAGTAGCCGCTGCTGACTAACTCAAAATTGCCTCACCGGTACTGTTCAAACCCCTCTCACTGGTGCTTGAGTTTACTTACCAGAATAGAAAATAGGTATCTCTTGGTCTGGTAGTCTGCAGAGATGTCTTGTCATCTTGTCGTCTTGAGTAATGACGAGGGTTCATAATCCGTAATTCAGAAGGCTTGTTGAAAAGATTTTGGCTAATAATAAGTCTGCAAAAAGATCAGAATTCATTTCAATGACTCAAATCAGTGACATTCGACCAAGTAGATCATAGAGGAGGGAGAGGATACTGCTAGCTTTCTTTTATACGGGCTCTTTATTTTTGTTAAATCTATTCTGTTACGAGAGGTAGCTTTCTGTGCCATTGACAGCCTAGCAAAAAAGAGAAATATCCACTTTGTCCTACATCGGAAGTCTGCCTGGCCTGGTGGTGTTTGCTGCACTGCTAAACCTCTCTGGGTGAACTAGGCAAGACTATTAATAGATATATTTTGGAGAATTATATCTTAAGTCTTTATTAAAATGAACAGCAAAAAATAAGTGGAATCCCATAATTTGCCACCTTCCTGCAGTGTATTTTGTATGAAATGAGAGATGAACATTCTTCCTTTTGCCCAGTCAAAACAGGGAAAGACTGATTTCCACAAAGCACATGTCATACTCTGGCTGCCAAATTTAATGGTAAACTTCAAGATAGAGGATATCTATCAATTTTCTGAATCTATTAAATCCAAATAGAGGGTCTCAGTAAGCAGGTCCAATGCAGGTAGAATTTAGGACAAAGGCATGAACCAGAATGGATCATGCAATAGTTTATTGAAGAGCAAAGATAGATATTACATTTTTAATAATAGTATATTGCGGATAATGACAAAATGTGGGGATCAAAGGAAGAACAAAATTTCTCTAAATAAAAAGCTTTGAATATTTGTTATAGATAAAAAGAAATAGTTTGGAGGTAATGACTGTAAAGACATGGACTTCTTCATGTAGATGGACATTGGAAGTTTAAGAAGGGAAAATAGCAGTTTCTGAAAAATACTATTTTAATTAGAAGTTACATAAGTTTAATCTTTTATTTTAGATGAACTTACCATAACTTGCAATTATTGGCTCTTTGAATCAGCACCTGCTTATTGTTGTCTACAGTTGTTATCATTCACAGAGGTGGATTTCTGACTGATACATTGTCCAATTAAATAAATAGTTCCATTAAAAGTAAGAATTGGACTAAGACTATAAAATTGACTACAAACCATCTTTCACAATTTTCCACAGTTCCACAAGCATAAAAACGTTTGCTTTAAGATGTAGGCCACAAAAATATGGCTCACTTTTTAAATAAGGATACACGGTATAATAAAAATGTTCAGAAAATATTTTAACCTATGCAAAAATCTTGTACAATATTGACAGGATGCATCCTCTTCAGCAGGCACTGGCTTATACAAATGCAAAACAAAGTTTATTGATAAAGTGTTATTTACATTGTGGGCATTTACCATGCAGGGCATATAAATGCAGGATGTGGAATAACGATGCAGGATAGAAACCACTCTCTTGTGCAGACATTTGGTTGGAAAGACTGGGGTCTGCAAATGAGAAAGAAATGTTGTGGTTTTAGACTGAATAAACTGACTCACAATTCAAGCTTTAGACAGGTACCCCATTGTCATGTGTTTCTTACATGGTGTGTAGGATATAGCACAGTCACTGTTAATAAAGGAAGCCTTTTGTTAAATTCTGAATTGGCAATAGGGGCCATTAAAATATGTTTTTAAAGCATGAACAAAGAAATTCGCTGGGCTGTGAGCACAGAGGCAGAGCAACACCTGTTAAAATGTCAACATCAAGCAAGCAAGTATTTTAAAGCATCACAGCTCTTACAAGGTCAACTAAAATCTCTCAACACTTTTCAGAATTCATATGCAAATGAACATTTGTGTTTTTATTGTTTGCCTTACATATTCTAGCGTTTTAAAAGAAAAGTTAAACAAAACTGAAACTCCTGCTTGGCATTTTTATTGACAAGAGCTCACTTTAAATGTTGTTTGTAGTGGCTCTAAAATTATTATATTATTAACATTATATTGAGTTGCAATATGTAATCACGATAACTTAATTTTTCTATATCATTAAATCCCAGCACATAGAACATATACAAAATAACTGACTGATGAATCCATGTGCTCTTCTACACGTCATCTAATTTTCACAAGACGGTCTTAGGATGTCCATTTATTGCCTAGCAACCAAGCAGGGAATTAGGACATGACATTTTGTAATGACAAATCTAAATAGGCCCTGGCACATCTTTTGTGAGGTTGTTAACATTAGGTAAAGTTACATATAGCTATTGTCATGCACTTGACTTAAGTTTAAAAACTGAATCATGAAGACTAAGGAGCCTTCAAACATCTGAAAGTACTAGGGGGCTTTGCCCCGTGCTCGCTTCACTCGCCAACTCCCGTGTTTGGTTTTCCAGATTTTTTTTTCTTTGAAGTGTTGCTATTTCATTAGTTTCACTTTTATTTAATTTCATTTAACTTCGTTAAAAACAACATTTGGAATCTTTCAAGTCCCAACATGCTGAATCTTTTCATGAGGTCTGTGAGACTTGTGTTTAATGACATTGTACCATACAGTAATTCAGGATAGGGTTCTCTGTTTGGAATTTCAGCACATACAAAACGATCTACATCATCAGCAGTTAATAATTTTTTTTTGCAAAGTAACCAATAAATGCATGTGAGGTAAATCACATTTTTGAAATTCTCTGACTTAAACTTCAAAGCCTTACAATATTTACATAATTCTGACATATCACCTATGTCCATATATTCGATCTCTATTCACCTTTTCGTTATTTTTCCGAGTAATAATTTCTTTTTTTCTGTTTTCATATTCTGTATCTTGCTCTGCATTTGTATCGCGCCTACGTTTTTTTCTTGAGTCTTTTGAATTCCACTGTTTTCATTATCTCTAACCTGCTCTGCATGTGAATAGTGGCAACACTTTTGAACATCTTTATGAAGTTCTACTTTGTCTTTTACTCTTTGTCTTTTAATTCTGAGCCCGATTGGACGTGCTTTTTTTCAGTTCCACTTGTTCCATGCTGATTATTACTTTCCTTATTTTCTGAATTTGCACCTTGATTATTCTTTTTCTTTTTTGCATTTTTTTTCTATCCAATGCTTTTGAGTCACTTTTCTTTCTCTCTTTCTTCTTTGCTTAGTCGTCGACGTTTCATCTACAATGTATTGTCCTTATATGCTTTATATTCTCTGAAAGCCCTGGATCTGCGTGTGCTCAAAGCCTTTGCACGACTGAGTGTTTTTCTGCCCGTGGTCTTATTTGATGTTGGTTGTAAGTTGTGCGTGTCTTGCAAGAATCTCATGTTGTACGTCCCCTTGAGATGGTCCTGGGTCAATCTCTTGGCACCAAGTGTCATGTTTAAGATCCCTGTAGGACACTCTGTGGCCAATCTCTTTCATCTCGCAGGTCTTTTAAGTGTCTACCGTGATCTTCACGTGAAGATCACGTCTTGTCTCACTAGTCTTTCTCTCCCAGGATTTTTTTTTATAATAGAGAGATTGAAAATGTTCCAAAGCAAAATGAAGCATGACATATAAATATGAGCCAATTATGAATCTTTGTACCATAGAACGTCCTCCAAGACTATGAAGGGCAGCAGTAAATGAAAACCGCATACCTACTGCACATTTAATAGATTGTGACATGTGAGTCGTTGTTTTGCACCCAAAAGATGAGTCTGAGTCTAAGGACTTCAGGAAAACCATCTTTATTCAACTTGAACCAGGAAAAGCAAGGTTATTTATTGAAGCAGGAGCTACCACACTACTACACACAGACAGAAAATGGCCATTTCATGAGCTTGCCATTGCCTGTGGTACTGTGAACCTGCAGGGCTCTGAGAACCTGCAGTTGCCTCGGTGATGGAGGAGCAGCCCTCGGCAGACATGTCAATCACATTTCAGCATGTCACCCAGTTGGGGAGGGTCTCAAAAGAGTTCCAAAATCTCACAAAATTTTATGCAAAATTACTGAAATGGACAAAATTGCACATACAAAACAAATCTGGGCTTCCTAGACTTTAAAATTGGTGTACAAGTGCTCATCAGATTTCAGCTCTTCAGGCATATGGGAGACTTTGACACATAGCAAAAGAAGATTCTGTGGTTTTAAAGCACTGAAACTAATTGTTCTTATAATCAATACTGATTACTTTAATACATTCAGTGAAACACTACAGTGGTACCATCAAGCTACAGTATGTGTAAGCTTTTGTGTACTAAAGCCTGGCAAATTCCGATGCAAAATAGATATGAAAACCTGTCATAGTCAGCAAGAGAAACTAATGTTGAGATATAAAGGTTCCAGTGATTCCTCTTTCAAATGCAATTGTAGGTGACATGTTCTGTATAGCACATTTCTATTTCATTTCGCTGAGATTTGTCGTTTTTTGGATGTTTGTAACTTTTGAAGAACATTCTTTTAAAGTAACACCTGAAATCAGCCCTATATAAATACTTGAATGTCTGTTACATCTCCATTAAATCTGTCTTTTCTTAAGCTGAAAAGATTTCTCTTTCCCCATTGCCTTATCCTACAGTTACATTTGCTAAATTCCTCCTTAACACATGAAAAAAAAAAATAAAAATAGAAAGTGTGCTCCCAGTATTCAATAAATACTTAGGTCATCCTCCATAGGTCTTAAAAATCTTTAGAGTACTACCTATCTTAATATTCTTCATTATGTGATTTTATATGTATTTTAATGCTTGCTAAATTTATTCTTGATAAACTTCTTTAGCCACTGTCAACTAATAAACAGATAAGACCAGGTTTGAGGATTGGGATCCATGTAGTTGCCCCATTTCCATGGGTTTTTTAAACAAAAATTGGCCTGTTTAATAAAAGTAATGGGCAATTGCCACACACAATAGGACAAAGCAAAAAGTAGTCAGAAGACACTCTGAATCAGACAGTTTTTCTCTCTCAGATGCTCAGATCTCAAAGACAAACTTTTCTGGCATCTTTCAGAATCTGCCCAAGCACAGGTCACTTTGTAATGATTCAGCTAATTCTACATTTTCTGCTCTCCCACCTAGTTTGGTGTCATCTGCAAACTTAACCAGCCTATTGATTATATTTTTGTTCAAATTGTTTATGTATATCTAATATAAAAGCAGCCCTAGCACTGATTCCTGAGGGACACCACTTTTATCATCACCTTGTTCTAAAAATGTTCCTTTCACCATTACTAGTGACACATACTGTATTAACATTACTGTCCTATAGTTACTTAGGTCGGCCTGATCACTTTACTCTTTTGTCTAGTCTCCAGTCTTAGGATTTTCCACACTGTGCAGAGGTTTTTAAAATATACAGTGCAACTGGAAAATATTCACAGCACATCACTTTTTCCACATTTTGTTATGTTACAGCCTTATTCCAGAATGGATTAAATTCATTTTTTTCCTCAGAATTCTACACACAACACCCCATAATGACAACGTGAAAAAAAGTTTACTTGAGATTTTTGCAAGATATCAAAGGAGTGGCTTCAGGACAACTCTGTGAATGTTCTTGAGTGGCCCAGCCAGAGCCCAGACTTGAATCAGATTGAACATCTCTGGAGAGATCTTAAAATGGCTGGGCACCGACGCTTCCCATCCAACCTGATGGAGCTTGAGAGGTGCTGCAAAGAGGAATGGGTGAAACTGGCCAAGGATAGGTGTGCCAAGCTTGTGGCGTCATATTCAAAAAGACTTCAGGCTGTAATTGCTGCCAAAGGTATATCGACAAAGTATTGAGCAAAGGCTGTGAATACTTATGTACATGTGCTTTCTCAGTTTTTTTATTTTTAATAAATTTGCAAAAATCTCAAGTAAACTTTTTTCACATTGTCATTATGGGGTGTTGTGTGTAGAAGTCTGAGGCAAAAAATGAATTTAATCCATTTTGGAATAAGGCTGTAACATAACAAAATGTGGAAAAAGTGATGCGCTGTGAATACTTTCCGGATGCACTGTATATGCCAAGGGTTTTATATGCAATAACTAACTTCCTTAAGCACTCAAGGATAAATGTGATCTGGTCATGGTGATTTGTTACATTTTAGTCTGTTTAATCTAAGCAATACTTCTCCTCTACAATTTCTAAGTCACTAAGTACCTCCTTACTAGTTTGTGTTACATTTGGGAGGTTATCAGATTATTCACTCATAAAAGTGTCCCTATAATGCAGTTTCAAAGCATTTTCTATGTCATTGTCTGTGTATTCTAACTCACCATTAGAATTCCTAATATTCTTCACCTCCTCTTCTTTTATTATTAAAATATAGTCTTAAAAATCAAAGAACAAAGTAAAGGTTTTGGAGCACCTTACAGCAAACCCCATTTAAGGCACAGTTGTCTGTGCCAAAAAGGAAGTAAAAAATAATAAAAGAAAACAAAGGTTGACAAGCTCCTTCATTCACAGATTCAGGTCCAACCATAAGCAAAGGGATTGTATAAATTGTCCATGTTGGAAGGAGCGGAGCTTTGGGGATGGAAGCTAAAGCAATGTCATTCATTCCTGTTTGATCCCATCATTTCTATTTTCAAAAGAACCAACAATCCTACATCCCATACCAGCATTGTATTTCAACCTGGATTGGTTCTCTGAAGACACCCCTATCTTTTGTTTTTTTTCAATATTTCTCTCCATCTGTCTTTTAGCCTTCCTAATATGGTTATTAACTCGTGCACTCATGCTGTCATATACCCTACAGTTAGTACTGGACTATTAGCCTTAAATTCTTATATAGTCTTTTTTTCCTTTGTAACTTTTGAACTCCTTATTTATCCACTTTAGATCTAGATTTATATTTATATTGGGAAAAGGATGTTAAGGATAGAGCTGCCAGGGAAGAGGAAAAGAGGAAGGCCTAAGAGAAGGTTTATGGATGAGGTGAGAGAGTACATGCATGTGATTGGTGTAACAGAGCAAGATGCAGAGGAGAGGAAGATATGGAAGAAGATGATCCACTGTGGCAACCCCTAATGGGAGCAGCCGAAAGAAAAAGAAGAAAAGATTTATCCACTTTAGAGTTTTCTTTAATTTCTTACTGCTTGTAAATTTTGGGATGAATGTGTCCTGCATTATATATGAAACACTTTCAAACTGTGAGCGCTGAAGTCGTAAACAACGGAAGAACTTAAACCCAATTAAAGTAAAAATAATTTCTTTTATTCTTAATTCTTGGTGAGTAGAAAAAATGTGAGACTGCCTCTTTCCAACTCAGTCGACTGATTTGGGTTTTAGCAGAATACCTAAAGTAAACCTGTTCTCTCTTTTATATCCTAAAAAAGAAAAGAAAAAACCCTAGCAGTTCATTCTGAGGTTATACATAGTTAAAAGTTAACTCTTAAGTTATGACATACTGAAATGTCCTAAACCATTAAACAAACAGCCATTTGCATTCCTAAGGAATACACCCTTCTATTTCTACACACTTAGAATCAATTTAAACATTCTTATAGTCTAAAAAGATCTTACAATCTTCACAGGGTCTTCTGATAGTATCAAAGGTCAGTCTTTCCTCATAAAGAAATGCAAGCTAATAATGTTGTAAGTCTTTTTTTCTTTCTCAGTTCCCCTTTTGCACAAAAAATGTGCACATGAGGATGAACAGACCCAATATCATCATATTCAGAAGAGGGAGAAAGTTCTGAAAGCAAAGGGTTGTAATCAGGGTTTTGGGAATTGTCAGCATGAAGAAAATAGGCTTTTGTGAGAGAGGTGTCAATAAGCCTCTGAAGAAGGCCACGAATACAAGGGATGAGGCAGCAACCAAAAATAACCATGATTGCAAGGGAAATGAGGACAGTGGTGAAAATAGTTTTACACCATCCAGCCCAAATTCCGAACCACAGTTCAAATAGTTCATCAAGGGATTGAGATACCAGAATTTTCTGCAAGTTCTACAGAAAGGGCAGTAAGACCAGCAAGTGCACAAGATACTGAGCCATCAGGAGCAGTGTTATTAGGGATGAAGGTACAGCAATTGTCCCCAAACATGGCACATACACCGCCTTTCTCAGCTAAAAGCATATCAAGTGCTATCCGATTTTGCCAGATCATAAATACTGTACAGGGTGCGATGGAGAGTCATCAGGAAGGACAGTGGTAGGGAAGGTTAAGGAGGTAGGGGTGACAGAATTGGGTGTTGGTGCTGTGACTGAATAATGAATTTCCCAAGAGGATCTTTTCCAGAGACATCTGCCCCTAATAGGTAAATACCCCCATCATAGGGTGACGGATCTTTAGTCACTAAGTACCTCCTTACTAGTTTGTGTTACATTTGGGAGGTTATCAGATTATTCACTCATAAAAGTGTCCCTATAATGCAGTTTCAAAGCATTTTCTATGTCATTGTCTGTGTATTCTAACTCACCATTAGAATTCTAATATTCTTCACCTCCTCTTTTATTATTAAAATATAGTCTTAAAATCAAAAGAACAAAGTAAAGGTTTTGGAGCACCTTACAGCAAACCCATTTAAGGCACAGTTGTCTGTGCCAAAAGGAAGTAAAAATAATAAAAGAAAACAAAGTTTGACAAGCTCCTTCATTCACAGATTCAGGTACAATACAATACAATACAGTTTATTTTTGTATAGCCCAAAATCACACAGGAAGTGCCGCAATGGGCTTTAACAGGCCCTGCCTTTGACAGCCCCCAGCCTTGACTCTCTGAGAAGACAAGGAAAAACTCCCAATAAAACCTTGTAGGAAAATGGAAGAAACCTCGGAAAGGCAGTTCAAAGAGAGACCCCTTTCCAGGTAGGTTGGCGTGCAGTAGGTGTCAAAAGTAGGGTTCAATACAATACAATATACACAACAGAACAATTCCTTAAGACAGCATAATAAAAATTTTAGAATTACGGTTTAACAGTAGATGATATGACATAATTAGGTTTGGATATTTTTAGAGTCCTGGAGACCTCATCCATCTAGCTGCATCTCCATTTGGCCATGCCACGGCTGAAACATTGCTCCGATGAAAGGACCCCTCTTTCCCATGATTCCTGTGATCCTCCATCAGGGATGACTTTACCATAGGCAGGCAAACAACTTGGCAGGTGGGCCGTGGCACCAATGGCCACATTTGGGTACCGAGAAAAGAAACAGAATAGGTGAGGGTTAGTATTCAAATATAATTATCATGTTACTTATGTTATAGTGCTAATGACTAACAACAGAGATGCAGTATGTACAGTTAATCAGCAGCTCTAGTCAGGATATGCTAAACTGAAGTAGTGAGTCTTCAGCCGGGATTTAAAGGCTGAGACCGAGGGGCATCTCTTATGGAAGCAGGAAGACCATTCCACAGTTTAGGGGCCCTGTAACTAAAAGCTCGACCTCCCACTGTTATTTTATTAATCCTTGGAATCCTAAGCAGACCGGCATCTTGAGATCTTAATGTGCTCAGGTTTGTAAGTCATGATAAGTTCAGACAAGTAAGCGGACCTTGGCCATTTAATGCTTTATATGTTAAAAGGAGGATTTTGAAATCTGCCCTAAATTTAACTGGGAGCCAGTGTAAAGATTTAAGAACTGGGGTTATGTGTTCATATTTTCTTGTTCTTGTAATAATTCTTGCAGCGGCATTTTGGATTAACTGGAGGCTGTATAGAGAACAGTTTGAACAGCCAGTGAACACCGCATTGCAGTAGTCAATCCTACTAGAGATAAATGCATGAATTAATTTCTCACAATCCTGTTTATTTAGAAAGCGCCTTAATTTCCTAATATTTTTAAGATGGAAAAAACAGGTTTTGGACGACTTTGTAATATGCACTTTAAATGACATGCTAGAGTCAAAGATAACTCCTAGATTGCGGGCTGATTCAGTAAAATTAATTGGGATTCCAACTGAGTTAAATGACGACAAAATATTGCTGTGATCAGCGTCATTCCCTCCAACAATTAACATCTCTGTTTTATCTGTATTTAAAGACAAGTAGTTCTCATTCATCCATTCCTTTAATTCACTAACACAACTAATTAAAGACAACATCGGAGAAACTTCATTTGATTTAAATGAAAGGTATAACTGGGTGTCATCTGCATACGAGTGAAAATTAACATTATGTTTCCTAATGAGAGATCCCAGTGGAAGCATGTAAAGTGAAAACAGTAAAGGTCCCAGTACTGAGCCCTGCGGGACACCATATTCAACTTCTGTGTATAATGATGGAGTACTGTCAGCACATTTCTGTACATACTGCAATCGATTTGATAAATAAGAACTGAACCAAGCGAGCACGGGGCCTGTAAGTCCAACATCGTTTTCTAGCCTGTGCAGTAAAATAGAATGGTCAATGGTGTCAAACGCTGCACTTAAGTCCAACAACATAATTACAGTGGAATTTCCTTCATCAGAGGATATCAGAATGTCATTTACAACCCGTGTTAGTGCGTTTCTGTACTATGACCAGTCGAAAGCCAGACTGGAATTTCTCAAATAAATTGTAATGCGTAAGGTGTGACTGAAGCTGACTGGCGACTACTTTCTCTAGTATTTTAGAGAGAAATGGTAAATTTGAAATAGGCCTATAGTTATTTAGTATGTGTGGGTCTAGGTCTGACTTTTTAAGTAATGGTTTAATGACTGACACTTTTAGTGCATCAGGTACTGTGCCATGCAATAATGAATTATTGATAATGTTTAGAATTGGTGCTACAAGAACATCCATTGCACTTTTTACTAGTTTAGTTGGCACTGGATCTAGGGAACAAGTAGTGGGCTTCATTTTCGAAATTATGGCAAGCCAAATTAACATTTAGAGATATCTCAAAATGAATTTTGGATATCTTAAAATGTAATTTACTTTTAAGATATCTGAAACTCGCTTTGAGATATCTTAAAATAATTTCCTTACATTTTAAGATATCTGCAATACATTTTGAGATATCTCAAATGTATTTCAAGATATCTCAAATACAGTTTCAGATATCTCAAAATAATTGTGTCTGCATTTAAAGATATCTCAAATGAATTTTCAGATATCTTAAATTGACCTTTCATGCATTTTAAGATATCTCAAAATCATTTCCTGTAAAATTGCCTATTATTTCAATGGGACTACTTGTTTATTATAAGATATCTTAAAATGTATTTGAGATATCTGAAAATGGACAGGAAGCTGTTTTAAGATATCTGGAAATGTATTTGAGATATCTTAAATTGTATTGTAGATATCTGAAAATGCTATTGAGATATCTTGAAATAATTGAGTGTCCTTTTAAAGATATCTTAAAATGCATTTTAGATATCTTGAAATACAATTTGAGATATCTTGAAATACATTGTTAGATATCTGAAATGGAGCAGAGACCCATTTTAAGATATCATGAAATTAATTTTAGATATCTAAAAATGTATTTAAGATATCTGAAAAAAAATGAATTTCAAGATATCTTGAATGCTTTTAAGATATCTAAATTATATTTCGAGATATCTCAAAATAACTTCCTTCTCATTTTAAGATATCCCAAATTCATTTTGAGATATCTGAAATGCATTTTCAGATATCTTAAAATGACTTCCTGCACATTTCAAGATATCTCAAATACATTTCAAGATATCTTAAAATAACTTCCTGTGTATTTCAAGATATCTCAAATTCATTTTGAGATATCTCAAAATAGACAGGAAGTCCCATGAAAAGAATAGGAAATGTTACAGGAAGTGATTTTGAGATATCTCAAAATGTATTTGAGATATCTTGAAATGCACAGGAAGTTATTTTAAGATATCTCGAAATGTATTTGCGATATCTCAAAATGCACAGGACGTATTTCAAGATATCTCGAATTGTATTAAAGATATCTTAAAATGCATTTCAGATATTTCAAAATGTACAGCATATCATTTCAAGATATCTTGAAATCTATTTAAGATATCATAAAATGCTTTTAGATATCTTAAAATAGATGCATTTTAGATATCTGTAAGTCAATTTGAGATATCTAAAATGCATTTCCAGATATCTTAAAATCCATTTTGAGATATCTCTAAATGTTAATTCGGCTTGCCATATGAAATTAAAGTTACGACTTCCTGCTCAGTTACAGGATTAAAATTATTAAAGTGCTGAATGCAATGTGAGACAGGGTCTGCTAAGCTAGTATTTGGTTTGTACTGTGATGCTGAGATCTGGGATCTTATATTTTTAATTTTCTCATTGAAGAAGTTCATAAAGTCTGTACTGCTAATATCTGTTGGTATTTTGCACTGTTGATCTGAATTCCCATTTGTTAATTTAGCCACTGCTCTAAAAAGTACCCTAGGATTTTTATTATTGCTATCTATTAATGTAGAATAGTATTCTGAGCGAGCTTTAAAGAGGGCTTTTTATATTTATTAACACTCTCTGTCCATGCAATTTGAAAGACATGTAGCTTTGTTGTTCTCCATCTGCGCTCCAGTTTTCGACACTCTAATTTAAGAGCTCGAGTGTTTTCATTAAACCAGGGAGAGTTTCTATGTGCTTTGATCACTTTTGTTTTTAGGGGAGCCACTGTGTCCAGAGCATCTCTCAAGGTCACATTATAATGTGATATTAGCTGATCTAAATTGTTTTCCACGTTTACATTTGATGTTAACTGATCTAAATGGTTTTCCACAATTACACTCGACTTACTCAAGGTATCTATAAATTTTGAAGCAGAATTACAATCTAGATGTCGCACTGTCTTTGTTTTAATCTGCTAGTGCGCTGGCATGGGCAGAACTAAATCAAACGTAATTAAGAAGTGATCGGAAATAACTACATTTAATGGAGTAATATTTAAATTTTGAATTTCAACTTTGTAAGTTATAATTAAATCTAATGTATGGTTATGATTATGAGTTGGACCTTTGACAATCTGACAAAATCCTACTGAATTTAACAAATAAGTAAAACATTTGCTAAAAGTGTCAGTTTCCACATCAATGTGTACATTAAAATCCCCATCAGAACTACGTGATCATAATTTATAGCCAAATCAGACAGAAGGTTGCTAAATTCAGTCATGAACAATGAATATGGCCCTGGTGGTCTGTAGACTAGCACTATAATTGTGTTGGAATCTGTTTTAATATTTAAAATGAATGCCTCAAAGGATGTAAAGTTGCCTAAATTTTTAGGAGTGATTTGCATTTTGTTACAATGAATTATTCCAAGGCCTCCTCCTCGACCAGAATCTCTAGACTTATGAAGGAACGAGTATCCATCTGGTGACGCCTCAGCTAGGGGGACAGTGTCACATTTACTAAGCCAGGTTTCAGTAAGAAGACACAGATCAGATTTTGTACTTAATATTATATCATTTACCAAAACAGCTTTAGTGCCAAGAGAGCGAATGTTCAATAAACAGCATTTAAAACTGCATGGTTCTTTCTGAACTGCTGATATATTTTTTGTTTTAATTTGAATTAAATTTCTATTACAGATGCCCCTGGTGGAGTGTCTGGTTTTATCCCTTGGTCTAATTATACACCTTATTTTTGGTTATCAATTAATTTATGGTTTGTTCAAGACTAAATTTACTGGATGCCCCACAACAGGGATTATGGGTAACAGCTTCAGGAAAATAACAGGTGGGATAAACAACAGCCTGTGATTTAAGATCACATGACTGCGGCCTGGATGGTGCTCTGATCAGTCAACCAGGCAGTTTTGCTGCCATATTTTGGGATAATACATAAGATCCCCTCCAGTTAGGATGAAGACCATCTCTTCTGAAAAATCCAGGCCTTTCCCAAAAATCATCCCAATTGTTCACAAATGCTATGCTTTTATTTGCACACCAGGTTTCTAGCCAGCAGTGAAAGGAATGCAATCTGCTATAAATCACATCCCTCTATACAATCTTGGTAAGGGACCAGATACAATTAAATTCCGACATTTTGTTTTAGCTTTGGTGCATAGAGATGAAGTTCGCTTTAATACCTCAGATTGCTGTAAATAAATATCATTAGTGCCGACATGCAGCAATAAGGTAGATACTTCATCGTCGGCAACACGGTCCAATGCGGCCTTTATGCCAGAAATCTTGGCCCCTGCAAGGCACTTAACATTAACTGCTGGTTTAACATAGTTTGGAATTCTAACATTCCGCACTATGGAATCGCCAATTATGAGCACTTTATTATTCTCAGTTTCCACAGGCGCGGAGAGCTGAGAACCTGTTCTGGGTCCGAATTGGTGACCTGGGTGCTGGGGACTAAATTTTGGATTCTTAGACCCCGTCTTACTGTTACCCACTCGCCCTGTGGCTGAATTGGTGCTGCTGATTTTGCCTCGCACTGACTACAGTGGGACCTGGAGAGACTGAAGCCGAATCAGATGTAGCCGAATTGTCTAAACAAACCGAGTCGATCCAATTTTCGGTTTGCCTAATCGCTATCAGATTCCTAACGCGGTCCTCCAATTGCGTATTTTCCCGACCAACTCTAAATTAACTAAACATTTTGGCAGGTGAAGCTATCTGCACTGTCGGCGGAAAACCTGAGCTGTACATACTGCAGGACACACAACATATAAACGTGCCCTCGATGGGCAGAGAGCAGATAGAACTTACATTAAATGTTGAAGTCATCTTTGCCGTTTTATAGGTCCAACCATAAGCAAAGGGATTGTATAAATTGTCCATGTTGGAAGGAGCGTGAGCTTTGGGGATGGAGGCTAAAGCAATGTCATTCATTCCTATTTGATCCCCTCATTTCTATTTTCAAAAGAACCAACAATCCTACATCCCATACCAGCATTGTATTTCAACCTGGATTGGTTCTCTGAAGACACCCCCTATCTTTTGTTTTTTTTCAATATTTCTCTCCATCTGTCTTTTAGCCTTCCTAATATGGTTATTAACTCGTGCACTCATGCTGTCATATACCCTACAGTTAGTACTGGACTATTAGTCTTAAATTCTTATATAGTCTTTTTCCTTTGTAACTTTTGAACTCCTTATTTATCCACTTTAGATCTAGATTTATATTTATATTGGGAAAAGGATGTTAGGATAGACCTGCCAGGGAAGAGGAAAAGAGGAAGGCCTAAGAGAAGGTTTATGGATGTGGTGAGAGAGTACATGCATGTGATTGGTGTAACAGAGCAAGATGCAGAGGAGAGGAAGATATGGAAGAAGATGATCCACTGTGGCAACCTAATGGGAGCAGCCGAAAGAAAAAGAAGAAAAGATTTATCCACTTTAGAGTTTTCTTTAATTTCTTACTGCTTGTAAATTTTGGGATGAATGTGTCCTGCATTATATATGAAACACTTTCAAACCTACCCCACATCTTTACAACTGTTTCCACATTTTAAAAGCTCTTCCCAATTTAAACTAATCTGCTCAAAGCGTGTCCTACTAAAATTAAATGTAACTGTTTAAGTTTTTTTAATATGCACTCTGCCAAAATATTTGGCCAATTTATATATAATTAGATCCCAATGGTTCAATCTCATTTACCCTTTAGATTTTCTCCTAATTTTTACAGAATAATAAATGTAGACAGGCCTCCCCCAATGTTAACATACTGAGTTAAAAAACAGTCACTGATAACATCTAAAATCTCCTGTTATTTTGGTTTGCCATTTGTAAGGCTAGCCCAGTTTGAATAGTTAAAGTCCCCCATGACTCTAATATTCATCTCTAAACTTGTCTTTTAGATATTATTAAAAAGTTATAAATTGCAATCATTATCTGCATTAGGGAGTCTATAACAAACTCTGAATATGAGGTCTCGGTCCCTTATGCTGTTTAACTGAATCCAAACATCCTCATAAACGGTGGTTCATTATCTTGTATTTAAATTCTGTTTTATATAAATGGCAACTCCCCCACCTATTCAGTTCTGTCCATCTTTCCTAAATAATTCATACCTGTCTGTTATACTCCTGTTGATTGCTGTTATTCCTGTTATATCAAAATTATATATTGTGGTCTATGGCCGGCTTGTCATCCCAGCCAATGCACCCAGGCCGACAGATGGAGCCCTCCCTGCAGCATGGAGGTGCCCCGAAGACCAGCAGGGAATCATGGACAATGGAGTTTTCATCCACAGCCCTGCTGGATACCACAGGGGCCGCTAGAGGGAGCTGCAGGTAGGAGCAAAGAGTCATATGTGCCCTATAACCCGGAAGTGCGTCATAGGCAAAGCGACAGCAGAAGTGATGTATACTTCCGGGATGAAGAAAAGGACTTTTTATCTGACCCGGAAGTGATAAGGATCCCATGAACTGGGGATTGGAACACTTCCGGGTCAGGAAGTATAAAAGGATTGTGGGAGCTCCCAGACGGCGAGCTGAGCTGGGTGGAAGGGTGGCAACGTGTCTGGGAGTGGAGGATTAGTTTATTGTGTTTATTATTGTGTATTGGATGAGTATAGTGGAGGAGAGGGTGCTTTGTGCACTGTGATGTGTTAATAAAGTCAACATTTGGACTTTTATCTGATGTCTGGAGTCTTGGACAAGGGTTCAAGGGAGCGATAGCAACCCCTATCTGTCACAATATATATGCAGCTACACTGAGTTTCAATTAATTTATTTTATTGTTAATAGTCCTAGCATTAAGGTAAGCAATTTTTGATGCATTACTTATTCTACTATGGCACTTTAACTTTCAGGTTGGGGAGCATGCAGCGGTACAGTGTGTTACCACACCCACCACACAACAAAACAGCTCGGGATCCTGGTTGGCATCCTCCCAGGCAGGCACGTGGTCCAGTCCCACCCTCCAGAAGTGACCATCTATCTTCCGTAGCCAGGTGTTACGTGGATGTTCCCTTGACCTGGTCCATCCACTCAGGTCCTCAACAATGAGAATCACATGAGCTGGATCATCCTCAGGGAATTGCGCCAAATGGCAGTAGTGCCATAACTGATGCTTCTTACAATGCAGGTAATGTGCCTTATCTGAGACTCAGTGAGCATCAGCTCGTTCAACACAAAGTTAAACCAGCGGTACCCAAGGAATCTCCGAAGAGACACCATATGGAAAGAGTCCAGTCTTCATCTCAGGTCACTGGATAGCGTCCATGTCTCACAACCAAATAGCAAAGCAGCTGGCACCAGGACTCTAAAAACTTGGACCTTTGTTCATTTGCAAAGATATTGGTAGTGCCACACACACACACTATTCAGCAACCTCATGACCCCCATCATGCTCTACTGATCCATCTACTGACTTCATAGGAAGAATGAACAGAGACATGACTTTCTCTGCCAAGGTTAATAAACCTCTCGGTGCAGCTGACACTCTCTCCACAAACAGACAAACTGCTGTTTAACATTGGGCTGGAAATTAAGTTGCTATTTTTATTTGATATTGCACTATTGTTCACTCTTTCATTTGAGGTTCTACATTTTCTCTTTACTAAATTGCCTGCATCTAGTTTAAACAATCCTCCACTAACTTACTCATATGCCTCCCCGGTACATTGGTACCCCATCTGTTCAAATGTAACTAGTCATTGCAGAACAAGTCCCATCTGTTCCAGAAGGAATTCTAATGCTCCATAAAACTTTGCTGCTCAATCCTACACCAAGATTTGCGTCATGTTTAATCATTCTAACCTGGACTGGTGAGTTACACAGGCAGGACTTCAGAGAAAACTATCTTGTCAGTTCAGAGGTTCAGCTTGCACCCAACTCTTTAAATTTGGATTGCAGAACAGACATCCTACCTTTATGTACAGTATGTCATTTGTTACAATATCAACAATGACAACTGGATCCATCCCCGCTCTAGCCAAGAGTGTATCCACCTTTCAAAGGAAGTCACCTACCTATGCACCCGGATGGCAACACACCGTAAGAGATACTCTGTTTAGGGATCAAACCTGTGTATCAATGCTTCTAATGACTGAGTCTCTGATTATCACTATTCTCTTTCTGGGGACTGGTTTTGAGATTACCTGTTGGGGCTCCCAATTCCTACCTATCACTTAAAATTTTTCAGAACCACTGTCCAGCTTCACAAAGTCCTGAAAACGGCTAATGGTTGATTACATCAACCTCTGGTGTGTGCACCTCTTGCCTTGCACTTACATCTGATCAAGATGTGCCTATTTTTAATTCTCTGATCTTGTGTCTCCTACCACACCACATTGCAGGTGCATACTATCTACCTAAAGGACACCTGGGCAAGATCCTTACTACAAAACAGGCTAGCCACCATGTTATCGAGTTCAGTGAATCTGAGCTGGAGGTGCTGGATAAGCTGGCATCTCCCACAGATGTATGATTCAGGGAAGCAGACTTTGTTGAAGCAGGCATCCAAAAATTCAGGCCTTGAATTACACTGGCTTCCTATTTAAAATTTGTTTGGGTGACAGTTATAGCCTGTGATAATTAAATATGAATTAGTTATGTGTTTAACAAACAACAGAACCTAATACTTACTGGCCCAATCTAACCCCCTGTATGAACTGTTTAAGGCGGTCTCACTACTAAATGTATTCTCCCCTTTACTATGTAGAAAAAAATATTCTTAAAGTTGATGATTTGCGTATATCTAAAGAGAATCATAAAGCATGTATGAGAAAAAGTATTATATATTCTGATGCACATTAGCATAGTAAGGGTTAAACCATAAAAAGTCCTCACTTGTCTATTTTATCATTTTTCTCTTTGCAGATGCTAAGCTTAAAAATTTCATTCAAGGACATTGTGTACTTTTAAATGGGTAAACATGCCATTGTTTTAAGAAATGCAGCCATTGAGGCTTTGGCCATGACAGAAAACCAGATAGGCCTTTTGCTTCCATTCGCAGCGGCTGGGCCTCTGCCTCCCTGTCTGCCTGCCTGGACAGGTGATGACAAGTCAAGGAAAATGTAACTTATAAGAAACAGCGTTATTGTTTTAGGGATGTATCTGCCCCAACCTCTAGCCCAATATCTAATGTTTGGGTCCACCTGACTTCGACTTGTTGGTGGTAATCGATTGATAAATAAGTTTTGGACACCTACACAGGGTATGAAGTAATGATGGTAGTTTTGATCAAGTGATAGACATTAGGTAATAATGGGAAGAGCTAGAAGGAAGAGAACATTTTGCATAAGTGATAAGAATTGTAATAAATGTAAACTTGCTGAATTTGCTGATTGCTCATTTCATTTGATTTGGATTTTGCTGCCTTCCTGGAACTGCATGTGCCTTCTTTGAATAGCATGTTTTTGCCACAACAACTACTGACTCATCAAAGCTTGCTACTTAAAGATTTTATTTCTTAATATATTTCCCCTTGAGACTGTAACCCCTATAAAATGCTTTTTACCACTTCCTTTTTTCTACTATAACTTTTTAATCACCCTCATTTTAAAAAGTGTTCTTTACCATTACTTCCAGCACCAATGCTGACCGGCTTGAGCTTAATATACTCAAATTAACTAGTAATCTTTTAATTCCTACTTTACTGGGAAACTCATTTCTAGGTTATTGAAAAACAGAAAAACCCTTCTAAAAGGCAAAAAGCTTGAAAAAGACCTACCTGGTCTCTTGTCGTGACTAAAACCCAAGTTTTGGGAGCAAGTACTGCATTTTAGTCAATTTTCACACACAGACAAAACACAGCCCCACAGGGATGATGTCAGCACATAGTACATGATCTGTATGTCAATAAACAGAAGCATTATGACTTTAAGAACTCCTGAGATTAGAACACAGAAACTCTTGGGAGTAAAAGATTCATTGTAAAATACTTAAGAGAAAGGTGGAGTATAGCGGGCCAGATGGAAGAAAACATAAACATAATGAGAAAGGGATCAAGAAAAGAGAGTTACAGAAAGAAGTAACAAGGTGCAGTACTTATGATGAAACATACCAGAGGTACTTAAAGAACAGAGGTAGCAGTAAAGGTTAGTGGCCAGACACATAGCTTAATGATTTTGAGGTGTGATGAAAATTGAGTAATTAGCTGAAGAGGGTTTTTTGTGGAAATAGGAAACACTTTCAATATTATGTTCCTGGTTAAAGGGGCAGTGGATAGGAGGTTTCAAACATAATGTTCTTACTTATCATTGAAAAAGGAAAAAAATCACTGAGTTTAAATTAATAATAAAGCGGCCAGTCGATTTATGTAAACTTTTCTGTATAGGTTATTGTTTTTATTTAGAATTTTCCCTCTTTTTATACATTTAAAAATAAAATAAGTCAAACTTATTCACATACATATTTAAGCCCTTTTATAAACTATAGACATACAAGTCTTTTCTTTTTTTCAGATTGTTTCGTAACATTAGAGTGAAAATGGGATGCGCAGAAGATGTGTCAAAAGTTTGACAGAGGTTTCGTTTAGGGATCAGCTACTTGGAACAGCAATTGCAGAAAATTGTCAAGAGTTGGGCAGATCCAATGCCCACATGTCAAAAGTGAGCAAGGCAATGAACACTAATCGGAAATCCTTGTCAGGAAGACAAATACTACTATAAAAAGAGGACTGTCTGTTCATGGCTACTGGAAACTCTGGTTTATTGAGATGACAGAAGAAATAATGATGCTTTTACCACTGTTTGCATAATTCATTCCAATTTATTCAATTATTTTCGTCTGCTCAATTAAGTAGTTCATCACATTTAAACCTAGAAACAAAAAATGTTAGTGACATTAACCACCAAAACATACATTTTGTACATCCCGTTTTCCAAAAAAAATTGACAGTCTTTTTTGTTTTATTTATTTAATTAATATGTAAAGGTCATTACAGTTTTCCACTCACAGCCAATGTGACATATTTAATTTAGCACGCATTTCATGTGTTAAAATAGCAAATGTCATAGTCAAAAAATAATTGGTGTACTTCATTTAATGTAATAGAGGTTAGGCTGACAATTTAACAACTAATTTAATTGATGCAAGAAGATCAGCATTTCCCTCTTTTATTTATTTATTTATTTACTGTTTTTGAAAATGTGTATGGTGTTTCATTTAGTTGCACAGTGATTCGTAGGGATTCTAAAGTTGACATAAAATTCTGGTGAGATGGGCAACATTTAAAAAAATGAATTTCTATACAGATTGCTGCATTTTTACATATTCATGCTGAAAAATTGAATTTCAGTCAAAACTGTGAAGAGGCTACAGCACTAAAGGATTATAAGTAATCCTTTGCAAAATCTATATAATCTGCAGCCAAAATAAATCATGAATGTAGGGTAGCAAATCCATCTGCAGCACCTGAATATATTGAAAAAAAGTTCCAGGTCGGAAAACAACACTTGCCTACATCAGAATACATTGCTATTATCAGTTACT
The DNA here is from genome assembly GCF_016835505.1 of Polypterus senegalus. Classification (NCBI taxonomy): domain Eukaryota; kingdom Metazoa; phylum Chordata; class Cladistia; order Polypteriformes; family Polypteridae; genus Polypterus; species Polypterus senegalus. The sequence goes on from NC_053157.1 coordinate 176,425,505, forward strand.
TCAGTGAGGTGGGGGCATCAGTGAAATCAGTGCAGCATACAAATGCAAAAGGAGACATTGATGTAGACCGAACCATTATTGAAAAAAATAAATAATGAAGACACTCTGCCATCTTTTTTCAGTTTTCATCCATAGATTCAAAAGCTGACATTAATAAACATGTGGAGCATAAATCAAAGGAGAATGTATGCCACTTGTATAATAACATCATATGTATTTCCATAGAATAATGCTTTTAGCTTTGATCAGCACATAACAATAAAAAGGGTCAGATTCATTGTAAAGCACTGAAGCTTGAGTGATGAAGATAGAGCTGGGGAGCCTATTCAAGCTGATAAAACAGTCTGGTCGAATAAGCCTTAATGTATATCCTAAACTTAAAAAAGGTCTAATAGCTTCAAACAATTAATGTTTTCACCTTGACTGGTAATTACATTGACTAATAATAAATGGGTTAAAAAGCCGAGCCGAAACAAACTTAGATATATATGAGACTGCTTAAACAGTAAAAAAGCTTTCTGCTGTCTAACTATGATATAAAACTAAACAACTAATTTACTTTCAGAAAAACAAATGAAATAGTTTATCAGTGTCTCCATTGCAGAAAGTGCTGTGCTTGCCGAAAGAATTCTAAGTGAATTGTCTCAAAAAACATTGACACACTGGAGTGATAAATACTGAAAATATTAAAGAAAAATAAAAGAATGCAATACCACTGTATTTCATTTTCATCAATTTGTAATGCATGATGTTTTTTTTTTGCCTTAAAGTAATCCTATATCAGCATTTTCTAATTCCTCCATTTTCTTTTTATTATTTTTGTTTAAATTAGATTCATGTCATTCCATCATTTTGCAACCTGGACAGTTCAAACTAAAATACGTAGTGTATAGAATACTGTGCTGCCCTTGGATGTCTGACTTACTGGGAAATGTGGTAGCTTCCATTATTATTATCTGAGCCGATGACTCAATGATGGTTGATTGCTGTTCAGTGGTGTATCAAAATGAGATTCACTGTTTATACTCTGCCTGTTGTGAAGAATAATATAGTTCTATAGTATAGGTGTTCTTTGAATTAATAAATCTGTTTCCCCAACTAAAGAACTGTAATATTTCTATTGACAATATTAGAAACATTCTGAAATACTCTGATATTTCTCTGTGAGTGCAACAAGAAGAATACACCTTTGGCTGACTCAGTACTGTTTTATTATATATAACACTCAGTCACAAAATATTAAAAAACAGAGCTTTAAATCACAAGGGCAGAAGTACAATTTTGTTATTTTTTGGTTAATCTGCTAGCAGGCTCACATGCTGGCCTTTTGACAATGATAGATGTGTCATTTACAAGAATACATATTTTGTGAAGAACACATAAGCATTGTGGCAGGCAGCCGGGTCCCATGCCCGACTGGAACGCCCCTTCCACATATGTTCCGGGGGAGCAACCATGGGCTTCTCAGTACCTCCCCTGGGACGCTTGATCGCAGCCTCCCTGGCTGACGATGGTGCCTCAGTTTCCCACAGGGCTTCATGGGACATGGAGTTCTCTATAGCCCTTTTGGGATCTGGGGCGGCCACCAGGAGGTGTTACATGGATCCCGGCACTGGCCTGGATGACTCTACAGCCCCAGGTGAGCTATAAGAAAGGCTAACAACCACCACACAGGAGCCAGAATCGAGAGGAAGAGGACGAAGTTGCCAGAGAGGAGTTGGTGGTTCAGTGTTGTGTGATTTAGTGTTTAGTGCTTTTGGGACTGTGTTGTTCCTGTGAGGTTCATGGGGAAGACGTGCCCCACAGGTGAAGAAAAAATAAAAGTCTTCTTGTGTTTTACACAACAGTGTGAGTCTGTGTCGGGTTAGGCGCTATACAGCGTCCAGTTCACAGCATATACACATGAATTTTAATCAAGTTAAGCAATATGACAAAGAGTTCAGACGACAATATAGAGTATACCAATTAGACAAGAAAACATCTGCGCTAATTGACATATGGGCAGCAGAACAATAGTGCATTCAGTCACTTTTTACAGGTGAATATTCATTAAATACCTTTTATTTTAAAAGACAAAAATCTAAAAAGCATTTTGAGTTTCAGGTTCATTGAAACAAATCTCACAAAAATTCTCCAGATAAAAATCAACTGTGATTGAGGCACTTCATTTTTTCCCAGAGTGAAATAGAATCATGTCCAAAGAAGCAGAAACCATCCTCAGTAAATTCTGGAGCAATGCCTATAAAAATGTATGTATCTTCACAGGCCAGCCCTAACTTTATCATCCATTGTGGATTCCTGTCTCTGTGGGTTTCCCCTCATGGTGGTTAAGTTTTCTTAACAAATCACAAAGACATGTATTAGATTAATTAATACCCTTTCATGAGCCCTTTCATGAACTGGTGCCTCATTCATTTTTGATTTTTGACTTGTACCCAGTAGAGTTAGGAAAATCAAATAATAAAGTAAAAATATTTTCAGAAAGCTTTGTAAATTTCTTTAAAATCAAAAGCTTACCGCTCTTCTATCACATACGTAACACAGTAACATGACAATTTTGTGTTATTACAATACAATACAATTTATTTTTGTATAGCCTAAAATCACACAAGAAGTGCCTCAATGGGCTTTAACATACCTTGCCTCTTGACAGCCCCCCAGCCTTGACTCTCAAAAAGTCCCAAAAAAAACCCTTGTAGGGAAAAAAAGTTCAAAAAAAGACCCCTTTCCTGGTAGGTTGGGCGTGCAGTCGATGTCAAAAAGAATGGGGTCAATACAATGCAACGCACAAAACAGAACAAATCCTCAATACAGTATAAAAATAAAAATTAAAAAAAAAAGTACGGAACAGAATTTAAAAGTAGATGATATCACATAATATGATTTGGATATGTTAGAGTCTTGGAGACCTCAGGCACCAAGATGCCTCCCCATTTGGCCATTCCACAGCTGAAACAGCACTGGGCTAGCCAATCCGATGAAAGGACCTCTCTGCCCCATGATTCCTGCATCATCCATCAGGGATGACTTTACCTTAGGTAGGCAAAACAACTTGGCAGGTTGGCTGTGGCACCAAGTGCCACATTTGAGTACCGAGAAGAGAAACAGAATAGGTGAGGATTAGTAACAATTTATAACTATCATGTTACTTACTGTATGTTTTAGTGCTAATGACTAACAACAGAGATGCAGTCTGTACAGCTAATCAGCTGCTCTAGTCAGGATGTGCTAAGCTAAAGTAATGAGTCTTCAGCCAGAATGTAAAAGCTGAGACCGAAGGGGCATCTCTTATAGTAGCAGGCAGACCATTCCACAGTTTAGGGGCCCTGTAACTAAAAGCTCGACCTACCACTGTTATTTTATTAATCATTGGAATCATAAGCGGACTAGCATCTTGAGGTCTTAATGTGCGCTCTGGTTTGTAAGTCATGATAAGTTCAGACAAGTAAGCTGGACCTTGGCCATTTAATGCTTTATATGTTAAAAGGAGGTTTTTGAAATCTGCCCTAAACTTAACCGGGAGCCAGTGTAATGATTTAAGAACTGGAGTTATGTGTTCGTATTTTCTTGTTCTTGTAATAATTCTTGCAGCAGCATTTTGAATTAACTGGAGACTGTATAAAGAATAGTTTGAACATCCAGTGAATACTGATTTGCAGTAGTCAATCCTACGAGAAATAAATGCATGAATGAATTTCTCAGGACCCTGTTTATTTAGAAAGCGCCTTAATTTCCCAACATTTTTAAGGTGGAAGAGACATAATTTGCTCAACTTTCTAATATGCTCTTTAAATGACATGCTAGAGTCAAAGATAACTCCTAGATTGTGGACTGATTCAGTAAAATTAATTATTAAATTATGACAAAATATTGTTGTGATCAGTGTAATTCCCTCAAACAATTAACATCTCTGTTTTATCGTGTTTAAAGACAAGTAGTTCTCATCCATCCACTCCTTTAATTCACTAACACAACTAATTAAAGACAACATCAGAGAAACTTCATTTGATCTAAATGAAAGGTATAACTGGGTGTTATCTGTATACGAATGAAAATTAACAGTATGTTTTCCTAATGATAGATCCCAGTGAAGGCATGTAAAGTGAAAACAGTAAAGGTCCCAGTACTGAGCCCAGTGGGACACCGTATCTCACTTCTGTGTATAATGATGGAGTACTGTCAGCACATTTCTGTACATAGGCCTATAATTATTTAGTATGTGTGGGTCTAGGTCTGACTTTTTAAGTAATGGCTTAATGACTGACACTTTTAGTGCATCAGGTACTGTGCCATGCAATAATGAACTATTGATAATGTTTAGAATAGGTACTGCTAGAACATCCATTGGACTTTTTACTAGTTTTGTTGGCACTGGATGTAGGGAACAAGTGGGTTTCATTTTAGAAATTAAAGTTAAGACTTCCTGCTCAGTCACAGGATTAAAATTACTAAAATGCTGAATGCAATATGAGGCAGGGTCTGCTAAGCTAGTTTTTCAGTTTGTACTGTGATGCTGAGATCTGGGATTGTATATTTTTAATTCTGTCATTGAAGAAGTTCATAAAGTCTGTACTGCTAATATCTGTTGGTATTTTGCACTGTAGATCTGAATTCCCATTTGTTAATTTAGCCACTGTTCTAAACAGTACCCGACGATTTTTATTATTGCTGTCTGTTATTGTAGAATAGTATTCTGAGTGAGCTTTAAAGAGAGCTTTTTTAAATTTTTTAACACTCTCTGTTCATGCAATTTGAAAGAAATGCAGTTTTGTTGTTCTCCATCTGCACTCCAGTTTTCGACACTCTAATTTAAGAGCTTGAATGTCTTTATTAAACCAGGGAGAGTTTCTATGTGCTTTGATCACTTTTGTTTTAAGGAGAGCCACTGTGTCCAAAGCATCTCTCAAGGTCACATTATAATGTGATGTTAGCTGATCTAAACTGTTTTCCATGCTTACATTTGATGTTAACTGATATGAATGGTTTTCCACAATTACAATTACTCAAAGTATCTATAAATCTTGAAGCAGAATTAAAATCTAGATGTCACACTGTCTTTGTTTTAATCTGTGAGTGTGTTGGCAAGGGCAGGACTAAATCAAATGTAATTAAGTAGTGATCAGAAATAACTTCATTTAATAGAGTAATATATAAATTTTTAATTTCAACTTTGTAAGTTATAATTAAATCTAATGTGTTGTTATGATTATGAGTTGGACATTTGACAATTTGACAAAATCCTACTGAATTTAACAAATAAGTAAAACATTTGCTAAAAGTGTCAGTTTCCACATCAATGTATACATTAAAATCCCCTATCAGTACTATGTGATCATAATTTATAGCCAAATCAGATAAAAGTTTGCTAAATTCAGTCATAAACAATGAATATGGCCCTAGTGGTCTGTAGACTAGCACTAATTAGGAATTAGGAGACCCGGGTTTGTTTCCCGGGTCCTCCCTGCGTGGAGTTTGTATGTTCTCCCCGTGTCTGCATGGGTTTCCTCTGGGTGCTCCGGTTTCCTCCCACAGTCCAAAGACATGCCGGTTAGGTGCATTGGCGATCCTAAATTGTCCCTAGTGTGTGTGTCAGACCTGCAGTGGGCTGGTGCTCTGCCCAGGGTTTGTTTCCTGCCTTGCGCCCTGTGTTGGCTAGGATTGGCTCCAGCAGACCCCCATGACCCTGTAGTTAGGATATAGCGGGTTGGATGATAGGTGGATATTCTATTATTTATTCAAGAAATCAAATTAATATTACCCCACTGCTGTAGACCTTGCACTTGTTTCATTCATCTGTACATTCATGTTAAGTAATGTAACAATAAAGTGACTTACTTGAATTAAAGTATACAACAGACCCTTTTCTGTAGCACTACAAAAGGTAGTCAGGTGAATCCTATTTGCTTTACTTATCCTTGAGATTTACCTAGAACTTGATTGGAGTCCACCTATAGTAAATTTAATTGACTTTGTATCATGACAAGGGTATAAAAATATTTCTAAACATTTGAATGTTCCCAGGACCACACTGACCTCAATAATTGTGAAATAGAAGAAGTTTGGAAATACCAGGACTCTTCCTAGAATTGCCAATCCAGCAATACTGAGTAACTGAAGAAGAAGGGCCTTATCCGGGTATGTGACAAAGAACCCAATGGTCAAACTAAAAGAGCTTCTGAAGTTCTCTGCTGAGATGGGAGAACCCTTTGTAAGTCATGGCATACAAATGACTCTAAGACCATGAGGAAGAACATTCTCTGGTCTGAAAAGACAACAAATGAACTGATAAAACAGAACTCTAAGCTCCATGTCTGTCAAAAACCAGACTATGCTCATTAACTGCCTGGTACCATCCCAATGTTTTCAGCATGGTGGTGGAAGCATCATGATATGGGGGAGCTTCTGTGCAGTAGGAATGGGGAGATTTGTCAAAATTGAGGAAACGATGAATGCATCCAAACAGAGATGTTCTTGAAGAAAACCTGGCCCACAATGCATGCAACCTCAGAGTGGGTGATGGTTCACCTTTTAGCATAACAATGACCCACTTGACAGTGCTGGAGTGGCTTTGGGACAAGTCTATGACTGTCCTAGAGTAGCCCAGCCAAATATCAGATTTAAACCCCATAGAACATCTGTGGAGAGACCTGGGGCCTCATGTATAAACGGTGCGTACGCAAAGAAATGTTGCGTAAGAACTTTTCCACGTTCAAATCGCGATGTATAAAACTTACACTTGGCGTAAAGCCACGCACTTTTCCACGGTACCTCATGTCTTGTCGTACGCAAGTTCTCAGCTCGGTTTTGCAGACTGGCGGCACCCACCGTCAAAGCAATGCTACTGTTCCTGTGTGATTACTCATTATTTTCCTGACGCGGCTTTATAAATACACTGAAACTAACCGCATATCGTTTATTAGTGTAATGCATCTGATTGTAATTAACTCGTAACAATATAATGGTCCAGGGAACAGCCATAGTATTCCAAATACCATAACTGCTTTAGCGTTGTTACTCTCACTTCTTCTTCTTCTTCTTCTTCTTCTTCTTCTTTCAGCTCCTCCCGTTAGGAGTTTCCACAGTGGATCATCTTTATCCATATTACTCTCACTGCACGACTCGGAGTATTTATATCACTGTATCTGAGTGTGAATCACAGCAGCAGCTGATCGGAAAGAGAATTATCGGTATACAGCTTTAAGGACACGCTACCTCAGCCACTGCAAAATGTTTTAAAGCCTTTCCTGTACAGACCTCGTGGTTCAGAAACAGTTTCATCCCAAGAACTTTAAATGCATTCAATCAATTGCTCCTTGTAGAACGGTTTGTACTTATAAGTACAATCACCCCACTGTAAACTTGCACTATAGTTATAATATCTCACAACCTGGGCCACTTTATAAAGCGCGTATTTACATATGATGACGATATCATTTTAAAGATGAAATGCAGCAAAATATGTTTATTATATTATACAGATAAAACTTTAACTTCATTTAAATAATCTATATTCTTCACTGGGAGTGTCGTGAAGGATAGAATAATTAAACATGTACTACGAAGATATTTCAGTGTTCTTTAAACGTTTTGAAGAATCGGCGCTAAGCTTACAGATGGCTTAACTTCTATTACAGAGCTGATTGTGTGGCGATCGGTTACTTGGGGAAAGAAAAGCAAGGACTCTTGGGGCGGCCACGCCAATATATATTGAATATAAAACAGAAAGAGAAAATAACAACACAGCTAAAAACGCAGCGACAAATTTCGACAAAAGATAAATGCTTGTCATGAGCACGAGGCTCATGAAACACATGTTTAATAATGTGCTTTAGCTCCTATCATCATGAAAATGACATCACGTATACATCTCAGTATTTTAGTTATTCAGAGAGCTGTAATATCACTAATGTAATGGACTCTGTGTCCAGTTGGAGGAAGAGAGACGGTTTAAGAAGCAAGTAGTGATTCACACACACAGAGCACATAGAAGATCAAATACAAAACAAAGCATTTAACGTGCTACTTTAATTACGATGTAATTTTGAGAAACTGGTTAATTAAACGATTTTAAGATGAAGTTTATAATGTTCTACTAAATTAAAAAATAAACTACGTGATTAAAGTGGAAAATTCGAGATTGAAGTTGACATTTCGAGCTTTTTCCCCACTGTGTGCCTTTTTTCTCTGTACCCTAATAAGCTTTCATATGACACTCAGACAGTGGGCTTACAACTCTTCTTTTCACGGCAACTTTGATATGTCACTTCTTTTTTATTTCCGGCACTGTGCGATTTTGTGAATGTGAGCTTTCAAGTTTCTCCAACACGCTATGTCACTCGATCAACTTCCTTTTGTTGATTATATCACAGTTTATTTGAACAAATAGTATGTTTTTCCTTTGCCTCCACTTGGTATTCGCTGAAATTCTTATATTTTCCCCGTGCTTTTCCCATTGTCTTTTCACAGAAGGCTGCGCTTAAGGACGATTTATATTGATTTGCATATTCAAAGAGGCGTAATTCTGGGAGGATTTGGGGCGTTACATAAAGCGCGTGCAAGAGCGTTAGCTTTCACGCTGATCGGGATTTATGTAACGAAAGAACGTGGAAGTTGGAGTACGCACAGATTCCTGCATCTGGATTTTTCTGTGCGTAAGCACATTTCGCCTTTTGTGCTTACGCCATGTTATAGTGCGAGTTCTACGCACGGCGTTATACATGAGGCCCCTGAAGAGTATGCAGTTTATATATGTTTTGTATTCAATCTAACAGCGCTTGACAGGGTCTGCCAGGAAGAATGGGATAAACTGTCGAAATCCAGGTGTGCCAAAGCTTGTAGAGGCTTACCCAAGAAGACTCAAAGCTGTAATTGCTGCCACAGGGGCTTCTACAAAATACTGAATGAAAGGTCTGAATACTTATATGAACAGGAGATTTCAGCTGAATGAATTTGCAAATCATTCTGAAAGCGTGCTTTCAGTTTGTCATAATAAGTTATTTAGTTGAAAGTGATGGGCAAAAATGTCAAATGTATCCATTTAAAATTAAATCTATAACTCAATAAAATTTGCATAATATTTATAAATATATATATATATATATATATATATATATATATATATATATATATATATATATATATATATATATATATATATATATATATATATATATATATATATATATATATATATATATGCACATCCTGTTTCACTGTCTCCTGTGGGTGGCAGTGGAAGCCAGGTGTCTAAGACATGCCCAAGAAGGGCTAATTGCAGCCCAGGAAATATGTAAATGTGAATCTACTTAAGCAGAGAAAGAGAGCCCACGAGGGCTAGCTGCATTGTTACAGCCCTCTGAAAATAAAATGACAAGCAAAGAAGACAGATGGTTTATTCTAACATTCATACATATCAAAAATTCTCACATGACAGATTGTTCCAAATATTTGTAAAGTAGAGACACTCTCAGTAGCACTGGGCCTTATAAGAGACTGATCCATGCTAATTCAACCTTAATTTTAAACCATTTGTTTTAAAGAAAATGTTAAAATAAATTAACTTTTATTTGTAGTTGTTTTTGTTTGAATGTTCATTTATGGACTGCACACTCTTAATAATGTATTTTGTGGAGAAACCCTGTTCTTAAGTTCAGTGCCAATTTGTGTGAACATTTTTCTTTTCACTATAACATGGAAAGATTTCTGCTGGTATGGAAAACTTGATGCATTTGTGTTTTCCACCATGAAATATACTGAAACTGATCTGCTTGCTACTATCTACCAACCTAGACTGGAAGTAATCTTTCTCAGCTTGGTCTTGATATTGTGCCCACAGCAGCTCAGTAGCATGTACAGCCTGTTCATCCAATCTAATAATTTCTATGAAGACAACGTAAGACAAGGGTAAGAGAATGTTTCATTCGTTGATAGCTGAAATGTGAGAAGGCAGGTTTTGTCTTGTGATAACACAACTCTGTTACTGGTTAATTTTGAAGTTAGAGTTTAAGTAACCTTTTTCTTGCTTTTTTTATATAAAATTGTCATTTAACGTAATAGTAACATGCACACATGCATACACTTTATCATGTAAACTCAATAAACTTTAAAGAAAACTCTAAATATTTTTATTATAATCCTGCAGAAGCATAACCCACTGGAAGTAAAAAGGAAACCAATAAATCTGAAAAGTAACAGATTTTTAGGAAGAAGGCTGAGAAGTGGTTAAGGACAGGCAGGAGGTCAATAGATGAATGTGTAGTGCCCCAAAACAAACGCCAAAATGGAGATGCAAACTGTTATAAATTCTGCCTACAAAATCCAAACCTAATTATGTTTTTTGAAATAAAAGAATCAACACAAAATGCAAAATTTAAAGTTCAAAATACCAACTGAAAACAAAAAATGTAATTGTTAATTTTAAAATACTAAATACTATAAAAGAATTTATTAGTTATTATAAAGTCTAAAAATCCAACTTAAAAAAAAAAATCCATATTATGCAGCCAAAAATTCAAAAACCAGAGAAGTCACAACTGAATTAGTCGGGAAACTGATGCTCAATGAAATTTTAAAGAGGAGAACAAAAAAGAGCAGAAGAACACAACATGAGGGCAATGCCACTACAGATAGGCATTAGTAAAGATGCTTAATATAGCCCAAGGTACTTACATAAAGCCATTCCACTTAGATGGCTCTACTTACTAATATTAACACATTAAGACAAGTTAGAGATACCAAAACAACATCTATCCTTGTCCTGCTAGATCTTTTCTCTACCTTTGGCACAATCAACCACCAGATCATTTCTGCCACCCTCTGTGATCTTGGCATCACTTGGACTGCCCTCAGGTGGTTTAAGACATACCTCTTGGGCAGATCCAACCATGTTTCATTGTGTGGAGAGATGCAAAGGGTGCACCAGACAATCATGGGGGTGACCTAAGGATCGCTGTCTCACCCTTTCCTTTTCTCTCTGTACATCTCCTCACTAAGTCATTTCATCCGGTCCCATGACTTTTTTTATCAGTGCTTTGCTGATGATACACAGCTATACCTGTAGATCCCTCCAGTGGACCATGCGGTATCAGCTAGATTTACTACATGTCTCACTGATATTATAGGCTTGATGAAAGAAAACCATAACCAGTATAATCTGGCAAAGACATACTTTCTTGTTATTCCAGCTCATCTATACATTCAGCACCCCATCTCTGCTCTGCCTGGCTCGTTATCACTAACACCTGTTGGTATTCAACCTTGGGATGGTATAATCGATGGGCAGCTGTCCTTCAGGGACCATGCTGTTATAGTCTCTTGATCTTGCAGGTTTACTTTATGCAATGTCCACAGACCAGACTATATCTAACATAGTATGCAGGACAACCCCTGGTCCAAGCTTTGGTGTTGTTACAGCTGGACCGCTCCAAATTTCTGCTGACATGTGTCACCAAGTATTTGCAGATGATTCAAAATGCAGTGGAATCTTTGATGCTCAACCAACCAAGGCACACTCATGACACTTTTACTTTGAAATCATGACACTGGCCTCCTGTAGTGGCACGTATTAAGTTCAAATCCGTGATGCTTGCCAACAGAGTAGTCAATTGGTTGCACCTACTGTATATATATATATATGGAGAAAAATATGATGTCCTGTGCTCCTTGACAACTCAGGTCCACAGATGAATGATATTTGGTGATACAGGCATCACATTTCAATCTGGACTCTTTTTCATGTACAGCTCTTAGCTAGCAGAACAAACTGCCCAACTCCATTCAAATTTCCGATGTCCTCAATGTGTTTAAAACGCATTTGAAGATTCTCTTGTTTGATGAATTCTTGTCTAACTGACATTAGCTGTTATGTTTTTAAAAGCAAGGTATTTAACAACTTGTATTTTGTTTTGGGCTTTTTAACTTCCCAAATGAGTTGAAATTATGAAGCTGTAAAATCTAATATTTTTGAGATTGAAAACACAGATCTAGCTATCTGTGTACAATTCACAAATATTAGATTATAAATTCCTTCTCTACAAGGTTCAAGATGCTATCTTCCATTGTGTTGCGGGTTTCCGCTATACTGTATATCTTCATTATTTACGTTATTATTAACTTTGTAAGGTGGTGCAGTGGGTAGCACTGGTGCCTTGCAATTAGGAGACCCGGGTTCACTTCCTGGGTCCTCCCTGTGTGGAGTGTGGATTTCATCTGGGCACTCCGATTTCCTCCCACAGTCCAAAGACATGCAGGCTGTGTGCATTGCCGATTCTAAATTGTCTCTACTGTGTGCATGCTGTGTGTGTGTGTGTGCGCCCTGCAGTGGGCTGGCGCCCTGCCCAGGGTTTGTTTCCTGCCTTGCACCCTGTGTTGGCTGGGATTGGCTCCAGCAGACCCCCGTGACCCTGTAGTTAGGATATAGCGGGTTGGATAATGGATGGATGTGATTAACTTTGTACTACTAAATGTATAACTAACATCCACTTGTAACAGTGCTTTTTTTTTAAATTAGCAATTTTTTCAAACTATAAATCATAAAGTTTGAGGAGGTGAAAAGAGGTCAGTTAATTTCCAAGAACACCTGCTATGATGGCGATAAACTCTAGGGCTTCAAGTACACCAAGCAGCCCAATAACACCTCACAGCTTCTCTGACCCTCTGAGTCTGATAGTGCTGAGCAAGGCATAGCCAGTTCCCAATCCTTTATCATCTATAGACTATTCAGCTGCTATAACTTCAAGGTATCCTTGTTAGCACCAGGATAATCATTAATCTCCTTTTTGAATAAGCGTTGACAGAGTTGTGTAAGCTTTGCACAATTCAGTTGTCCATGCATTATGCTGCTTCATGACCTTGATTATCTCAGACATTTATAAAGTCAGTCACACTCAATATGTGTGAGATAAGAAGCTTTCAATATGTGTGTCAGTTTTTGATTTGTACCAGATGTACGGTAGAACTGTCACAATAAGCAGTTCACACATACACAGTTATGAATGATCATAAGAAAAACAATCATGTAAAGTATAAAGAAATAGTGGCAAGACTGTTTAAACTTTTTTTGTTACCATTAGTGTTTGGAATGGGAAAATAGATCTTGAGAGGTAAAACACAGCAATTTTACAGGATTGCTTCTTTGTTCTTTTATTTAAAGGAACTGCAGCTTTGTCAAGATAATGGATACTGTGGTGTCTCCAGATCCTGTTTTTTATTCTTTGTTCTGTTTCATTTTAGGGTCCTTCCTTTATACATTCTTTGATTTTGCTAAAAATACATTCTTGGGTAAATATAGAATACTATTTATTCACAGAATTTTGCATTTACTGTAGCTGGAACCTGTGTGGGTAGTGTTGGTTTGGTTGTTGTTTTCAACAAAACTTCTTTGCCCTCATAATTTCTGATGTTAGATAAATTGGCATCATAGCTATAAGATGGAACAGCAAGTACATAAGACTGATTTAGCACTATATCCTGGGGAAGCAGACTTTAGGTTACTCCTCAGGAGCATACAAGAGCCTTCATATTGAATTTAATGGAAACATGACACCCCAACTGTAGGAAGCTTTGGTAACACTGATGGTATTACTCCCAACGATTATTTGACCACAAATGGAAACCTGAATAAAACAAAGATAACTCATTATGACATCTCAGTCTTGTGATGCTGCAATTGGTTTTCCCAAAAGGAAATGGTAACTCACTTGATGCTGACACCTGAAAAGCAATCCACAGAGGTTCATGGACATTGTGGAGTAGACAAAACAGGACTTAAATGAAATAGCTAGAGTCCATCAGTGGAGATTCAATTGGGTTAAAAAGACAAAGGGCCAAAAAAACAAATTAAATTTTTAGGTCAGGAGCGCAAATGCTAAAAGCATCAGGGAGGAATCATATTTCCTGCAGAAAAAAAGCTACAATGATGCATTCCCTTGCAATAAATGAGAAGAGCAAGCCATGCAGTAATAGCAAATTGGCAAAGTGGTGAGAACCACTCTTTTCAGATCATCGAACACCACCTCCAAACATGTCTTTTTCAGCCACCTCCTGGGCCGCATCCCCTTGAGGTCTACCTTGGTGTACTCTCAGTTAATCATCCTCTGCATTTCACTCCATGTGCCCAAACCATCTTAGTCTGTTTCTCTTCAGCACACCACCTCTCATCTCCATGCCAAGCATTTTTCTTAACTCAGCATCTGCCTTCCTTTTTTTTTTACACTCCATACATCTACCTAATCATCCTGATCTCTGCTCTGATCATTTTTATCTCTGTTCTTTCCTGCCGTCTTCCATGTCTGCCTTCCATTCAGCAAACATTTCATCACACACTTTCAGAAATGTTTCCCTTCAAAGCCAGAGAGGTTCCTTTAGAAGTAAGAAAGGGAACAGAACACACACCTCTGACCCTTGTGAACAATACTGTGCTTGTACCTCTTTCTGCACTCACCATGTCACCTAATCAGCAGAGCTTTCCTACTTTCTCCAAAAACAATTCCATTTCCGATATATAAATTTACACTTACTACATCAGCATGCTTCACTTCTGTATATAAACAAACACTTGCCACCTGCAGACTATCTTTCGCATCACTGTTTCTTTTTATATACCCATTTCTGGCAGCCTGTGCACTAAATTGCGTTTATCCTAATATCTCTGCCACGCATTACTTCCTCCACATCTTCTGCCCCTTCATTTGCAATCATCGCCTTGGGCATTGCTGCATGTACATTGAAGACTTTTGCTTCCAAACAAGCTTTATATTTTAGTATTTTCACCTTCAGTTCTGCTTCGCTTTTTGCCATCAAAACAAGATCATCAGCATGCAAGAGCTCCAACGGATATCCCAAAACATACTTTTCTGGTCATCATTTCTACCAAATATGACAAAAACAAGCAGACTCCCAAAGGATCCATGTTGCAGCCCAATCTCATCTTCACCTCAAAACTTAAATTTTCCCTATCTGAAAGAGACAGCGAAAGAATTGCTATTATCAGTGCAAAAAATAAAACTGGCTGTGAAAGCCACAGAAGGATGATGACATGAGGAAACTCTGTATGTGTTCATCTTTGGTATCAAATGGGTTAATGTGTGCACATATGGTGTTGAGAAAAGCTGAGAAATTGAGATTTTGTGGATACCATTTAAAAACTTATGTTTTTTTTTTTAAATGATAAAAATAACTACTGTGACAAGACTGTTTTTTATTCAAATTCAAAAATAACAGTATTTTCTTTCAGTCTCATGCATTTGTCCCAAACACAATCAATTTTATTCTACGGTGTCTGACTTTATTATAAGGTTGTGAACAATGGAATAACTGTATAAAATTATTTTGCAATGTAATAGATTACCTCAAATGTTTTAAAATTATGTCTTAAAATAACTACTTCCATTATGCTGAGTTTTGTATTTTCTGAGTTCTTAATAAACTGCATTAATAAAGATAATATTTCTTAATGATTCTAATATATTTTTTCTTTTAAATTTCACAGGTTGTAACTAGTTTAATGAAAAAATAATAGAAGTATAAGAACTGACACATTAAAAATATTGATATGTTTAACCATCAGAAGCAATGATATTTTCACAAGAATTTATACCATATTCCTCATGAAGTTAAAGCTATTGTTTACAGGAGAATGTAAATTGTTTCGATTAGCCTCTGACTATGGCCCCCTCAAAAAGTGTACAAGCTCATATGACACACATGAACACTTCTTTCCTTTACTGATTAAATAAATATACTTTAAGGGTAGTTCTCGCAACTGAGCATCTGCGCTTCAAATGTTCTATATTTAACATATGTATTCATTTGAATACACAATATAGTAAAAAGAATTCTTTCCCTTTTAGGTTTCCTTTATTATGGGATATTTTAGTCACTAAATGTTTTCAGACTTTCAAACAAAATCTGATTTTGAATAAAGGATCCCAGAGTGAATAAGTAACACATTTTTTCAATGAATTTCATTTGTCTAATGAACAAACTGACATTGTGTAAAAAGCAATTTCTCATTAGTTTAATCAACCCAATTAAAGAGAAAGTTAGAGTCAGATAATTCTGACTAAAAACAACCTGGAATGATTACAGCCTGCCCTGCTCAATATAAACCTCACTTATTTTGACCTTTTACCAGCCCATCAATTAAGCATACACATGATGTCACTATCAAAGGAAATTCCTAAAGAAATCGGAAAAAAAGCCGTTTCTATCTATCAGTCTGGAATGGGCTACAAATCCATGTCCATGTCTCCCCAAACCAGAGTGATAGCCACAATTCCCAAATGCAAAACACTAAAATAAGTATCGAACCTTCCTAAGAGGGATGTGTCTGCTAAAATTACTGAAAGGGTACAGTGCTAAGTCATTCAGGCTGTCAAAAGGATACAAAAAACATCCAGATATTTAAAGGCTTCTTTTACTTCAACAAAGATCAAAATGAAAACCAATTGGCAAAACCGGCTTTACCACAGAACAGTAAGATGGAAGTCACTGTTAGCCAAAAAAAATGCTTTTGTCTTTTTCTCATTTACCAGTAGTACTAGGGTGTTGTACTGTGTTAGCCATTTATGATGTAATGACATGTCAAGCAAAATGACACCTTTTATTGGCTAACTAAAAAGATTACAATATGCAAGCTTTCAAGGCAATTTAGGCCCCTTCTTCTGGCAAGAAGTTTTATTTACCTGGAAATAGTCAAACATGGTGTTGGTAGTGTGATTATGTTGAGATGCTTAGCTGCATCTAAAAGTGCATGACTTGCCATAGTTAGATACTGGTTAGATACTGGCTGCCTCCCAAATTTACTATTTTGAGTAGCGAGCTGCTCTTATTGTTAATATTATACCAAAAAAACTACATTTGATTTGTGTCTGTAATAGCTGGTGTAAATTTATAGCACTTGTAAAAGGTAGTGGTGACGCAGTGGTAGCACTGCTGCCTCGCAGTAAGGAGACCTGGGTTCGCTTCCTGGGTCCTCCCTGCGTGGATTTTGCATGTTCTCCCCGTGTCTTTTGGGATTCCTCCAGGTTTTCCGGTTTCCTCCCACAGTCCAAAGACATGGAGGTTAGGTGAACTGGCGATTCTAAATTGTCCCAAGTGTGTGCTTGGTGTGTGTGTGTATGTGTGCGCCCTGCTTGGGGTTTGTTTCCTGCCTTGTGCCCTGTGCTGGCTGGAATTGGCTCCAGCAGACCCCCATGACACTGTACTTAGGATATAACTGGTTAGATGATGAATGGTTGTAAAAGGTAGCATTTCTTTTCAGTTTTATTCTTTTAGTCACGTTCACGTCAACCACATATCCAAAACTCCCAATGTGACGCTGTTTTCAGATAAAGACGTGGTATAACAAACTTCTTTTGTTATACCACCTCTTTATTTGAAAACAGTCTCAGATCTTGTGTGTGAATGAGACTGGGCCTGGGAAAACTGTGGACATGGGTGTGAGTGGTGTGTGTGACTGGGAATAATTGTGGATGTGATTTTTTTTTATTCAGTTTTATTCTTGAGTGTTCCTGCTCATGCTGAATTAGTATGCAACTTCTGGTCCATGATGTTAAAGCTGCACTGACAAAAAAGAGAGACATAGGTATATAAGACAGTTGGAATAATTAATTTTATGGAAGGAAGCCAGTATCAAACCAGTGAAGAGTCAGCAGTTCTTACTACTGCTCCACAAAAGCAGTCATGTCATTGACTTACCTTAAGGCAACTTCTTTTTCTTCGGTTATATTCTTGAGTAAAAGTGCACTTGTTTTGTTATACTTTTACCTTTTGTGAAAGTGTTTATTTGATATTTGGAATTTAGTCTACACACATTATATACATCATGTCTTCATTTTGTCAATTACTACTAAACCATGAAGAATGTTTCTGTTTTAGCGATGTGTTTACACGCCTCCCAGATAAACCACTTGAGCGCAGAGAATTTTCTTTGCGAATTGAGCTGTGGCTGGGGTTGGATGGGTTAGTAGGCTGCTTGTTGCTTGTGCTGATCAACATATTTACAAAACAAAAGATGCTGATAGAGAGGTGCGAAGGGAATTAAGGTGGGCTGGGATTACAAGTATTTTTGTAGGCTGCGGTAATTCTAGTGTTAAATGTAAACCCAATAAGGTGACAATTACAGATGAGCAAAAGTGCTGTGTTTTGTTTTGCATAACGTTTTGTAAAACTGACCGTGAATTTTTTAGACAGTTTCAAATTATTTTGAGATGAAAACCAAGAAATATTGCTTCATAAGGATTTTTCTATGACTGGTATCACCACACCAATGGTCTACAGCTCTTCCCATGCAGATCCTTGCTCTCTCATCTGCTTCATACACTGCCTGCCCACCCATTCTTGCCATTAGCTTCACCTCACAGTGCTTATTTGATGTTAGAGGTAACATCATTAGCACTCATGTTTCCCAACTCTGACAAGCAAACAAAGCCAGGATCATTTCAGAGACTCACCAGAGGTCATTAACTCTGGCCAATAGATTTTATCAGTGGATAAGCATCTCCAAAGTGCTTTAAGGTAAAGGGCTGTCTCACCATACCAGGCAAAGTCCCTTTCAGGAACTGTCCAGCTTTGAGCTATGACCTTTTCTATTATGTAGGCTAAATATTCATACATTTTTATCTGTCACTTATAGGGCAGCCATAGGTTTGGATAATATAAAAATTCTTCTGTTTCTCACTTTAATCTAATCATGAGCAAAGGCAGAAGTAATCTATACAGTAGGTGGACCTCAAGCTGGTGGCAGTGCTCTAGCTCAAGTGAGACTGTATCTGTACCAAAATGATGACCATATTCAAGTTCAGGAGCAGTGATCTGATCAATAACATAACCTTGTCTCAGCCTCCTGATCACGAATTATGTCAGCTTCAGGCCATTTTGTGAAGACGTGTATGTCAGCCTAAACAAACATGTTCTCAGAATGGGAAAAAAGCTTCAATGACATCTATTGCTACTACTCCCATTGGCATTCCCACCTAGTATTTTTGAAGTGGGTCTTTTGACTGTCTCACACACCATGACTAACATTGTAGCAATTACTCGTACACTAGCTGACCAGAAAATGGTTCCTTAACCTTCTTTTTTTTGGACAGTGCAATATTCTTGAATCCCAAGAGAACCATTAGGATTTTGTAGTATTCTTTAACCTCCTTGGTAATAACACAGGGTGTGACTCAGGCACAGAATTTTATGGAATTATGGATAAACCTGAGTCGGGTTTGGGTGATGTGTAATGATACATTTTATAATGTTAAGCCCAATTAACTCTAAGGACAACTGCTGCCATCTATGTACAAAATAACATTTCACAGAAAACAATCATGAAAATTTCTAAGCTTTCTGTCACTTTATGATAACTCTAAAGTAGCTGATTGATATTCATGAGTCGGGCAGAACAAAAAACACAATGGAGAGCGAAAAGTCTAAAGCGGTTTCAGAAAGAACTGAACCATTTGTCTAATTGATGGAAAGTGATGACGATGTGAATTGGTCATCAGATATTGACAGGAAAAACTGGTGCATGATACAGCACTACATGATATAGCACAACGTAATATGCCTGATGAATTCTGTCAAATGAAGTTTCACAGTGTTGCGACAGTAGCCGCAAGACAGAAAGGCAAAATAATTGCGATCAAGTGCAGGGACAAGCAAGATGTTAGCCCTATAAGCACTGTTTACAATGCAGGAACTGTCAATGTTAATGTCAGGGGAAATGTGGAAGTCACTAAGCCTTGTGCTGTGGTAGATAACAATAACACAAGGATTACCTCACTAGTGTGAATCAGGTACTGACATTGTGCCCTTTCATGTACAAGCAACAGAAAAAATATAAGAAAACACTGAGCTATGCATTGGTAACAGTCTTAAAACATGTGACACATAGGATGTGTACTAACTTTGCATTAGTATGGCAGTGGACACTAGACATACCTTTTCTACTGTACTTATGTTGATGTATTTACATGTTTCTGTTACATGTAATAACATTTTTCCTTGTTGAGAAAAATTAAATCCTTTTGGCTCATTTTTCCTGTGGTAATGGGACTTTAATACAATTAACTGCTGTCTAGCCCCCACTAGTCTCTGGTTCTCTTAACTAGTGCTGTGGCTATTTTGAGGACTACCAGACTCTCTCACTGGATGCTGAGGAATGTGGGCATATGTTTAGGTATCCATGAGACAGATCTGTTATTTTCTTGTTGGGAATATGGATGGGTTAGGGGGTCAGGGGGCTTGTTGGGTGGTTCTCTTTTGAAGCTCACTTGATCAGATAAAGGCCATTTTACACCCACTGTTAAAGGTTATCTTGTTTGAGTGACAGTCAATACAAGCACCCATTTTCTCGAGGATGTCCAGACCCAGGAGACAGGATATGGTATTGCTGCAGTTCACACCTAAATTAATGAAGCAAGGCCTGATCAGGTACCTGGGCTGTGTTTAGTCAAACCTTACATCCTCCACCCCCTCTATACTCTTTGACTCTACTTAGTTTGGTTATCATAGGTTCTCAGGAACCTCCTTCAGGAAAGGCATTGGGTCTCATATTGGTGAAAAAGGACTATTGTTCATAAACATTTGATAGAATCTGTCTTTAGCTTCTGTATTTAAGCAGAAATAAATTACAAATCCAGTGCTGTCCGGTGTAACTACCTCTTCTTGGAGGAAGGGTTCGGGACAACACTTGATTCCTACACTGATCATCTACACAGCCTGCAGGATCAGCACCATCCCAGCTGCATTAGTTTCACTTTATTTTTACCTGGTGAAGGGCTAATAGCCCGTCTACTTTATGGTGAAAACCACATTTGCCCTGGATCACCACAACACCTACATAAGGGAGGCCTTTATCTTCTCAGCAATCTTCCTTAGGTGGCTTTAGACAAACTGAGCTGGTAGATTTCCACCTATTTGATAGATCCCTCTTCCTTTATTTACACTTGGCATGCTGATTGCGGTGGGCTGCCATTTATTTTGTCCAGAATGATTCTATGAGAGTCTGCCTGAAGGCAGATGCCCAGTACTATAACCATCACATGCTGCACCTCCAGCTTTCGAGACAAAGTCCGTTCTAACACACACATTTATGCAGGGCCAGCTCTTGCATTTTTGTAGCCCCAGACAAAATTGAAAATGGAGCCTTCAAACTCCAACCCTGCAACTGCCCAACCGTATGACCATTTCTGTGACATAAGAGTTTCATAAATGTATGATTATTTCTATTTTATCCTTTCACATAGAATTACCCATATAACATTTTGTTTGTAGTTCGGTAGTATAAATGGATTATGAACTGTTGTATGCAGTACATTCACATTCATGTACATACATTTTGAGTGGACTTTAGGTGTGCATTGCATATAAAGAAATATGATAGAGAATAGGAGTTGGACAGTTGTGCTTAGTTAATGGGTTCGTAAGTCAGAGTCTGAAATTATTTAAAAAAGGATTGCACCCAAAATGTTGCTACCCTTGGTGACTGCCTAGTTTGCTTAAATGATAGAGCCAGTCCTGTATTAATGTAAAGTCACCGTCAAAAGAGCATGGATGAATGAATGTCTCAATATGCATGGTTATCCTGAATTGTTGATTCAAAATGACGGCAACTGCACCTAGCTTTAGACTGAATTTTCCCCTATGTTCTTCGTCACACCCTAGACCCAACTGGCTAGCAATTGATTCAACCCAGTTAAAATGCCTAATAAAGGATGTAGTAAGGGACGGTAGTCTATTACTTCCTTTTCTTTCCAGTCATCAAATGCTGGGAGACCTTCACCATCCAATTGAGGTTGCTAGATGCACAGCTTGCTTTTGTACTTCACATATATGGTCTTGAAAAACATCCTCAAATTTTTCTCCTACTCAGACTGGCCATTAAAAAGATGTGATGTTACTTTAGAACCTGCTCCATTATGAGGCCAAAAGCTGATTTTTTTTGCATTTGCATTTACAGTCCATCTGTAGTTCTTCCCAAGTTCTGTTCACTGTGCAATTCAATGTAATATAATTTCATCTAACATCTCTGCCAACTTACGCCTTCATGAAAATAGGGCAATTGCAATCTGAAGTCAGTCACATTTAGTTGCTAGTCTTTTAAAATACCATTCTAACTCTGACTAATCAAGTGTCAATGGATAGACTACTTATTCCTCTGCCTCTTTTTCTTCTTATATCCACCATAGATGGACACTGCTGCTGTCTTACTCAGTCCAGCTAGCATTTGTGTGAAATCTGCTGTCCTGTGTGGTTCTTCCATGGACCTGCAAGGCACATAAGATCCTTTAGGAGTAAACTGTACTGTATTTTTTCCTACCATATATATTTCAGTACAGGTGGTTTTGGTTTGCTTTTAATTGCAACTTTTCTGTGTAGATCGTGTTGGCCTTCCACTGCAAGCTGTGTGTCTATTCCAAGTGCTTTGTTGGTTTTCTCTGCTGCACATCTGATACCAATTTTAACACTCTGAAAAATTCAAATGGACACAGATAGATACTGTTTATAACTGCCAACTGTCTTCATTGCTGATCTGTTTTTTAACTCACTAAAACCCAATGTTATGACCCCAGGGACCCTTTCTTTTTGCTGTCAGCTCCTAAATAACCGAACCAAAAAGGTGAAACACTCCCTTTCATAATTTCTGGACTTCTGACAGCATTTTGCCAGTGAATTACCTTTGTGCAAAACCCACCCTGAGCTTTCTGTTTCTGCTGCTTTATACGACATTAGAGGTTAAAATGCCACACTGTTATATACAAATGGAGGACAGGCAGGTTAAATGAGCTCCTCAGAGTCTCAGACTGAGTGAAAGATAGAAATTAAGCAGAATCCTTGTTGCTGAAAATCACTCAGCCAGACGGCCTTCCTAGTATTGAAGTACACCAGAAAAATACCAAGTGTATAGGGATAAGCCTATAATAAAATTTTTTTTTCCAATGTGAGTCACTTTTTACATAATTGTGTAACCTGTTTCAGAGGGAGAAATACAGGAATGCTTTCTAAACACAGATATGGATTTTACTATT
The DNA here is from genome assembly GCF_016835505.1 of Polypterus senegalus. Lineage (NCBI taxonomy): Eukaryota > Metazoa > Chordata > Cladistia > Polypteriformes > Polypteridae > Polypterus > Polypterus senegalus. The sequence goes on from NC_053157.1 coordinate 176,448,526, forward strand.
GAATTTTAATTTATAATTTCAAAGCTGTGATTAAACCTATAAAATAAAAGTATGAAATTAGACTTAATTATTTATATTTAGTCCCATGAAATAACTGCTGTCTTTAGATTATCTGTATTCTGCCAGCAGAGTGCAAAGCAAAATTACACAAATGCTTCATGTCTCTGGTGAATTTCACCTTTAGACTTTGTTTATTTTACTCAAAGGTTTCCCCTACGCACAGCCATTGAGGCAAGCCGTCTGTTTTAGATAGGGGCACCCTGGGGAGGGAGTTTCCACACCTTCATATGTGTATGCTGCAATGCCCTAGTGGAAGAAATCACACTCTCTGAAAAAGACAGATGTGCCTCTAATGAGTCCAATGTGGTATTGTTCATTCTCTTCATAATAAAAAAAACACTAAATCCATATCTGCTTGTTTATGACATTTTATTAATGTAAACAATTTGTGTGGCTTTTATCAACAAGCAGATTAAGCAGCAGGAGAACGTTGTTGCAGCTTGCAAAAAACAACTGCATATCTCCTGTTGACGAACTGGTCAATTAACTTTCTGCAGTAAGAGATCAAGCTATCAGTATGTCGACTTATTACCTTCCTTTTTCTGCACTGGATTTTAAATGTTAAGAAGGAATTGATTTGAAGTTCTTGTAGATTTTGTCACTTTTATTTAAGCAAATTACAGTCAGCCACAACTTTTTGTTTCTTGTTGGTTTCTTGTAACTCCTCACTCAGATTTTCTTCTTATAGCTCTTGCCAAAAGCAAAATTTAGTAAGTAACATAATAAACATATCATGTATTTAATATATTTAAAATATTCAATAAGCAATCCTTCATATCCTTACAATAATCTTTAATTTCAGATTTTTTTTCTGCTTTAAGTAAATGTCTTGCTAATTGCTTATATATTTGATTTGTTATTTTTTTCTGTAATTTTTTTTTAATTATCCTTATTTTTTTTTGTCTTTTAATTGGAGTCACATATATTAGATTTTTTTTACAATGTGAAGTTTTCAGCATTCAATTAGTTGAACTCTCCTTAAAACACCTGCAAAGGAGGGTGGCTGTATTTCATATATATGAAATACAAGGAGGGAAGAGTATGCAGTTCAGGGGCATTAGAATTGTGTCACTGTTTTTTGCAGATGACGTGGTCCTGTTGACTTCATCGGGCTGTGAACTCCAGCACATATTGGGTTGGTTGCAACTGAGTGTGAAGCGACAGGGATGAGGATCAGCACCTCCAGATCTCAGGCTATGATATTGTAGTAATTGATTTGGCAGTTATGATATTTTTAATAGTTATGAAGTTTGAATTTTATATATCCTAAAGTATTGGCTACATTTAGCTAACTGACTTAATGTAAAAGCATTTAAGCAAACGTATTGTGCTCTAAGACATGATGCAAGCAGACAGCTGTAGCCTGCTTCTGTGAACTACCTCAGCCTGTATTCACTAGTTGTTGTCCTATTTCTATGCTGTCTGGAAGCTATATGTCCGGCTTTAGTGCTGAAAGAAAGCTGCAAATGGCAGGCTCGCATACTATCCTGAAAAATATTTTTTTATTGTAAGGATTGTTTGTAAGTCAGATGTATATTTTTCTGACCATGGTCACTCATAATTATGTAAGATTTCTTTCGCCCTGTATCCAGCTAGCAACTAAAAAAGCAATCAATGATGATAGGAGCTTTGTATGACGTACAGTGAGTAATTGAATTTTGTAACCTTTACTAGTTTATAAAAAGACCTAAACTTGCAGAAAAGGTTTTGTGTTTTGATGCAGTGTGCTGTGTGTGCCTTGTGACAGCATGCTGTGATAGGACTGCTTCCTCTTTGAAGACAATGAATGGTGTATGGTTTAAACTTCCTCCTACCTGTTTTCTCTTAAAGGTTTTGAGTCACCTAATCGTCAGTAGGAAAAAAGGAGGACTATTGACTCAGAGTTGGTGGTGAGTCACTGCCTCAAGTGGTGGAGCGTAAGTGCCTTGGGGTCTTATTCATGAGTCAGGGGAAAAGTAATGGTGAGATTGACAAATAGTTAGGGCCAGTGAGCGTACTTATGCAGTCACTATACCAGTTCATAGTGGAGCTGAGCTAGAAGGTGAAGCTATCGATTTACCAGTTGTTATATGTTTCAACCCTTACCTAGTGTCATGAGCTTTAGGTAATGACTAAAAAAATGAGACCATGGGTACAAGAGGCTGAAATGAGCTTTCTCTGCAAAGTGGCTGGGCTCTCCCTTAGAGATAGGGTGAGAAGCACAGACATCCAAGAGAGTACAGCTGCTGACCCTCCAGACTGAAAGAAGCCAACTGATGTGATTTGGGCATCTGATACAGATGCTACGTGGATGTCTCCCTGTGATGGTTTCACGGACCACCAGTTGGGTGGAGACCTCGAGGAAGACCTAGGGGGTCACTGTGAAGACTGTATCTCCCAGATGACCCGGGAATGTCTTGAGATCCAACAGTATGAGCTGACAAGGGTGGCCAGGGAAGAGGATGTGTGGTCCTCACTGCTAAGACATGCTCTTGTGACCTGGTCTCAGAGAATCTGGGGAAAATGAATCCATGAATAAAATGATATATAATCAGGTATAATTTAGATTAGGGATGCATAAAATATATTAGTTTGGCCAGACAAAGAAATGCATTTGAATTATAAGCACCACAAAACCATCCTGACCACAATACTCACTATTTAATTATTTGAGTTTTTTTGGATAGTCTTGGCATGGGTAAAACTTAATGGTAATCCTGGATAAAACACAAAACATATACTTTTTATTTTTTCATCTAGAAAAAAAAAATATGATTTTTCTTCCAAAAAATGTCTTCTTGGTATGCTGTTTGGTGAATCTTAATTGGCCTGGTATGAATGAGGATGTGGCTGTATGAATAGATGTGACTTGCATCTGACTGGTATCCCAATGAGGGTTCATTCCTTCCTTACTCCCGACTCTGATGGGATCCACCTTTGTTCACTCAATATTAGAGTAAGTGTATGAACAGTAAAATGGATGCTAGTTCAGGATATGCAACAGGTGTACCTGAAAAGCAGTGAAATGCAGTTGGGACAAAATAATGAGATGTCCCAGCAGTCATCAGGAATCTCTGATCTTTCTGCCAAAGAGAATCGATGGAGGACTGGAATGAGAATATTAGGATGGGTTAACAGCATCCATTACTTACCCACTGGCTGAGCAGGAAACATGTCATACTTGAGATGTGATTCTCTTGAGAAAACAGAAATGCAGAAATGTTAGGGACAACTAGAGAGTATAGGTATGTTAACTTGGTACACAATTGATGTCAGTGCTGGCTAGAAGTTATACCAACACTGGACATACATCCTCCTCAGGATCAATGACAACAATGGCAGTCTGATGTAAGGTGGTGTAAGGTCTTAACTGGCATGAGATAAAATGACCATGGTAAAAAGTGAGAGAGATGAGTAGGGAGGTGCAGGCTTATTGAAAGATGGGTGCTTTTTGACAGTTTAAGTCAGCTTTACTGGTTAGACAATGACAAAAGTTTGTCAAGGAAGGCCTAAAGAGTCTAACATTTTTGAAATTTTTATTCTGCTTACTTGATAAATTGTGTTTTCCTCTTGTTTAACCCTCTCCTTGTGTTTTTGCAATGTAATAAAAAACACTTTAGGTATATTTGTGCTCCTATATCACCTTAGCATACAACAACCTACCATGTAAATATTGGGAAGAAACTAGCATAAATAAAAAGCTATAGAGAACAAGACAGTAAATATTAAATGCTACCAGACCTGCAGGTGGTACACTGTCCAGAAACTGTATTCTGTGCTTGTAACCCAAAAAATTTTTAATAGATAAAGGAGAACTTTTGTATCCCTCAAATCAGTAGATGATGCAAAAACAGCCTATTTCCATGAACAAGTAGGCTAGGAGCCTAAGGTGTTAGACACTTTAAATTAATTTCAGAAATAAGTGAAGCACAGTCTGCAAGGGCCATCTGACTCTTTTAAGGTGGAACATATACTTCCTAGAATTATCTAAAAATACTTGCAAAAGGTTTAAAGGTCACTTACAGCCAGAATAGAATCTAGAGTTGGCAAGTAATCTAGCCTATCATTTGGTGAAAGTTTTGAATGTTTTTTCTTTTACAGTATAGTACATCTACTAGCCTGCACAACCCCAGACTCTGATGACTTACCTTGTGTGACAGAATTCCATTTCTAATTTATACAGAAAATAATTGGGGCAGATTTAGGTATATCTCCAGCCTAGAACATAACCAAAACACTCAACAATTAGGAGAGACAGAACTTACCAAATACAAAGAAAGGATCTGTTTAGAAAGGTATGTGTTTTTATATCCCTACCACTACTATTGATTCCCTCGGAGACGTTGTTGTTTAGTGCTTGGGCTTCAGAAATTTGATAAAAAAAGAAAACACTTTTTCATATACCTATGAAGTGTCTCAACAATATATTTCATGTTAGCTCAATAAAAGAACACTTTTTAGCAGATGTCCTTCCTATTTGTTTCAGTTCGGTGGCTCTGGGATTAGTCCCTGTGAATTCTATGAAATAATCAGGATAGCTTTACAGTGTTTTCCTTTAGTTCATGTTGTAAGCAGAGGGCCCATGTTGATCCTTCTACTGACAATAATAGCGGGAATGTCAAATAAGTTATGCAAGGAGGCTCTGGTTTGGATTGGGGCAAAGATATGATAAACATTTTAGATACATTCTACTACAGTATATACAGTGTGTGTAATGTATATATAATAGAAAGATTAGACACATTTCCTATATAGATTCTGGTTAAATTTGTTTACAGAAATAGCTGTGAAAATATTTCCTGCTATTTTTATCTTATTTCTATGCACTGCTTGAACACGTTTTGCATGAAAGTGAAGCTTTGACATTCTGTTTCATTTTTTTGATTACATCTTACAAAATATTTCACCTTCAGCTTGCTAAAGTGTTCGTTAATAAAAGCAGGCAAGCTAAAAGGTATAGTGACACTAAAGATAATTATGAAAACTGGAAGGCAAAAAAACACTTGGCTTCTTAAGTGACATTGGAATGCAAATGAGAAACCTTGCAAATTTGATAAAAAAATAATCATTATTTCTAATGCCCTTGAAATTCTTATTTTTTCATCTAAACATGGTTTTGGTTGGCTCTTGAGAAATCTCAGGTTGGTTGCATTAATTTTTCAATGTGATTAAACTCCTTAGCAGATGATGAGTAAGTCTGTGATATCTATAAACAAGGCCATTGTGAAAACACAATATAATTTGCTATATTCAGGACAGAGACATTTTTTAAGCTTAGCCTAATCAGGTTTCATACAGACACTGAGCATTTATGAAACATCTACAGTGCATCCGGAAAGTATTCACAGCGCATCACTTTTTCCACATTTTGTTATATTACAGCCTTATTCCAAAATGGATTAAATTAATTTTTTTCCTCAGAATTCTACACACAACACCCCATAATGACAATGTGAAAAAAGTTTACTTGAGATTTTTGCAAATTTATTAAAAATAAAAAAACTGAGAAAGCACATGTACCTAAGTATTCACAGCCTTTGCCATGAAGATCAAAATTGAGCTCAGGTGCATCCTGTTTCCCCTGATCATCCTTGAGATGTTTCTGTAGCTTAATTGGAGTCCACATGTGGTAAATTCAGTTGATTGGACATGATTTGGAAAGGCACACACCTGTCTATATAAGGTCCCACAGTTGACAGTTCATGTCAGAGCACAAAACAAGCATGAAGTCAAAGGAATTGTTTGTAGACCTCGAGGCACAAATCTGGGGAAGGTTACAGAAAAATTTCTGCTGCTTTGCAGGTCCCAATGAGCACAGTGGCCTCCATCATCCGTAACTGGAAGAAGTTCGAAACCACCAGGACTCTTCCTAGAGCTGGCCAGCCATCTAAACTGAGCGATCAGGGGAGAAGAGCCTTAATCAGGGAGGTGACCAAGAACCCGATGGTCACTCTGTCAGAGCACCAGAGGTCCTCTGTGGAGAGAGGAGAACCTTCCAAAAGCACAACCATCTCTGCAACAATCCACCAATCAGGCCTGTATGGTAGAGTGGCCAGACGGAAGCTACTCCTTAGTAAAAGGCACATGGTAGCCCGCCTGGAGTTTGCCAAAAGGCACCTGAAGGACTCTCAGACCATGAGAAAAAAAATTCTCTGGTCTGATGTGACAAAGAGTGAACTCTTTGGTGTGAATGCCAGGCGTCACATTTGGAGGAAACCAGGCACTGCTTATCACCAGGCCAATACCATCCCTACAGTGAAGCATGGTGGTGGCAGCATCATGCTGTGGGGATGTTTTTCAGCAGCAGGAACTGGGAGACTAGTCAGGATAAAGGGAAAGATGACTGCAGCAATGTACAGAGACATCCTGGATGAAAACCTGCTCCAGAGCGCTCTTGACCTCAGACTGGGGTGACAGTTAATCTTTCAGCAGGACAACGACCCTAAGCACATAGCCAAGATATCAAAGGAGTGACTTCAGGACAACTCTGTGAATGTCCTTGAGTGGCTCAGCCAGAGCCCAGACTTGAATCAGATTGAACATCTCTGGAGAGATCTTAAAATGGCTGTGCACCGATGCTTACCATCCAACCTAATGGAGCTTGAGAGGTGCTGCAAAGAGGAATGGGCAAAACTGGCCAAGGATAGGTGTGCCAATCTTGTGGCATCATATTCAAAAAGACTTGAGGCTGTAATTGCTGCCAAAGGTGCATCGACAAAGTATTTAGCAAAGGCCGTGAATACTTATGTACATGTGATTTCTCAGTTTTTTTATTTTTAATAAATTTGCAAAAACCTCAAGTAAACTTTTTTCACATTGTCATTATGGGGTGTTTGTGTGTAGAATTCTGAGGAAAAAAATTAATTTAATCCATTTTGGAATAAGGCTGTAATATAACAAAATGTGGAAAAAGTGATGTGCTGTGAATACTTTCCGGATGCACTGTACATGCTACACTTACTGTGAAAGGTTAAAGAGACGCAGGAGGGAACTACCTTTTATGATGCAACTGGTGTTTTTTTAGTATTAGCAACCAGTGGAAACACCTGACATCATTATCATGTTTCAGGTAAACAGAGAACTTGGCGCTTGCAAAGAATATCCACTGGTACCCAATAATTTGTTCCAATATTTTTCTGACAATAAACTATTGCAGTAGCGATTTTTTGTGTGCATTGAATTTTCATATTTATATACACTGCTGTATGTTTAAAAAGTCAAACAAATCCTAGTTTTTATATTCCTTCCAATTTTTTTCTCACAGACTAAAAATAATCATTGTAGTCAAAAGCGATATTTTGAATAGTGCAGGTAATACAGCATATACTGGGTTTGGCACGTATTATTATATTGTTTTTACATTTGTTAAGCCAATCTTCCTAAAAAAATCATACAGTTTTTTTTTGTCTCTTGCCTTCACCTGTCACTTTGAAGGCACTGCCACAGGGGAAGTGTGAGGTTTTCCAGTATCTTCAGTATGGTGGTTCTCGATATTTCAGGCAGATCTGTAATTACTTCCCATGGGACAAACTGGTAGCAGGTAAATGCAAAGTGTCATAGTGGGTGTTTTGATAAACATACTTGCCATTTGATACTCTTTCTACAGTGATGCAACAAACTGTAAACCTTACAGATGAGCTTTGTTGATCTTCCTAATCTATTTTGACAGAAGCAAAAATAAATAACAGTTTCTATATATTTGGGCTGAAGGCTCGATGCAAGGAGTGCCAGGATTTAGGGCATGGCAAATGTTAAACTACTAATTTATGCAAAATTAATCTAATTCTAACAGTTTTACACTTAAAAAAGGAACTTAAAAACAACTTTATCCTATTATGCTTTAAAAATCTAGTAGGTTAAGGGATCTGCATATCTGTCAGGCTATTGTGTGTGAATTAGTGTGTTGTCATTTGAGGATTTTAGTACACACTCAGTGCTGATGTATGACATATTATGCTACATATTAAAATACTATATCTGGCATTAAGAATATTTGAATCTTATGCACCCAGTAGGCTTATAAAATATTTACTAGCTTAGGGCTGTCATTGTGTAACAGTACATCATTTTTATTTCAGCAATAGGTAAACATTTAAATCTACTGTATATATGTATCACATACTGTAACCCTGTTATCTAATATAATATTCTCAACTCAATTTAATTAAATTCATGGGCATGGAGGACCAAAACATATCCATGCATAAAAGGGAGAAAGGAAGAAAGTAATCCTGAACAAGCCTGTTCATTCTAAAGTGCACACACATGCATTTAAGTATAAATAGTACATGTTGAAAGAGATAAGAAAAAAGAGCTCAATTATTGTGTAATATAGGAATTTCAGGTTTGGAATCTTATAAAGAAGAAAGTGGTCTTTATTATTATTAATTTATTGGTAATGAAAGGTAACAACACACACTACATATTGGAATTAGTTTTGTGAGAAATACACTTAGGCTCACAGTTAAACCAATAAAGACTAAAAGGAAAAAGTTTTAGGAGAATTAAAATACTTAATATTTAATTAATAATATTGTGACAATAATTTCACTCACTACTTTCTATACCACCCTCTTAGGCCTTTGTGAGGTTTTCATAGCACATCACGAAATGTTTTCAGTTATACCCAGATAAAAAATGGTGAATATGTAAGTGCTCATCTGTTATGGTTTATTAAAGAAATAAAGTACAAAAAAATAGGACGTGGTCTCTCATAGACTTTCTCATATACTCAGATATGAGGATGGATATTTGAGGAGTAAACCACAAGAGAATTATTATATTTTTATGTTATGTACATTAAAGAAACATCAACAACAAATGAAATCAAATTAATAGGACATTGAACAATTATTATAAAAGTAGAGTTGATTAAATCGGACTTGGAATCGGAAATAAATCAGACTAAAAGGTAAAGTACCACTTCCGGTTAACAGAAATAGCCCAAAAATTGATTGAAATCTACATTTTGTACCTAATACTTGTATGCAAAACTTGGTTGACCTAAGTGAAAGCATACTCAAGGTATCGTGGTTACATATACACACACACACAGATAGACACGCAGACATAATTCCAAAAATGGTATTTTCTGAATAAAATGTTGAGATTCATCAAAATCTCAAAATGGAATTTTTGGAGGATTCCAATACTTTCCCTATACGAGAAAATCATGAAGGTCTAAAATGCAGAGGTTCATCAAAATCTTGACATTTAATCTTTGGACGATTACAATTCTTTTCCTATAGTTCATATACGAGAAAGTAAAAATGATGAAGGTGACAGCAAAAATCAAGCAAAGATAAAAAAAAAAAAGAAAAGTCCAACCTACCTGTCAGAAAAGCCTAAGCAACAACCAAGAATCCAAGTCAAAGAATCAGAAAAGGGTCAGAAACAGTATAGTAACAAAATAACATATGTCTCTCCTGAACTTTTTAAAAATATCCTCAAACTTGAATAGCTAAGGAATGAAAAGATATAAACTTCATGCAGTGTAACCACACAACTTCTTGGTCAATTACCTAGCAACCTAGCCAAGCCAATACACAAATGGTGTTTAACCAACACTAAAATAACAAATATTTGAAATTATAATATCGTCTTTTTAAATTTTCTATAAAGAAAGATATTTACATTAATTAAATATTGGACCAAACAAACATAGACATGCATTGGTTAAAGAGGTTAAATAATCCATGGTTAGTTTCTCAGCAAAGCTTTAGTAACATGGTCACTTCTGATTCTGATAATGTAAGTTTCATTCTAAAATATGTTTTGAATTATTCAGTTTTGCCAATTTCAAGAAATACATCCACTCGTCCAGGGTTCAAGGTCAATCTAGCACACTTATATTCCATTAAATAAATACACTATGTATATATAGTATTGCCACTACTACACCTACACCAGTGTAATTTAGAAATGTTAGTTACCTTGATAAATAGTTTTTTAGACTATGGGCAAAAACTAACCCGAACATTGTTAACATTCTAAAAAGAAGAGTCCCCTACCTGGGATTGAACTTTGGATCCAAGCATAATTCCTTACTTTACTGATATTCTATTACCTTTACTTAATGATATGGCTGACTGCTTTTTTCTAACTAGGCATATTAACCATTCAATGTTTATTTTAATTACAGCTTCACATAGAAGTATCTGCTTTACCCATTGGACTGGTCATCCTAAAGATCATACTAATGATGCTGGCACAAAACAGATCAACATCTAGAATTTAATTTACTCTTGGCCCACTTTCATGGAATTGAATTTATGTCTCATTTGTATCACTACATCAAATGAGGACCTCATTTTGTCTCTCCTTCCTCTCTTTGATTATGGTGACAATGACAGTAGCTGTCTTCTTTACACCACCAGTTTTAATATACAGAAGTGAATCAATTACTATTCAATATTAGATAGTTTGCTTTGTAATTCCTAAAATAAGAGGACATTAAAGCAATTAACATGACCTACTGAACATGTAAAATGAAGAAAGAAGCTGCCTCATGTCAAATCTGCAGAGCTGATAAGGCCAAATAAAAAAATTAATACCCACAGTGGAACATGGATTTTACGTAAAGTAAAATGTTGCTTACTTCTTTTTCTCTATAATTAAAAACAAAACCACCAAAGTGTAATTCAGCTGCTTGAATTGAGTAGAGCCATGCAGCAAACATTGTTAAATGACTTATTAACAGTAGCCAACAAAGTAATTCTACAGATATTCAGCTGAGGTAATTCCACAGATAATGATACCGGAAAGCAATCTACAAAACCTTTATAAGAATGAAATTGACAGAGTGGAAATGTCTAGAAGTAGTAAATGGCTGGAATTCACAACAGTGCTTTGGAAAGAAAAAAAGAGGAAAATACCCTGTTGGTATTTCTTAGTTAACAGATTAGAAAAATACACCTGCCACTGCATTCTTCTACAAAGAGAAAGAATAATTGAGTGAGGCCAGCGCTGGAAAATGTTAGCAGTGGGCTAACATTGTATATGCTGAGGAGATGAAGCTTAAAATTAGACAAATATTAAGTATCAATCGGAGAATGAAAGGCCATTGAAACAAGAAACAGTCACAGGTGGAATATTTATGTTTGGAAAAATCTATTTTAATAAACACCCTGTAAATAATAATACAATTCATTTAAATAAAATTAAAACAGGGTCTGCACCTTTTTTTCCTAAATGTTATAAAGCTAACAGGAAGATTTTAAAGAGGGCAATGGTAGGAGAGTTCAAATTAGAACATTGGCCATACATTTTTTTCTCAGCTATTTTGAAAAAGAATGGTAGCCATAAATTCACAGCATTGGACAATGCTGCAAAAGGAACTGGCAAATATGCAAGCCAAGGTTTAATATTAAAAAAAAAAAATCTGTCAACTGCAGATAGCACAGGATAAAATTAAATTTAAACAGTTTAATCTGAGTAAGAAATAAATAAAGGCCTTTGGGAAGTGAAGCTGGGCATTAGACTAAAAATTTTAGTGTTGATAATCCTATCAAGCAATTTAAGCACTATAAACTTGCATAATGGAACATGAGTTCAGGTTAAAACTCTCCACCAAAATGATAGATAGCAGTGACAACTTTAATAGGATGAGGAAAAAGATAATAGGTATTTCCATTAAAGCTACCTAACTTCAGATGAAATGCCATCACAACAGTCGTAGCTCCATGACTGCTGTTAAGGCGCAAGGCCTTACTTTGAGAACAGTAACTATCAACTTTTTCTCAAGCTGTTTGTCCACACTGCCAGCTTTGTGTGGAATGTAGTTTACCTGCATTATATAATACACTTAATATATTTCACAGGTTAACACAAGTTAACAATACTTCATTCAATTTGATGAGTTAGAAAATGTAGTGATGTTTTATAACACAAATATGAAAAAAAAATCTAACAAAGGGAGTTTCAATAGGGCACACACCATTTAATAGTCGGTAGTCAGAGGAACTGCAGGCTTTAGAAGGGATCTTTCATGGAGATGATGAGTGGAGCATTGGCCAGAGTTGAGGGTCTTCTTTCTGGTCAGCTATTTGTTCACTGTGAAAAATAAATAATAGAAGAAAAATATTTAAACATATGTTGGCATTTGTGTGAGTATGTGTGTTTTCAAATTGATTGAATATTTACACAAAGTATTTTTATTAAACTCTGACTTTGGTTAATTAGAATTCAAGTGTGATGACGATGAATTAATCGATTCACATTTATGTCCTATATGTTTTTTGTGTGTGTGTGTGTGTGTGTCTGCCCTGCGGTGGGCTGGCACCCTGCCCAGGATTGGTTCCTGCCTTGTGCCCTGTGCTGGCTGGGATTGGCTCCAGCAGACCCCCGTGACCCTGTATTCGGATTCAGCGGGTTAGAAAATGGATGGATGGATGGATGTTTTTTGTGTGTGTGTGTGTGTGTGTGTCCTGCGGTGGGCTGGTGCCCTGTCTGGGGTTTGTTTCCTGTCTTGCCCCCTGTGTTGGCTGGGATTGGCTCCAGCAGACCCCCATGACCCTGTAGTTAGGATGTAAAAGTGTCTTGTATGTTTTTAACATTTAATTACCTTTTGTTTTCATTTTTTAATAAAACCCATTCAATTTTTTTTCAGCCATACTGTATACAGTACCTGCGGTGTGTCTCCTCACTGACAGGCACTGTCTCAAAGTACAAGTGAGCTAAGTTCTGAAGCCTACTCCTATTGATTTCTTTGATGAGGTTAAGAACCTGTTTTGCATCACATTAATCAAAATGTTGTTTATCAGAACAATCAGTAATTGAAATAATATATGTAAAGCCTATGCATATAAATGTTGAATAACTTATAAATTGTTAATCAACCACAGATATTTTTAATCTTTCCTTTAATAGAAATTTATCATATTGCAGCATTATTTCAGAATAACACTTCTTTAAATGTTGTAAACTGATTGCATCTAAAACAGGAAAATATTACTTTTAAGAGACATTAGACATCCCTATTGCTAAATCTCATTAGCAAAACAAACACATTTTGAGGCAAAATTGTTTTTTTCAACAACAATTTAAATGTTGTTATAAATAGGATTACAAATTTACATTTGTGTGTGTGTGTGGGTAGTCACTATCACTTCACAGAAGCAAGAACCTGAACCTGCCCATGCAAATTTTATTGTTCTCCTTGTGTCTGGTCTACTTTCTCAGGGTATTTCAGTTTCTTCTCACATTCCACTGATGCTCAGCATAAAATTAATGGCAACTCTAAATTGTCTTAGTGCCAGTAAGTGTGAGTGTGCCCCATCCACATACTGTATATAACTTGCCTTCTCTCTGATGCCATCAAGATATAACCTTGGACCCTCTGGCCATGCAAGGACATTTAGAAAGATACTTGAGTTGTTGCTGCACATAACCCAGAGGCAGCTTGAATTTGGTATTTGATAGGGGTCCCAGTCCACATCCTTTGTTTAAGTTGGACTTAAAAAAAGACTGCAAATCCTGTAATATTATTAAGATTTATTCCATTGCATTTGTGATTACTTACTAATATTATCACTGACAACACAATGATTTAAAACATACAAACTGAGGAGATAAAGAATGTAAAAGGCGCTATATAGCGCCCGACCCGGCACAGACCACGCAGAGGCAACATGTACAAAACACACAGGCTTTTATTTTTCTTCAGCTGTGTGACACTTCTCCCCGGTGCCACACAGCCCAAACACAGTCCCAAAGCACCACACAAAACACAAACCACAATTCTCCTTCACCTTCTCTTCTACCACTCCTCTGTAAGCTTAGTCCTCCTCCTCCCAACCCTGGCTCTCCGAGTGGTGGTGGCTGGGCCCTTTTATAGCCCACCCGGAAGAGTTCCAGGTGATTAACCACCTGGTCCTAATTGAACTTCCGGGCGGGGTTGAAAGCTCGTGGCTGTGGGAGGCAGGCAGCTACCCCTAGCGGCCACGCCGGACCCCAACCAAGCTGTGGAGGACTCCATCTCCCATGGAGCCCTGCGGGCGGTTGGGGAGTCACCGTCAGCCAGGGAGGCTGCCACCAAGCGTCCCGGGGGAGGTATTGGACTGCCCATGGCGTCTCCCCCGGAAAATAAGTAGCAGGGGCGTCCCTGCCGGGCATGGGACCCGGCCGTCCTTCACAAGAATTAATTGCCTTTATTTATACCATATGTGCCTATCTTCATCTCATTAGAAAATCTGACACAAAACTTATAGAACCATTAGATTAGATTAGATAAACTTTATAAATACCAAGAGGAAATATAAAAAACAAAGATACAGACTCACAGGACAAATAATAGAGTCAATAAATAAACAAATGTATATTGTGCAGAAATTGCTAAATGAGTATAAGCATGAAGTTTGGGACATCAGGAGAAAGCACTGAATGGATTCTGATTCCCAGAGGCATTTCTGAGCACACAATGGTGGAATGAGCCTGAGGCTAAAAGTGCTCCAAGTGAGTGCCTCCCGGAGGCGATAGAGTGGATTTTTCAATGATGACATTCTGTTTTCACGCTACTTTTCCAGAACAGCTTCCAATGTGCCCAGGGTCAAACCTGTGATAGGGCAGGATTTCCCGATAAGTTTGTTAAGACATTGTGTGCCTTTTGGACTCAAGTTGCTTCCCCAGGACACCACAGCCTGGAACAGTTCCCTGGCTACTACAAACTGGTAGAACTTTTAAAGCATCTTGATGCATACATCACAATACCTGAGTAGTCTCAGCAAGTACAGTCTGATCTGGCCTTTTTTGTACAGTGCCACTTTATTGTCAGACCAGTTCAGTTTATTGTTTGCACAAATTCCCAGGTATTTGTAACTCTGCACCACTTCCAAGTCCTTCCCCTGAATGGTGACTCACCTCAGAAGCTCTTTGGCATTCTTTTTGCCTTACTGATGTTGAGTCATAGGTGGTTCTTCCTGCACCTCAAGATAAAATAATTACCCAGATCAAACAATAAAACAAAAGATGTATAGTACAATATATTTTTATTATTAAAAAGAATGTTGCATTAATAAATGATGGTGTGTACATTGACAACTCCAGCTGCACATCTTACATGCTAAATTTTTTGTTATTTAAAACTATTAAAAAAATTAAAAACCTATGGTCCACAAAGAAAGGTGGTTAATGGTCTTCTTTTCCCTGTTTACTATCGCAGAGTTCTTCTGAATAATGCTCTTTAAATTGCCATGCAATACATTCTGCACCAGGATGGCAAGGCGAAGGGCCACAGTGTTAGCAACTTGCACAGTGACTTTATATTGAGGCTGACCTTACACTTTGAAATGTGTGGCAGTGGCCTTCTGAGTGTTATCAAAGAAATGACTCCATCTTTGGGATTGACGCTAAGCTTAGTTTTGGATCTTGTTGTGTTTCACAGCATAACTGTGTGGATGACTTTGTTTTGCAGCCAGAGTGAATGATTTTTGGCTGCAATGAAAACAGTCAGTCTGTTTCACACTCAGCCAATGTTGCCGCTTTTCAATTTTCCTGTCAGCCTTGGCTTATTTCCACACGACTATTCTTTTCCCCGTCAGTCATGTTGTGTGCCTGTGCCACCATTTGCCTTGAGAAGGACCTGAGGCCTGAATACTGGGGTAGCCTTTACCTACAATTTTTAGTCACAGAAGTCCTCATCATGTTATAAGCTCTTGATTAAGACCAAGATAAAACTTTAAGGCACGGTATTTGTGGTTTGTCTGTTTTTGGTGGACAATCTAATACATATAAGACAGGGTACCATCAATGTAGATATTTGCACTGTAGTGTCCTCATTCAAAATTAATATGGAAGGGCTTTTTAAGCAGGTGATTTCCTATCAGAGTATAATGTCCCCCATATTGGCAGACTGTCATGTATACTTCTATAAAATAACTTACACATACTGAAATGAAAAACAGACTGCAGAAAATCCTTAGAAACAACTAAACCATAGGCTTCGCTTGTAAAATCTGATTTACTGGAAAAGCAGCAGAGTTAGTCCCTGTGTTATTTTATCTGTGCTTGCCACAGCTAACACTGGTTAAATTTTACATTTTTAAATATGGATATGCCTTTTATTTAAATTGCAGTGCTGAACACAACTAACAGTTCATCCACACATTCATTTTAAAAATAAATTTGTGTTTTTCCTGATCAGGCTTAAAGGGCATGGAAGCAAAAGCTGTAAAGCAGGAACCAATCCTGGATGTGGTGCCAGTCTTGCATTTGATGCCCAGTGTATCCTCAAGCTTTTCTTTAAGCCTAAAATGTGCTGTTGAAGCAAGTGCTGTGACTAATGTATGGGCTTTGTCCAGTGTGCATGCAAAGCATGACTAGATTAAAAAAAGAAACATGCTGTAACTTTCATCATACAAAAGAGCACGCCAGGCAAACATGATCATATTCCACAAATAATATGCAAGCCATAAATCCAGATTAGGGTAGGGTATGTTTGAGAGATGACTTTAAATTGAAGCCAAGTCTAAAATATCTAATCATATGCTGCGAGCGTACGCAGGCTGCTACTCTACATCTAATACCAGATTTATTGCATTACAAAAATATGTGCTTCCATGTTTCATTAATCGCAAAGCAAGAAGACTGATGAAAAGATTGATCATTAAAGTGAAGAAGGGAGAAGAAAAAGGGACAGGACTGGGGGTAGCATGAAAACTGACAGTTTCATATAGAAGCAAAAAATAAATCTTTGAAAAATATTGGACTTGGATAAAGCAATGAGAAATTAAAATGGGTGGCAAAAAAGGATTTGCTAAACGTGTAGAATCTATGACAACAGGCACTAATGATTAGAACAAGACTGTCTAGTAGCAATGCTTTTTTTTTTTTTTTTTACTGCAGAAACTGGCCTGTAGGAGATTTTACAAAAGAGCGAAAATCTGTTAATTTAATTTTTACTTTTTTCTCATGTTAAATTATCTTAAAATATTACATCAAAATTCAATTGTTTTCTGTTATTTCAGTATGCCGCTTCCTTTTATCTTCTTTCTCAAATCCATCTGAAATGAGGAACATGAGCGATTACCTTTGTAAATGCCATGAAGCCCTTTCTCCAACTGATGTACTGTGCCTTTGTGGCAGCATCGGTTAAGAATGTGATTTCATTGAGAATGAGTACCCCTGCTCCAGGCAATCAGAAATCTCAATCAAAAGTTCTTTTAACTATTCTCTTAAATTATTTATTTCAGAAATAATATTTTAAAGGCTAGGAAATCAAAAAACAACTTATGACATTTAAGCACTGAATATCAATATGTGTTTTATATTTAACTGGTTATAATAAGGACAGCACAGTGCCACAGTGGTAAGCACTCTGCCTCACACCTCCAGGGGACTACGGTAGACATAAGGCAGGCAAGCTTGCATATTTTTTCCTGTGTCTGTGTGATCTCAAGAAACACCAGTGTTCTGTAACATCCCAAGGACAGGTCTGTTGGGTTAACTTGAACCAGTGCACGAGCATGAATGAATATGCACTATGACAAAAAAAAAGCCATGTGACCCATCCTGGACTGGTTCAAATCATTGAATATCACATCAACCGATGCAATTTAATTGGGTTGAAAAAAGTTCACGAAATGAATTAATATTTTTCTTATTCCTTCCAAAATACCATAGCAGTGCAATACTTAGTGCTGCTGCATAACAGCTTCAAGAGGCAGGGTTCAAATCATGCCTGGCAATTTTTTTCCTCCTTAAAGGATTCAAGTAGATTAATCTGAAGTACTTTCAACTCTGGGAGGATTGTAGCGGCTGCAGGTTTTTATTTCAGCCACATTCTTAATTAGAAGGAAATTGCTGCTGCTAATGAAACAAACTTTGTTGCCTTGATTTTAATTGTCTCACTTTTTAATATTCTAAAATATAAATTGTTTATTTTTTCCATAACCAGTTGCCATTTAACAATGAGATCTGTTTACATGTAAAACACTGTTTTATATACTGTTCTAATGCAGAAAAAAACAGCACCCTTAGAATGACCAACAGTCATCTATACAGCATTCTGGTGCTAAAGAAATACACTCTCAAGATGGCAGTTGTAAGTTCAGGCGCAGTTATATCAAATAAAGCACTCATTGCATATTACTACATGTCTTTAAAGCCAGGGTCTCTCACCTGTTGTCCTGTTCTCTCTTGTCCTGTGCATTCTGCCTCTGACCCAGTCGCAACCTGCTGCACCTATCACTCTCTCTCTCTATAGTTGAATCCTCTCAAGGAAGATAGAGTTTCTGTAACAGAGACAGGTAGGAAGTTGCCTTCATTGCTGTGAATTTGAATTAAGCTATGACTAAAGGTTGAGTGCTGTTCCGCAAGTGCCAAAATAAACGTTCTGTCTGTTCAGTCATCTCCTACATGTCTTTTTTGGAATTCAGCAGCTCAGAAAGCTATATATTGTGAGGTTTCTGAACTCTTTTAGGACTCCCCACCCCAACGGGATGGCAGGTTGAAGTGCGTTTGCCAAGCCAGTGGAGGACTGCTTGTCCTTGTCGCTGTGTCAACCACAGGTTTCGCAGTGCAGCAGCATAGCACTGCGGAAACAACTATGAGGCAATTGAGATCACGCTATATGTGCCTGTGGCAGCTGGGTGATGCAAGGAACATTATAAATATAGGGACCAGTATAACTTGGGCACTGACCTGGCCCCAACTTTGCCCGTGTGGTGTGTCTGTGTATAGGAGATTGGTAGCTCCCACTGAAATAAATAACCATGCTGTTTCTGTTTCAAGTTGAATAAAGATGGTTTTGCTAAAGTATTGAGAGTCAGCTTTGTGTTTTAGGTTGCATATTGTGGAAAAATAATAAACAGTTTGATCAATCTGGTGTATGTGACAAAAGCCATGCAGACCGTGTCTTGTCCATAGTGCACATGACAAGTGAAACTTCTTGTTTCTCCTAATGAACAAAAAACCACAAGTGACTAACTGATGAACTTAAAGGATGTGGTAAATGCTGATCCAAGAAAAATATTGTAAGATGTAACGGTTTGAAATTCTTATGCAACTAAAGTCATAAGACAAAGACCCTATAAAAGATTTGGGACACCGACCCCTCGAGGCAGATGAAGGGCAGGTGTCCTAGGACTGTGCTTCTCTGTCATTTTACCTTTGGTGATGTGTATTAATAAAAGATTTTTCACTAACTTTAATTATATCTCTCTGTCTTCAGTCACAAGAAACGACACTATAGAAAAAGTGTCAACAATATATACTGTATTATTAATACGTTTTATGGTAGTTTTAATTTTTGATTTTTGATAATGATCAACAGAAAAACACCCTTTAATGTCAAAGTGAAAACAGATCTCTGCACAGTGGTCTAAATTAATTACAAATATGTCATGTGATTTTCTAAGCCAATTAATCCTGGGCATAGTCGTGAAGGGGCTGGAGCCTAACCCAGGAGGCATAGGACACAAGGCAGGAACAACATCTGGAGAAGGTGCCAGTCCAGGGTGATGTTACCCCCACATACATCACCGACATACACACACCAATTTATCTATGCCAATCTACCTGACCTTCATGTCTTTTGACTATGGGAGGAAACCAAAGCACCTGGAGGAAACCTATGCAGACAAAGAGAGAATCTGAAAACACCACACATGAAAGACACAAACCCTGGTCTCCTTACTATGAGGCAGCATCACTACCACTGTGCCAACCTTAATTACAAGTTTAAAACACAAAATAATTGATCACATAAGTATTCATCCTGTTTAATATGACAAATCTAAACCAACACAGGTGCAGCAAATTTGTTTTAGAAAAGTCAAAAGTTAGTTAAATTAAGATCATATGTCTGTAATCAAGGGGTTTCAATTGCTTATAGTATAAATGCACCTAAGGGAGATCGAGCTTGTGGTAAGTCAGTATGGTGGCCTAATCTATGCAATGAAGATAAAAAGAACACTCCAAACAACTCAGTGAAAAGGTGATTGAAAAGTAAAGTCATAGGATGGTGACAAGAAAAAGTCCAAGTAAATTTCTCCTGGAGTGTGGTTAAAATAATCATTGATAAATGGAAAGAGGATGGCACAGTTGTAAATCTGCATAGAGCAGGCCACCCACAAAAGCTGAGTGACCATGCAAGAAGAAGAAGACTAGTGAGGTAGGTCACCAATAGACCTATAATAACACTGGTGGTATAACAAGCTACAGTAGCTAAGACTGGAGTCACTGCATTAACAACAATTTTTGTCCAGATGCTTCACCAGTTGCAACTTTATTGTAGACTGGCAAAGAAAAAGCCACTTTTTTAAAAAAAAAACATGCACATTAGAGATTAAAGTTGGCTAGAAGAAGGTTATATGGTCTAATGAGACTAAAATTAAGATTTTTGGCCATCATAATAAATGCTACATAACACTCATATTATCAAAACACATCACACCCACGTGAAGTGTAGTGATGGCAGCTTCATACTTTGGGGATACTGTACTTCTCTGTAACAGGCTCTGGAAGGATTGTGAGAGTAAAATGAATGCAGCAAAATACACGTAAATCCTGGAAGAAAACCTAACGTAGTCTCGTGAAAACTTGAACATTGGGAGAAGATTTGTTTTCCAGCAACATGGCGTATGGCCAATTCTACTCAAGAATGTTTAAAAACCAACAATGTTTAAAAACCAACAATGTTAATGTTCCGGAGTGGCCAATTTGGAGTTCAGATTTTAGGCTAATTAAGAATTTGTGGATGGACTTAAAAAAGGCTGTTCAGTCACAATCCCCCTGAAACCTGACTGTGCCTGAACAATTTTTAAAAGAAGTGTGAAAAATGACTCTCTAGAATTGCTGATAGAGAGAGACATACCTCCACTGATTCAAGGTTGTCAAGGCTACCAAAGGTACATTTACTAAATATTGACTTAAAGAGGATGAATACTTATTTTGTGTTTAATAGATGTAATTCGTTAAAATCACTTTGTTTTTACTTTGACATTAAAGCCTCTTTTTCGGTTAATCAATGTCAAAAAAGCCAAAATATATCCGTTGTGATTCAATTTTGTAAAACAGCAGCATCCAGGGGAATGAATACTTCTTATATGCACTTATACTGTGTCACACACATGCAAATCAAGGACAGTTTACAGGCTCAGATAGTGTTATTCGTCAGCCTGATTGGGGGTTGGCGCTCTCACCTGATCCTCTCTCATCTTATTCCTCTGCAGTTCAGCCAAAGGCCCTGCCTCTCAGTGACATCACTTCTGGCAAACCCTGATGATGTCATTTCCGGTACCCAAAATCCACCTTCCTGCCAGTTCCTGTTCTGGCTGCTCTGACTCCACTTCTTCTTCCTATCCACTATATTTATAGAGCAAACTCAACCTGCTAGTCAGTTCAGTTGCGAACTCTGCTTATGTAAAGACGTATTTCTTTTCTTTTGGTGATTTTCAGTATACGGGGTGGCCATTCCCAAACATTTTCTGTCTGTTGCCTAATTTTTTTACCACAACTGTATATATAATTAGAAATGTCTTAAGAGTCAAAGTCAGCACACTGCCAAAATCTCATGCCCTGGTCTCAAATCCCTTTCCTTTACGATCGCAATTGTTGATTTTCACTGCAACAAATTTTACAACTAGATGTTTTTGATCTTCAATTGTACTTATCTCATTGTTTTTGGGTTATTCACGCGCATATTATTCTGTGTGTCACAGGCCCAACCCCACTTTTCATCAATGGGGTCAGTGTGGAAAGAGTTCCCATCTTCAGATTTCTGGGAACCCAGATTACAGAGAACCTCTCTGGGACTAGCTAAACCACCACAGTACTTAAGATGGCTCAGCAAACGCTACGCTTCCTGAGAGTACTCAAAAAGCAGCTTGGGAAGAAACTGATGGTATCGTTCTACTGTTCTTCCATTGAGAGTGTGCTTTGCATACTGCATATTTGTGTGGTGTGGTGTCTAAGGCTCCTCAGTAGCAGAGAGTGAGGCTCTTCAGAGAGTTATAAATGCAGCATAGAATATTATTGGCTGTCCATTGCCCTCACTATAGAAGATTTTCAGTTCTCATTGATTTAAGAGGGCTATTAATATCTTGATTTTTTTTTTTTTTTACATCTTGGTCATTAATTATTTGAATTGTTGCATTTTGTTAAGTGTTACAGGTAGATTTAAAAACATTTTTTTCCAGGGGCTATATGCAAGTTAAATTCTTATGTCCACTGTCATTTTACATTCTAAATTCTTCATAGGACTATAAATTACACTTTATATTTAAATGTGTTTGTGTTTACTGCTGTTGTTGTGGCTGTGAGTTTGAATTTGCATTGATCATGAGTAGCATCTCTCAAATTTCACTGCATGTACATTGGCAATTAAGGGTTGAATTGAACTAAATTGAATTAAATCCTCTGTAAAACAGCAAGGACAACAAAAATTCCACTGTAATCTAAAATGTTTATATTTATTTTCTGCAGGGTCACCAATATGACAGCTTTTTATTTCACACACTTTTTATTTTGAGGTAATTTCTACCAGAAATGCATTAGCTGAATCTTTGTTTTCAAATTCTAGGTGATCACAGTCTGGCAGTAATGAACACAAGACAGAATTCAGTCCATCATCTAGGAGAACACTCAAACACCTACCTATGTTTGTTTACATCAAGCCTCTTTACAGTCTCCAATTAACCTAATCTGCTCATCCTTAGAACAAAAAACCCATACCGCATGAGAAGTACGTCCAAATTCCACATAGGCTAAAATTTGTACCCAGTAGCCTGAATCCGTGGGTCTGAAATTTTAATCATTATGTTACTTTCACTTATAATTAAATGTATTGAATAGAAATGGTTTAAACCTCAAGTCTGACCATCCAAATGAATTTTCTCTACTGTAAACAAGAAGAGAAGCAAAGTGTCCAAAATAAGTAGGCCCAACGAGCACCAGATATTAGTTACCACTAGGCTATGCTCCGGAAGCCTTGTGCTAGATGTCCAATATGGCTGCCCTTCTTCCCATAATCAGAGGCCAGTTCTTGCATTTAATTAAGTAATTAAGTCATTGATTGATTAAAGTTTTCTTCTTGTTCTTCTTTTTCTGTTTAATTAAATGGCTTGTTTACGATTTCAGTCTGTCAAATCAATACTAGTCAGGAGTGTGTTTTTACACTTCTAAGAACTCTGTATAGGGGTGTATTGTTTTTTTAGCTTTTAGCACACTCTCTTGATTTTTGTTTCTTATGTAGATTTTTTCCTGTTAATTGTTTCTAATAGCAGTCAATTAGAATGCACCAGCACACATACTGTACTGCACTGTTACTGCAGTAAGTTAATCCACAGAGGAGCAGCTGGCTAGCTCAGTGTCATTTGCACCTCTGTGTATTCGCCAGGAAAAAAAATGACAGCTTTAAGAAATAGTTCAAACGAAACGAGAGCAAAATATTAATAATTCTCCACAAAGCTCTGTGCATGTTAGCAGTCCTTTCTAAAAGACAAGATAGTGTATAAACTCCCCAGTTGTGCATCCTGAAATGGATTGTATGAATGATTTTTCCTGACATGAATTGCATTGCTCGTGAAGAACATCTGCATCGTTTTAACCTAATCTAAATGACTCATTAAACATTTATGTGTTTGCCAACTAATATAATAAAAATGACACACTAGTGGCAGGGCAGAAGAGAACATTTTAAAAGACTGAACTGAAGATAGCTTGCTATGTTTCCACCTTTAGGGTAAATTTTATGCCTTTGAAGATAAGACATGGAGGAGGGAAGAAAATGTTGCATATGCAGAGTAAAAGCCAAAAGATGTTTTGTCTGGCAGTACAACCCTCAAAGTCTCAGAATTGCATACAAAAATAAATAAGTGAAGAAAAGGAAAAGTTGCAAAATGCTGCCTAATGGGTATAGCAATGCGGCTTTAGAAGCATATCAAACTATTCAAATAATTCATGTCACAGCTGCTAAAACTGTTATATTACAGATCCTGTATTTTCATTTAGTTTGTATCATGTTGGTGCAAACCCAAGAAAGATCAGGCATTTTTTTGGTAAAAAGTAAAGGTTCAGCTCATGTACAGTCTAGAGGATGAAAGACCTGCTGGTCATTTGTCCATACAGCTTGTAGTTTTTTCTTTCTTTCTTTCTCCTGCATTCTTATTGTTATTGGATTACATCTTGAAAATTGAGACATACATTAACATGCACAATGCTGGAAGGATGTGAATAGGCTAAATTATCTAATTCTCATCTGTTTTCTTCATGTTCTTATAGACACTTACTCAAGCCTTTTTTTGGCAAAGTGCTGCTTGTTTTAGAGGTTACTATTGATGCCACTCTCTCATAGGCTAAAAACTAAATTAGCACAAAACTAATTAAGAACATCAGAAAGAAAAAAATTGTCCTGTGTGAATCGGTTGAAGAAATGGTGTGCTAACCAGGTTTAGATCCTGCCTTGTCATTGACATTACTGGGTTTCTTTTTCGTGAATGAATAGTGATGAATTAAAATCTTTCAAGCGTTGTTTGTCTCCAAACCTAGCTTTGTATTTTAGGTCTTGGTGAGGATTAGGGGACAGTCAGTTATTCACTCAAATGCCAACTATAAAACTGATAGAAGGTGCACTTCCTTTTTCATACCAGTGTGCCTTCTAACCTGACTAAACATTTGCAAATAAGAAAAAAAAGCAGCTTTTACCTATGATAATCAAGTCTGAACGAAAATAAAATGAATCTGCAATTTCTCTTTTAGAATTATATTACATGTTTTACCAATACAAGCTAAGAACTCAGTATGGTTAAGCTAAAGCCACTCAATATAACATTCCTAATTTAGAGCACCGAAAGGAACCAACCCTGAGCAACCCATGGAGCAACAACCCATTGCAGGGTGCATTCACAAAGCACTCACACTTACTCTTAACAGAAAAATTAGGTAAACCTGCATGTGTTCAGATGTGCAAATAAAACCAGAGTACAGAGAAAGACATGGAAGAGAGGGATATGCAACACTGGGAACTACCAGGACACTGGATTTGTGAGGCACCACCATATATTCAGTGTCACCGTGACTTAATTTTGCAATGATGGCAGCTTGTAAAACTTTCTGGGATTTTAATACAACTATTACATTATCAGTCCACTATAGCACAAAAACTCACATTCACAACACATACAGTACAAGCACTTCACAAAATGAAAAAGCGAATTAATTTTAAAGGTCCCTCAAACTTGCTTCAGTATTAGTCCCTGAAACTGAGTGATACACATTAGATGATAAGATTAGGCCAGATTCACCTTTTTTTACTTTTTACAACCTGTAACAGGGAAAAAATGAATAAAATACGTTTTGGACAGTTTTGGCTCCTCTAATCATTTATACAAATGTTAATATTAAAAATATGAAAAAAAAAATGTACATGATTTTTCATTTACAAATATAATGTATTACGATTTTTTGTGCTTGCCATTATATTGTTCTCATACCTCAGATATAAATATTGTGATTGTATATTTTTTAGTTTACTAACTTTCTACATACATTTTCCACAAAATAATGGAACAATTACCATATTTTAAATAACTTAATTCAAATACCTATATTAAGTGGGTACAATTCTGCTAAATCCAATCTGAGCTATGGCTCAATAATCGATAATTAATAATCCTGAGGTTTTCTACTTGGCTGTCTAGATTTGCCGTCCTATGTCCACTTAATCCATCCAATGACCATATGCCAGTGTTATTTTGTTACCAGAAATATTAACACAGCATTTTTTTTTTGGTTGACGCTGGCTGCAAAACATTTACGTTTTTTTTTTGCATTTAATATTGTGCTTTTTAACTTGTAAATATTTTTAAAAATTAGTTTAAAATCATTCAGTTTAGGAAGTTTCGGTGGGCATTGTTTGTAGAAAAGGCATTTCTAACTGTATGACATATAATTCTCAAATTTTCTTGTTACTTTACTCTTATATATTGTTACTGAATGTGCAGTTTGTTCTTGAACACATGTCCTGCAACTCCTGGGGAACAGGAATATCGCTTAAAGCCACAATTGAGCCAATCCTAGATTAATAATTTGATTAACCCGTGATTTCCAGTTTTTGATGCTTCCTACCACAGATTCTCTGGTCCCTATGCAGTGTGCTTATGGGTACCACATTTTTCCCTTTTTTCAGGATTTAAGACACCAGGAATGTTGGCTGTAATTAGAAACTTACTTGAATTGTCAGGCCTGTTCTTTGTATTCATCAGCTGAGGTGGAAGGTCTGGATAGTGTCTGGAATAAAAAGTTCAAACGAAGAGTTGATGTCTTGCACTTAAGTAACTGCCATTCACATTGGCCCTGCTTGCATCTTTATCACATTGGCTACAAGGTAGTGTGGCTCCTTCCTTGGTCAAAACTACCATTCAATGTCATCATTTTTGACATCCATATTTCTCCACGTATCTGATAGTTAACCCTCTTAACCCAATTCCTCTTTTTCAGTATTACTGTCAGTTTCCAAATTGACAGAAACATAATCTTTGTTTTAAAAAAAAACAATGTTTATTTTCCAAAGTTGGTGTTCCTTCCATGTGGGTCTCTCCCTCTTCTAAATGATTTCTAAGGCCGTCTGAGCAGATACTGTAGTTTGTTTGACGCACTAGTTGGTTTTTGGAAAGGAGCCACCTACCCAGCTATTTTTTTGTTGTAAAAAGAAATTAGAATAATTGGGTCAATTCAATTAGGTTTTTGAGGGAAATATAATGGTATTTTCGGCTGTTGGATAATTATGAAGGCCTTGATGGAGATATTCGTGGTTGATGATGATATAAATTATTAGTCTGATGGGATCAGATTTTTGGAATTTGGAAACAATGCTTGCAAAGTAATATTACTGTTGTTTTAAGACAGTTTCCATACTTTCATTGCTCCTGAGTCCACCAATATAATGCAAATGTGCTAGGTGGAGATCATAGAATGCTTGATAAAAATTAATTTCTTAACATGATCTTTAAATAAAATGAGTCAAGGACATCAAATCTAAGGTTGAAAAAGGAGTCTTTTTTTAAAGTAAATACGACTGTTACAGACTCAAATCAAATGTATGTTTTTATTATATAACTAGCTGTATAAGCCCGTGCTGAAATCTTCATAAAAAAAAATTGAAATGCATCTCTCTCCTAGGAGATTTCGTTTTGCCGATGTATCGTTTGTGCATTAGCGGCTAAGCGACTGTCTTTCTTCGGAGGTTTCATTTTGCTGATGTGTTTGCCACGCTTCTGTAATAGTGGAAAAGCGAGTGACTCTCACTTCGGATGTTTCGATTTGCCAATGTCTGGCCTCGCTTGCGAATCCTGAGAGGTGGAGCCCTTAGCCCGACTCCATCTCTCACTTCCGGGCCGGACAGACACACACACTTCCACACGTAGACATTTATATATAATAATAATAATAATAATCATAATAATAATAATAATAACAGCTCACTACTCAAAGCACTGCACAAAGAGAGTACCTGGAACTCAAACCTATGACCTCCTTGGCTGTTAGGCAGCAGCGCTGCACTTTGCACTACCCATGCAGGGTTGCAAGGCTGCTGCATTTTTCCTGTGATCCCTGCTTGTCTATCAAATGTAACTGTTTGAAAATGAAAAGCACAAATACACATGGGTGACCTTCAGAATTACTGAAAGATATACATCTTTTAAATTAGGTAAAGCTTCCATTAACTAACACAAAAGAGTTACAGTATGTTTAATTATATACTCATTTTGGGAGTCCTAGAAACAATTTTATTTCATTTTTGAACGTTTTGCTTGAGTTTTTCTAATTCTTCATTATTTTTTTTTATCACTATTATAGTGACATCACTGCAATTTGGACAATCAACAACATTTTGTGCTTGTGTCTACATGGCCATGTTGTTTACAGTTGCTATCCCATTGCCATTCACATGATGTGGGGGTGACATGACATGACATGTTATTACTCCCTATCCATATAAAAAGACAGAGCATTGCACTCACTGGGTCAGTTTACAAAAGACAATCCACACACATTAGTGATAATTAGGGGAAACAAGTCCTAGTTAATTTGACTATGATTTTGGTTTAGTGATCTCGTTTTTGATACTTATCTCAGGTGCTTTTTTATGCTTTTTGACATTGTGACCTCCTTTGTGATCTCCTTCTCTCTCTCTGTTTCTTAGTTATTTTCTTACCCTTTAATATTTCACTGTTCATTCCTTAGTGATTATGACAGCTACAGTACAAAATTATTCAGAAATTTCAGACTGGCTAAACATTTTTTTTTAATCTAACCATTGGTGCAGTCCTGTGACCTGCCAGACATATACAGGCACAACCAGGCATATGTGAAATGTTCACATAGCTTATCTGTCTTTGCCTGGCCAGGATGGATTATACAGTATGTGGACAGGCATTATAAATTAATGTTTCAAGGTTGGATGCCATTATGTGCACACACGTACACAGATGAAAAGCCTAGCAAAAGCAGCAGTGTCGGCCTTGCTTTGCTGTTTTGCACACACATATCATATGCATTTTAAGAACTAATCATTTTATATTGTTGTAACGTTTACAGTTTATTTTAGTAGTAACTATATTATTTAAATTATTTAGATGTGTCTATTCATCCAGTGAATCATATTTGCACCGTAACTTTAAAATATTGTTGCAATTTATACAGCAACTTGAAATGCTGGGACAGTGTACATGTCAGTTTTTGAATAAGCTATTAAACCTCTAAACTGCAAAATCCTTAGGTGGTATATGTGTATTTTTCCTGCTGCACTGTACATGTCTCAGTTTTGAGTAAAACCCCAGCTGTACATAAGGTTAGAAGACCCAGTCTCTGAAGCCTTAGATCACACTCCTCAAACTAGACAGCACTTGGCAGCTCTACACTGATGTGTCCAATTATTAAATGGCAATCATAAAGCAGAAATAGCCTTTCTTTGGAGTACTGGCAGAATTCAAGGCGTTTTCAGCCTGCTAGCTTGGGTCCTTAAATCCACAATTAGATTATTGTGATTGGGTTAAATTCATGGCTCAGACAATTTTCATCAACACTGCCAAAGGATATCATACTGAGAAACACAAGGGTATTCAAGCAGCATTGATTCAAAGCAGGATGTCAAGTGCCATGCAGAGTGATACAATTTGAACTTTCACTTTTTCCTCTTCAGAAATAAAAATAAATCATTGTGTCCAATCAAAAGTAAAATAAAAAATAGTCATTTGCAAAAAATTCTTTTGGAAAATCTGTCGTATCTACTGAATTATGAGCAGTATTGTAGTGTCTTATAGCATAAAAAAAAAGATTTTTATTGAATTTTATGATTAATTCAGCATTTAGACAAACCCCTATTTAATGCTAAAGTGACACAACAACAGATACTCCAAAATGTACAATGGTTGGCATAGATTTCATTGTTCCTATTAAGGTACATTGTTTTTTATGATCAAACACATATTAAAACTAATAATTACATTTTCTCTTGAAATTCTGTTTTAAGAAGGAAATTTTTTAAAGGTGACACAAATACTGTTTGGATTTCACATTTTATAAGACATGAACTGAATTGGTATCATAATGAGAGATAGGCTTTTAAATACAAATCTTCTTTTTGTATTAACTTATGTATTTTAAATTTAAAGATGTCTTTCCAAATTCTGGTAGATTTTTCAAAATTGAACAAATGGCAATCTCAACTCAACTCAGGATCTTTGACAAATTGGATGAACAGGAATTTAAAAATACAGTTGTGCTCATAAGTTTACATTCACTGGTAGAATTTGTATGGTAAATATAAGTAATCTTGCTGAAAGCTTTACTTTTAATCAGGGAGTGTGGTCAGGCGAGCCAATTTATTATCACACAATTGTGAGTGCTCTTTTTAAAAGATAATGTTAACTGAAATCACCCAAATGGGCATGATTAAAAGTTTACATACCCTCGAATGTTGGGGCTGATAACATATACACAAGTTGACACACACAGGCTCAAATTAAGTGTAATTAAGAGAGAGTGTCCACAAATGTAACCTCTTTGATTGTAATCAGTGTCTGTGTATAAATAGTCAATTTAAATTCATGCAGAGATGTACTGACTTTGATGGATACCAAGCCATGGGGAAAGGAAAAAGAACTTTCAAAAGACATGTGAAAAAAGGTTCTTCATTTGTATAAATCAGTAAAAGGATATAAAAAGATATCTGGAGATCTGAAAATGCCTGTCAGTAGTGTTCAGACTCTGAATTAAAAAAAAAAAAAAAGTAGCACGTTAGGGTTCTGATGTTACCTAGCCACGGTCAGGTGGACCAACCGAGATTTCTGACAGGATCATTTATTGAGCTGCCAAGAAAAAACCCACAAGCTACTTCAGCTGAGATACAGGCTACTCTACAAACAAATGGTGTTGCTGTTTCAAGATGCACAATAAGGAAGTGCTTAAACGAAAATGGGCTAAACAGTCAAGTTGCAAGGATAAAGGCCTTTATTGTGGCAATACCACAAAACAGACCACTTACAATATGCCAAACAGTTTCTAGACAAGCCTCAAAAGTTCTGGAACAAAGTCCTTTGGTGTGATAAAACCAAAATCGAACTTTATGGTCACAACCATAAACACTATGTTTGGAGAGGATGATGAGAACTACAGTGGTACAGGTAACTGCACTAGGTATTGAAAATTGATGGCAAGATGAATGCAGCATGTTGCAGAAAATTGGAGGACAACTTGCATTCATCAGTCTGGAAGATGAGCATGGGATGCGCTTGGATTTTCCAACATGAAAATGATCCAAAAAAGCAAGTTCAAGTTGACCCTTGTTTGTTTGGCTACAGCAGAAAAAAGTGAAGCTGCTGGAGAGGCCATCACAGTCTCTTGACTTCGGTTTCATTGAGTCACTTTGAGGAGTTCTCAAATGTGCAGTTCATGCAATGCATCCCAAGAATTTACAGGACCTTGAGGCTTTTCGCCAAGAAGAATGGGCAGCTGTACCATCTGAAAAAATCAAGGGCCTCATCCACAACTATCACAAAGGACTGCATGCCATCATTGATGCTAAAGGGTGCAATAAACAGTAGAAAGAACTAAGGGTATACAAACTTTTGAACAGGGACCATCTCATTTTCCTTATAACTATGTCTTGTTTAATGGTTGTGCTGTTCTGTGATGCCTTATAGTTTAATTTGGATTCCATAAAAAGTAAATAAAATGTCTTTTGTCTGATCAGTCATCTTTTCTTTACAGTATGGTACACACCTTACAAATTCTTCCAGGGTATGTAAACTTATGAGCACAACTGCAAGTTAGGCTGAAGACTCATCATTAGTTTCTTATGCACTTGATTTTTTTATTTTTTATTTCTGTGACTTATCTGACTTATCATTAGTATTATTCATTGATGAGGTAAAATGATGGCAGAGAGGTGAGATGTAAAATGGCACACTATATCAAAGTAAGATTCTTAGATCTTCATCACTATTTCTTTAGTTCAAAGCAGATAGTGAAGGCAAGAATGTATATTTTGTGAATCATCTATTTTGCTAAATAATCCATGGTGTGTGCTGTTTTGTGTGATTTTGCATGGCTGTGGCCAAATTGTTTACAGCCACTATGCCCATTGCTGGTCATGTGACTCAGAGATCATGAGATTTTTTTTTTATTCTTCACCTGCACAATATGGCATCATCCTACTTGTGTCCAGGTCTCTAGACAAACTCAAAAACTTTGAGGATTTAGCTAGCTCAAAATTTTAATAAGGAGTCAGAACATTGCCTTCTGTTTTGAATATGAAATTAGTTTTGTTTTTTGCCTAGGTTACCCACTTTTTTCTTTGGCCTTCTATGTGTTTGACCTTAGCACATTTAAACTTTGTTTTTTCTCATTAGGCTCGTAGTCCACTGACCCAGTGACCTTCATTTTCTGATCTAATAGTATAGCTCTCATCCAACTCTTTGCAGACAATATACAAATGTAACTCTGAAGCTTTGACAACAGTGTTTCTTTCCAAGGACTTTGAGTTATGGTGGCCTATCCAGTGAGGGGATAAATATGAAAATAACTTTTCCAAAGTAATTTTTAAAATTAGGCAACAGTGAAGAATTTTGGAAGGTAAATGATTTGGTAAGTTTTATTTCAGTGAGATTCCTTGAGTATGGATAATTGGGGAGCCACAGAGGTACATGACTTTTATGGGGAGAAGTTATTGTATGAGAACCAGATGGTCAATTTCCAGGCTCACCTAAGATATGTGGTGTCACCCTGAGATAACAGGGGACGTTGCAACTAACAGCCCTTTCCCTCACATCCTCGAGAAACCTCCTCTTGATGGCAAGAAAGCCCTATCCCTTCCAGTCCACTGAGTGTAAAAGGAAGTTGCTCAGGAAGGTGGTGATTCATTCCGGACCAGACAGCTATAGAGAGTGAGACAGAAAGAGATTGTCCTACTGTATATATTACCCTATGGAAACTGTCTTAGCGAGAGAGTGCAAGTGTTTTATTTAATATTTTTCTTTTTGTTGGAAGTTTGCTTTGCCTGGTTGGTATCCCAAGCATTTGGATTTTGCCCTGCTTCATCATTTGCCATTCTACACAGGTATCATATAATGTATAATGTAATATATCATACATCATATAATGTATGATGTAATGTTCATATAATGGAAAATGCAGGTGCATCTCAATAAAAGAATATTATCGTAAAGTTAAATTATTTAAGTAATTCAATTCAAAAAGTAAAAATCATATATTATATACAGTAGATTCATTACACATAGAGTGATATATTTCAAGCATTTATTTCTTTTCATTTTGTTGATTATGGCTTATAGCTAATGAAAACCCAAAATTCTGTATCTCAGAAAATTAGAATATTGTGAAAAAGTTCAATATTGTAGACTCCACTCAGCTAATTAACCCCAAACATTTGTAAAGGTCTCCTGAGCCTTTAAATGGTCTCTCAGTCTGGTTCAGTAGGTCACACAATCATGGGGAAGACTGCTGACTTGACAGTTGTCCAGAAGACAGCCATTGACTCCCTCCACAATGAGGTAAGCCACAGAAGGTCATTGTTAAAGAAGCTGGCTGTTCACAGAGTGCTGTATCCAAGCATATTAATGGAAAGTTGAAAGGAAGGAAAAATGTGGCAGAAAAAGGTGCACAAGCAACAAGGATAACCACATCCTTGAGAGGATCGCCTCCATGCCATGTCTCATTGATGCAGTTATTCGTGCAAATGGAGCCCGACCAAGTATTGAGTGTGTATATGGACTTTTCAGTAGGCCATCATTTCTGTATCATTTTTTTTTTTATTATTATTGGTCTTATGTAATATTCAATTTACTGAAATACTGAATTTTGAGTTTTCATTACCTGTAGGCCATATTCAGCAAAATGAAAAGAAATAAACACTTAAAATATATCAATCTGTGTGTAATGAATCTATATAATATATGAGTTTCACTTTTTGAATTGAATTACTGAAAAAAAATAACTTTTCGATGATATTCTAATTTATTGAGATGCACCTGTATATACTGAATTATCATCAAGCACCTTGCACATTTTATTGTGGTAGTCTGTGATTCAATTGGGGCCAAAAGGTTTTCATTAACTGAATAAAAAGTGAAGGAGTCAAATACTAAACTTTGGTAAACTGAAAAAAGCTACCTTTTCAAAAAAACTGTTTTATCACATCAAAGTGAGTGGTGGTACCCTTCTTTCCTCTTGTAAGGTTTCTGGACCCTGCATATGCTCCACTGAAACACACTTCTTTGCTCACATGACTAATCATATTTTGCTCCATGAATCTTGTAAGTGTAACCCTGCTGGTATACAGAAATTGTCTCTAATGCTGGCCACCATCTGCAGAGTCGATTCCCTACTTAAATATACTTGAAAAACTGTACCCAGCAACTTCTGTATTGGTGCATCCGCAACAGTACTTCCTTCAGGGTTCTGATATGACCCTTCTTTGAAAATCTACAAAGAAGAACCTTTAATAAGCTTCCTGAACGCCTTCCAACTTTATGCTTTCCACTCTTATGCAGGCTGACATTGTCCACACTGTCCTCAAGGCAATAACCCTTTAATATTGAAGGCCTATAATATCAAAGCTAACACCTATTCTCCACACATACACATCTACCCTGAAAGTTTTACTTTCCCATAGGGCAGAAAGCTGTCACCTTGATGCAGCATGTTAAGGTATATTTTTTGCCTTGGAGTATATAATTTAAATATTGCCGTCAGTAGTAAAAGCAGCAGATATTAAATTCTGTTCAATGCATAAAATTATATTAAACTTATCACACTATACCAAATGAGGATTTTAAGATTTTCTGCATTGTTTCTGTAGTTCAAAGCAGATAGAGCAAAATGCCAAAGCCCTGCCTTCAAATCTTAGGAAATCCCCAAAATAGCCTGCAGCTTTCACTTTGGATGTTGCAGAGTCGGAACAAGAATGCTGCTTAATAGATCTAAAACTGACTATCTTTCATTCAGTTATTCATTCATTTATTTTCCATTTTCACTCATTGATTTACTGAACCCTCTTAATCCATTGGTGAAAGGAACACTTGAGACTGAACCAACTAAATACTTCGCAGGGCATCATTACACCCACACAAATACACTCATGGACACAGTCAGACTGGGCAGATTTAAATCATCATCGCCTGTCTTTGGAGTGTGAGAAAAATATTATAAACACAATTTTTACCATATACATTACAGCAAACCTAGACAGCAAAGTGGAATTTAATGTTTGGTTTTAAAGCAAACACAGAGGTAAGATTTTAATGATAGAAATTTAGGGAAATTATTTCCATGTATTTAATGTCTAATTGTATTACTCTTAAAGATAGACATTGTTTACCAATCATTATCATTGGTGCTATGCCATTGATTAATTTATGTAAAATGTTTATCCAAAATGTTGTAAATTCTATGCTGAGGTTTTTTTTCAATTATGGAAATATGAGTAAACAAAAAATTGTAAACTAGTAATATCCTGGGCACCCTTCTACCCAAGTAAACTTCCAATTGTCCCCCATCTCCAGACATTATTGAGACCGAGAGATCTCACATGTGCAAGAGCAAATGATTAAATATTAAATATCAAAAAGCAATATAACGGGAAAGAAGCATAAAATGCAGTAAAACGATTTACCTTTACATGCCTATATCTAACTTAAGGGAAAGTAATCCAAGTTTTTCAAGTTCAAGTTTATTGTCATAGGACTTGGCTAACTTCGGTCAGATTTTCACACACTGATGGGCAGGTTTTTTACTTTTTTAATTCTTTTTTAAGTATACAACACTGAGCATGTCTGTCATCTTGGAAAAAAAAACCCAGAGCAGAAATTTTAAATTTAAGGAGAATGGAAATAAACAGCAAAACACTAGGGTACTCCCAAAACATACCCATGAATCAAAGAGAAGTGACAAAAAGGATTATGGACATGGCCTATCTAGTAATTTTTCCTAGAATTTGATATAATTTGATATAATCTGTGGGTTAACTATAAATGAATGAATTACACTGGTCAGCACCAAAATACACCCGCACAAAAAAATTAGTGTATTATATACATTTAGATGTGCTGAAACCATTTTTGAAATCAGGATTTCTCTACCGTTTCCGCACGACAGTTTCCTTACATATATTCGGAACAACGAGCACATAACACCCATCCTGCTCTGCCTGAATGGGCTTGCTGTTTCTTTCAGAATAGAGTAAAAAATTCTATTAATAACCTAAAAAGCTTTAAATGACCTTGCACCAGGCTACATCAGTAACTTTGTACATTACTATGCTCTCATTCATTCACTTATGTCCAACAATTCTGGCAATCTCGTTGTGTCCCAAACTATCCTGTGCTATCTAAATTAATTAGATCAGCTTACTCTATTCATTCTTCAAACAAAAAAAAAAACAACTTAAAACTCATTTGTACAGGAAGACATTTCACTTATCCTGACATTATCCTGACATTCTGACCTTACTTTCAGTTTGCCCTCTTTGTCCAAATGTTCAGGATGATTTGTTTTTGTACCACAAATTATATTATTTGTTCAAGGTTTTCTTGTAGTAGTCATATTTTTCAATTTTATTCTAGTTTATTGTTTATTCTGTTTCAATGCTTTTTATATTTTGTATTTATCTTTAGTAACATTTTATGAGAATATTTGTATATATATATATATATATATATATATATATATATATATATATATATATATATATATATATATATATATATACTGTTCACAAAAATTAACACTTTAAAGAAACACATTAGATACATCAGATCTCAATATGAAGTTGGATATCTATACAAATAACGACAGGGCAATGTCTTAGGAACAAAAGGATGCCAAGTCTTTTAATGGAAATAAAAGTTTTCTGCCTACAGAGGGCTCAATTGTGTAGACACCCTAAAATCAGAGTGAAATGAAGATGTGGCAGGCTAGTCCATTTTTTCAAAAACTTAATTTATGCTACTCAAAATGCTTTTCAGTATCTTGTGTGGCCCCCACGAGCTTGTATGCATGCTTGACAACGTCGGAGGCTTCTGCTGTGTGGTACAGGTCTCCCAGAGAACCTAGGGGGAATGGCATAATGATTATTCCTCCATTCCATTATTCCATTATTCTCCGAGGGCAAGCTCGCCAAACATGTCCCGACTGATGACAGTTGTAACACCGCCGTCATCCTCCCGGTTGTCTTTCTCCCCGAGACTGAAAACACCTCGGGAGTTCTGTTAACTCCTCCCTCTTGTCCACCAAGGGAGGTTTTACGGCCGCCTCGTAGCTCTCCACCCGTTTTCCAATCTTGTCAGGAGACCCGTGCTTTACTTTGTGGATCTCCTGCTTACTCTGGGGCTTGGACACAGCTGAGGACTCTCTATTAGAGAGAGAGAGCCCCTTTACTGTTTGTACGCCCGTTGATTTATATTTTTTAGAAGGCGGTGTCATCAGCGCCGCATCGCTCTGGGTAATAGCACTGTTTAGCTGTTCCAGTACGATCGGTGCTTCCTCCGCACCTTCAGTTATCATGCCACACTCCGTTGTCGGGTTTACAGTGCATTGGCACCCGCTACTTATTAACCGCGGGCCCAATTCGTCTCACTCATCTGTACCGTCACATCCAGCATGACGGGAGCCTCCCGACCAAAACGCCGTAGATAATCCCATATTGCTTCCAGCTGTGCTTCGGCCGTCGCTCCCAACTCTTCCATCTGTTTCTTGATGTCTTTTAGTCTGTATAATAAATCATATACGGGCTCGAGCAGTTTCTCGAGATCCCGCAGTTCTAAACTGTTATTTAGTTCGGCCAAAGGTAAGCTATTCTCCTCACTTGCCTTACCTTCCAGCCTGGAGCCAATAAGAACGTCCTCTCCTAGCACGTGTTCTGCTGGGTCGCACAAAGGATACTGGGACTTGGAGTCTGTATAGAATCGGGTGGCCGTTACCAGCTGACTATGATCTGCCTTTTTTAATTTGTCGGCGGACCCTTTAGTCACGTCCCGCTCCTCTTTACTTTTATTTAAACTCGGCGCTGCTTCGCTCGCCTCCCCCTTCCCCTTCAGGGAGCTCGGATCCGTCGGGGAATAAATGACCTCACCGATGGACTGAGGTTGACCTTCTCCTTCCAACTTCCTTCGAGTGAGATCACGTGGTCGGTGGTCAGGTGACACCGGCTCACGCTTTCGGCTTATCCAACCTGCCCCAGGATAGTCCACATGATTGTTCTCGGCGAATGGGCTTCTCCCCTGCAGATCCCTAGACTGGTTCAACTTCTCCTTATCGCGGCCATCTTGCCTAGGTGTGAGGTAGGCGTCCGATTCATCGTCTGCTTTCTGCAGGCAGGCCTCTGAAAAATATGAAAAAAATGCCTCCGGCGTTTCCGAATGTTTTTCCGGTACATACCTTGGAGCTTAAGTGATCCAGTCTCAGTTCTTTATAATAATCTTCTGGAGTCTCAATCCTACCGCGTTCCGGTTGCTGTCCCAGTCGGTTCTGCTCGGCTTTAAACCGCGCCCGGTCTTCCTCACTGCCTGTCAGGTAAGTCCACATATTCACGGCATCCTCTAGGGGTTGTTTGGCTGGGCGATCCCCATTCTTCTTCCCAGGTTTTGTCCCCATCATGTACCGATGTTGAAGGAGGCCTGTGGCTGCAGCATTCTCTGTAGAGGGTAGCGTCTTCACCTCCGGGCGTTCGAGCGGGACCTTCTTAGGGTCATCTGCATACACACAATTTGTTTTAAATGCAGGTCCCCTGCCAACAAACGGCCAGAGAATCCTGCCGACTACGCCAGTGTCGCAGTAGTGCTCCCTTGAACCCTCAGGTACCACGCCAAACACCTGGTAAAAGTGTTACAATTCTTTGTTTTATTATAAGAATTACGTGCACCAAGCACCCTCCACTCCACACTATTCATAAATCAATACACAATAACAAATAAATAATCACAATCCTCCACTCCCAGACGCATTGCCCTCCTACCACCCAGCTCAGTTTGCCATTTGGGAGCTCCCTCAGTCTTTTTATATTCCCTGACCCGGAAGTGATCCCAATCCAACAGTTCACAAGTCCTTATTCCTTCCGGGTCAGGATAAATAATGCTTTTCTCATCCCGGAAGCCCGTCGCTCTTCCTGTGACGAACTTCCGGGTTATAATGGGCTGAAGAGTCCACTGGCCTCCCGACAGCGACTCCCAGTGGCCCCCAAGGTATCCAGCAGGGCTGTGCATAAAAACTACATGGTCCATAAGGCCCTGCTGGAATTCGGGGCCCATCCATGCTCTCGGGAGAGCTCCTCCTGGCGGCCTGGGGGTGAGGACCGGAATATGAAGCCAGCCATCCACTACAATATATAACTGTTATGTTATATATAACCTGTTGTTCTTTCTGAAATACCATCATGTGCTTTGAGCATGGGAAAGGTGCTATATAAATAAAATGAATTATTATTATTGTTGTTAAGATATCAGATTCAGTGAAAAAAAATAATGTTCTGAAAACATTTTATTATTTTCATTTAAAATAACCTACATACTTATGACATAAGTATTTTTCATCCTCAGAATATTGTTTCAAGTATAGTTTGAGCTGAAAAATGGCACTTTCCCTCATTCTTTATTTTAGTTGAGGTGGAAACAACCTAAACTCAAGAATTTGCTACTTATTCTTTGCTCTCAAATAGTATTTTTTCTCTTTTTTATCAAAATAGCCAGGAATTTATACAATCCCAATTCCAATGAAGTTGGGACGTTGTGCAAAACGTAAATAAAAACAGAATACAATGATTTGCAAATTCTTTTAAACCTACAGTATATTCATTTGAATACACTACGAAGACAAGATATCTAATGTTCAGACTTATAAACTTTATTGTTGTTTTGCAAATCTTCACTCATTTTGAATTTGATGCCTGCAACACGTTCCAAAAAAGCTGGGACAGGGGCATGTTTACCACTGTGTTATATCACCTTTCCTTTTAACAGCACTCAATAAGCGTATTTAGAATATTAGAAACATGCCATTTCATTGTGCAGAAGAGAGAAAGTTCTTCTTTGAATGCATTTGGGTGCAACACCATCCATCCATCTATTATCCAACCTGCTATATCTTAACTACAGGGTCACGGTGGTCTGCTGGAGCAAATCCCAGCCAACACAGGGTGCAAGGCAGGAACAAATCCCAGGCAAGGTGCTAGCCCACCGCAGGGCACACACACACACCAAGGACACACTAGGGACAATTTAGGATCATCAATGCACCTAACCTGCATGTCTTTGGACTGTGGGAGGAAACTGGAGCACCCAGAGGAGACCCATGCAGACATGGGGAGAATATGCAAACTCCACACAGGGAGGACCCGAGAAGCGAATCCAGGTGTCCTAACTGTGAGGTAGCAGCGCTCCCACTGCGCCACCGTGCCGCCCAAAATCCAATTCCTACTCTCAAATTTACATTTTTTTGCCAAGAGCATGGGAGCAGTCTCTGTTGAACATGGGGAGATGTTTCATCTGGACAGCGCTTAAACAGAGAGATGTTATTATGGAAAGTAAAGTGAGTCTATGTTAGCAGATATTTGTTGTTCATCAAAAAAAAAAAACATTTCCATGAATTCCATTCATGGAGTTTATCATTTTCATAAACTAGTTAGAAAGTAAAACTTGTAAAGAGTGAAGGAATTCCTAAAATAATTGGTAAACATCTAAAGCTGTAAACATTATCCACACTGTACTTCACTAAGCAAGCAAAATTTAAATAAAATGTGAAACTTGACATTATGTAAGAAATGCTGTTTTAAATGTAGAGGCAAGAATAAAGAAAGAAGATATCTAATCTAAACCAAATTAGTTATTTTCTCAAATGAAAAGATTTGTTACAATTAAACTTTACAGACACTCACCTAATAATCTAGTTATAAAGTCCAGACTTTACAAAGTAGGCTAACCAGTGTGGCATATGGCCGGTCA
This sequence comes from Polypterus senegalus, assembly GCF_016835505.1. Classification (NCBI taxonomy): domain Eukaryota; kingdom Metazoa; phylum Chordata; class Cladistia; order Polypteriformes; family Polypteridae; genus Polypterus; species Polypterus senegalus. The sequence continues at coordinate 176,489,013 of NC_053157.1, forward strand.
TTTATCCCGGCCAATACCCCCAGGCCACCAGATGGAGCCCTCCCTGCGGCATGGAGGTGCCCTGAAGACCAGCAGGGAATACTGGACAATGGAGTTTTTATCCACAGCCTTGCTGGATACCATGGGGGCCGCTAGAGGACGCTGCAGGGAGGAACAAAGACTATTGGCCCTACGCCCCGGAAGTTCATCCGAGTCACATGGACAAGAGGAATGACATGCTTCCGGGGTGAAGAAAAGGACTTTTTATCTGACCCAGAAGTGATAAGGAATCATTGACTGAAGGATGGGAAACACTTCCAGGTCAGGGAATATAAAAGGACTGTGGGAACTCCCAGACTGTAAGCTGAGCTGGCTGGAAGGGTGGCAGTGCGTCTGGGAGTGGAGCATTGTTTATTAGTGATTATTTTTTATTGGTTTATGAATATTGTGGAGAGGAGAGTGCTTTGTGCACTGTGCATTATTAATAAAGTCAATATTTGGACTTTTACCTGGTGTCTGACATATTGTCCGAGGGTTCAAGGGTGCAACAGCGCCCCCTATCTGTCAAACCAGCAAATGGCCACTATCTTATCTATTGCTTTACCTGAATAAAATGAAACTCTTGCGGGGATAGAAGCAGGTATATTCTTCAAGAGAAAAACTTTATATCTAACATTGCAGTCTTAGCAGAAGCAGTTTGGATACATTTTCATTGGGAGTGGGGCAAATCTAAAATGCTGTTCATTCATGTTGAGAAAACACCAAATTAAAAATGGGCATTTTATGGTACCTAGTGGATCTTCATCCAGAGTCACTCCTATTAGCTTGTCTGAAAGCTGAACATTGGGAAATGCTGGCAAAGCACCAGTCATATTGCAGATGTTTCTGCATGTTGATGATGGTTAATTAGGTAAATGCTTTATTGACTGTAATTTTTGATTGATTAATTATGTAATTGTTTGGGAGCTCTAAATGAGAGAGCTGGATAAGACATGGTTTTCTTCCAAGAATCCAAAAGCACAGCCCGAGAGACAGTTCAACAAACAGGTCCACTACAGTTCTAGCTACTTGAATATTTACTTTGTTTGTTACTCATGCACTCAAACAATAGTATGTTTATTCTTTATTAAAGAATTGTCCATTTCTGCAAGGAGTAATTTTGATTTTTAATTATTTAAGCATTGTCACTTATTATCTTTTTTGAGTAAACCAGTTTTTCAAATAAGAAGACCTTAAATTAAATTATAGTAAATTACTGGAGGTTAAAATTTTTTTTTCAACTTTAAAGTTGGTCAAGGTGGATGTGGTATCCACCTTGTGCTCCGTGTTGGTCAGATAGACTGTTGAATTCCACATCTCTAAATTGGATTAAAAGAGCTTGAGGGTGTTATGCTACATCATTTTTAATTCTAATTTAGTCCATTATCCATCCATCCATTATCCAACCGGCCATATCCTAACTATAGGGTCACGGGGGTCTGCTGGAGCCAATCCCAAACAACACAGGGTACAAGGCAGGAAACAAATCCCGGGCAGGGCGCCAGCCCACCACAGGGCGCACACACACACCAGGGACAATTTAGAATCTCCAATGCACCTAACCTGCATGTCTTTGGACTGTGGGAGGAAACCACAATACCCGGAGGAAACCCATGCAGACACGGGGAGAACAAGCAAACTCCACACAGGGAGGACCCAGGAAGCGAACCCATCACACAGGTCAATCACTGGGCACACTCATGCACCAATACACAGTCTCTCATTTCCCAATTTCTCATCCAGTGTACTAGGATAAATTTCACACAGACAGACTAGTGGAACCCGACCAGACTCGCAATGATACTGATATTCATGAATGCACAAACAACTGTGCCAACAAGTTATCCAACTTATAATAGAGCATACCAATGTTCTAGATTCTTTTTAATATTTTTGCAGTCTTATTCTTACCCCTGCCGTTCTTTCTTATATTCTGTAAGTGCCTTGAGCATTGGAAAGGCGTTATATAAATACAATGTATGATTATTGTTATTATTATTATTATTATTATTGCTCTTGATTCTTGCATAAAATAACAGCTGAAGCCTTTGCTGTAAATAAACTGCTCCTTGTCAGTTTGTACATCCCCTGCAGTCTCTTGAAAAGCCGTCCACTGGGGTTGCACAAGAGTCCCAACATAGTGATAGCTGGGTACCAGTCCATCATATTACATATAAATATACACATGTGAAGCCAGTTAACCTAAAAGAAAATTATTGGAATAGGGAAGACATTCTGAGTTCTTTATGGAATTTACCATACCTGAAGACAAGGAGAACTCGAAAATTAAACATCAACATTCCAACAAAGACTTCAACCAAGCACATTTATATAAATACTAGCAAAATACCCGTGCTTCGCAGCGGAGAAGTAGTGTGTTAAAGAAGGAAAGAAAAAGAAAAAGAAACATTTTGAAATTAACGTAACATGATTGTCAATGTAATTGTTTTGTCACTGTTATGAGTGTTGCTGTCATATATATATATATATATATATATATATATATATATATATATATATATATATATATATATATATATATATATATATAGCAAAATACCTGCGCTTCACAGGAAAAGTCATGTGTTAAAGAAGTTATGAAAAAGAAAAGGAAACATTTTAAAAATAACATAACATGATTGTCAAAGTAATTGTTTTGTGTATTTGGCGGCAGCGTCACAAAGTTGTTTTCGTCTAGCTGCATCAGAAAATGTACCACGACGTCTGACATGCCTCCTTTTTACTGTTTTCTCACAGCTTGGATTGCTGCTGTCATAATCGGTTTGAGTCTACATATATATATATATATATATATATATATATATATATATATATATATATATATATATATATATACACATACATATCTTCATATCTATATAAATATATACATATCTATATACATATCTACATATACATATCTATACTAATAAAAGGCAAAGCCCTCACTCACTCACTCACTCACTCACTCATCACTAATTCTCCAACTTCCCGTGTGGGTGGAAGGCTGAAATTTGGCAGGTTCATTCCTTACAGCTTCCTTACAAAAGTTGGGCAGGTTTTATATCGAAATTCTACGCGTAATGGTCATAACTGGAAGCAGTTTTTCTCCATTTACTGTAATGGAGATGAGCTTCAACGCCGTGGGGGAGTTTGTGTGACATCATCACACCTCCCACGTAATCACGCAGTACATAGAAAACCAGGAAGACCTGAAAAAAGCGCTGAAGAAAACATGCATTATATAATTGAGAAGGCAGCGAAACAATAAGAAGCGGCGAGTGACATATACAACCATATTCATGAGTTCTGCTACTTGAAACAAAGCACGATGTAAACCTACACTTTAAATTAAGTTCATAGACAGGCTGCCGCTGGCGTTTGTAATTTAGTGCCTGCCCATATAAGGCCGTCCGTCAGCGGCAATCCAATAGCAAACTGCCACTAAATATTCACGGGTTAAGGACTGTGCTTATGGAGAGGAAGATGAAATGGTCAGGGTGGCGTTTGACACAAACTCAGCGAAACTGCGAGAGAAAGTTTTAAGTGCCAGGACTAAGGTAACATTAAATAAAGCCATGGACATAGCACGAGATGGCACCAGCACAGCTGGGAACCTTCGATGCATGTACACCGAGCGGCTCACGTGAACTGGCGCAGTGCACAGATAAAAGGCAACAGTTCCAAAGAGCGCTGAACAAAAATCGAATTACACAATTGAAAAGGCAGCAAAAAATATGAAGCGTCTCATACATACAAGCATATTCATAAATCCAACTACTGCGGAAACAAAGCACACGTGGAAAAAGTCAATGTCCCGCTAAAGGAAGACAGTGTAAAAAAAACCCGTGCATGCAGTGTGTCAGGTCTCAGATAAAGAAGAAGACGAGCTGTTTATTGATGCAGTAAGAAACGAATCGATGAATGAAACCTGTCATCTTTACAACGATTGACAAACACGGAATGTAACTTGAACACAACACATCCTACAAATACGAACCTGATTGAAAGAAATAATGATAATCAAATCCTTGATGACAGCAACACTCAGTAACACTCACAAAACAAATACTGTATATTGACAGTCATGTTACGTTATTTTTAAAATGTTCCCTTTTCTTTTTCTAGCTTTTTTAACACACTACTTCTCCGCTGCGATACGCGGGCACCACCTTAGTTTGAGAAGAAGTCTGAAAAATATGAGGTTAACACAGAAAAACATCACCAATTCAAGCTTTATGAATAATCGATTCGCCATCAATAATTGTTTTGGTAAAGCCATCCTCCTTCCATTTTATAATTTTTCCGCCAATAGCCATGATTAAATGAACGGTAAATAAAGTAAGAGCAAAGCGAGGGTGACTTATTTAGGCAGGCATATATATGACAGCAACACTCATGACAATGTCAATCATGTTACGTTATTATTAAAATGTTTCCTTTTCTTTTTCATTACTTCTTTAACACACTACTTCTCCGCTGCGAGGGGCGGGTATTTTGCTATATATATAATATATGAATGACCTCCAAAGAGCGCTGAGACTTTTGATATCATGAACGTGTCTGCAAAACTGTGGTCTCCTGCCCAGCAAAAGTCGAGCAGCCAGCGCTGCATAGCTGTGCCGGCCTTTGAGACGCTGACTGCGCTTCTGCCTTAAGTCAAAGTGAGTACTTTTAATTTTTTCATCCTCCCCCTGCGCTATAGCCCAGACAAGTGCAAACACGGGACCCCTTTTCTACACCACGGAAAAATAATATTAAGGCGATTCACACTTTCTTTTGCACGTATCGATTATGAGATCCTCACCTCGGATTATGAAGACACGCACACGAGTGGAGGACTGACAGTGTCATCACAGCTGATTAATGGCAGGGACGTCTCACCAGTCTACACAAGACCCAACGCAACTGTCCCCAAAAGGCGATCATAACGTCAGCGAACACATCTCTCTATACTATATAAAAGAAAAGGCAACTTTCCTTTCTTTACACCTTTTATCCCAAACCAAAGCCTTTCTCTCTTAACAGTGCAGAGGACACAAAACTAATTTTCTTTAAATGCCGGTAAGGCACATTACCAGAGGCACAAATTTGAACGTTCACATAGAAAATGTAATTTCTATACCACAGCCGTCGTGTAGCGCCTTTCAAAAGGGATCTACTACCGAGAGATGATCCATATACATTTTAGCTGCTGTTAGTTACTTACCTGTTGTGTTACAGTCTTTAAAATGTAGTTTACCTGAAACCACTCCAGTAGTGCTCAATGTACCTGTACTTCTTAAAACGTTAATGTTTTACTGTTTAATAACTTATAGACTATATTTTATTATTTTTCCCTTGCACTCAGTGACCAAAGCTATACACACACATATAGACACATACAAACATACACACAAGTATATGTATGTGTATATATATGTATGTATGTGTATATATATATATATATAAACACACACACACCCCTATCTACATTATATATATATATATATATATATACACACACATACATACATACATACATACATACATATATATATAATTTGTGTGTGTGTATGTATGTGTGTGTATATATGATGTAGAAGGGTATGTATATATATATATGTGTATATGTAGATATGTATATAGATATGTAGATATGAAGATATGTATGTGTATATATATGTATGTATGTGTGTGTGTGTGTGTGTGTGTGTGTGTGTGTGTGTGTGTGTATATATATGACAGCAGCAATCCAAGCTGTGAGAAAACACTAAAAAGGAGGCGTGTCAGGCGTTGTGGTACATTTTCTGATGCAGCTAGACGAAAAAAACTTTGTGACGCTGCCGCCAAATACACAAAACAATTACTTTGACAATCATGTTACATTATTTTTAAAATGTTTCCTTTTCTTTTCATAACTTCTTTAACACATGACATCGCTGAGCGGTATTTTGCTATATATATATATATCACAGCGACACTCATAACAGTGACAAAACAATTACATTGACAATCATGTTACGTTATTTTCAAAATGTTTCCTTTTCTTTCTCTTTCCTTCTTTAACACACTACTTCTCCGCTGCCAAGCGCGGGTATATATATATATATATATATATATATATATATATATATATATATATATATATAGATAGATAGATAGATAGATAGATAGATAGATAGATAGAGATATATATATACATATATATATATATATATAGATAGATAGATATGAGAACAACACTCATATCAATGACAAAACAATTACATTAACAATCAAGTTACGTTATTTTTCAAATTTTTCCTTTTCTTTTTCGTACCTTCTTTAACACACTACTTCTCCGCTGCGAAGCGCGGGTATTCTGCTAGTATATATATATATACATACCTATCTACATCATATATACACACACAAATTATATATATGTGTGTGTGTATGTATGTATGTATGTATGTGTGTGTGTATATACTGTATATACAATGTAGATAGGTGTGTGTGTGTGTATATATATATATATATATATATATATATATATATATATACACATACATACAAACATACACACAGGTATATATATGTGTATATATATATGTATGTGTCTATATGTGTGTGTATAGCTTTGGTCACTGAGTGCAAGGGAAAAATAATAAAATGTAGTCTATAAGTTATTAAACAGTAAAACATTAACGTTTAAAGAAGTACAGGTACATTGAGCACTACCGGAGTGTTTGCGGGTAAACTACATTTTAAAGACGGTGTAACAGAACAGGTAAGTAGTACTAACAGCAGCTAAAATGTATATGGATGATCTCTCGGTAGTAGATCCCTTTTGAAAGGCGCTACACGACGGCTGTGGTATAGAAATTACATTTTCTATGTGAACGTCCAAATTTCTGCCTCTGGTAATGTGCCTTACCGGCATTACCAGCAATTAAAGAAAATTAGTTTTGTGTCCTCTGCAGTGTTAAGAGAGAAAGGCTTTGGTTTGGGATAAAAGGAAAAAGGTGTAAAGTTGCCTTTTTCTTTTATATAGTGTAGAGAGATGTCTTCGCTGACGATATGAGCGCCTTTTGGGGACAGTCGCGGTGGGTCTTGTATAGACTGGTGAGATGTCCCTGCCATTAATCGGCTGTGATGGCACTGTTGGTCCTCCACTCCTGTGCGTGTCTTCATAATCCGAGCTGACGACCTGATAATCGTATACGTGCAAAAGAAAGTGTGAAGCGCCTTAATATTAGTTTGCCGCGGTGTAGAAAAGGGGTCCCGTGTTTGCACTTATCTGGGCTATAGCTCAGGGGGAGGATGAAAAAAATGAAAAGTGCTCACTTTGACTTAAGGCAGAAGCGCAGTCAGCGTCTCAAAGGCCGGCACAGCTATGCACATGCGCCGGCTGCTCGACTTTTGCAGGGCAGGAGACGCCACGTTTTGCAGACACGTTCACGTGATCAATTCTCCACACTCTTTGGAGGTCATTCATATATATATATATAGCAAAATACCCGCGCTTCGCAGTGGAGAAGTAGTGTGTTACAGAAGTAATGGAAAAGAAAAGGAAACATTTTAATAATAACGTAACATGATTGACATTGTCATAAGTGTTGCTGTCATATATATATATAAATATATATATACACATGTATATATACACACACACATAAACATACTGTATATATACAGAAAGCATTTGATAAGGTGCTCAGAAAGCATTTGATAAGGTGCCACATGAGAGGTTGGGCATCAAGTTAAAAGAAGTGGGAATTCAGGGTGATGTTTTTAGATGGGTGCAGCATTGTCTCAGACACAGGAAGCAGAGGGTGATGGTGCGAGGAACCTCATCAGAACTGGCCGATGTTATGAGTGGTGTTCCACAGGGGTCAGTGCTAGGGCCGCTGCTATTTTTAATATATATAAATGATTTAGATAGGAATATAAGTAACAAGCTGGTTAAGTTTGCAGATGATACCAAGATAGGTGGATTAGCAGATAATTTGGAATCCGTTATATCATTACAGAAGGACTTGGATAGCATACAGGCTTGGGCAGATTTGTGGCAGATGAAATTTAATGTCAGTAAATGTAAAGTATTACACATAGGAAGTAAAAATATTAGGTTTGAATACACAATGGGCGGTCAAAAAATCGAGAGTACACCTTATGAGAAGGATTTAGGAGTCATAGTGGATTCCAAGCTATCAACTTCCAAACAGTGTTCAGAAGCCATTAAGAAGGCTAACAGAATGTTAGGTTATATAGCACGATCTGTGGAGTACAAGTCCAAGGAGGTTATGCTCAACCTTTACAATGCACTGGTGAGGCCTCATCTTGAGTACTGTGTGCAGTTTTGGGCTCCAGGCTACAAAAAGGACATAGCAGCACTAGAAAAGGTCCAGAGAAGAGTGACTAGGCTGATTCCAGGTCTACAGGGGTTGAATTATGAGGAAAGATTAAAAGAGCTGAGCCTTTACAGTTTACGCAAAAGAAGATTAAGAGGTGACATGATTGAAGTGTTTAAAATTATGAAGGGAATTAGTACAGTGGATCGAGACTTGTATTTTAAAATGAGCTCATCAAGAACACGGGGACACAGTTGGAAACTTGTTAAGGGTAAATTTCGCACAAACATTAGGAAGTTTTTCTTTACACAAAGAACGATAGACACTTGGAATAAGCTACCAAGTAGTGTGGTAGACAGTAAGACGTTAGGGACTTTCAAAACTCGACTTGATGTTTTCTTGGAGGAAGCAAGTGGATAGGACTGGCGAGCTTTGTTGGGCTGAATGGCCTGTTCTCGTCTAGATTGTTCTAATTCTAATTCTAATTCTATATATACATATACATCTACATATATATACATATATATATATATATGTGCATAAAACCACGCTTTTATCAAGGCTTCCGTTGGGTAGTCTTTTGAAATGAAATTTTCCTCCAATCAGTCATAGCAACGCGCTTTATTCTGACTGGTACATTTTTGTAGCTATGATGTGTGCATCAATGTAATCGGTGTACCAGGAAATCATGGGTTTGACAGAAGTTTCCCTTTGCTTGGAATGCAAAGTGTGATTATATGCGTTATTTTTTAACGCGTTATGGAGAACATGCATCGAAGCTTCTCAGCTATGCTTGTGCTAAGAAAAGGAAACATTTTAAAAACATGTAACATGATTGTCAATGTAACCTTTTGTAAATAGTGCCTGGAGGATTCAGAGTGCGGAGAAAATGTAGAGACAGCGTGTGTATTAACTTGTGGATTTTTCTGTGAGTATTTGGTGGCAGTGTCACAAAGTTGGTTCCGCAAGACTGTGTTAGCTGCGGAGCTCAGCTCACAGCGAAATGAGGTGAATGGGAGGGGAGATGATGACGTGACTCTCCCACCCGCCTTAACTGTCAATCCCCCCACAAAGACAGTCTCTCGGAATTTGCATAAGCACAGCCCTTCACCAGTAATTTTAACTTAGTTACAAATTGATCAAAACTCTCGTTTATGTCCTGCGTCCTCTCATTAAACTTGTATCCCGCATTAGCCGTGGGCATGACAAACGCCAGTGGCAGCCTGTCTATGAACTTAATTTAATCTTTAGGTTTACACCGTGCTTTGTTTCCGAAGTAGCTGCACTCATGAATATGGTTCTATGTGTGACTCGCTCGCTTCTTATTGTTTCGCTGCCTTCTCAATTGTATAATGCATGTTTTCTTCAGCGCTTTTTGGAGCTCTTCCTTGTTTTCTACGTATTGTGTTGACAGTCAGTTGGGAGACGTGATGATGTCACACGAAACTCCCCCACGGCCATCGAGCTCAACTCCATTACATTATTTGGAGAAAAATAGGTTCCAGTTATGACCATTACGCGTAGAATTTCGAAATGAAACCTGGCCAACTTTTGTAAGTAAGCTGTAAGGAATGAGCCTGCCAAATTTCAGTCTTCCACCCACACAGGAAGTTGGAGAATTAGTGATGAGTGAGTGAGTCAGTGAGTGAGTCAGTCAGTGAGTCAGTGAGGGCTTTGCCTTTTATTAGTATAGATATTAGCTATGTGCTTTAAATGTTTGATAATATTTGAATAATTAACTTGAAGTTTAACTTATAATTTTAAGCAATCATCGTTAAATGTATCTTATTCTAGTGCAGAAATACTGTTAACATTAAAGAATGTTGAAAAATCTTCTCAATGTATGATTATCATACTGTGTAATCTATTTTAATAATCATTCATTCATTCAATGCCAGTAATTCATTTCCAAGTACCAACTTCATCAAGTAAACTTGCCTCAAGTTCTGGGGCCCCATGTATAAATGGCGAGTACAAAGAAAAATGTTGCGTACGCTCATTTCCATGCTCACATTGAAATGTATAAAAACTAACTTTGTGTAAAACTATACACGTCTTCACAGCAGCCTCAGAGCATGTATTTGCACATTTCTGCTTGGTTTTGTAAACAGGCTACTTCCAGCTTCAAAGCAGTGCTACTCTTTCTGTGTGGTTTACCTTTCTATTTTAGATTGGCATGCATGACACAAGTTGTATTTATCAAATACACCAAAATTAATTGCATATTATTTACAAATTTAAGGCACTTGATTGTATTCATTCTATAACAATATAATGGTGCACGGAATGGCCAAACTATTCCAGCTACCATTGCTGCTTTAGTGTTGTTAGAAGATATGGCAAATGGAAGAATTAGAATAGAGCATGTATTTAGAGATTATGCTGATTTCTTGTCTCATGATGATGACTGGCTTCTAAGTCGATTTTGTTTTCCAAGAGCTATCCTCTTGGAGCTGTGTGCTGAACTGGGGCCGTCTTTACAAAGGCAGACTTTGAGGAATTGTGCTCTACCTGTTCCTTTGCAAGTGCTGGAAAAAAAAAACCCTTGGGTTTTTAGCTGCAGGAGCTTTTCAACATGAACTTGCTGACCAAGTGGGGATTTCTCAGTCATCACTGAGTTGCACCAAGCCAGCTGTATGGGATGGTATTATCCGTTTGTCACCCAGATACAGGTAGAATCCCGTTACAACAAAACTCACATGCCATAAAAATATTTAATTATAATGGAAATTTCATTGTAACAAATAAGGGGAAAATACGTATGGTATTATGACCGGGGCCACCAGCTCTGTAGCTGCTCTGTTGCATCTGGTAAACAGTAAACTAAGGGCAAAGCAATTGGTTGTCCTCTGTAGGATTAGGGATACCACACAACGTGCTTGTGGCATAATGTTTAACATTTAACACCGGGTTTTAATCTGCTCTTCCTAACATTCCCCTGATCTGTCTTCTCCAGACTGTGTCTGCCACAGCAGTGATTTCGAGCTGTTGGTCAGTCAGTCAGTCATTATCCAACCCGCTATATCCTAACAAAGGGTCACAGGGGTCTGCTGGAGCCAATCCTAGCCAACAAAGGGTGTAAGGCAGGAACAAATCCTGGGCAGGGTGCCAGCCCACCACAGGGCACACACACACACACACACACACACACCCAGCACACACTAGGGACAATTTAGGATCGCCAATGCACCTAACCTGCATGTCTACAGACTGTGGGAGAAAACCAGAGCACCCGGAGGAAACCCACGCAGACATACAATGAGCAATCTGTGACTTCAATTATGCCATTTTTTCTATTCCTTTGGAAAGGCAGGCAAATATTATGTATCACATAAACACAACAGTTTTAAACTACGTATATTTTTGTACTGTAATACATTCTGTCACCAACTGTATATACAGTATTTATATAATGAAGAGCAAAACCTTAAGAAGCACTATGAAAGTCGAGCTGTACAGTGTCCGCGCACAAAACAACTACCTACGCGGACCATCTGTTGAGCACTGACTCAGAATTGGGCTATGTGTATGATATCATGGCTACACATTCACAGAGGCTCCCCAAAGTCCTAAATTTCGCAACAGACTGTCTATCTCTGTCTCCAGAGGCTTTGTGTGGAAAGTGTAGGAGTGTCATTAATATTGCATTGTTATCTTCAGTGCCCATTTTTGGTCGAAAAAACGTTCATTATAAAGAGATTTACATTTCGTTAAAATGAGATTCAATTAACATATTGTTTGTCCCGGCCCACAAAAAGTATTTGTTATTCTGAAAGTTTTGTTACTTCAGTATTTGCTATAACGGGATTTACCCTGTATATAAGATTTCCTTAACCTGTGGTCAAACAGGCAAATATCACAGTGCAATTCATGGCAATGTCTGTTTTTCCCAATGTAATCAGACCGGTCAACTTCACGTACATTGCTATAAAGGCACATTTAGAGAATGAATTTGCTTATGCAAATAGAAAGCATTTCCACTCTATTAATGTGTTGCTCTATAGTCCACAGAAAGTGTGTCACATTGTGCAAGCATGTAGTGTGTTGCATAATGTGGCACACAATCGTGGTTTGCCCATACCTGAACAGACGTGGTATGATGAACCTAACCCTGACAACCAAATGATCAGCCAAATCGGACAGCGTTACAAATGTAAAGGTAATCAGATGCAGTATTTATTTTTTTAATCAATTCATTTAATTTGTGGTAAATATCACATAGTACAGCATTTATATTATTTAATTCCTTTCTCCACATCTCTTACAGCATCCATTATTGCAATTTGTGACTACGGAACAACATCTGTGCTCACCAGTAGCAGCACAATTACTGTGTGGATTCAAGCCCCTGGCACGTAGGTCACCCTTGATAAAACTGTCGGAAACAGAATAAACAGTAATACTGCATCTGCTACCTGCTTGTTTGTCTTATTAAACATGGATATTTTTTACACTTGGTTTACACTTCTTTTTTATTTCAGGCACTGTGCAACTTTCTGAACTTGAACCTTTGAGTGCCTCTACCACTCTGTGCCACTCAATTTCCGTTTGTTATTTATACCACTGCTTAAGACACCAAATAATATGTTCTTCCTTGCCTCCACTTTACTGAGCAGGACCTCCATTTTGCATGTGTTGAATTTTTTCTTGTTTTACACATGCCTTTGCCATTGTCTTTTGACCAAATACTGAATGAAAGGGACTATTTGTATTGATTTGCAATTTCAAATATGTGAAATTCTGGGAGGAGTTGGGGTGGGGCTGTAGGCTCATGCATGTGCGTTTAAATTCACGTTGTTTGAGATTTATAAAGGGAAAGTGTGTAACACTTTGCTTACTCACAGTTTTATGCTCTGATGTTTTCTGTGCATACGCACATTTCTAGTTTTGTCCGTAGGTCATGTTTTAGTGTGAATTCTACACAAGGCATTACACATGAGGCTCCTAGGCATTCCAGATGACATAGAAAAATCTGTACTTTTACTGTGGGATGTTTGTTAATGCTACTGACATGACCAAATATCTGGTGAATCCTTAAGAAATTATTGCATTAACTTTTACTATGTTTTACTCGCTCAGAATTTATTCATATATATTGTAAGGCTAGCACTGGTATGTATTTTCAGTGAACTAAAGGAAAAAAAACTGGCAAACTGTATATGGAAAATATGGTATATTAACCTTGGATGCAGGATCCAGAAGGCAGTGGTGCAACAATACTAATACATTTTAGAAAGTATGACAAAGCCTTTTAAAACTTCATAAAGATTTTGAGAAAACAGACATATCAGTGGTCTGCTCAGTTAAAGGCAAAGAAGGGTCCTTGTTAAAAGTCTAGTATGAATGGAAACCTGTTGTCACATCTGCTCATCATGAAGTTTAACTCTCATATTGAAAAGCTTTTATTAGCTTTTTCCTTATGACATTACAATTATTCTCCTGAAGACCTTACTTTAGATTTACAGATGCTTTAAAACAATATTAGAGTTTATTGCAATGTTCTATTTTTGAACAAGTCTAAGTATCCTTTGGAAGTTTTCTATATGTTTCCTTTAAATGTGTTTTCACATTCTCCTATGAATGCACTATCAAACTACAGCATTTTAATTAGCGTTACCTAGTAACAAGTTCCACACAATAATTATTTAGATATGAATGTGTCATAACCCAGAAAAGGTAGCATTTAACAAAGATACATTTATTCCTCATATGATTATTGATCCCTCCCATGACACAACCCTCTCCTTTCCAGATCGTTAATAATACATATTGCTGGGAAACATAAAGATAATCATGTTCATAATTACTGTGTAATTCGTTTTAATTATTTATGGAGTTTTATTTTTGTAAAGCATAAATGGTGCATTCTCTGATGACTGATGAAAATCACTGATTAAAATCCCTGTTTGCCTTTATCGTATTCACTTGAGGGTTTAGCTTCTTTTAATGAATGACACAAAATACTGCAGAATATGCCACAAAATAAATAACTTCAGTAAGCTTTGCCCTATCAGAAATGCTGACAATGTCTCATTTTCAGTTTGGAATAGTTGTGCATCAGTGTGTTATTATGCTGTAAATTATCAGCTAGGAACAAAGGGAGAGGTTAAGTTTCCACATCGAGTTTGATGATGTGACAAATTTAAATTGGCAGTGCAATTGTCTATTGATACAGAGATGGCCAGAATACATTAAAATGAGTTGTAGCTGCAAGCAGCAGTTACTGATGGCTAAAGCTACACAAATAAGAAAGTCATCTGTCCATTACTTTGAGATTTTTTACAGCTTCTTAGGCCCTCTGGGTTTCAGTTTACAGTGAGCAATCTGTGACTTCAATTATGCCATTTTTTTCTATTTCTTTGGAAAGGCAAATATTATGTATCACATAAACACAACAGTTTGTGGGGTACAGCCCGGACACAGACAGGTAGACATGATGTTTTGCACCAACACACGTTTATTTACAATCGTATACTGAATTAAGTAAGCACAAACCCAGTGCCGCAGCACCAATCACCCCTTCAAGTCCTGGCCAACACAATGCCTTGCTCAGTCTTCAGACCGCCTCCACTCCTCTCCTCTCCTCTGAACTCTGTCCATTTCCACCCAACTCCAGCCATCAAATGGAGGGAGACGGCCCCTTTTATACACCCACGGATGGGCTCCATGTGCTTCCTGAGGAGCCTCCGCCAACATGCCCCCGTGTGGCGGAAGCACCAGCTGTGTAGCCGGAAGCCCTCCGGGTGTCCCTGATCCTCTTCCCCCCAGCACTTCCTGGTGTGGCGAAAGTGCTGAGGTCCAGGGCTCCCAAGGCATTGGGGCACCCCATGGCGGTGACCACGGACCCCTACAGGGTTGGGTTTCCAAGCCCTCTACCCGTGGCCCCCAACACAACCAGGGTGGTTGCCCCCTCATGGTCTGGAGGAGGCACAAGCCCTCCTCCGGTCCTCCTGGGCGTCCCAGCTGGGTACTACCCCCAGCCGCGTGCCACAAGTTTTAAACTATGTATATTCTTGTACTATAATACTGTATATTCTGTCACTAACTGTATATACAGTGATCCCTCTCTATATCGAGCTTCGATGTTCGCGGCTTCACTCCATCGCGGATTTTAAATGTAAGCTAAATATCTAAATATATATCACGGATTTTTCGCTGGTTCGTGGATTTCTGCGGACAATGGGTCTTTTAATTTATGGTACATGCTTCCTCAGTTTGTTTGCCCAGTAGATTTAATACAAGGGACGCTATTGGCAGATGGCTTAGAAGCTACCCAATCAGAGCATGTATTACGTATTAACTAAAACTCCTCAATGATATACGATGTGCTTCCCGAGAGGTGCTTGATTGTTTGCTATTCTCGGTCTTTCTCACTCTCTCTGACGTGCTCTGTGCCTGACAGAGGGGGTGTGAGCAGAGGGGCTGTTTGCACAGAGGCTGTTTGCCTAGAGGACTCGGATGTTCCTCTGAAAAATGCCACTTTAATGCCTCTTTATCGCGGTGCTTCAGCATACTTAAAAGCACAAAAGCACGTATTGATTTTTTGATTGTTTGCTTTTCTCTCGCTCTCTCTCTCTCTCGATGAAATTCTCTGCTCCTGACGCGTGCACTCCTTTGAAGAGAAGATATATTTGCATTCTTTTAATTGTGAGAAAGAACTGTCATCTCTGTCATGTCATGGAGCACAGTTTAAACTTTTGACTAAAGGGTGTTATTTCATGTCTAGAGGGCTCTAATAATGTTAACAGTGTGGGAGAGTTTATAAGGGCTTAAAATATATAAAAATAACCATACAAACATATGGTTTCTACTTCGCGGATTTTCATCTATCGCGGGGGGTTCTGGAACACAACCCCCGTGATCGAGGAGGGATTACTGTACAATATTTATATAATGAAGGGCAAAACCTTAAACAAACAAGTTGTTTACATTAAAATCTTTATTAAATTATTTAATTAACTAAGGAACAAAGGATGGATGATTATGGGAAGGCCACAAAAGTATCAAATAAACATACAAATAAGGAACCATAGCTGTACAAATAAACTAAATATGTTGGCCTTAAAGTCTAACCATAAGGACGTGTGCTCTCCATAATGTGGTAGGAAAGTTGTACTGCATGTGTCTGATATTGGTTGCCAGTTAATGATTTAAGGGAACTCTCTCTGCTTTACGTCCTATAATAAGAGTACAAGACAAGATACATTGTTGGGGTAACACAGAATGAACCTTGTTTAATAAGCAGCTTGGAAATGCCAAAAAAAGACAAAATAGAAAATACTTTAGTCTTCCAGTAATGTCTTATTCAGATGCACCTTATTTTTAAAGTCATTGATTCCATAACCACTAGACTATGCTAGTTGAGCCACTTGGTCTACAAATCACTTATCTTGGGTCTGTTCAGATCTGCTTCTCTCGGTTTAATTCAGCAGATACTTGCAGGTGTGGACTAAGAACACCATAACACTTTTGGTTAATACAGTATAATATAATATATAAAGCAGAGTTGATATATGTATGTGTGTATGTATGTATGTATGTTTTTTTGTCTGCCATACAAATCTGCACCGGGCATCCGATCGGCACCAAACTGGGGATGGGGCTCCTTTGTGACCAGGAGGAGGTCATGCGGTATTTTTGGTTAAGAAAAATGTGCATGGTGAATCGCAGGGCACCTTTTCACTAACACAACATTTGGCACATGTCCCCGTACTTATCATCGATAAGATGGCTGCACATTGACGTTCACCACGGCGCCATCTAGCGGCAGCTTTGGTCTCTGTGCGCTGCTCTTTACCCATGTTTCTTTAAATTGCCAAGAGATGGCGGAAGTGTCCAAGTATGAGAAGGCCGACTGCTATGATCAGGTGAAGGGGAACTGCCGTATAGATGTAAAACGTGAATGACCCAGCAAGCGTAACCGGCTGACACACCCGTGTTTCTGCGGGTCACACTCCCACATGCACTGATAGTGCTGTATTTCATTCGCCAAAGTCCATTATATGCAAGCACGTTTGAATAGAGACTCACGTTAAAAAAACAGCATCCTTCCCCCACCATTTTCTCCAGACGCAGCGGTTGTATGTCACTTCTCTCTGTAATTACCATCTCCATTAGATGGCACCACGGTTCAACACAGATGCTACTTACAAACAGACCACCCCTCCCCGTCATTTTTCCCAGTAAGGTTTCAGTACTACACTTTCTCACTGGCTTTCTGTATTTGTGGTGCTATTTGCTTGCTTTCCGACGCACAGTACAATTTCAGTGTTGCTTTTCTGACTGACTGGTGCTATTTGTTCACTTTCCGACATATTGTAAATAAGGTAAATTCATCTCACTGTGGTGCTTATTCCATACGTAATACCATGTAACACATTATTATTGTCCTGCTTTTCATCAATATAGCCATGCCACCGAAAAAATGACGTAGAATTGGAAGGTCCACTTC
Organism: Polypterus senegalus; assembly: GCF_016835505.1. Classification (NCBI taxonomy): domain Eukaryota; kingdom Metazoa; phylum Chordata; class Cladistia; order Polypteriformes; family Polypteridae; genus Polypterus; species Polypterus senegalus. Next base: position 176,506,797 of record NC_053157.1, read on the forward strand.
AGATGCCAGAGGAAAGTCTATTTCAAAGTCATCTGAAACGCCACAGCAGACAGAATCGAAAGTGGAGGAACTTACAATAAAATGTGAATCAGAAAACTGTTTGTTCTATTTCTATGTCCTGTTTCTTTCATTTGGGAAATTAACCAGTTATACATTTCCGGGCAACGCTGGGTACTCCAACTAGTATAATATATATAATATAATATAATATAATATAATATAATATAATATAATATAATATAATATAATGGCTGATGCTACTGCTTCCCAAATCTAATATTTTGGTTTCAAATTCTGTGGCCAGTCATTGTCTAGGGAGAGTTTGCATGTTCACTTTGTGTCTGTCAGGGCTTTTCCTTCTCTGAATTGTGCAGGTTAGTTTAATTGGAAATTTCTATATTAGCCTAAATGTGAGCATAGATGTATGTGTATTTGTAAGTGCTGTATTTGGAATAAGTGGGCTGAAAAATGGTGTAATATAATATAACACTCAGCCTAGGTACGGTCTTGGAGAAGTTGGCATTTTGCAATTTGGACGTGCATACTTGGTTAATTTGTGACTCTAATTTGACCCAGTATTAATGCAAGTATACTTGAATGTTCCCTGATTTCTCATGCAAGAATACACTTTATGACATCACAGTTAAGTGCTGCTCACCAGCCATGAACCTGGTGTGTTTCCAGTTGCAAAGACGCTGTCACAGTGTTGCTATCCATAAAAGTAGGACTCCTCACCACGTAGTAGATAGGAAAGGTTCTAAATTGCAGCAATGTACTTCAGTTTTCACTCCACTGTTCCTGTGCATGCCTGGACTGTTACACATGGGATGGACTGGCTCTAAATCCTTTCCATTCTGCTTTGTTCCCAGTGCTACCAAACCAGGTGCCGGATTCCCATTACCCTGAATTATATGTACAGTTTAGAAAGTGGATGGGTTATTTAATTTCTATCTTTTTACTGAACCAAGTTCATTTTAATGATCATTTCTGGAACAAATCCTAAATAAGGCAGTAGACACAATGCACATAGCACACATTCATTCACTTACACACAATCAAATAATGGGCATATTTAGAGACTACAATTACAGTATTTGGGATGTGAGAAACTCGAGTACCCAAAATAACTCATGGAAAGGCAGGCAACTCTACACAGGCTGGAATTTGGACTCAGGTCACTGGAGTTGTAAGGCAACACTGCTAACTACTTCCTCAAAAGTAACAAGAGTTTGATTCACACCCCAGCCAAAGTCTGTGTAATGTCTACACATTCTGATACCCAGTAGTGGATGAACTTATGTTGTGGTTGCTCTCTGGGGCCACTTAACCTCTATCATTGATATTAGCATATTAACAGCCACACAAACCTTCAACGTTAATATGCTAGATTCTCCGTCTTATTTTGTGTTTTCTGAAGATGCTTCCTTGGTCAAAAAGGTTCTAAAGCCTACAGCACTGTGGAAAATTCTCTGTAAGGATGCCAAAACACACTGGTGGGTGAAATATGGACTATTTCTTCAAAAATATAAAGCAATTTCAGTCAACCAGCTCACTATCACATGCAACTTAATAAAACAGAGCTTTTATCTCAGATTCAGTTCTCTTGAATGTAACATGAAGAAGTTCAAAGATGACCAGATGAAAATCTTATCAGAGCTGGAAATACTAATACTAAATTATATACCATTGAAATTAGATTAAAATGCTCCATGTGCAAGATTGGGTTCCTAAGTGATAAACCTACAGAGTTGGATAGCAGAAATTGCATAAACAACTTTTGTATTGTAGGAACATTTCAGAAACATTTGTGTGCAGTCATATTTTTGCTGCATCATTCTTCTCCTGAAGTGACAAGGTGAAACAAAAATTCATGTCATACAACCATTTCTTCCTGTCTGGGGCCTTGGATGTTGAACTTTCTAAAACACACTGAGTATAAAATATTGCTTAACAAAGATTGGAGTTTATCTTGTGATAGCTTATTAATTCTATTTTTACCTGATTTTAGTTTGGAAATGACTCAATTTATGGCTCTCAAAATTAAAACAACCCATGAAGAAAGTAATTTGTTATGTATCCACACATGTACACACATCTGAAGACTTGAACTAGGACAATACAAAACAATTTCTGAAAGGCACTGATAATTTACAGGCAACTGGAACATACTCTACCTCCTTTAAGTGCTGCTTCTGATTTCTTCATCCCATAAGGCGTCTCTCTCTTTCCTGTTGCTGTTTTCCAGAGATTTATACTTGTTAAGAGAACCATCCATTTTGTTCATTGACAGTTTGATGAATATTGCTATTGGCATACTGCCTGTTTTATTTTACTGCTGTTGCTTTTAGACTGGTCTTCCCCAGTTTTGTTGCCTTTATAAGATGATTTCCATGGGCAGCATGGAAGCTTAAATTCAGACAGAGTTTGTTCAATATCCATTGCTTGTTTCTTTGTTCATGTAGACACATTGGGAAGAGCAGAGACAGGGCTATGTGTTTGTGACTGTGATTGTTTATTTTGGAATTTTGGTAGCTGTAGCATTTCTTTATGCATTTTTCTCTTTACTACTCCTCTACCTTATCTATTTGATAACTGGGGAGTCCAGGACCTTTGAGTAAATGATAAGAGTGAAAGCCTTCAGTTGCCTATGGTGTAATTGAGCAAAAATACCATTCTTTTAGGAATTCAGCCTGCAGGCAATAGATGTGCCAATTGTGTCTAGCTGTTCCGAGATTTAGTAGCATCTTTCATCATTGGGCTCTGAACATTCCCATCTTTGAGATCTTAAGAAGTGTTTCCCCTTTTCTTTCATTATCTACTGATTAGATCAGTCCTCAAGGTGAATGGTGCCCTGCTAATATCTTCTCTTTTGTTCCACTTTAAGCTATTTTTAAATTTTTTTATCTCTAAACTTGTAACCAATGGCAAACCTGTGTGTAATTCTTGGTAAGACACCTTTTGGCTATTGCATATAATCTCACTTTGGCTGCTTACGCTTTATTTGTCACACTCATCTCCATTTTGAAAAATATGTCTTCCTCACCTAAAAATAAGAAACACTAGCACACTTATTTTAAATATTACATTGCCTCTTTCTCATTCCATACAAGTGTAATGCAATGTGTCTAGCTGTGGATCCTAGCTTCTTTTTTTTAAGTACTCGTGTCACATTTTTTTATATGTTCTTCAACTGTTCTGCTGTCCTCTAGTAAAGTATATGCTTTCTGGTCTGCCATTTCTGGCTGTTGATGTTCTGTTCTTTCTGTCACTATTCCTTTCTTGTCGCCTACACAATAATATTTCATCTGGACTTCTCTGCTAATCCAGAAAACCTCTCTATAGGGCACCATTTTGAGGTTTTGCATATCATAACATTTATCTACATTAGTTAGAACAGAGTAATTTGGTAAATTTATATCAATAAGTAAGAAATTGGAAAGGTACTTCTTTATTGTATAATGGGAATAAGAAGGGTGATCATTATGTTAAAGTTTTTAATTCCATTCAAAAGACAGACAGAAGCAAAAGTGGCTCTTTGGGTATGGATAAACCATAAGGCATGGTCAGTCTGTTGCATATTATACTGCTAAGTAATCAGCATAGTGCTAATGGTAAGCCTGCTCTTACCTTGCTATTAGTTTCCAGCTTACAGATCAACTGCAGTTCCATTTACCTTTCAAGTTCAAATTCAATTTAGTTCAAACCAATATGCAATATATGTTCAATATGTTTATATAATTGCTTTCTCGTTCCATTTATTTCTCAAGTTTTTTTTTTTTTTTTTGGACCTTCTAAGGTTAACTTATCTACAGCAGCAGGAGAAGGGTGCTGCTATGCGAGCTGCTTGTGCCAGTGTGCACTCTTCCCAGTGTCTGATTACTTGCTTTTGGCATCCGATGGACAGTAAGATGAGTAAGTGAGGATAATATACAAATTATACAAGTTCAAGTAACAGTAAACTAATTTGTAGTTGAAGTCTCACATGTCTTTCCATTTTTTGAGAAACTAGTTCGCAAATTTATACGGGTGCCTTGTGCTTTTCAATGGGAGAAAATCTTGTACAGGTTTGAGAAATCGAAATGAAAATTAAACTGCCTCTGTATATTTCTTTGAAGAATAAACATTCCACATTTCAATACAATTTGTCAGTATGGTGGACAGAGAGAAAGACAGACATAGCTATCACAATAGGTGCTTTGTGTATTATATGCAAACTAACCTACGAAAAATAAAACTCTGATATTAAAGTTTCAAAATATAATATTTGCATAAATTAAAAAATGTATTCCAGGCACATAAAATGTTTTAAAAAGTCAAAATAGGGTTCCCAATTGCCTTAGGTAGTATTATTGGCACCACTGCCTCATGGTTCAGCATTCTTGGTTTAGATCCCATGCTAATTTTCCTCATTTCTGGTTATTTCTTTCTCTTGGTGCTCCACTTTTTCTCACAGGTCTCAAAAACCAGAGTGGATGGTGATTTAGATATTCTAAATTTGTATTGAGTGTGTCTCATCCTGTCTAAGGTTGGATCTTTGTACTTGATGCACCTTGATTGGCTGAAATGGAGAAAGTTATTTTATATTATATTGAAGGCCACTGTATTTTGAAAACCTATCCTGGTAGATTAAATCCATAAGACAAAGTTGGTGCCTTAAAAATGGCATCAGATTGTTACCAATTGTTTCAGTGGATAGTACAGTGTGCATGCAGTCTTATTTCAACAACTGAAGACAAAAGGAAAGGAAACAAAAAAATAATGTGAAATTAAAAATGGAATGTTTGATGAAGTGTATGCATAAAGCATATGATGAAAAATATTAATGAGAATGTCTGAAAATAGTAAAGAAAAAAAAGAGGTTAATTTAAAATCTTGTTTCTTTACATTTAATTACTATATCATCCTGCAATGGTAGCCACTGTGGGAGGTTTCAGTTAACACAAGAGAAGTGGAACTGTTCAGCAATAAACTTGAAAAGGTGAACTGTATAATATTTGTTAGACCTCAAATTATCACTTTAAGCAGAACAGCTTTGTTTGTGCTTTGGATTTTATATTATGGATAAAGCTCCACATCAAAACAAATTACTTTATTCAATTATATTATTCAACTTCTGCATTTTTCTTTCAGCACCTGAGGTTAAAGCTAACATACCCAATTAAAAATTCAATAATGTAGTTTGTTTTAATGCATGAACATTTCTTTGAGCCATGATGTTTCAGTGTTAATACCCATCTTACAGTATCTTGTTTCCCCAAGAGCCTAATTAACAGTACCACCTTTAGGTATTGCTTTCTGCTTTATGTGAAATACATACCTTTTGCATGCTCTTAAAGTATAAAAAAGACGAGTAAAAGTTGAACAATAAATATAATTTTGGATATAATGCTACTTGGTAAATGTTGACTTTTATTATAATTGCGGTATAAAATATATTATTTTCTTAATAAAAGCTGGCAAAATTGCTTAGGCATGATATGAGCTATATTTTCTTAATACAGTCATTGTTAATGTGAAAATGTATTAATTGCATTATATCCTAAGGAGGTACTGGGGTAACAAAATGTAACAGGAATGCATCACTTGGCTACCTCCAAACCAATATGGTAAAAACAAAAGATGGCATACTTATTAAGAATTCTGTGCCCTTGCTCTTTGGCTGTTGTACCACCAAGCACTTCTCTGTCATGTCACCTTTTTCTCTCTCAAATCTGGCCTTTCTTCCTTCCTTGGGGTAATGTACAGCTGTCTTGTTTTCTCCTTAACCCCAGGAAACACCCTTTCTTCCAGTGCTCCAAGAAAAAACTGAAACAATTCAACTTTGTTTTCTGAAATCCTGTTGTTAAAATGAGGGAATGTTAATACAATCCCATTGGTATTTCTTACCAGTTTACATCTGATTCTAGGGAACCTCTAGGGCGTCACACAAGTGTGCATGGGAGGCAGCTAAAGTGCTCAAAAAAGGATAATTACATGCCGGACCAAGGGAAGGCAGAGTGCACTGATCCTTTTTCCTTTTCCTCTCCAGACCGAACATGGGAAATTCCCCCTGGGCTTGATGACTTCACTTCTGGTTCCAGGTCCAATAACAGCACTTCTGGCCTCTGCCCGTATGACATCATTTCCGGTTCCAGCCTGGAAGACATTACTTAGTCTTCCTGCCCTGATGACGTCATTTCCCCTGCCTGGCTTTAAAACCACCATGTTTTTGTCTGTCTGCCAGTTCTGTTTTGGACTGATGTCTGTAAAGACCTGTGAACCCAAATCTTCACTTTTTGACAGCCAGTTTCAAGTATATGGGTGTCTTCCGCCAAACCTTTTTTGCTGTGTGGTCTGAGTCCTTTTACAAGGGCCTCTTTGGGATAGAATGCAACCTTCTTCAATGCAGTATTTAAATCACTTTGAAAAGCACATTTTCCTTTAGCTAAACCAGCTTGTCCTCACCCATGTTCTCTAAACAGATTCTATCTGGTTATTTGCTGTTTTAATAAATGTAATGGAACAGACGTTGAATTTGCAGGAAAAATGCCTGTTTGGGCAATTATTATGTTGTCTGTAGTTAATGCCAACCACCACTCAAAGATTGTTGCTCCAATGGCTGGAGGTCTTTTATAAAATGATCTACAGCTCAGTAATAGTAGTCCTTTTGGAAGTGACACAATGGCCCCATTAACAAGTACCTTAACCTTTTTTCAAGTGGCAGTCATCCTTTGGTAGTCCTACTTGGAACTGTGCTTTTCACAGTTTCCAACATCTGTTTTATCCACCATTGCAATCTTGAAATTGTAATTCACAAGATGGAAGTTAGCAGAAAAATATAGCCAGCCCTCACACACATTCTATATTCTGTTCTAATCTTTAAGTCATTTTGATTTCTTACTATTGTAGAGGCACCAGTACTAGCTCATACAACAAGGAATACGCAGTAGCTCTACAGTAGAACTGTTTTAATTCTGCCTTGTGTTAATCCCAGTACCTCCTTTGGGACAATTCCTCAGTTTTGCTTTCTTGAAGAGATTAGATGAGAATGTGCTGTTATATTCACAGTAAACATTCATACTGCAAAATGAAAATCTTACTTTGCATGCTCTTCCAGCCACCAATATACACAAAATAACACAAATCAATACAGTTAATGTGCTATAGTTAATAGACAATAGATTAGAAAAACTAATTTTCAGAATACAGCATTGCAAGCATATGTAGTGCAAATACATTAAGTATTATGTAAACATATAAATCAGATAGTGAGATTAAAACATACAGAGCCAGTACACTCTCACTCATGCGCTTCTCACTAGTCTCTCAACAAGCTTTTGCATCCTTTTGTTGAGGGCTTGCGAGAAGACCTGTGAGAACTGGTGAAACTAATCCACGCCTCAAAAGACCTTCAATTTAAGAGGGGTAGTTATGTAAGGTTGTGGTGAAATTAGCAGTTTCAAACTGAGAACCAATGAAATTAAATAGATTAAAAGCAATGAAATTTAATCATAAATTCAAAATTCTCATGCAGCATTTGCAAATGTAACTCATTCTAAAAAAGCTGGTGAGAATCTGGCAAGCTCTCCTCTCAAGTATAAGTTGGAAGTTTGAGAAACTGTCCCATAATCCAAAACAAACATGTAATGCAGATATCATAATTCGAAAAGTGAATAGAGTAGGTAAATTACTTGCTAAACCTATGTGCCATCAAAGTCAGATATTGTGATACTGCCTTTCGGCTTTCAAATATCCCTCTTAATGGCTGACCCAATGTTCTCATACACCCTACTATTTACATTGGATTTTCTGCTTCTTTTTTAACTTTTTATTAACTCACTGCAGAGTTTTATTCTTCTAATTTCATTGTAATTCTAATTTCAGGATGTATCTGTTCTGTATTACCCGTAAAAATGTTTAGAAATTTGTTCTCCTCGACTGTTTCTACACTTTAAAACTTATCCCAGTTTACCATTTTTTGACTTTGCCACAAATGTTTAAAATTTCCCCTACCAAATATAAACTTAACAGTTTTAGTCTTTGCATCTAAGCTCTGTCAAATAACTGAGAATTGTATTATATTATGGTCACTTGACCCCAGTGGTTCAATCAGTTCTATGCACTCAATTCTGTCCTGATTATTACATAATGCTAAATCTAGACAAGCTTACAGTCATGTTGGTCAATTAACATAATCTGTTAAAAACAGTCATTGATTACATCTAAAACCTCCTGCACTTGTACTCTGCTATTTACAAGGTTAGCTCAGTTAATATTCAGGTAGTTAAAGTCCCCTATAACTATAATATCCCCCTGTTAACTTGCCTTTTTAATATTACTAAAAAGATGTGCATTGAAATTACTGTCTGCATTGGTTGGTGTATTACACATTCCTAAAATAAGGTGTCCATCCCTAATGCTTTCCAGATGAAACCAGACATCCTCACTAAGATATGGTTCATCATCCAACTGAAGAAAACATACATTTAAATTCTGTTTTACCTAAATGCAGCTCCCCCTCATTTCCTAATCTGTCTATCCTTCCTATTTGGTCATGTTTCTGTTATTGCTAATATCATAATTATAATCATCTACATAGAACTCCAGCTCACTTTTGTAATTTTTAATACTTCTAGCATTAAGGTAAGCTGTTTTACTGTGATACCCATTTTACTTTTGCACTTAAATTTTGGGTAAGAATTTGTTTTTGTTTTTAAACCATTGTTTGCTCACTCAACTTAAGTACTAAACCTGGCCTGTCCTAAACTCCTTAACCCCTCTTTCCCTAGTACTCTAAACGATCCTCAACTAACCTACTCATTGGTGCCCTTCTGGCTCAAATATAACCCATCATGGCAGAACAGGTCTCATTATTCCAAAAAGAGTCACAATGCCCCATAAACCTCTAACCTTCTATCCTACACCAGGATTTGAGCCAAGTATTACATCTTCTACTCTCCTTAATCTTAATCGTAATCTGGACTGGCACAAAGCACAGGTAGAACTTCAGAGAACACTACCTTGTCAGTTCTGCTACTTTGAACAGTTACTATAGTAAGTACCTAGTCTTTTCTTATTTTATTGAGCCTATTGAGGGTTTTGCCAATGTGAACTTCTTCCCTTGTAGTTCTCTGGGCTCATGAGGTGATTTTTGTCCTTTTTCATTTCTATAAAAATGCAAATGTTTAGCTTTGTGCATCTCCTGGATTTTGTGGCAGGATCTGATGAATGGACTTGAAGTGGAGACTGAGATTAAACTGAAGCAAAAGATCACACAGTGAAACATTTCCAGAATAATGTCAAGAACACTTATGTGTCTCTTTTCCAAAACAACTAAGGAGAAGAATGACAATATGAAGAGCTCAAATCACCACTGGAATTTAACAAAATATAGCAAAAAGATTTAACAAAAGTAATACTGTATACAGTATTTAACAAAGCATACATAAAAATGTAAGTACTATCAAGTGTACATTTTAAGTCTATTGTCTTTGGCTGCTAAATGTTATTGCCATTCCAAATTTTCATCTTCAGAATTACATCCAAACATTCTTCTAAACATTTGTTCTGTCGCTCTCTCGTTGTCTTCTTCTTTTTTGACATGAACACTTCACCCACCTCAGGCATACCGATGTTAACTTCATTGGGTCTCAAGCAGGGACTGGCCTTTAAATCTGATTTTAAGGTAAATGGTGTCCATCTGCATAAGAGATGGAATTCTGGTGGTACAAAAGAGTAAACAGTTGACATATCAAGTGAATAAGAGAACTATTTATCCATCTAATCCTGCATTACAATAATGTAAATAATTAATAACAATAACATCAAAGTAAAATGGAAAACACTACAGTATACCTACTAATTCAATAAATATCCCAGAATCTTTATACTTGCAAGACTGTTTTATTTAACTAATGATCTATACATTTATATGCTTATGATGCTTTGTTTATCACTTTACTATTATTGGGTTATCATTGTAAAGCTTGTGTACACATTCAGCTTGTACACTATTGAACTGAAGCATAACCTGGAAAAATGAAGCTAGATGCTTATGGGAAAGGAAATAATTAAAAATAAATATAGATTTATGGAAATGGAGCTTCAACCAATGAACCTCCCAAGAAAATAAAAAGATTATGATAGCAAGCTTACACATGTTAAAAAAAATCATAATGGTACATGTACATCTGCAAACAGATGTCAACGTTAGAACGTTAACTGGAGCAGTAATCCATAAGCAAAAAAGTAGAAACCAAGATGCATGTAAATTTTACAAATTACGTGTAAGCATAGTATCAACTTTTACTAAAGCCTCTCCAGAAAATAGGTCCCTTGTTATCAGTGAAACATAATAAAATGATTTGATATTGCAGAATCTATAGGCAGCCAATAGTGAATAGTGAATAATGTAAGATACATTGAGCCTGTAGATGATGTGAGAATGTCAACAAAATAACATTTACTTTAATCTCTACTGAGAGATGTACAAACATCATCATAGGAGAAAATAAAACAAATTGACCTGAACTGTTTTAGAAAAAGAGTATCTATTTCACATAGATAAGGAATCTAAAAGATTTTACATGTATTTTTTTCTGAATAGGCTTAACTCCTTAAGCAGGGCATAGCAAGTTAGCCTCCTACTGTTGTGGAAAATTGACTCACTCTAGCTTCAAATCAAACACTCAGAGTCTCAGGATGGGCAGGCAGGATAGACTTTATTGCAAAGATGCACAAAAGCCATTTCAGTTCAATGACGTGAATGCCATTAGTTTGGTGGTACCTCGTTTTATTACCACTCCTTATCATAAGATTACTTCTGTATATTTTTTTATCATTATCTGACTCCATCATTCCAATGTTTGTACCAAGTCACCATTATTTTGTAATGCCTAATAAATATTGATAACTTTCGAATGGATGTATTTGCCCCATTATCAGCCACCATTACCTTGACCCAAAAGGCATTATCAGCCACCTGGCCAAAGGAGTGACCCAATTTTCTATTTACCTGTCAAATTCTTACCCTCTGACTTGTAAATTATATCAATACTGTCTTGTGCTTAATGGGCACAAATAATCTCCTAATGGACATGATTATCTTTCCACCGTTATCTTATGACCTGTGAAATATATTGCTGCCTTCTGACCAGAGGAGTGTCCATCTCTTAGCTCATTCCAAAACCTCACTTTTGTAAATATTGGTGGCCTTCCAGATTACTTTAGAGAAAAATGTACGAGCATTAGCCTTTAATATTTAACTCTTACACTGTCTGAGGTTTATATTCTGAAACTACCTATTACAATACTGTATATGATTCGATTTTTAATTTAATTGAGACTTTAATTACTCATAGTTTTAATTTCTATACTACAGCCTTGTTTTCTTTGATAGGGATGCACTGAAGTGCAAACTATAAAGCACACTGTCAAATTGCAAAGACAGTATCATATATTCAGAATTCTTTAAATACAAACGCTAAATGAAAATTAATAAAATTAGTATTGGTAACAATTTTCAAACTGAATTAGACAAAACTAATTATCCACCATCATCAGTGGTGGATAATCCCCATAAGTCATATTGAAGACAGTTCAGGACAAGAAGACCAGGGGCTGCTAAATGGAATTTAATTTGGCATCCATGTAACCAAAATGTAAAAGTTAAAGATCAATGGTTTGGAAAGAATGCTCACTGACTGAAGGAAGCACTCAGGCTCTGGCATGGTTAGCAGAGTGATGAGAGTGGGGATGCTTACAATAGCTGGTGTCAGGGCAATTAATTATGCAGGCAAGCCATTTCACCGGATTAACAAGGAAGTTAACTCATAAGGAAAGGCAATCTTCATAGTAAAATTTATACAGACAGACTTTATTGCATTTTTTAAATTACAGATATAATGTAGCATTATAATGTACATAATGTGAAAAACATTGCCACCATTTCCTGGTGATAACATTTTCTTATTTTGTTAAAACAAAGTAGGATATATAACTGTCAGCCAATTCCCTGAGAAGTGACAACAGGGAATCAATATAAAATGATGAAGAACAAAAAAAAAATCTTCAGTGCAAAAACATAGCATTGGCACTTTTTAAAGGGAACTAAAATGGAGTCTGTACATCATATTCATCACTTTTGAGGTGTAATATACTTATCACATCAACACGTATTATAATTGCAATTCATCATTTACCTGGTTTGGCTGCATTTTCCTTCTTGATCCAGGGTGTTGTCATTTCCCAGTTTCTCTGAAATGTTGTGTACACAAGGGTCAGAGTTGTTATAAATATATGCAAGCTTTTGCATCAAGCTTTCTTTTAAAAATGCAGATGATTGCATGGGAAGTTGTGAACGCACATGTCAAGCTCCTTCTTTGTGCATACGCAAGCATTATAAATTAGACCACAGGCCACCCATTATGTGACTATCAACAGAGTTCATTAATTCAAAGTACATGGCAGCACTCATAATGTATAGCTAATTTACAAATTGGTAGCACCCTTAGAAAAATACCAAACAGAATGGTGACAAGATGATGACACAAAAATATAAATAAAAAATAAGCAATAAAGTTCATGATAGTACCCACTTTAGGCCAAAACTGGAAGAAAAGTACAATCAAGTTATCTTCATTAAATACAGATAAAACCCACATTTGTAAATATATTCCTTTTCTTCTTTTTAACTCCTCCACACCTCCCAGGTGAGTTTTACTTGATTCCTCTCCCTAATCTGACTTCCCTGGGGAAAGTAAAGTTCTCTTTTTTAAACTGGACTCAGGAGTACTTCCAGTGCAACAAGACTGCCCCCTGGATGTCCTTGAAATGATTTTGTTATTATTATTTAAGCACTGATTTGTGCTTAAAATAGACATTTTCGGCTGATGTAATGAAGAGCTTCCTGTTTAAACAGGGCTGCAAGACGTGAACTCAGCTCTTAAGCGTACCTCATTTGATTTTTTCTGGCAAACAAATTTTCAAATCAAACCATATTTTACAACTCTAATCAGAGTTGGAGTAATAATTATGTTGGCGTGGTCATTTTAGATCTAAAATCTGCTAAAATTTAATCAATGACCGTTGTTAATACCCAGCCATCATTATTCAGTTTGCCAATAGTTGTCAGAAGGACAAATGCCAAAACCGAACTGTCCAAAGATAGATTTCGACGTACCAAACAAATCGAGATATGTTCTAAATTACTTATGGTTTCGGAGCTGTCGAAGGGTTTAAGGCAGTCGACGATGTTCATCCTGGAAAATACGCCCCACAAAACCAACGTTCCAAAAACCAACCAAACTTACTGTTATCTGCTTGAACCAACACCGACTTACTATACTCAGCTGTCCAGCGGCGTCACTGAAGCATTCGAACATTCTTAGCCAATCATGCAATACTGCGTCCGCATTTGCCACATTATGTTCTAACTACAGAGGCAGAGTCCCATTGCATGGTTCTAACTAGTATTGAGTCGAGGTATTGATGCGAACACCATACATATGGATAGTATCAAATTATATATATAAGGATATATATATATATATATATATATATATATATATATATATATACATTACATCTAGATAGATAGGTATTTATGCTTGTGAAACAAAAAAGAATCAAGAAGCTCTGGCATTCTTGAAGAAAAAAAGGTTAGTGTAAATTATATTTTGTTCAGTTGTCTTTCAAAACAAATGTAGATTTAAGACACTTTTCAATGAACTGCTGCTTGTTTTTTATGGAAAACTGAAATTAAATTTAAAAAATTGCATAAGAACAGAAACTAAAGCTTAAAGTTTAACTTAAATATTGTACTTCTGTGAAACTAGGATTGCGGACATGATTTTGATAAGAAAACAGAAAATGGTTTGCTATTTAATTCTTAAAGATAAATCTTTGTGATAATTCTGGTCTTAAGTGTATGATTTTCTGATAATTGGAATTTTACTTTTGAATACAAACTAGTCCTTAGCTTTATGAGAGTTGTGCTGATTTCTTCTCCATTTCTCATGACAATGGCTATACTATTTTGAATTTGTAGGCCACATTTGTCATATGATGTCCTGTTGTACCCCATAACATAGAGTTGGTTCCTCAAGATACTTTGTCCAAAATAACTTCAGTATTTATAATAAGGAAGCTTTAGGGAGCAACTTCAAAGAATATCCAGTTTCACTCCATTTATCTTGATTTATTCTAAATGTGTGATCTTCCAGTTTTCAGAATTTGTGATGGAATTTAAGAAAAGTTTTCTTTTATTCATATAAATGATTCAGGGCTGGAGAAAGCAAATGTTTATGACTCCAGAACCCTTCTTTTTGCAAACTTAAATCTTTTATTACTAGTAAGTTGTGATGTAGTTACTCCCTTGGTCAGATGTAATGGTGTGGTTAGTTGGCACTCTTCTGGTTCCGGGTAGTATTTTAGAGAACAAGGTAATAAGAAGTAGGGTGGGAATGCGGCGCTGACTGGCTTTGTTTCACAAACCGATTGCTTTTCATTCTGGACTGTTGATGTCATATAGATTTTGCTAATAATTTTTTCTTTTCACAAAAAGAAAATGAAAGTTTCTAATGGCAAAAAACTTGGATTGGTACCATTTAGACATTAAGGAGTTGCTACCGTTCAGGGAGATCTGGCCGCAGTATGTGCATTTGTAAACCATTGACAGATGAAGGTTAATGCTAGTACATTCAAGGTTAATGCACATAAGGCACAGAAACACAAAAATTTCACATAAATGGAAAGGAGCCAAGCATATAGCAGATAATTATGAACTGGACCTGTAATATCAATAGCAGTAGCAGTAGAGTAGTCCCTGTATCTAGACTGTATAACAAAGCCATTATGAAGCGGATTAAATTTCTACGTATATCTCAATGTCAATAGAATATAATTGCAAATCAGACAAACTGTTTCTGGAGTTGTATAACACACTGATTATATTTAACTTGAAACACTTGCATTATTTCTGGATCAAAGTAGTTAAGATAAAAGGAAATGGATTTTAATTAATTCTGAGATTTTTAGATACTTAACAACAGCAGTTGACATAAGAAATGAACTCTGAACAAAAAGCAAACACACCAGTTAATTGAGTGATGTCAATCAACTGAATTGCATGTCTTCAGTTTGTGGGAAAAAGCCAGAATCCCCAGAGAAAACTCATATGACATGTGGAGAACATGCAATCTGAAAATCACCTCCTGTCTTCTTCTAGATAAGAGACTCTAATGAAAGGGCAAGGTAGGAAGGGACACGCACAGAACATTAATTTGAAATTGTTGTTTTACTAGGGGGCTCTGCACCCTGCTCGCTTCGTTCGCCCACCCACGGGTTTGGTTTACCAGATATACAATTTAAAGAGATTGTTATTTTCATGGAAATTGTTACATATGTATTATTTTCACTTTTTTTCAAAAACAATACTTATCCTTTATTTCCGGCTCTGGGTGTGGTTAACTCTCTTTCTTGCAGGACGTATAGCGCTGCTCGCATTGTGAAGGGGGGTGGGGGGGGGCTGAATGCATGCTAAAGAGTTGCAGTCGGATCATCTGTTGGCTTGTTGCTGCTGGCGAGCTGCATTTTCTGCTTGTTGTGCTTTGCATCGATCATTTCAAAGCCTGTATAGCAGCTGTCCTTTTGCCACTTTGCGTCTCTTCTGCTCAAGTTTTGAATGAATTGGAGCTGAACGCACGCTAAGGAGAAGTGGTCAGATCTTCTGCTGGCTACCTGCTGCTGCTGGTGGCAAGCTGCGTGTTCTGCTTGTCACTTGTCGTTGTTTTAAGAGCTGGGAGCACATGATGTCTGTCTGCCAAAAGCATTCCAACATCTGCTTGGTTACATGTCCATGAACTTGTTTTAAATGTTGTCTCACTGACTTGTCTCGTGTGACGTTAAAATGTCTCTCACGGGACATCAAATTGCAATCTCTTGGCAGCAAGTCTCATGCTTAAGGTCCCTGCAAGACGCTCCGTGGCCAATTTCTTTCATCTAGCGGGTCTTTAAAGTGTCTTCCGAGAAGATCACATCTCATCTCCCTGGTCTCCCTTTCACCAAGATTTTTTTTTGTAATAGAGAGACAGATACAGGTGTTTTTCCCTTGGCTTGTACATACTTTCTGTTTTACTGTTATTTTTGTTATGTGTGAGTGTGAAATATTTTCATATTATATTATTTATAGTATTTTGGTTTATCGTTTGTTAATTATGCAGTTTCAGTTTAAATGTACTTACATCCTCTGTTTTCTGTTGGTGGTACACAAAGAGGCACAGCCACCATGATGTGATTAGTCCTGTGACCTCACTCAGGTGGTAGTGCATTGAGTTTAGTGAAGTGTTTGTAAGTATTGCATTTTCTTTGATTTTGATCTTCTGTCTTTTGACTATTTCTGCTTTCATTGTTGGATAATTCTATTGGATTGTATTTTGGGACTTTGCTTAATGGGATTGCCTTTTTGAGCAACTCCTTTTTGCTCTTTTTTGAGACATTTGTGATTTTTTTTTCTTTTGGATAAATATATTCATTTATAACGATTCATTGTTTGAATTGTGTTAATACGACCTGGGATTTTCACAGTTACTTTTTTTTTCTGGTTCCGTCTTTCGTATTTTAAAACTTCAAAGTATTCCTTAAACTTGCCAGTTCCCATGTATGAGCCTAGCTGAGCAGATGGGGAATAGTTGGGTTGGGATGAGCTTCTACTGGGCTGGCCCTTGAAGGTCCTGGGGCCTCATGTATAAATTTTTCAAACAAAAATGTTGCATACGACTGATTCCATGCTCACATTGCAATGTATAAAAAATAAACCTTGCCTAAAGCCACCCATATTCTCACGCCAGCTCATACCATTACGTACACACGTTTTCAGCTCGGTTTTGCAAATTGGCAACACCCAGCATCAAAGCAGTGCTACTGTTCCTGTCTGGTTTCCCTTTATTTTTTAGATTCACATCCCTGACAAGGCTTTATCAAATACACTGAAATTAACCTCATATCATTTTTTAGTTGAAGACTTCTGATTGTAATCAACCTGTAACAATATAATGGTGTACGGAATGGCCAAGCTATTCCAAATACCATAGCTGCTTTAGCATTGTTACTCTCAGTTAACCCACTGTATCTGAGTGTGATATCACAGCTATACAGCAGCTGATCGGAAAGTTCTATGGCAGATTGTGTCAAGAGCAGAGAGAATTATCGGGATAGAGTTTCTAGCACACGCTGCCTCAGCCATGTGCATTTGCCATTCAGAGCATTTCCTGTAAGGACCTCGTGGTTCAGAAGCAGTTTCATCCCAAGAGCTATAAGCACACTCAATCAGTCCATGAAGTGCTCCTGGTAGAACTGTTTGTACTTATATATAAGTATAATTATCTCACCGTAAACTTGCACTAAAGGTGTAATATTGTACAACCTGAGCCACTTATGCTTTCATATTGTATATTTTTCATTATTTTTTATTGTATTATTATTATTGTTGCTGTTTTACCATTTTGTAGGAAAATAAGTTTATGGAGGATTTACATATTAAATCTCATTGTACTATGCAATAACAATAAAGGAATTCAATTCAATTCAATAGAAGAGAGTGTGTATTTACAGATGATGACTGGCTTCTAAGTCGATTTAGATTTCCAAAAAGTTCCAAGATGAAATGCAGTATAGTATATATATTGCATTATACAGATACATTTTTAATAAATTTAAATAATGTATACTCTTAATAATTAAATGTACGGACATGGTGGACAGCGGTAGTGATGAACTGGCGGGGATTGTTTGGGGATTGTTCCTGCCTTGCGGTGTATGCTTGCTGGGACTGGCAATCCTGGAAGAATATCCAGAATGGAATAATTAAACATTTACTACAAAGATGTTTCAATGTTCCTGAAATGTTTTGAAGAATCTGCATTCTAGGCTTACAGATGGATTATGATTCATTAAAGTGCTGATTGTGTGGTGATTGGTTACTTGGAGAAAGAAAAGGAAAGACAGGAATTGGGGTTTCTGTGGTGGGCTGGCACCCTGCCCAGTGTTTGTTTCCTGCCTTGCACCCTGTGTTGGCTGGGATTGGCTCCAGTGGACCCCCGTGACCCTGTGGTTGGGATATAGCAGGTTGGATAATGGATGGATGGATGGAATTGGGGTTTAGTATGTTTTACAGAGACAGTACTGCTGCATTAAATTATTTTATTGAGGGTCGCGCAAGGCACAGCAAGCACCTTGCGGGAGGCAGGAACAATCTCTGAACTGGACGCCAGCTCGTCGCTACCACTGCACCAACGTGCCCCCATGTTTAATATATGCTTTAATTTCATCATCATGAAAATGATATCAAGTATACATCTTAGTATTTAAACTGTTCAGAGAGCTGTAATATCATGTATGTAATGTATTCTGTGTCCTGTCAGCATAAGATAAAGCTCATTTAAGAAGCATGTATTGATTCAAACACATAGAGTACATAGAAGAACACATGCAATACGAAGCATTTAGCATGCTGCTTTAGTTACAATGGGATTTGAGAAACTAGTAAATGATTTTAAGATGAAGTTTAGGATGTTCTACTTTAATGACAAAATAAACTATGTAGTTAAAGTGGAAATTTCTACCTTTTTTTCCACTGTGTCCCTGTATTTTTCTTTTCTCTCTACCCTAATATGATTCCATATGACACTCAGACGGTGAGCTACGACTCTCCTTTTCACAGTGACTTTGATATCTGACCACTTCTTTTTTATTTTGGGTACTGTGCGATTTTCTGAACTTGAACTTTCCAGTTTCTCCATCATTGTATGTCACTCGGTCAACTTTCTTTTGTTGTTTATACAACTGCTTAAACCAACAAATTGTAAATTTTTCCATGCCTCCACTTGGTATTTGCTGATATTTGTTTTTCCTGTGCTTTTGCCATTGTATTTTCACAAAATGATGAACTTAGGAGACTATTTATATTGATTTACATATACATGCATATTATGCTACAAAGAGGCATAATTCTGGGAGGAGTGCATATGCGTTACATTTTACTCTGACCAGAATTTATGTAGTGGAAGAACGTGGAAGTTGGCATACGCACAAATATATTCATCTGGATTTTGTTGTGCGTATATATATATATATATATATATATATATATATATATATATATATATATATATATATATATATATATATATACCAAAATACCCGCTTCAGGAGAAGTAGTGTGTTAAAGAAGCAATGAAAAGAAAAGGAAACATTTTGAAAATAACGTGACATGATTGTCAATGTAATTGTTTTGTCACTGTTGTGAGTGATGAGTGTTGTTGTCATATATATATATATATATATATATATATATATATATATATATATATATACACACACACACATAAACATATATATATATACATATCTATACATATACACATATATACATACATATATATCTACATATATACACATACATATACACACACACATAAATACACACATACATACATACACACACAAATACATATATATATATACATACACACACACATATATAAACATATATATACATATACATACATATCTACATATATACACCCACAGCTATTTCAGTATCAGTGCAATACGCTGCTTGTTAAAACGGATAACTCCGCTCTTACGTGCAAGTCTGCGTGGATATTATGAACTATCGTATTTGTTCAAGTTCTATTTAAATTTTAAATAGAAGGAATTTTTATTTAGTCGACAGAAATATCTTTGGTAGGAATGGTAAAACAGACAGGAATATTATTCGTGAATAAATCAACTCAAACCTTAAACAACTTATAATATTTTGCTCTCCATAAAAATTTATCCTGTCTAAATTATACAAGTTAGAAATAAAGTAAACATTAAAAGAACAAACATTCACATTTCTTTACTCTTATGTAATTTTATATAAAAATAAACTTAGATTTTAAATATCCCAAAAGATTTTGCTCTCCATAAAAATATATCCTGTCAAAATGATACAAATTCAAATATGAACATGCTGCATAACAAAACCTAGAAATATAAATGAAATGTGTTCCTTTCAGCAATAACAAATCAAATCATTCAGTTTCTTTGCTCATATGTCATTTTAGAGCTGGACGCCTGGCATCTTTTTTGGCCACAGGTTCGTTTATGTTTGGTGTGAGGTTCTGTGTTGTGGAGATTCTCAGGATGGATTGCAGGTGCTCATCAGTGAGGCGACTCCTGTGTGCTGTTTTGTTAGTCTTTATCACTGAGAAGAGCTTCTCACACAGATATGTGCTACCAAACATGCACAAGGTTCGAGCCGCATGTAGACGGACTTTTTTTGTTCTTCAAGTCACCAAAGCGCCGTGCAAACTCAGTGCGCTCAGTTTATCAGCAAAGTGCGATTTGGGAACACCGTAGTGACGACTTGGTTTAACATTACTTGGCAACAGGGAAAGTGGGGCAAATTGCACTGGTGCATTTGTGTCTCCCATAAAAGCAGCTTCACTTGAAATCACTTTGTGATTGTGCACGGGTAAAAACGTCCGCTGAAGTGTCAGATTCTTATTTAATTATGCTGCTTTCTGTATCTTCTGCATTGCATTCAGGTTAACCTGATGTTTTGTCTCATAGTGCCGTCTTAGATTAAATTCTGTAATTACAGCCACATTAGCTCCACAAATGAGACACACGGGTTCAGTAAACATATACTCAGCCTCCCATCGGTTTTTAAAGGCTCTATTTTCAGAATCAACTTTTCTCTTCAGCATCGTGTGAGCTAGCTTCGCAATAACTTGCAGCATCATAAGGTAGACTTGATTAACGCGTAAGTGTTGGCAAGGCAGCTGAAGCGCTGCATTATGGGATCTGTAGTTTATTGTGTTACCAGCGCTTCATATACCGGGCTTTAATAACAATAATACAGTATATAAAATGATCTCGGGCGGATATAATTACGCGCGGGCGGATGTGGCCCGCAGCCCTTGAGTTTGACACATATGGACTAAATAGAACTTGAAAATATATATTTTTCAAATGTGATCGCAATTCAGATAGAGTTGACGCAAGACTACAGCCTGCATGCCTCAATAAGTCATCCTTCCCTCGCTCTTACTTTTTTACCGTTCATCTAATGAATACACTGAGTATGGCTTTACCAAAACAATCATTGATGGCGAATAAAGTATCCATTATTCGAGTATGTAGATCGGGTTATATATATATACATATATATATACCCGCGTATCGCAGCGAGAAGTAGTGTGTTAAAAAAGCTAGAAAAGAAAAGGGAACATTTTAAAAATAACGTAACATGACTGTCAATATACAGTATTTGTTTTGTGAGTGTTACTGAGTGTTGCTGTCATCAAGGATTTGATTATCATTATTTCTTTCAATCAGGTTCGTATTTGTAGGATGTGTTGTGTTCAAGTTACATTCCGTGTTTGTCAATCGTTGTAAAGATGACAGGTTTCATTCATCGATTCGTTTCTTACTGCATCAATAAACAGCTCGTCTTCTTCTTTATCTGAGAC
Organism: Polypterus senegalus; assembly: GCF_016835505.1. Lineage (NCBI taxonomy): Eukaryota > Metazoa > Chordata > Cladistia > Polypteriformes > Polypteridae > Polypterus > Polypterus senegalus. The sequence goes on from NC_053157.1 coordinate 176,528,294, forward strand.
CTGACACACTGCATGCACGGGTTTTTTTACACTGTCTTCCTTTAGCGGGACATTGACTTTTTCCAACGTGTGCTTTGTTTTGGATTTATGAATATGCTTGTATGTATCAGACGCTTCATATTTTTGCTGCCTTTTCAATTGTGTAATTCGTTTTTGTTCAGCGCTCTTTGGAACTGTTGCTTTTTATCTGTGCACTGCGTCAGTTCACGTGAGCCGCTCGGTGTACATGCATCGAAGTTTCCCAGCTGTGCTGGTGCCATCTCGCTATGTCCATGGCTGTATTTAATGTTACCTTAGTCCTGGCACTTAAAACTTTCTCTCGCAGTTTCGCTGAGTTTGTACCAAACACCACCCTGACCATCTCATCTTCCTCTGCATAAGCACAGTCCTTAACCCGTGAATATTTAGTGGAGTTTGCTATTGGATTGCCGCTGACGGACGGCCTTATATGGGCAGGCACTAAATTACAAACGCCAGCGCAGCCTGTCTATGAACTTAATTTAAAGTGTAGGTTTACATCGTGCTTTGTTTCAAGTAGCAGAACTCATGAATATGGTTGTATATGTCACTTTCGCTCGCTTCTTATTGTTTCGCTGCCTTCTCAATTATATAATGCATGTTTTCTTCAGCGCTTTTTGAGGTCTTCCTGGTTTTCTATGTACTGCGTGATTACGTGGGAGGCGTGATGATGTCACACGAAACTCCCCCCCGGCGTTGAAGCTCATCTCCATTACAGTAAATGGAGAAAACTGCTTCCAGTTATGACCATTACGCGTAGAATTTCGATATAAAACCTGCCCAACTTTTGTAAGGAAGCTGTAAGGAATGAACCTGCCAAATTTCAGCCTTCCACCCACACGGGAAGTTGGAGAATTAGTGATGAGTCAGTGAGTGAGTGAGTGAGTGAGGGCTTTGCCTTTTATTAGTATATATATATATATATATATATATATGTATGTATATACATACATACATACACATTTTTGTATACATAAAAGAGCAGTGTCATGCTAGCACTGACACAACACTATGGTGGAAAGGTCACAGTCAGTGACAAAGGAAAATAAATAAATAAATCCTAACAGCCTCTTCCTTTCACACACAGTCCAAAGGATGGAGCATACTGACATTGCTTGGGCCTGAAGAACCTAACTGCTCCACCTAGCTGGCTACTTAACCAATATTGTTACTAGAAGTCAGGATTCATATATGAACCAGAGACAGAGAGAAAGAGATGAACTACAGAGCTCCACAAAAGAGGGCATCACTGAGACTTTGAACAGATATACTGTACGCAAAGTCCACGAATAATAGACTGTCAACTTTTTTTTTTTCCCAACTTTTTTAGTTTCATTAAATGGGGTACTGGCAAGTCCCCAGAATGCTATGTTCTTCCTGTTTTCTATTTTGCTTTACACCCAATATACTGTAGTATTATAATTTATAAGGGCCATTGAGTAAAATAGGTTACTATTTAGTCTAATGAAGAAGTTGAAGTAGATGTCAAGGCTAATTTATTCATTCAAAAATGTAAAATAAACTGCAACAGACTTCTTAGACAATCAAATTACTATTAATTTTTGAGAAGCAGAGTTGTTGACTTATAGCAAGAAACATAAGCCAAACAGTAGTAGCACTGCATTCACTCTTTTCAACCCTGCCTATTCCAAACCAGGATTGAATTGAGGCTATCTTTCAAGGTCATTAAAGGGCACACTTGAGCATCCACCATTGTCAACAACACACTAGGTCAATTTAGAGAAGGCAGACTAAGCCATTTAAGGCCAGTACTCAGAGAAAACCTTTCAGGGAGATTTCAAGGAAACACTGCCCAGCAGGCATTTGGATGGGAAACAATAGTACTCAAGCAGCTAACCACTAAGTTGCTTTGCTGACTGAGTAGTATGACTGTATATACTTAGATGTAGTGACTGTTATTTGTTTAGTCACCTTTGTAATTAAATTAAGAATCAGAATGGCAAATTTAACAAGGTCAGTTGATCATGTCCTACATTCTGAGAAGAAGCCATTGTTTCAGATAAGCAGAAGCCACATATGGTAATTTGAAAAGTAATCACAAATGGGTAGGTAGGAGACTGTGGTTCATCTCAGATTTCTATGATTTTTTTTGTATTACAGTTAATGAGAATAAAAGATAATTTCACATACTAAACTTATTTAATGAGTTAGAAATGGACCAACTATTAAAGATAAATATATAGTCTTCTGATCTGCTAACGGTGACAATTTGAAAGCCATAGGAACCGACGTGACTCCACAAATTACAGTTTAATATCAGAACAGTGAGATTAACAAAGCATTGGCAGAGCCCAGGTAATTACATACAGTGAAAGTATAACATGATTTATTGCCTTAGATCAGTAAAATCAGACTGGAAATAGATTTTCAGATTGGAGTATATCTTTGAGTATTGCTTGAGAAGACAAGGGGAATGTTCAACAAATAAAGGCTATTATTACAATCAAGAATATATAACAGAAGAGCTGTGAAGGTTAAAACCCTTCTGGTAACGGGCAGCTTAAAAGAAAAGAAAAGCTGTTTTTTGTCTTATAAACTGTTAACAGCTGAGTACTGCAAATATCTCTTAAACATTCTTTTTCTCTAAGACATCCTCCTCTTGTTACATGGGTCCAGTCAGAAGTCACCAAAGCGATTAGAGAGTCCTGCATTTAAGCCTTTTCTTTTCATAAACCGTTGAAAATAATGGCACTGTTGCTGAGGTCAGAGTAAACGATAATCAGATGAAGACAAAAGGTGAAAGAATCATTTCTCATAATTATAATCTCCTGTCCCCACAGAAAAAATAAAAGTTCCATTTATATCAGAATAATAATAGGGGTTGTCACATTCATAACCTGCTTCCAATTGTCATCTGTAAGCAAGAGGCTTATTCAGGGCATGCGTTACTCCTGGTGACAATAGCTATGCCTTCTAAGACACTGGCAGTCCTTCATTATAAAAGAAATCACTTTGTACTGAGTTATGTGGCGTATTTATCTATACAGGCAATTCTAGCCTAAATAAAGCCCATTTCTGTTTTAACGTAAGGCTTAGTAAGAAATGCATATAAATAAACTGCTGTTTGAAATGTTTAACATATTCTGTAATTTATTAGTAATGGCAATAAAAATTTCTTAACATACAGCGTTCAAAAACAGTATCAAACAAATTGTCATTAAAGCACACAGTTTACTTTAAAATATCTGATCTGGACACGTTTTTAAGTGTACCCATGCAGTATCAGTTACAGGATAAAGGTTTCTTTTCATTATTTGACCAGGTAATGATCTGCACTGTTTTCTTTTATTCTTATTTTCTGTGATAAAGGAAAATCCCCACTGTGCCAGACTGGATGTTGACACGCATGTCAGTTTAGCTGCCAGATTGCTTCCTTTACTATGGAGCCAAATGTCTGTCACCGAGATCTCAGTGGACTCAGAGGCTGGGGGTCTGCAGTTGCTATGTCTCTCCCTAGGCATTAAACCTCTGTCTAGACTGTCATTCCTCACTTGACAGCTCAGGTAGGTGATGTTATCATTTGATCAAACACTATTTCACCACTGGGGCCAGGTGCCATTCTTCAGGGAGGCCTGTTAAAGCTTTTGGAAGATGTATTTCTCATGTTTCACTTAACATTCTCTCACCTAGTGGTATTAAGAGAAAAATAAAAGCTGATAAGGTTTTCCCTGAGAACTACTTTTTTATTCCCCTTTAGGACTACAAAAGTGGAGATCTTTCAATAAATGTCAGAACCGACATTATAAATAACTTCCTCCTGTTTCTTATGTTTTGGTGTATGGACATAATTTCCTTTTCTTGGAAAGGAAAGGGATGCTATTAGGATTATTATAATTATTATTGTTATTATTGTTATTTAATGGTGTTTTTTAAATTATTTGTGAAAGAGGTATAACATTATCCAGTCTCATGATGACATACATTTTTTCTCTATTAAATTGCTGTTACATTAAAGGTTTTTCAGCATAACCTAAAAATTATGTTTTAGAGCTTCCATTCACTAATAATTTATGAAGTATATACTCTTAATTTAATTAGATGTTGTCTGATGTAATCACATTCAAATAGGGAAAGAGAAGCTTGTAATGAAAGGATCATTTAAAAATCCATACATCCATATTTCTGAGTGAAGTATTGAACGATAAGACAATTACAAGCTTAATTTTAAAAATGCAAGTCCTGATAGCAAACAATCATGGAATAAAAATGCGCTCACTCAAATTATTTTTCTTTGATTGTATGGTGTAAGCATATTTCATGAGATTTTTAGACTTATTTTTTTCTCAGTGTTTATTTTATTACTCTAAGTAAAATTGATTAGATAAAGAGTAGAGTTTTAATTAGGAGATGGAAATATATTAGTCAAAACTGTTGCAGGGCTCAGATATTAAAACTTGTTTTCATTTAGTGTTTCTAAGAAAAGGTCAAGCCCTCTTAGATAAAATGGATGCCTACACTTTCTAAATATTAAGCTTTCAAGCACTTTATGCAAGCCACTCTCACAAATTTTTAAACTATATGATGATGTCATGTCATAAGGTATCAGTTCTGTTCTACTCTGAGCTTCACTATAATACCTGTTTAAAATTTTACAAGAAATGTTGTTTTTAGTGTCATTTGAAAACAACATTAATGTAACATTCTTACATTAACTTAAAGTAGTTAAGAGTTGTAGAGCCTGAAGCCTATAATGGCAGCACCAACCACAAAGGAACCAACCTTAGACTTGACAACCATTTATCACAGAACAAATTCTGTCATGCAGGGTTTGCTGAAAAATCAGCATTCAATGTAACCTGCACACATCTGGAATGAAACTAAAAGAAAGCCCAGAGAAAATTCCTTCCATTCTTACAAACCTTAGCCCAAATTCTCACCAAGTGGAACTTATGTTTGCATTAGTCTGAGCTATTATCATTAATGGTTTATTTTAAAAATGGATGATTTTTTTTTTCCTTTCCAAATTCTACTTAATACATTTCTGAAATTCTGGGTCAATGGAACTACTATCATAAAGTAGAGATACAAATATTTCAATTTTAAAATAACAGATACACAGGGTTGTAAAAGTTTATATTTACAGTTCCTTTAATAAGTTATAAAGGTTACCATTTAAAGGTTCACTTTAACATCAGAGAGTTATTGATTATAGTATTGTACTTTTAAATCCAAAACAAATACCACTCTCTCCTGACTCAAGGATGTCAAAGTCAGGTCCTGGAGGTTTTTATTTCTAGCCACTTTCTCAGTTAGAAACCAGTTCCTACTGTTAATGGAACATACTTTATTTGCCATAAATGTAAATGGCTTGTTTTATCAGATTCAAAAACTGTTTTTTTTTTTGTTTTATTCCTCAACCAGTTGTTAAACAGTAATAAGATGCAAACCAAGCCAAGATGACTTCCTTAAACTCCATTCCTAGAGGGATACCATTAATTAGAAACCAGATTAACACAAAACAGTTTTTAATTTGATGGCTTCTCATTCTGCCACTCCAGACATACCCAAAACTGCTGATTGTCTTCTTTTCAAAATTTTTTCTGCAACCCTGGACACGGCATTAGTCTGATGCAGGGCCCACTCATACTTGCATATACAGTACATCAAAGCAAGGACAATATAGAATTACAATGGCAATTAACCTAACATGCAAATTCTTAGGATGTGGTAGGAAAACCTGTAGAAAACCTTAGAACCCATACAAACGTGTGAAAAGCATGCTAACTTCACAACTTTTGGGTGAGAGATGTAAATCCAGGAAATTGGATCCATACGGCAGCAGTGCTAAACTGTGCCCCCACTGTGCTACCCCTTTGTTTTACATGCACTGATTACAAGAAAGCAGAATAAACATAATGCCAAAATAATAAATACAGTAAACATAAAAGTACCTTGTTGAATTTATGAGGGGGAGTCAAGGTAAAGTTAGAAAATGGGATTTATTAGAAAATGGAACGAATGTAGTCACCAACCTACTCAATGCACTTGAGCCACCTGCTTGGATTCCAGCAGAATGAAAGGTTTTGTCTTCTCCTCGCAACCACTCATGCACTGCTTTCTTCACGTCATCATCTGTCTTGAATCAACAACCATCCAGATGTTTTTTAGCAGTCCAAAAAGGTGAAAATTACACAGTGCCAAATTTGGCGATTAAGGAGGATAAGGCAATACCTCAGTCTTCAGTTTCTCCAGACAAGCCTTGGTGTTCTTAGCAGTGTGTGGGCGAGCGGGCATTGTCTTGCAGCAAAAGGGATCCTTGAGACAGCAGTCCTTGCCACTTGGATCGAATAGCAAGCTTCACATTGGTCTCCAGCAAGTCACAGTAACTTGCACTAGTGTCTGTATTACCCCTTGGCATGTTGTGTTTGACAATAACTCAGGTGCATTTTCTAACTTTAGCTTGACTCCCCCTTGTAGTACCTCCCTTGAAATGTATACACATTTATGATTTATATATAATACTAGCCAAAGTACTCATCGCTGCCATGGTATATTTGTAGAATAGGTTTTGGAAAGTAAGTAAAGGTTTAAGTGCTTTTTAAGTGGTGACTCTGTTGTTATTGCCAGCTGTCTCATTTGTCTTCCACACTTCCACTCTATCAGTGTCTCTGCTCACACGAGTCAAGAATTTGTTCTTTTTGGGTCCAATTAGATTCTGGAATTGTGGTCACTCCCTGCTGGGTTGTAACCATGAAAGCTGTCATGTCTGACTCATCCCCTTATTTCAAAGTGTACAGTTTGTTTTGTTTAAATTATGAAGGTAAGCCGACACAGCAGGAGTTAAACAAAATCCCTTTGATTTTATTTTCTGTTGTGCTGCACATCCACTCTCAATTATGCTTCACCCAACACCCCCATACAAAAGTGCATGATACTCCTTTTTATATTACAGTAGGTAGATAGAAGCAGCATGTAGCATTGCCCAGGTAAGTAATGTTAAGTTCTGGTCAGTTTGTTGAGAAGGGTCCAACAGCAGAACCACAGCACGATACCAGCTATGCCAACATGGCGTCACTGCACATTCATACTACATGCTATCATGCTAACTACACTAACTTCTAACTTTAACTTACCCCAATCTTAACCATTCATACTTCATGCAAACTACACTAACTCCTAACTTTGATAAGGTATGTATGTTGCTACAGTTCTTCAGTTGGACCCTTGTTGACAAAATTACCACAACGTAACACTACTGACCCATGCAATGCTACATGCTGCTTGTATCTACTGTAATGTAAAAAGGGGTATCTTGCACTTTTGCAGATAGATTGACAACTTTCCATTTGTACGAAGATATAAAATAAGAGATTCTGACCTTTTTAGTGACTATAAATCTTGACTATAAATCTTAATTTTATTTAGCTATATGATATAAGGGTGGCCTCATTGATGAATAACAAGACCACTGATAAGTTATTAGTTGTCTGAATTTAGGATAATATAATTCTTGCTTTGACTTTCTTTCTCATACTGCTTACTATTGCAGTACAATTTCCTCATCAAGGCACTGTACAAAAGAAAGGGTTTGAGAGAACTTATTTGCCATTATTGTTAAGCTTGCTACTTACAACAACATTCCAATATTGTTTGATATGCCTGATATTTCTTCAAAATAAACAGGTTAAGGTGAAATAAAGTTTGTTTTTATCTCACTGAAAGAATGTGTGTTTACTGACATTAGCAGTCACCGAGGGGGTTAGATGTCTCTTTCCAAGCTTATCCCAGGACATACAAGGATGCAAAGCGATGCCTTTGAGCAGAGTTCACTCTGGTGGAAAACTGGGTGAAGCCTAAGAAAATGTGAATGACTGTACGCCATAGACCGAGATGCCCCAGACGACTGTCACTGTTGAGGTTCCCTGGGATAAGTTTTGCAGGGTATGCATTTAGCACAAGGTTAATTTATTATTATCAGATAATGTATAATTTAAGGTCATTTCTTGTCCACTGTCATGCATGTGCATCAGATGGTCACCTTCTAGGGCACATCTGAGGTAAACACTATCACCCTGGAACATCAGGGGGTGCGATCACTGACTCTTCTTTCACTCATATCTCCTAGAAGACATCCATTGAGGGTAACTGACCCCACCCTTTCTGGTCCACAAGCTATAAAAGCAAGTCACTCCTAGATGGAGGCTTCTCATTTGGGACATGAGCCACCCATGCTACGGTGCCTGTCTGGTCTACAGAGCTTCAAAAATACAGCCTACAGCTACAGTTTTCTTTTGTTTATTTACTGTGCCATCAAGCACATTTAATTTGAGCCATCTTAATATTTTGAGTAAACAGGGTGGCCGGGTTGGCACCCCAGCATTTCATTTTGACTCCTAATTTACCTTTTACTGACAACACCACTAATACTAAAAGAACCTAAAGGGCTTATATAATATCATTTGTGAAAAAGTAACATAGACATAGAAGGTAGAACTAATTCACTATCCTACATTTAGTGATGATTCATGATAAAAAACGAGTACACAGGAGAAGTACTTACTGTAGAAAAGTATAGCCACTTACCCATTTTCCTCTTCTCTCCCCACAACACAGGAAAAATCCAAAGAGATGACTAGCAGCTCTAACTCTGACCGTGCTTCTTCCCATTTAATGCCTTAAATACTCTTTGCCACAAAAAACTAGTAATCTTTGTAACTAACTTGCTGGAGGGAGCGCTGGTCAACATTTTTCCTGCACATTTTCCCAACTCTGCCTGCTGCGTGGGAGTTATCTGTAGTGCCCTAGTAGATCGCTTAGATTGCATAATTGTCCTTTATTGTTACAGTGTTTTTTTTTTCCAAATTACTCTATCATATCTTCAAAATACTACAAATTAGAGAATCAGTTCCTCACTTGCTTTCAGATTATCAGATAAATGACTAGTGTTTCACAAGTAAAAGAACATACAATGTTACATCTAGAACCTGAACCTCCAGAAAGATTGGACACAGACTTCTGATCAAAGATAACATAGTTAGTGCAACCAACCTGAGACTGATTTCAACATTATATAAAAAATAAAATAAACATGCATTCTGATTACTTTTAATTGATACACCTTTATTAATATTGCAAAATTGTTATTTTTATTATCTGTCAATCCATTATTATTCATAATCTTGGGTACAGCAATTATCCTACCATCAGGTAACTCATTTTAATTTTAAATTTAATTTTTTCTTGAAATATTTCTCCATAAATTAACAATCATCATGATTGCCTTGAAAGACGCTGAAGTCTAAGGTATTTTTCCTTAATTTCTTGTGTACTGTAGCCTCAAGTGAGATTTTCTTATACAATATTCTCTATGTACAATGCTGGCTAATCTTGAATGCAAATGGAAATCGATAAATGTACATTTAAAATTCTGATTAATACCAAATAGGTAGCTGTTTTTTATTGGTATAATTCACCTTTTCTGTCAGAAAAAATGCAGATGCTTTTCCTTTCCTTAATTCTTGGCATTGTAGATGTCAAGTTTAAGTGATTAGTCATTTCTCGGCTTTACTTCATTAGACAGCTTCATGATAAAACACCAATACTGTATACAGAATGGCATATTTCTGAAGGGAAAGGAGAAAAAGGCCAAGTTAATGTTATGTTAGGATTATAACAACAAACTAGATGAAGGGGATAGGTGCTGCCTCAAAGTGACACTGAATTAGATTACACTGGTTTGAGAATGTTATGTTATGTTATTTTATTTTATCTACTATATAATAAAACATCAAGTTCTGTGTTTGTAGTCCCTCAGAACAATCTGATTAGTTAGTTTCACTTTGGTGTGATTGGTCAGTTTGGCTTGGGTGATGCAACAAAAAAGGAAGTGTGAGCGTGAGACTCATGAGGGGGAGTAAAGGCGCACGTTGAGGGAGTTGCCTTCAAAAATTGAAAGAATAAAATTGGACTGGAGGTTAGAAAAGCTCTTCGAAAATAATGATAGAGTCTGAGAAGCAAGCTTTAAGGGAACCTGCTCATAAAAGGGAGCTCTAATGAAGGGTCATTCAGACACATGATAATATAGAGGAAAGGTGCTAAAAGTACACATAAGGATAGATAGAGATAGCATTTTTTTTAATTATTCCATTAACTGTCTTCAACAGGTACTATGGCTAGTGTTAAATAAATTACCTGCCCTGCTGACCACTGACCTGATTCACCATTCAGGGGTGGTTCCCTCCTCATTCCTGATGTTGTTAGTATAATGGAAAAGCGGTTTTAAAAAAATGATGGATAGAAAGAATGTTATTTTACACAACCAGTTCATGCAAATACAGTTTTTGATTAATATAATGGAAATATTTTGTTCCACATTAATCGATTATACTAATGGAAAAGTATGTATACATAGTGATACATGTAATGGCAATTCTAAATAGGTCCATTATAAGATTGTAATGGTTGCACACATTAGTGTGACCTGGGATAGACTTATTTGTCCATTAAGACTATATACTTTTTCGGAGGTAGCAGTAAAAATCGTGATGCAGGAAATGCATTGTTCAAATTAATAAATGCACAATCTAATTTAAAAGGAAACTCCCACTTCATATGTAAAGAATGAAAAAGCAAAGCTTTTAAATTATGGTAACCCTAAATGGAACTCCCATCTAGTCAACGTATTCACATTTATGGATATCGTAAATTAGAAGAGACATATCCTAATGATAAACATTTTAATAGTATTCCTGTACAAGGTACTGTCATTGCTACATTAAGTTAAAAGTCATATGCAACTTTTGCAGGCTTGGTCTTTTTATAGGCTCCTCTGCAGATGATACTGATGCTGCTCATTTGCTTGGTAGAATGCCATCTCATACTGTTGGTGACTCATTACCAGGATGATGCAACTAGTCAGTGGTGTTACAGTATCAACAAATTGTGATAACTTCAAAAATACTACTGTTAAAGTTCTGATACATCCTAATATTGATGTAAGCTCCTCTTTCTCATCTACTGCCTTCTTGTACGATGTTTTGTCTTCTGAATTTTACTGCTGACTTACAATGCTCATGATTCTTTGACACCAGGTTTCTCCCTATTCCAAAGACTTACTATGACATGCATCCCCACCTGTTTGTAGATTTGTGTCACCTACTCTATGGGGCACAGTCTCATCGATTTTTTGTTAAGCACCATTAGTGGTCACAATCCAGGAAAAATGACTCTTGCAGCAGCACAAAGTTGTGCTATGGAAGGAAGTGTAGCTAGATGGTTTGGCTCTGAATGAGGAGCTCTGCAACTCTTATCAAACCTCTAAGCGCTACCATGTGTACAACCTGGGGTTACTTAATTCTGTGGAGAAGGATGTCTGTTTAAGTCTGTGTGTGTCGTGGCATTTATGGAAAAGCACATATATGCAGGTTGCAAAAGAGGAGCTGAAAGAGAGTTAAGGTCCTGGAGGAAGTTCAGGAAGTTGCCTGCAGTGTGGCGTACATTCATGTATGCTCACAGGCATGTACACTCACACACATTAATAAAGACTTTGGGGAAACAGAGGGTCTTCCACCGAGAAAGAGGCTGCATGGGTCGTTGCAACAGTATCACAAATTTCATGTGCCAGGTTGACGTGAGTTAATGATTCTTCATGTAAGTAGGCCTGGCAAAGAAAACCCCAGCAAGGGTTCTCTTTTTTACATTAGGTGTTGAAGAAAGAACTGCATGGGATTGTAGTACAGAATTTCTTATTAGCATTCTTGTGCGTATATACAAGCTCCTTCCTCTGTGATGCAATGCTGGGTTGAATTCTGACCCAGTTCTTTGGGTCATGCCCATTTTTATGGTGGCTCTACCAGAAGGGACATAGCAAGTTTGGGCGGAATCTGGAGAAAGGTAGGCAACTTCCTCGGACTTTGGATCTGGAACGAAGTAAAGGAGAAGACATTGTAAGTTGCAGGTCCCCTTTTGTCCCAGGGTGCTATTGATTATCTTGGCTGAGTTTGTAAGGTGGTCTCCAGGTACACATGTATGAAAACCAGTATCAGGCACTCGAGCTCCCCAAACACCCAACACAAGCAGGCTTGGACACAAGCACAAGAGAGTTTATTAATGGGAAACCCTTCTCTCTAAGTGTTTTCCACAGCACCAAGCACAAGTACAGCAATAAAACACAGCAATACTTTCTCTTTCTCTCTTCTCCTCTTAATCACTGCCACCACCACTCCGCTATGCTAGCTTCATCCACCTTCCCACCCAAATGGCATCAGGCTTCTTTTATATTGCATCTGGGAGTACTTCTGGTGGCCTGTTAACATGGTCTGGAAGCACTTCCGGGTGAGGCGTAAGCCCAACAAAGTAGGGCTCTGCGTTCCCTGTAGCATCCCCTGGCAGCACCCACACAATCCAAACAGGACTTCAAACCTCAACTCCCAGCATGCCCTGAGGGAATCCAAGGCACCATTGCAATCCAGGGTGGCTGCCATCTAACAATTTGTGGGACATCGTGCCCTGCACATGCTATCTCCACTGGACTTTCCATTAAGAAGGGGTCCTTGTCCCGCCATCAACCCCAATAAATATAGTATATATACACAGTAGAGTTTTTTCTACTGATTTTTTCTTGTGTTTATCTGCTGGTGTCATTTTTCACTTTTTCTATTCTTTTTCTTTTTTCTGTCCTCTTGTTTAGTGTTAATTTGGTTAGCCAATTCAATGAGTTTAGTGAGTCATTTTAGAACGAGTAGGTTAATGTTTATTTAGTTAGTTTTGTAGTTAACAAGGTCAGTATCATTTTGTTTAGTGGCTGCAAGAATGAATTTAGTAAGTTTAGTTAAGTTTAGGGTTAGTTCAACTAGTAATTAGTGAGGTTACTGTATTTAGCTTTTTTATTAGTTAGCATTTGGAATAACTTTATTTCTTAAATTTAGTTAGTTTTTCCTGTAGCCCCATATCAATATGCCAGTAAGAAAATGGACAAATGAACTGAATTGAAGTGAATTTTTGTTGATTTAATTAGTTTAATTAGTGTTAGTTTTGTTAGGATCTAAAGCAGCATATGTAGTGAGTGTAGATATCATTAGTTTAGTTAGAGATTATAATAATTATTAGGCAGCGCCTATTTAATAGATTCAGCTTGGAGTTTTATGTATCTGTGTTCAGTGAAGAGCTCTCTTTATTTTGATCAGAGCTTATCACATTGATTCATTGCTGGGTTCTGTCTGTTGATTACAAAATCTCACATGTACTCCAGTTGTATTTAACACTTATATAGGAGCATATTTATATGTCTAGTGGCTATGAGGATTTAAGCAATGTCATTTCACTCTACAAAATAAGGTAGTTTCATGTAAAAAAAAGCAAATATAAAAAACAATTTGTCAAAAGCTTCAAGTTAAAAACACTTTTTAACTTTTGCGTTTATGCAGATATCTCAGAAAATAACACATGTCAACATGTATACTTTATAAAAACTAATTTTAGGCCATTCTCTCAGTTTCAGAATGTAAAGGTGACTACTCAAAGAAAGAATAAAGATCAGCAGTCATATTGTAGCTTACTTACTGACAGGGTAGCATGTTGGCTGAGTCAGGATTTCATACATTTTAAAAAGGTAGAGTGCCTATTTTTGAAGTGAAAAGTGTACCCTGGTGAGCAATGACTATGGTTCAGAGAATTTAGCCTACATGGAGGTTAAAGATGCAGACATAAAAAGTCAAAGTATGACTTAGAGACAGCAGAGCTGTCAGCTTTCTAGCTGAATTTTTATGAAAGTAATATCCAGTTTGAAGAAATGGCAAGGCAGCTGATTGACTGGCTTCATGGACAATAGTATGCCTTTATAGAGGTAGTGAGAAAAGATTCAGTGTGCACAGTGAAGCATTGAACTAATCGCACTCCATGTCCTGCCAAGAGGTTGTGCCTTTGTGTTACGATAAGCCCAGAGGGGGGAACCTAACCTACAACTCTGCTTCAGCTCAAAACAAGAAAATTCCTTTCTTCCCTAAGGCAGAGTAAAAAAAAATTCCCACTGCCAACAAGAAGCTGTTTTACATAGGCCAAACATTTATATTTAGTTTAATGTTTATAAATTTAATGAACTTTATTGTCTCTGCTGTTCTTGTCAAGTTTTTTAATAGTATTCTCAAAATGTTAAATCTCATATATCTGACAGATTATAATATTTATAGTCATTGTGTGACATGTATTGTAACTATTGTGCATATATTTGGCCTGCCACCTACATTCAGAGAATTCAACTCCACATGTATATAGTACACAGCATAAAGACAATATTCTTTCTTATTTGGAAGGCACAAAATTAACAACCTAACTTTTTATGTTTAATGAAATGCCACAATTAAAAAAAGCAGATAAAAAATTGTTTCACAACAAGCACCATTGAAACAATAACATTTAGAGAGTTAGTCGTGTTTTCCTAGTAAATTTGACCTTGTAAATGCTTTATTAGGCCACTCGTTTGCTTTTTACTTTTAAAAATTGTTCATGACACCTCATTTCTCATATTTATTTTGCATTTTGAACTTTATTATGCACAGAGATGTAGAGTAGCAAGCTACAATTTGCAGTTATTTGTTTTATTCTGGAAGCACTGGGTATAAAGAAGAACCTAGCCAGTCAATGAATCAGAATCACATTTAATGGCCAAGTATGCTCACATACAAGAAAATTGGCTCAGTTTTCTTGATGACTCTTTAACTATAGTGACATGACATACAGTGCATACACACAACTGATAAGTACACACCTATGAGAAATACAAGACAAACAATGTAAACACTTGCATACAAAGTCTAAGGCAGTGTTGGAAATACCGAAATATAAACTTTAAAGGATGACATGGAAGGACGGGCGTCCTGCCCATGATGGAGCAAGGTTCCTTTACCTGAAAGGGAGGCCAGCCCTTCAGAAGCACAAGAAGAAGGGCAGTGTGTTTCCTGCCTCAGACAGGAAGTTGGCAGAAGATGTCAGTCTGGAAGTGGCTAGGCAGGTGTCCCAGCTGAGTTGGATCAAGGAACAATACCTGGCCGGAAGGTCAGTGTGATTGAAGGACTGGGGTGGGGAACAACAGGTCAGGACTACCATACATACTCTCCCGAAACATTAAGCAGCAGCATCCCTGGGCGGCACTACCAGTATGGTCACCCAGAAGGCATGCTGGAAACTGTACTTCTCAAATGAAAGAAGTCACTCAACCTCATGCAGGTATGTTGGAGTCAGTTGATGAGCTGAACAACACTTGCTTGGGAGGAGTAGAGGATTAAACAAGAGAGAAAAAGAGAATTGTGCTAGAATTTGTGCTTGAGGATAACCTGGAGAGGTATTTTGTAAAAACAAACCTTTTTATTGAACTTGTAAATTGTGTAGTTGTGGATCTGTTTGGGGTGCAGCAATGCCCCCTACTGGTCACAATGCACGTTAGCTGTATGCAAGAATATTGCAAGATATTGTGAATGGGGCTGGGGCTGCCCAGACTGAGCAAGGACAGATGAATTAACCATTTGTGAGCTTGATGGCCTGTGGAAAGAAACTGAACTTATATTTGCTTGATTTGGCATATTTTAGTCTATAATGCCTGGTGTAACAAATTTAGCCAAGAGACATCAAAGGTTTGGGGCAGCCACCCATATAATATGCCCTGGCTACAAATGGGTATTATTTTTGAGTTGTGTTAAGGTTGAAGTCCTAAACAGAACTGACTTGAGTGGGAAAATATGGCGGCTTTAAAGGCCATGACAGGAAGTGACATCATTAATGGCGCCAGTACCGGAAGTGACACCTTCGTGACCAGAAATTACATCTTCAGTGGTGCTGATACCGAAAGTGACGTCATCAATAGCGCCAGGACCTAGTAGGATTTCCTGTGGATGGCCTGCAGAGGATTGAGAGAGAAAGTTAGTGCAGCTCACCACCCCCTGGTCTGGTGTGGTACTACTATTATTCAAGCTCTCTAGCCCCCTCCCAATCGCACGTGTGTTACACTGGTAGATGGGAGACCTTCAAACACACTATGGCCTAGATATGAAGGGACAGTGATTATTTTCCCTGGCTGCTAACTGACTTTAGAATATTACAGGTCCTGTAAGGCAGGAAGACTGGTGCCAGTGATCTTTCCAGCAGAACTGACTATTCCCTGTAGCCTGTTCTTGTCATGTTTAGGATCAGCTTAGAACAAACTCAGTGATTGCTGTGTTTAAGTAAATCCACGGCTCCTGTGGTAGATAGAACTACCTTAGCTGTCACAGAAAGTACTGCTGCTGTGCCTTTTTATTATGGAGTTTATGTTCTTTATTCATGTCAAAAATCCACATGATTACAGAGCCTAAAAATGTCCACTGCTGTGTTTTTTTCATTACTGAGTCTACGTTGTTATTCCATGTCAAGTCCTGCCGAATCACAGAGCCCTAAAACAGTAAGGTTTCCACAATTGACACCTTACTGTTAAATATGGAGAATGGTAAGGTCCACTGTCATCTCTACAGTTTTGTGTGTGTTTAGTTCCAGATTGTCCTCTGCACACCAAAGGACCAGCTGCTCAACCTCCCTCCTGTATACAGACTCATCACCATTACTGATGATTCCAATGATGGTTGTGTCATCCACAGGAGTTTTTCCGAGGGGTCCTTAGAGGTGCAATCATTAGTACAGAAGAAGAAGAGCAGCAGGGAGAATACACATCCCTGGGGAACACCACTGTTGATTGTATGTCAGCTAGAAATAAGTTTCCTCCAGTTTCACCAGCTGTTACCTATTTATCAGGAAACTGACATGTTGAGGCAGGGACAGAAAGCTGGGTGAGTTTAGAGTGGAGGACTTCAGCCGTAATTGTATTAAATGCCGAGCTGGAGTCCAGAAACAAAATCCTTGTGTAGGTCCCTGGGTTGTCAAGATATTGCAGGATGTAGTGCAGACTCATATTGACTGCATCATCCTCTGACCAGTTTGCTTAGTAGGCAGACAGAAGGGTTTTCAAAAGGAGAACTTTGATGAACTCCAGGCAAACTAACACCAGTGTCTCAAAGGTTTGCATCATGACAGATGTAAGCAACAGGGCTGTAATTGTTTTTTCCTGTAATGTACAATTTATTTTTGATTGTAATGATTGTGGCTTGTTTGAAACATAAGGGAACTTCACACAGCGCTGATGGCTTGTAGAAGATCTGGGTAAAGACAAAGAGCACATTAAAATAACACAATCACAATCATTTGCACAGAAAACATTTATTACCTCAAGTAAACCTAAATATCTTTAGTATGAGGGAGGAAACTACAGAATGTAAAAAACGTACACAGACAGTGCCCAAATTGGGAATTGAATTTAGATTTCTGGAGCTATTAGAGGGCAGAGTACATTCCATCAACTTAATACTGAAACTATATTTATTACAGTAACTGTTGATTGTCTTGAGAATTTGACATAAAAGCAATCATTACAGTTAGGTTAAATGCAACCATTCCTTACCTTTCCATCCTGTTCAAAGCCAATCACACAGCTCTGATCTCTCCCATTATTACTATTTCGACCAGTAAACATATTTACTTTTAGTTTATAGTTGAATTAATTTATACACAAACACATATGCTAGCACTACATTTTGTCATCAAAATATTATCATTTGGTATTTATACTGGGGGAAATGAATATTTTCACGATTATATAGAAACTTGTTATAATGAACTGAAAGCATACCAAGATGTCAGTGATAAATTATTATATGATTTGGTTTAAATTCAATTAAAGCATGTGGACATGTTGGACCTGGACACCGACAGACTGACACAGAAAGACTTAAATCACACACGTTTATTTATAACCCTTACCCCCAAGACAACACACAATGTGCAAATCACCACAGACACAGTCTCTCTTGACTCCTTACTGCTTCTTCTGCTGCCTCCAACTCCTCATTGGCAAGCTCCATCCTTCTTCCACTCAACCCCAGCTCCTTGATTGGAGTAAAGTGGCCTCTTTTATCTAGTCCCCAGATGTGTCACAAGTGCTCCCTGATTAACATCTGGCAGCACTTCCGGGTGCGGCAGAAGCACGCAAAGGAATTCAGTTCTCCATCCGGCAGCACTCCAGAGTGTATTACAGGTCCGTTGGCCACAGTGGAGCATAGGGTTGAATCCCCCATCTCAGTGGCCCCCTTACAACCCAGGGGTGCTGCCCCCTTGTGGCCCAGGGAAAACACTGCTCTTCTTCTGGTACTTCCGTACTTCCGGCATCCCGGTGGGGCAAGGTCCCTGGACATTTGTCACAAGCAGAATAACAGATAGTTGCATGACTGATATTTGCAATCCATTTGGCACATAAAAAGTAACTAAACAGCTTGTGATGAACAAGTGTGACAGTAGATGGCGCTATATCAGCGCTTAACCCGACACAGACAGATGCAGGATGCACACTTTCAAAAGCACACCTGATTTTATTTTCTTTTGTTTCCTTGTGGGAAACATTTTCCCCGTCTCCCACAAGCACAACAACACAGTCCAAAGCACAAACCACTGCACAATAATTTCCTACTCTTCTTTTCTCCTCCTCTGCAAGCTTTGTCTCCCTCCTCCCAACTCTGGCTCTCTGAGTGGAGTGAGGCGGCCCCTTTTTGTAATGCACCAACATGTACTCCAAGTGCTCCCTGATGACCTTCTTGTGTGGCAGAAGTGCTGTATGGGCACCCAGAAGCACTCTGGGTGTACTTGATTCCTGGTCCGGCAGTACTTCCTGGTGTGGCGGAAGCGCCGCATACCATGGCTTCTGAACCATCCAGGAATCAACTGGCGGTGGCCATGGGTCCCCACAAGGTTGAGCTTCCCAGCTCTGTGGTTCACATGCAATCCCAGTGGGGCAAGGTCCCCGGCTGTTTATCACACAAGCTATGAGTTAAGTTACATTTATAAATTTATGCTTTTGCTCTTTAAAAAGGTTTACCAATAATATGCAAATACATTTTGTTATATTTTTGGCTGATATGGCTGCATGGAATAGTTACAAGTGTACAAATAAAAATCTAGGTAGTTTGGCAGAATGGACTGTAAACTAAAAAATTGTCAGTTCAACACTCTCAACTCATTTACAGTAAGTTGCTCTGATTTAGAAATATTGAAACACCTGTAAAATCTCTTGGTATGATTTTAAATGTACTAAAAAATATACACAATGTATTAGCTTGGTAAATAGAAATTTTCTGAGAAAAAACAAAAAACAATTCTTTTACTCTACTTCCAAAACTAATTACTAACTGTTCCCATATCTCAGGTAATAGGAAGCATAATCTGAATATTAATTGCAAAAGGTTTGTTAATATTTAAAAAAATAAAACAAAAAAAGCAAAAAACACAAGCCAAATGCAATGTTATGTAGTTTTTTAAAGACTAGATTTATTACACCTTACTTTACCATCTGTCATAAAGGACAGTTTCCTGAATTCCTCTGTGGATGAGCTGCTATTTGCATTAGTAGTAGTATCATTGTCGTGTGTACAGTTAAATTCTTACTTGCATGTGGATATAGCGGGTTGGATAATGTATTGATGGATGGATTTCTGAACAGAACATGACATGTAGTATAATATGAAATATATTTTTGAAAGAAAGTAAGCATCAAGACATACTCATTTTTAATAAAATTCAGTATCATAATTTTCTTTATCTCAGAAGCAAAACTCAGTAAACACTTAACACTATGAATATGTAGAAGCAATAGAAACACTGTTAAGTACGTCTGTTTAAAAAGGGATATTTGAATATAATGTAAATTTATTTGTTTTTACCCACATTTGACTGATAGGTCGTCTCTAATTATAATTCACATTTTGAAGTACGGTAGCTATTTTAGATAAGGAAGAGAGAATTTATGAGGTAAACAAGACATATGTTTCCAGGTAATATAGTTATACTCACTGACCCTGGTGCCGGAAACTAGCAAAGTATTGCATGTTGATTAGCACATGCAAGCAAGAATTTCACTATGCTCTATACATTTAACAATATTGATTCTATGAATGTCTGTGGAAAACAAATTAAATAACACACAATTTAATTAGACAAGGCCAAATAACCAGTTCATAGCTGTGTGATGCGGGAGGAAATCAAATTCCCTGAGAAAGTCCTTGGAAACAAAATGAAACATCCACGCAAACACTACCCAGTTCCCCAGATTACCTGTGAACATCTATATACAGCCATTTTTCCTTTCCTTTAACAAATATTACACTTGCTGCACTTAATCAGGCTGGCTGTTTTTCACCCACTACCCCAGGCTACAACATTTTTTCCAGTGTGAATTACTTACTCTAAAAACAGTGCTTTCATTGATCCATCTAGTGCCGCCAGTCACCCAGACCTCTTGGTTCATTCACCTTTGCTCCACCCGAGCGCAGTGCTGTTGTTTTCTAATCACTTCTCTGATTGCCCTTAGATTTCAGTGTCTTTAGATTTTCCCTTCTCAACAGATCCTGTCTTCAAGTACATTTTGCATCTGCTGTGGCCGTTGAACTGAAGCAGTCATAAAGGGATTCCTTTTTTATCAAATGCAACTAATCAGCTGTGTTCACAACGCTCCTTCAGCATTACAAGAAGAAAATGGCGACTCATTTAGGGATCTCTTGACCTACGAAGCCATGCCAGTCAACACCAGCTGAATGGTCCCTTGTGCACATGTCTGTCATGCTGTGTGATGAAAAGAATTCATTCCTGTGCTGCCTTCTTTGTTTCTGTCTGCACTTGATATCCTTTCCTCAGACGGGTTGCCCTGCAAGTTTTTTTATTCATCCGTTCTGCAAGCTTTTGAGTTCTATTCACTGAGCCATTAGCACCTGTTTATTTCTTTTATTCCCTGAAGTTTCTCGAGTGCTTTTGTGGTCCTCTTGGAGTCCCATCTCAACTAGGCCTAACATTACCCCCGGCCATTGGGGTACTCCATGCAGCACTGTTGTCGCTCTGAAAGGATCTTTTGTCTTGGCTTCATTCCCTTTAAATTAGCTTTATCTGTTGCTTTTGGAAATGTTTCTTCTTAATATTTTTTACTGTTGCTATACTGCCTCAACTAAACTAATTCAAAGGTCAACAACCTCACTCTTTTATACCCTTCTGGATTGTTTTTTTAGTGGTATATACATTTTTTTCTCAGGGCTATTGGACAGCTCTAACAAAATACTAACAAAAAATGAATTTCCCCTTGGGATTAAAAAAGTATCTATCTATCTAATCTATCTAAATAATAGCATAACTAAAGCATTTAGCAAGTAGGGCATTTAAAGTGTCCGTAGATGTCTTTATGATTTTTATAGGTGTAGTAATTCTTTAATGTGTTTTAATGTTCTATCACTAATCCCTTTTAGAAGTTATATTTTTATTTGTGATAAAATGCACAAATTCTTGTATGTGGAGGTGTGAGGTAAATATTTCAAAAACTACCATATCAGCAGATTTACTTAACAGCTTGCAAGGGTCCTTGTGGAAAGCGTGCTATGCTGGCTTCTCTTCTTGTAGTATTTGACACCATTGTCATTCTAATGCTTGCATCCTGTTTCACATTTTCTTCTGTCTCTACCCCCAAGTTCTGGCAGAATTTCATTGAACCTACTCTCAAATCTGTATCATTTCAAACATGACTGCTAGGTGTAAAATAATTTGAACAGCGCTGCCTGCACAATATCCACATGCTGCTCCCAGCACTTTTAAAATTACTATGGGCTGGCCCATACCTTTTTTGTTTGCCTCTAGCGTCCTTTTCACACAACATCTCAGCCAGGTGCTTCTCTGAAATAACTATTGCACTATTTTTTTTCACATCAAGTAATATCATTGCCTTAGCCTTTGAACTTAAACTGCACCCCAGTCTATCTTATGCTCATTATTTACTGAAGGAACATATTTAAGGCTTTCTGCAGAGCTCCTTGTTCAAATGATATATTTATAAATCTGCCATATACTCTTTATGGCATCCCATGAGGTGCCCACTAAGAAGACTCTGCATTCTGCCCCCACTGTTGTCTGAAAGCACAGAACAAATTTCAGCGCTGATACATCAGTTGCGATTCCCAAATTATTCATGTGCTTTTCATCTGACTTTTGCTTCTGTTCAAAAATGTGGTTGTTTATGTGATAATAGGCAGCCCAACAGGCTCTCCACATACCCAATATTATATTCTCCATTAGGATTTTCTGGCTCGCATTTTTGTTAACTTATTGATTTGTTACAATAAAAACACTGTGAAATGCTATGCTACTAAAGCAAAGTGCATTATGTGTTCTGTTTTCTTCTGTTTTGATAGGACGATCCTCTAGGTAAATACTTGATAGTTGAAAGCTTAGGCACGTTGGGTAGTTTCAATATTTTAATGCTTTCTGGTTCAAATCAGATGGTTCTTTCAATAAAATTTCACACAGCATAAAGGCTAATAATTAACTACCACTCATTTCTAAAATACCTTTGAAAGTGGCTTCTGTCTCAAGGCACCCTGTTTCTTGATGTAATGGCAAATAACAAATGCATTGTCAATCAATTCATTTTGAAGCTCACTCAATCCATTTAGAATATTACATGGAGCAGCAGTCTGTCCTGGCAGCATTGCGTGCACAGCATAAAGTTGAAATTCAAGTTTATTGACATGTGTACGTAGAACAATGAAATAGTTACTTGCATATCTTCCACAATCACTACACTCCTAAAAATAATAGTTCTTTAATGGCATTTTATGGTTCTTCACTGGTTTGTGTGGTTCATCATAAAATATATATTGCTGGACAAAGCATCATTTCATTCTGGGAAGTGTTCTTTGCATATGAAGTTGGTTCTCTGAAAACATTCCTAATACTTAGAAAGAAAGCTCACATCTTTAATGTTTGGTAGGCTACTTACGAGGATGCTGACAGATCAAGAAAGCTTGAACGTAGCCTGTGGTATTGTAAGCAAAAAGTTCTTTTAAAATCACAAGCCATGGAGACTTTACAAATCTGTTATCTATTCATGGTTATTTATTGTATGGAGCCTGGGATCTAAATAAATAAATGTACTTTCTGGAGCCTTCATGTGAGATGGTTAGACAATGAACCAAAAATGATTCCCTTATGTCACTGCTCAGAAGAACCACTCTGACTCCTTTATTTTTAGGAGTGTAATACAATACAAAAGTAGAGACAAGGAAAATAAACTCAGATAATAAATACAACATCATACATTAAATGCAACATCAGTTGATACAGAAAAGGAAAACCCAAGCAGTTAACAGTGTGAGTGGATACTGAGTAACCTAATGACATGTAGATGAAAACTGTCCCTAAATCTAGCAGTGTGCATGCTAATGGTGCCATAAGGAGGTGAAAGAAAAAGACTGTGTAGGATGGCAGAAGTCTTTAATAATACGGCTCCATGTGATGTATTTAAAGAATGTCCTGAACAGAAGAGAGCTGCCCTTCAGTAATATTCTGTTGTAATGTCACTGCTCTCCTGTATTACTTTGTGGTTCTTACCTGAGAAGATGCCACACCAAGATTTAATGTAGCCAGTGAATGTGGACACCATTGTGTATTTACAGGAATTGGTGAGTACAGATGATGGCATCTGTGTTTTTTGCATAAGGTGTTGAGCCTTATTAAAGATCTCTGCTTACTTCAGATCATTTTAAAATACTGTACTGGCCCTAAGAAATTTAAAGATGTTGGCACTCTACAATATGCCCTCTGATGTAGATGGATATGTAGTCCTGATCCTACATTCTAAAATGTATGACTAACTCCTTGAATTTTCTGAATTTAATAAAGAGATTATTGTGATGGTATCACTGTGTCAGTAGGTATATACCGTGTTCTCTATAAAGATGCCTGAGTTAAAGGTCAATGTGAGGGAAATGATGCTGCCTTTCCACACACGCTGAGGACTGCCAGTTATGAAACTGAAAATCTAGTTGCAGAGAGGGACGCTAAGTCCCATGTCAAGAGTTTAGTAGGCAGCTTTGATATTATCAAATTGATAAATTCTAAACGATAATCTATAATCAACATTTTGGTATCCATTCATTAATCTTCCAAACCCTCTTATACTGAGTAGGGTCATGAGGAATCTCAAACCTATCACAGCAAGCATAAGGCACAAAGCAGGACAAACCCTGGACCAGCTCACTAGCCAATCACAGGGTGTACACACACACACACAAATGCAGGCCAGTTTAGCATCACAAGTCCTCGTAACCTGCATGTCTTTGACCTGAAGCACCTGAAGGAAACCCATATGGATACAGAGAGAACATACAAATTCCACACAGGGAGCACCCAGGACTGGAGTTCTAGTCTACTGGTTGATATGCCAGTGAGGGTAGCACTCTGACATAGCAGTGTTTGCTATTGTGGTGTTCCAGAATGATATGGCATTATCTGAGGACTTGTTATGATAATATACAAAACAAAGGAGGGTGACAATATTCAGTAAGCTACATTTTTTGGGTCCCAGCACCATAGCATCTAAACACAACTGTGAGTACCACTGATCTGTGGACATTAAGACATTTCAAGTTCATTTTCTTTTGTATAAGGATGTCTTTTTTTGAATATGCATTAGCTGTATTTTCTGATAGTGAAACACCATACATTTCTGTGAATACCCAACCAAATTGGTCAATACAATGCAGATTTTTAAAACAAATGTTAATTTGTTTAAAAATTCTCCTTATGTCATCCAGAGAAACAGAAAAGGATGAATCATGTGATGCTGTAGGGCACTCATACAGAGAGAAAGGGCTTTGTTCTCACTATCACAGTGGGCATTCAAAGCTTTATATTTATCCCAGCTGGGTTATTAGTCCATCGCTGCATATACTCATACACACATCAGCATTCAGTCGCAATGGGTCAGTTTACAGTCCCAACCTGCAATGTGGTAGAAACAACTGAGAACCTATACAAAAACCACATAAACGTAAAAGGAATATGCAAATTTCACACAGACAGTGGTAAGGTTTCAAACCAAGTCTTTGTGTTTGAAAGAGGCATAATGAGTGGCACGGTGGTACAGTGTTTAACAACACTGCCACATGGCTCCAAAGGGATTTAGCAGGTGATTGTACAGTTCCAAAGGGATTTAGCAGGTGATTGTACAGTATGAGTTTTTCTTAAGGCTGTAGTATTGGCTTAGAAGTATGATATAGTAGGAATTACAGAACCATAGCTAAATTAATATAAGATGGAGAAATATATCATCAGTGGCAACACATCCTTCAGGACTGACAGATGTGGTAGGAACATAGAAAGTGAGGCTATATAAGTCAGAAATACAATTGAGGCTTATAAACTGAATACAAAAGAAGGGAACATGTGAAAATCACTGTGGCCTAAGTTAGTAAGAAAAATGACCAGAATCTTTTTAATTGAAACCACCGTGTATCTTAGCAGCCTGAGACACCATTTCAATAAAAGAAAAAATGAATTTAAATTAACCTATTTTCTTACTATTTTCTATTACTGTTCTGTTTTATTTTCTATTACTATTACAATTTCACAAATATTTTATCATGTACATATACAGGTATACTTTAATAAGATATTCATTTTTAATTTTATGTTATCCTTTTGATTTTTTTTCCTCTTGTCCACAGCTGTTGAAATAAGATTGCTTCTTCTTCTTCTTCTTCTTCTTCTTCTTCTTCTTCTTCTTCATCTCTCCCCACTTCTGTTTGGGGTTAATGTGCCTAATCAACATTCTCCATACAGCCTGGTCCTGCACCTCCACCCAGTCAGACCATTTTTATTCAAATCTTTCTTTATTCTATCCATGCAACCCCTTGATTTCTCACCCCTGTACTTCCATTTCCATCAATCTTTTGCTCACTTATTCATTGTCCCTCCTCATCACATGACCATACAACTTCAACCTACTTTCCTGTTTCTTATACCTCTGGTTGTCTCATTTCATACTATGTCCTTTTTTGTAGCTCCACAAATCCATCTCAACATTCCTTTTCCTGACAGATCTATCATCTTCTCCCACATTCTCTTTAACTGCTCATGTCTCAGCTCTTTACATCTTTGCTGGTCTTACTACTGTCTTAAAAACCTTACTTTTAATTTTTGCCTTCAGCTATTTGATCACACAATACTCCTGATAATTTCTTCATTTTTTATGTCCTCACTTCACTCTGTGAGTTTATCCCTGCATCTAGTTTTCCATTTTGGGCTACCTCTAAACCTAGGTAAGGTAAGGCCTTAAAGAAGACTGCTGTAACAGACCAACTATAACTGGAATCTTGTCTGCTGCCTTGACAGTTCTTCTAACCTGGGTTGTCTCTTTCTCATATATATCCTTGACAATCTTCACATGCTTCCTGTGTACTCCATGTTCTCTCATGTACATCCAGACCTCTTGACATGGCACCCTATCAAAAGCCTTCTACAAATCAATAAAATATGTGCAAGCCAATCTGTTTTTCTTGATGCTTCTGTATGAGCTGTCTCAAAGACTGTTATTCCTCTGCCTGGCATAAAGCCAAACTGCTCCATTCTTGTGTTTGTCTCTTCCCTAAGCCTTCTCTTTATAACCCTTTTCCAAATGTTCATTGTGTCTGACATCTTTTTTATCCCTCTAGAGTTTGCACAATCCAGAATAGTCCCCTTCTTCTTATAAATCATCACACTGTTGCACCACTACTCTGGTATTTACTACTCTAGTTCATAGCTCTTTTGCATTAGGTCCCACAACACATCTACTTCCTCTTTCCCTAAACTCTTCAAGACTTTATGTGGTATTTCATTTGGTCCTAACACCCTTCCAATCTTCATTCTCTTCAGAGTCTTCTTCATTTTCTCCCTATTTATTCTTGGTACTAGCCCTTCATTTTAGGCTCTTTAGTTTTGCACTGCCCCCTTTGCCTCATTGTTTATCTGCCTACACCTTTCTCTGTTTTCTTCTCTCCCTGATTGGTGCCATATCTTCTTTGCCTCCTGCTTCGCCTTTATCACATCCTGCACCTTTCAGTGCTCATCAGCTCAAAAGTGTTCTACTACATAACACTTGTTCACCTTCTCTTAATGCAACTTTGCTATTTTTCCCCAAAAATACAGTATTTTTGAAGTTACCATTTCAAAGTTAAACATTATTATCATCTTATTGTCTTTATTACAGGCAGGATTTGATCATGTGGCCACAATTAATGACAACACAGGAAGAGGCAGTATAAATATGGCTGCCAGGCCATTCCTTCCTTACCCTCTGTTGGAATAAAACAATCTTCAACCATCTAGATAGCGTTTAAACCAAGCAAGCCCTAGTATTAGTTTTGTTATGGTTTGAAGATATTTTTTGACTTTGACTTTCACATTTTTCTCTTTCCTTAAACTTTGCTTGCCTGTTCTTCTGCTTTCCTGGTTCTGACTCTTTCCTCTTCCTGACTATGTTTTTTGGTTATCATGCTCAAATCCTAGTTATTCTGTATTTGTTCAGAATAATCTCTGGGCAACTTCAAAGTGTCTTTAACAATGTCATACAAAATTATCTAAACTATATTAACAAAAGTAGATTACTTGAAAATAATATAGTAAACACCATTCATCATAGGGTTATGAGAGGATGATGCTGTGCAACTGTTAGACTTTCCAAACCAAAGCTTATTAAATAGATCGTGAGACATTACTTTTGAAACTAAAAATCACTGGCACCAGATAAAAAGTTGGAAAACTAGATTTCAATTTGATTAACTGGCCCACTGACAAAAATTACATACAGACTAGCAAAAGACAGTAAGGAAAAAGCAAAAAAGGACCAGGAGATGATATTTGTTAGTCCATGAAACAAACTGAGGTCAAAATCGTTGGTGCCAAAAAGGGAAACTGAAATGAGTCATGAACCAGAGCAAGAAATTTCCTAACAGAAAGTCAGTACACAAAAAAGCTTTTAGTAAATTACATAGGAAAGATTGTATTGCAAAACTTAGATAAGAAAAAGCTGAACATTTGACTTACAATGGGAACACAAAACAGCAGCGCACACAGATAATAAAGATGGAATTGTGGCAAGATGTTAAAAAATATTCAATGTAAAAACAAACAACAAATTCATAATCCTCGGGTCCCAACCACCTAAATAAATATAGAGTGTATCAATTAATGCAAGGCTGCTTATCATGGGTTGAGACCATCAGTGCAATCCATCAGGGATCTGCACTCAGGCTGTTACTTTCTGTAATTTATATCAGTGACATTAAGTGAGATATAGCTAGCAAAATTTGCAGTTTTCATTAAATGTCATTAAATATAAATCATGTTATAATCAAATTGTACTGGAATATAGTGAGTAATTTTGTTCATCTGACTACAAAAAAAGACAAAATACCGCTGGAAGATGTGCAATAAAAAACAACCAAGTTCATCCCAGGAGTAGCAGGTATAGTTTGATAGGTTAAAGCAGTAAAACATCTTTAGTTCTGAGAGCATATGGAGATATGGAAGTCCAGTGAAGGTCTTCAAAGTTTAAACATGCATTGATAAAGCTGATCCATCAGTATTCTTACAATTTAATAGTAGAAAACTTATGCCAGGACACTGGAGTAAATTAAAGTGAAGTGGATTTAGACTGAAGCCACGTAGTTGGTCTTTACACAAAGAGTTGTGGGAAGTCATAAAGTTAAAGAGGAAACTTGACAATTAATTAAAAAAACACATCTGGGAGAGAGGATATTAGCTAAAATGAATTTGAATGGTTTCCTCTTTTGACAGGAAATGGTACAATGTCACTCTTAAAACCTTCCTCACAAAAAACCAAATCTCAACCGTGTAGACCCTAATCATGGACATGGAAGATGATTTTTCAAAGCAGCACTTTATTTTGAGACTGTATTGTTTAATTAATAAGCAGAACCCAGATTTGTGGAAGAGGTTCCAGAACTATTGATCAAATGTGTCAAACTGAGTTATGCTCCAAGTGAAAATTTCTTTCATGTGTGAAAATCTGATATATACAGTACATTCTATTTATAAATCAACTTCCTTTTTTATATAGTAGTCTTCAAAGGGTATTTTACCACAAGTCACTTCACAAATTGTTTCATAAATGCCCGATTCAGTTAGAAATTACCACAGTCTTCTCAATGCAAGTTGTTTGAGACAGTAATCAGTATTATTTGTGTTTTGGACTCATTGATGTCTATTTTTAATGTGTATAATTTAGTCATTCATTGAATTATTGCAGCTGTATCCTAACATAACAATAGCCATTGTTACTCTAATAATAAACAAGGCTATTAATTAAGGGTACAGGTCTTATAATATGCATCAACTAGAACATTATGGTCCTGTAGATAACTCATCTTGTCAAAACATTTTGTCTATTGTAACACTCCTGTATGTAGCACATCAGTTTTCATCACATGTTAATGCCAACATCAGGTGGGCTGTATAACTCTTATGTTTTTTCAATTAAATGTGCTTACATGTGCCAAGTCTATTTGCTTATACTTAGACTTCAGTCAGTCATCAAGTGTGTAAAGACCATTCTTTAAAGTAAATCCAAAATGTTGTGCTCATTTCCAGTTCATCTAATTCTAAATCAGGGTGCTTTTCCGCTCTTACTTTTGTTTGCATTGTTCCTGGGGCATTTTGCTCAGGTGTCTTTTCTATTTTGCACAAAAGATTTGTTTATTTATTCCTCGGAGAACTCTCTCTAGGTTTGGGTTAAAGATTTTGAATAGCCAGAGGTATAACACAATCCCCTGAAGCCTTCTTTATCAGAGAAACCTTGGCCAAAACAAGCCCCAACTAGTGTTAAGCCTCGCCTGTTGCCAGATGCTGTATTAGTAACAGTTCTATTGTCTAAGCTACTTTAGTCCAGTTTATTAGGTTTTAACACCTGTGTGCAGTTGTACTGACATGAACCTTTGTCATGCCTTTGTTTTATTTTGACTAGCTGTGGACTCCAGTGATAATTCCATAAGCCATGTTCATGTGTGGAGCAAGTTCCACCTGTAATTTAAAATGTTTAACTTCATCAGTTATCACTAGAATCTCTGTAAATTGCAAAAAAGTAGAAATAAGTATTTACGTATATAAGTATTTAGAATTTTTTGTGCCATAAAGAGCTGTTTACAGCATTTTTAATTTAAATTTCTGTCCTTGATCAAAATGATCACTTGTGCTGCTTCAGAGTGTTGCTCCTTATTATAGGTAATTTCAACCCAGTCAGCCATTGAAGAAAGAGTTTGGGCTAAAACATAACATAATAAACTGTTTAAAAGATGCACTCACTGCCCACTTTATTAGGTTTTACCTGTTCAACTGCTTGTTAACAAAAATATCTAATCATCCAATAATATGGCAGCAACTCAATATATTTAGACATGTAGACATTGTCTAGACAAACTGTTGAAGTTCAAACTGAGTATCAGAAAGGGTAAGAAAGGTGATTTAAGTGCCTTTGAATGTGGCATGGTAGTTGGTGCCAGATGGGCTGGTCTGAGTATTTCAGAAACTGTTGCTGTACTGGGACTTTCACACGTAGCCATCTCTATGGATTACAGAGATGGTCCAAAAAAGGAAAAGTATCCAGTATCTCTGGGTGAAAATATTTTGTTGATGCCAGAGGTCAGAGTAGAATTGCCAGACTCGTTCATGCTGACAGAAAGGCAATGGAAACTCAAATAACCACTAATTACAACCAAGGTATGCAGAAGAGCACCTCTGAATGCACAACCCATCACACCTTGAAGCAGATGAGCTACAGGAGCAGGTGACCACACTGGGTGGCACTTGTATCAGCTAAGAACAGGCAACTGATGCTACAATTCAAATGGGCTCAACAAAATTAGACAACAGAACATTAGAAAAACATTGCCTGGTCTAATGAGTCTGCTGTGACACTTGGGTGGTAGAGTCAGAATTTGCCATCAACAACATGAAAGCATAGATCCATTCTGGCTTGTATCAATGGTTCAGGCTGGTGGTGGTGGTGCAATGGCTTGGGTGATATTTTCCTGACACACTTTGGGCCCCTTAGTACCAAAGGCCACAGCCTACCTGCGTATTATTAATATCGATCCCTTCATGACCGCAGTGTTCCCATCTTCTGATGGCTACTTCCAGCAGGATAAAATGCCACGTAACAAAGCACAAATGATCTCAAACTGATTTTTTGTATATGTGAATGAGTTCACTGTACTCAAATGGCCTCCACAGTCACCAGATCTCAATCCAATAGAGCACCTTTGGGATGTGGTGGAACATGAGAATCACATCATGGATATGCAGCCGACAAATCTGCATCAACTGTGTGATGCTATTATGTCAATATGAACCAAAATTCCTGAAGAATGTTTCCAGCACCTTGTTGAATCTATGCCATGAAGAATTGCAGCAATTCCGGTACTAGCAAGGTGTACCAAATAAAGTGTCCAGTGAATGTATGATTTCATTGAAATAATAGAACATAATAAAACACAATTCCATCACAAAAAAACAATCTTTTTCAACATACAGTAGGGTTTATCTGGAAATCAAGGAGGATGCCACTGTGTCAGACTGCACACCATTGTAAATGTACAGAAATCTTCTTCTTCTTTCGGCTGCTCCCATTTAGGGGTCACCACAGTGGATCATCCATCTCTATCTATCCCTATCTTTTACAGAATTTTCTGCCACTCTGGATGCCTTCATGTTTTCCCTTACCACATCTATACACCTCCTCTTTGGCCTTCCTCTTTTTCTCTTGCCTGGTGGTTCCATCTTCAACATTCTTTTCCTGATGTACCCCTCCTCTCTCCTCTGAACGTGCCCAATCCATCTCAATCTAGCCTCTCTCTCTTTGTCACCAAACTATTGCAACTGTGTTGACCCTCTAATCCCTCTTAATTGCAAGCATAAATCTTCAACTCAGCCACTTCCAGCTCTACCTCTTGTCTTTTCGTCAGTGCCACCGTCTCCAGACCACACAATATAGCTGGTCTCACTACCGGTTTATACAACTTCCCTTTCACTCTTGCAGGCATTCTTCTATAACAAATCACTCCTGCCACTCTTCTCCACCTAGTCCACACTTCCTGCATTCTCTTCTTCACCTCTCTGCCACACTCTCCTTTGCTTTGGATTGTTGAACCCAAGTATTAAAATTCATTTACCCTCACCACCTCTGCTCCTTGCAGTTGCAACCTTCCACCACCTTCCCTCTCATTCAGGCACATGTACTCTTTCTTACTCATACTGAATTTTATTCCCCTTTTCTCCAGTGTGCACCTCCACATCTCCAGATTTGTCTCAACATTCTGTCTACTCTCATTACATATCACATCATATGGAACATTATGGTCCACAGACACTCCTGTCTGACCACATCTGTCAACCTGTCCATCTCCATTGGAAACAGGAAAGTGCTCAGAGCTGATCCTTGATGTAATCCCATTCTCATCTTGAACCAAGCTATCATTCCTAATGCACACCTCATCGCAGTTACATTGTTCTCCTACATATCCTGCACCACCCTCACATACTTTTCCGCTACTCCCAACCTCCTCATAAAGTACCATAACTCCTCTCTTGGCAGCCTGTCATATGTTTTCTCAAAGTCCACAAACATGTAAAGGAATTCCTTCTGACCCTTTCTGTACTTCTCCATCAACACTCATAAAGAAAACATCCTATCTGTAATGCTCTTTCTTGGCATGAGACCATACTGCTGCTTACTACCTCTCCTCTCAGCCTGGAATCCATCATTCTTTCCCCTATGTTCATGATGTGGCTGCTCAACTTTATCCCCCTGTAGTTACTGCAGCTCTGTATGTCTCCCTTATTCTTGAAAACTGGTACTAATATACTTCTTCTCCACTCCTCAGATATCTTCTCACTTTTCAAGATTTTCTTAAACAATAGTTAGAAACTCAACTGCCACCTAACCTAAACACCCCCATGCCTCTATTGGTATATTGTCAACTGCTTTTCCACTTTTCATCTTCTTCATAACTTCCTTCACTTGAGCCTTGCTGACCCCCGGCACTTCGTGATTTACTATTAAAAAGTTATAATTGACACTGTTTAAAAAGTTTTTAAATAATATGCTGTCAGGAGCTCTTCTATTGAGGTGGTTCAATTAAGTGTACTCTAGTTCAAGTATAATCTTTAGCATAGGTAGTAGCAAGCTGATATTTAGTGTTACACAGATTAAAAATATCAGTATTATTTATGAATCTATATTTCATTGATAAACTACTTGAATCTTGACAGCTTTATTCATTAATTCTTTGATGTTCACACTAGTAATGATGAAGCATAAGCTGAGCACAGGTGAAAGGCAAACATTATTTCTGAAATATCAATTATTTCAACTTCTTTTGTGAGTTATGGAACAACTCACTATTAAAGTTGCTGAACTTCAATAATCAGAGCAAACAATAATATTTGGTAATGTTTGTCAACAGGTAGACAACAAGCAGTTTTCTATTGGCAAGCAAAAGACCTCTGGGAAAGGTACTTCTGAAATGTGATCAACAAATGGTGTTTGGCTAGCTTCTCATGCAATGTCAATTAAATGAGGGTTTTTCAAATGTATTAATAATTCTCTATATACAGGTACAGTTAAAAAGTAATTACACTCCATACATTTTTTTTTCTTTTTCTAACATATGTGGACGTATCAAGAGCTGATCTTCATCTAAACATTATCTATAGATAAAAGTAATATAATATGTCAAACAGCATGCCACATTTACATTTTGTTTTCCATTACACAAATTAAATAAACATATAGTAAATGCAAAGCTCAAGTGGAAAAAGAAAGTATACCCCTACAGTGGTATTCAATAAGGCCCATTAGCGACTGCATTTTCTCAGACACCTAGGGAATTCCAGATTGTCTCCAGCAGTCCTCATACAAATGTACTGTAGGGTCCGTCCAGGCAGACTGCATGGCATGCTGGTATGGAAGCAGTTCAGTTAATGACCACAAGGTATTACTGAGGGTAGTGAAAACAGAGCAGATTATCATTGACACAAGGACATCATCTTTGTAGGACACTGTCTGGAAAAGGAGAAACAAATCTTAAAGAACCCAGTCATCCTGCATGAAAATTTTTCACCCCCCTCCCATCAGATAGGTGCTATAGACATGTTAACACCTGGGGCCTCATGAATAACGTCGTGTGTAGAATTCACACTAAAACATCGTGTACGGACAAAAGCGGAATTGTGTGTACGCACAAAAAAAATCCAGATGCATAAATCTGTGCATTTGCGGACTTCCACATTCTTCAACTACGTAAATGACACTCTTCAACTCCTTCCAGAATTACACCTCTTTGAATATGCAAATCAGTATAAACAGCCCTAAAGCTCAGCTTCTGTGAAAAGGCAATGGCAAAAGCATGGGGGAAAACAGAAGAATTTCAGTGAATACCATGTAGAGGAAAGGAAAAACGTACAATTTGTTGCTTTAAAGTGAGTGACATAGAGTGTCGGATAAACTCGAAAGTTCAAGTTCACAAAGTTGCACATTGCCTGAAATAAAAAAGAAGTTGTCAGATATCAAAGTTTGCTGTAAAAAGGCAAGTTGTAGTCCACCGTCTGAGTGTCATATGAAAGCTTATTAGGGTACAGAGAAAAGAAAAAAAAATAGGGACCCAGTGAGAAAAAAGCTCAAAATGTCAACTTTAATCTGAAAATTTCCACTCATGCAGTTTATTTTGTAATTAAAGTAGAACATCATAAACGTCATCTTTAAATCATTATTGCACATTAAATGCTTTGTTTTGTATGTTTTCTTCTATGTGCTCTATGTGTGTGAAAAACTACGTGCTTCTAAAAGGGCTTTCTCTTCCTCTGACAGGACTCAGATTCCATTACATTTATGATATTACAGCTCTCTGAATAATTAAAATACTGAGATGAATACTTGATATGATTTTCATGATGACAGGAGTTAAAGCACGTTATTAAACATGGGAACACGGTGGTGCAGTGATAGTGACGAGCTGGCGCCCTATCCAGAAATTGTTCCTGCCTCCCGCAAGATGTTTGTTGCACCGTGCGTGACCTTCAATGAAATAATTTATTGCAGCAGTACTGTCTCTTTTAAACGTACTAACCTCCAATTCTGTCCTTCCTTATCTTTTTCCAAGTAACCAATCGCCACACAATCAGCTCTGTAATAGATGTTAAGCCATCTGTAAGCTTAGAACTCCGATTCTTCAAAACTTTTAAGGAACATTGAAATATCTTCATAGCAAATGTTTAATTATTCTATCCATCTATCCTTCAGGTGCCACGCCAGCCCCAGTAAGAATACAGTGCAAGGCAGGAACAATCCCTGAACTAGCTAGCGCTGCAACACCGTGTCCTCATATGTTAAATTATTAACAATATAAATTATTTAAATGATGTTAACATTTTATCTGTGTAATGTAATAAACATATTTTGCTGCTCCATTCATCTTAAAAGTGATATCGTCATCATATGTAAATACGCATTTTATAAAGTGGTTCAGGTTGTGCAATATTATAACTGTATCACAAGTTTACAGTGAGGTAATTTTACTAATAAGTACAAACGGTTCTACAAGGAGCACTTGATGGACTGATTGAATGCGTTTATAGTTCTTTGGATGAAAATGTTTCTGAACCTCAAGGTCCGTACAGGATAGGTTCTGAAGTGTTTGTCATTTGAGAGCAGTTCAAATAGTGCATGGTTAAGGCAGTGTGCGCTTGATGCTGTATACTGATGATTCTCTTTCCAATCAGCTGCTGTAGACCTGTTGATTACACACTTAGATACAGAGGGATAAATATTCTGAGTGGTGCATTGGGAGGAACAACGATAAAGCAGCTACGGTATTTGGAATAGTTTGTCCATTCCGTGGACCATTATATTGCTACAGGTTAATTACAATCAGATGCCTTAAACTAACAAACAATATGCGGTTAATTACAATGTATTTAAAAAAGCCAAGTCAGGGATGTGGATCTAAAAAATAAAGGGAAACTAAACTGGAACAAAAGCACTGCTTTGATGCTGAGTGCAGCCAGTTTGCAAAACCGAGCGGAGATATTGCATACACCAAGCATTTAGCTGGCGTGAAAATGTGCATGGCTTTATGTCAAGTTTAACTTTTATACATCGCAATGTGAGGGTGGAAACAGGCTTACGCAACATTTTTGGGGGCACGCACTGTTTATACATGAGGCCCCTGGACTGTGAGATTTAAGAATAGTTTCTGCCTGCAGGTAATAACTGCCATTTGTTGTAAATTGTAATCATGCCACATCTTCTGTGTTTCTAGTGTACTTAATGTTGTGTTTAGTGTTATTTACTGTGATTATTATTAATACTTAGATTTTAGTTTGAGCTGTTTTTTGTTTCAGCCTAATATTTTATGCTGATTATTGCGTCTGCAAGGAACATTACATTGTAAATTTGACAATAAATGACCTTGACCTTGATATTTATCATTTCCTCAAATACCAAAACCTAGAAGCAGGTGCACAAGCTCAGGTGCAAACCTTAGAACATCATTTGGGAGGATCTTGGGTGAACCTGTCTTATTTAAATCCTTTAGCCAAAAACTAAAGACAGCATTTGACAAGAAGTACCTGATAACAGTTATAAAGCATGGTAGTAGAAATGTTACAGTTCAGGGCTTATTTGATACATAAGGGCCTAGGCAGATCACCATTACAGAATTGATGATGATTTTTTCATTGTACCTTGCAATGTGACAATGACCTTAAATATATCAGTAAATTCACCAAGGAATGGATGAAAATTAAAAATGGATGGGTTCTGTAATTGCCAAGTCAAAATCTGGATCTGTGAATGGAAGTCACCCCTCATACATAGCATAGTTGAAAGAATTCTGCATGGAGGAGTGGGAAAAACGTTCCCCAGTCAATGTCAGAGATTGGTAGACTGTTATAGGTAATGCCTATTTTAGGTTGTTTCTGCCAAAAGGAGCAATATTAGCTATTAGAACCAAGGGGGTTCTTACTTTTTTCCACAGATTGTAATAGTACATCTTCTCTTTTTTCATCCATCCATCCATCATCCAACCCGCTATATCCTAACTACAGGGTCACAGAGGTCTGCTGGAGCCAATCCCAGCCAACACAGGGCGTAAGGCAGGAAACAATCCCCGGGCAGGTTCTCTTTTTTCTTTAAATAACTTATTGTAAGATGTAAATTGTTGTTGTTTTATTTTCAGTTATATCACCTTAATTTAAATATGCTATTTACATGAAGAACAAATCTTGATATGTCCACAAAAAAATGAATGGGGTGTACCAATATATCATCCTATTCAGAATTTATGTATTGATCTTTAATATCTAGGTCACAATAAACAAGGGATAAGACTGAAGGTACCATTCTACAAAAAAGGGTCATAAGCTTATCAAATGAGAACTAATGGAAGAAATAAAAAGATAAGGTAGGACAACCTTTGTTCAGGGCATTAGAGGACAGTCAGTGGGAATTTATAGAATGGAAATTATGTAGTAGTACAGTTTTTTGTGAAAGCAAATAAGTGCTAGCATTATATTGTTTTTGTTTTTTTTTTAAATCACATTAAAATGTTTCCCCATAAGATACTAATCATCCAATGCAAGAAGTGGCTATTCAGAGCACTGTGCAAGGATCAATTGCTATTTAGATGCTCAGATGGGCCTATTTACTGTCCACTTCAAGGTTGCTGCTTTTCAATTTTAATTTCAATTATTTATTCAGATTAAAATGTAAGAAATTCATTTACATATTATACTAAAATAAAGGTGATTAACAGATATATTTAATCCCAGTAGATGGGAATTAAATATGGATGGATGTATTTTAATCTAAACATAATGGTAAGGAGGAAAATATTTCAGAAATAGAAGCACACTGGGTAGAACTAGAAAGTACTGAGGAGTCTTAGTGGACTCATTACTGCCCAAATAATGTACAGAAGTAATTAAAAGAATAAAGAAGATGCTGGGTTATGTGTTTTGGCATATGGAGTACATGGCCAAAGGGTATAACATTAAGACACTCTACCGGAAGCTCATGGAGTCCTCATTAGTTTTACTGCAGGTCAGCAGTGCAAACTCTTTACACACAAAATTAGTTTAGCAATTTCTTTGTACAAGGGTGAAAATTTTCATCATAAACTGATAAAAAAAAGGTTGGACAGCAAAACTGTAACAACTTTAGTTGCCTGCCAAGTGCAGGGCATTATTTCATAGGCATAGTGACACTCACTCTTTATTGTGTGGAAGGGGATAAGAGTACACCAGGTTTTAGCTTAAAACTGGGCCACAGCTCCTCACATTCCACTTTAGACTTTCCTATCCTCCATTCCACCATTCCTTTTCAAATGCTTATGTTTCTAGTAAAGGGTTTTATTCTGGCAGCAACAGACACAAGGCAGAATGGAAGTCTGGATATGATGTTAGATGCAATTATACAATCGCATATTATTTTTAAGTCTGCTTAAACCAGTTTTCATTCACCTGGGGCCTGAAGGCTATCTGGGAAGTCTGAGATCAAACCAAGAAATAATCCTTGTTGATGAACCAGTCTTTTGCACTATTCACTCATGAACATACCAGCACTCACATAAGAACATAAGAAATCAAGAAGAAGGAGACCATTCAGTCTATCAAGCTCATTTGTTTAGCTAATGGCTAAGCTATCCCAATATCTCATCCAGAAACTTCTAAGAGGTTGTCAAGGTTTCTGCTTCAATTACATGTCTCGACTCTTCTGTCTTTGACAATTTTAGACCGATTTCTAAACTGAATGTTTTGAGTAAAATTCTAGAAAAGGCAGTTAATAAGAAGCTTAATGATTATTTGAATAAGAATTATATCCTTGATAAGTTTCAGTCAGGTTTTAGAATAAACTATAGTACAGAAACTACAATGTTTAAATGATTTGCGAGTTAATGTGGACAGAGAGCATATATTTGTTCATGTTCTCCTAGAGTTGAGTGCAGAAATTGACACCATAGACCATAGTATTCTTATAAATCATCTAAGACAGTAGGTGAGCCTGTGTTGCAGCATCTTAAACTGGTTTTAGTCTTATTTAACAGGTAGAAAATTCTTTGTTAGTTGTGGTGATTGAACTTCAGAGATACATAATATTGTATAGTACAGTATATGGTGTACCACAAGGATCTATTCTGGGTCCATTGCTCTTTTCAATCTACATGCATCCATTAGGCCAGATTATCTCAAAGCACAAGGTGAGCTACCACTGCCACGCAGATGACACACTGCTTTATTTATCTTTAATATCTGATGAATCTGATGCTCTTGGCTCTCTGACCCAATTTCTTAGCAGTACTTCTGAAAGAACAAGTAGTAACTTTCTCAAACTAAGAAAAAAGCAGAAATCTTAGTGATTGGCAAACAAAGGACATCAAAAATAAACGTGATGCCTTAGGTTTAAAATTTAAGGCAGGGGAAAATATTTTAAGGGTTATTATTGACTCTGA
The DNA here is from genome assembly GCF_016835505.1 of Polypterus senegalus. Lineage (NCBI taxonomy): Eukaryota > Metazoa > Chordata > Cladistia > Polypteriformes > Polypteridae > Polypterus > Polypterus senegalus. Next base: position 176,567,716 of record NC_053157.1, read on the forward strand.
CCTAAACTTTAAATCGCATATTAACTAGATTACAAGGAATGCATTTTTTCACCTATGGGATATAGCAAATGTTAGACCTCATAACTTTACAAGATGCTGAAAAATTAATTCATGCCTTTGTTTTTAGTTGACTGGATCGCTGTAATGCACTCCAAACATGGCTACCTATGAAAGACATAAATCGGTTTCAATTAGTGCACAATGCAGAAGCCAGAATCTTAACTAAAAAAAGAAAATCTGAGCACATCTCACCAGTTTTAGTCTTGTTACTTTCGTTACCTGTGTCATTTGTAGTGCTTACTACAATTGTGAGAATAATGTAAGTAGTAAGGTGGAAAATTTTAATACTAAGGTGAGAGCTGCTACTGACATATTCGCACCAGAAAAAATAGTTAAAAAATCTTCTAGGACTGTTACACCATGGAAGACCCAAAGAGAACATGCTGGAGAGCAGAGCATAAATGGAAAAAAATGATTATCCAATATGAGATATTGAAGTTTAAAATAATAGAATACAACAACATAGTCCGTCTTGAGAGGCGGTGTTATTTCTCTAGAATCATAAATACTGTAACAATACTAGTAATCCCAGAGTCTTATTCTGCTAAATCCAGGTCACTCATAGGAATGCCTCCAAAATACTTCCAGTGAAACTTGTGAGGCTTTTGCTTTATTTTTAATCAAAAAATGGAGCTATCCATCCATCCATTATCCAACCTGCTATATCCTAACTACAGGATCACAGAGGTCTGCTGGAGCCTATCCCAGCCAACACAGGGCGCAAGGCAGGAAACAAACCCCATGCTGGGCTCAAGCCCACCGCAGCAAACAATTAATGATATTAGAAATAATATAGTACATCTCCCCAATACTGATCCTCTTAAATCCCAGTACTCTATTATAAACAAATTACATTCTTTCACCAGGATAGATTTACCTGATTTATATAAATAATTTCTCAACTGAGACCCTCCACCTGTGTCCTTGACCCAATAACAATTTTTTTCAAAGAAGTATCGGACATGGTAATTCATAGTATTCTTGACATAATAAACTCTTCATTAGATACGGGGGTCTTCCTAGACTGTCTTAAGACTGCTGTAGTTAAACCCCTGCTGAAGAAAAATAATCTTGATTCTTCTGCTTCTGAACATTTTAGACCAATTTCTAACCTGCCTTTCTTAAGTAAAATTCTAGAGAAGACAGTCATTATGCAGCTTAATGATCACATCAATAAACATGCCATTCTTGATAAGTTTCTGTTGGGTTTCAGAACAAATCACAGTACAGAAACTGCACTTATTAAAGTAGTAAATGACTTGCAGGTAAATGCAGACAGAGGCCGTTTATCTGTCTTCATTCTCTCAGATCAGAGTGCCTCATTTGATACCATTGATCACAATATTCTTAGAAATTGCCTTAGTCAATGGGTGGACCTCTCTGGCAGTGTCTAAAATCGGTTTGAATCCTACCTGGCAGGTAGAAAGTGATTTGTTAGTTGTGGTAATTATACTTCAAAGACACATGATATTCTATATGGTGTTTCACAAGGCTCTATCCAGCTCTTTTCGATTTACATGCTTCCGTTAGGTCAGATTATCTCGGGGCATAACATGAGCTACCACAGCTATGTCGATGACACAGAGCTGTATTTATCAATAGCACCTGACAACCCCGACACTCTTGATTCACTGACACAATGTCTCACTTGTGTTTCCGAATGGATGAGTAGGAATTTTCTCAAACTAAATAAAGAGAAAATAGAAATTTTAGTGATTAGCAATAATGGATATAATGAGGTAATTAGAAATAAACTTAATGCATTAGCATTAAAAGTCAAGACGGAGGTAAAGAATTTAGGGGTAACTATTGACTCTAACCTGAATTTTAAATCACATATTAATCAGATTACTAGGACAGCATTTCTTCACTTAAGAAATATAGCAAAAGTTAGACCTCTTATAACATTGCAAGATGCTGAAAAATTAGTTCACGCTTTTGTTTTCAGTCAGCTAGGTTACTGTAATGCACTCCTCTCAGGACTACCCAAAAGTTATGAGAAACATGAGGGCAACCATTAAGAAGGATATCAGGGAGGCTAAAAGACAGTTGGAGAGGAATATAGCAGATACGGTGAAAGAAGACCCTAAGAGATTCTTATAGTATTTTAGTAGTAAAAGAACAGTCAAGGAGGAGGTCAAGTGCATCAGAAATAGTAAAGGGCAATTAAAAGATACAGACAGTGAAATAGCGGATGCCCTAAACTTACATTTTTCTAAGGTGTTTACAAGTGAGCAAGTGGATAATCTCCCAGAGGTAAACGTGACTACTAAGGAGGTACTGAGGGATTTGGAAATTGTAGAGGGAGAAGTGCTGCTCAGATTAAATCAGCTGAAATCAAATAAATTACCAGAACCAGATAATATTTATCATCTTGTTCTTAAGGAGCCCAGTTAGTACATATATAAACCCTTGACACATATTCTTAGGAAGTCATTGCGTACTAGATTCCGAAGGACTGGAAAATGGCAAATATCATCCCATTGTATAAAAAGGGTGACAGGGCAGATCCAAGCAACTATAGGCCAGTAAGTTTAACATGCACCACAGGAAAATTAATGGAAGGAATTATTAAGGATAAGATTAAGCAATACTTGGAAATGACAGGAGTTATTCTGAACAGTCAGCATGGGTTTTACTAACATACTGGAATTCTATTAGAAGGCAACAAAAGGAATACGATCAAAGTGGAGCATATGATATTATTTATCTGGACTATAAAAGAAAGCATTTGATAAGGTTCCACATGAGAGGTTGGGCATCAAATTAAAAGAAGTGGGAGTTCAGGGTGATGCTTTTAGATGGGTGCAGAATTGGGTCAGATACAGGAAGCAGAGGGTGATGGTGCGAGAAACCTCATCAGAACTGGCTGATGTTAAGAGTGGTGTTCCACAGTGGTCAGTGCTAGGGCTGTTGCTATTTTTAAAATATATAAATGATTTAGATAGGAATATAAGTAACAAGCTGGTTAAGTTTGCAGATGATACCAAAATAGGTAGATTAGCAGATAATTTGGAAACCGTTATATCATTACAGAAGGACTTGGATAGCATACAGGCTTGGGCAGATTTGTGGTAGATGAAATTTAATGTCAGTAATTGTAAAGTATTACACATAGGAAGTAAAAATGTTAGGTTTGAATACACAATGGGCGGTCGGAAAATTGAGAGTACACCTTATTAGAAGGATTTAGGAGTCATAGTGGACTCTAAGCTATCGACTTCCCGACAGTGTTTAGAAGCCATTAAGAAGGCTAACAGAATGTTAGGTTATATAGCATAATGTGTGGAGTACAAATCTGAGGCAGTTATGCTCAACCTTTATAATGCACTGGTGAGGCCTCATCTTGAGTACTGTGTGCAGTTTTGGTCTCCAGGCTACATAAAAGGACATAGCAGCACTAGAAAAGGTCCAGAGAACAGCGACTAGGCTGATTCCAGGGCTACAGGGGTTGAATTATGAGGAAAGATTAAAAGAGTTGAACCTTTACAGTTTAAGCAAAAGAAGATTAAGAGGTGATTTGATTGAAGTGTTTAAAATTAAGAGGTAAGAGAATTAGTACAGTGGATCAAGACTGTTATTTTAAAATGAATTCATCAAGAACATGGGGACACAGTTGGAAACTTGTTAAGGGTATATTTCACACAAAAATTAGGAAGTTTTTCTTTACACAAAGAACAATAGGCACTTGGAATAAGCTACCAAGTAGTGTGGTAGACAGTAAGACGTTGGGGACTTTCAAAACTTGATTTTATGTTTTTTTGGAAGAAGAAAGTGGATGGGACTAGCGAGCTTTGTTGGGCTGAATGGCCTGTTCTCGTCTTGAGTGTTCTAATGTAATGTTCTAAAAGACATCATTCGATTGCAACTAGTGCAGAATGCAGCTGCTAGAATCTTAACTCGGAAACAAAAATCCAAACACATCTCTCCAGTTTTGATGTAACTACACTGGTTACCTGTATCATTTAGAATTGACTTTAAAATACTTCTTATGGTTTACAAAGCCTTGAATAATCTTGCTTCATCTTATATTTCGGAATGTCTTACATCTTACACTCCAAATCGTAACCTTAGATGTTCAAATGAGTGCCTACTTAGAATTCCAAGAGCTAAACTTAAAAAAAGTGGTGAGATGACCTTCTCCTGTTTTGCACCTAAAATCTGGAATAGCCTGCCAATAGGAATTCGCCAGGCTGATACGGTGGAGCACTTTAAAAAACTGCTAAAACACATTACTTTAACATGTCCTTCTCATAACTTCATTTTAATTTAATCCTGATATTCTGTATATTCAATTAATTATCATTATTATTCATGGTGGCTCCAAAATCCGTACTAATTCCTACTTTTTTTTCTGTTCTGTTTCCGGTTTCTGTGGTGGCGATCTGCGCCACTACCACCTAATCAAAGCGCTGTGATGGATTAAAGGCCAGAAGTCCACATGACCATCATCATCAAATTCTTCCATGAGAACCCTGAATACAATGAGGACTGATTGAGGTAATTTATGTTAGGTCGAATGCCTAGAGGGGCTTGGGCGGTCTCATGGCCTGGAACCCCTGCAGATTTTTCTTTTTCCCCAGCTGTCTGGAGTTTTTTTTTTTCTGTCCTCCCTGGCCATTGGACCTTACTTTTATTTTATGTTAATTAGTGTTCCCTAATTTTAATTATTTATTTTGTCTTTTTTCTCTTTCTTCATCATGTAAAGCACTTTGAGCTACATTGTTTGTATGAAAATGTGCTATATAAATAAATGTTGTTGTTATTTGATGTTATCTATTTATCTATTACATAGTGCCTTTCACATCTATCTATCTGTCTATCTATCTTTGGAGTTTCCTAGTGAGGGTCTTAGTGGAAATGTGCTGCGCTGTACTGAGCAGCTCTCCCAATCATCAGCTACTCAGGCCTTTATTTGATTATTTGATTATTATATTCAGACATCCCAAATACAAGCAAGAGAGAGAGTCTCTGCTGCAGTATGTTGGTATTGCCTTTACCAGGGAAAGTGATGAGCGAGACTCTCCACAACCTCTTGCCCTTGCCTTCCACACAGCAGTAAAGAAGCACGTTTATCAAAATACACTTACAATGTTCAGTGCTTTCAGCATTCCCAGTCAAATTTCATCCTTCCCCATGGCCTTACAACATCACTATGGCAAACTCTGATAGACCCAACAGCAATTAAGAGCTTTTGGCATTGCCTCAATCAAGGAGGGCATATCCACTGAATTTAGGAGGTCTGTAAAGTGATCTTTGTACCTATCAACCATATCAAGTGTGGAATGTTCCCCCATAATGTCCTACCTACCCTTCACAAATCATCATATGGTTTTCTAGAACCTCTTTGAGGTTGTCCATGGCCTCACCAAAGTCCACCCACACACAGATGGATTAGGAGAGCTGTAATTGAAATGTTGATAAATGTACTTTTTCTTTGCAGTATGAAGTTGTTTTTTTTTAAGAAATACATGGTTGTATTTTTATGAACGGAAGCATTTTATAGAAGGATGGGGATACAGTTTTACTATAAAAATGTATCAAAAGTGTTATTATAATAAAAGTCTCAAGTATAAAAAAAGCATTTTGTTAGCTCCTAGAAGCAAAGCCACCATTTTTCTTTTCCTTAGGATACACATGTCAACTGCAGGAACATATGGCAGTGAACTTCTAAAAAGGAAGATGTGCCTTGCTGTGCCATTCCTTAATTACCAGCTCATTAGCACACAGGTGTCAGTTCCTGATGACAGAGGCAATACCCAAATGGCCTGGTTATCTGTCATGCAAAATGTAATTACATTGACCCTAGCGACGGGAGTTTGATTGTTCTATGAAAAATGTTAGCACTTTAACAATGTTAGGGCACAGATATTAAAGCACAGAATGTAGTACCAAATAACTGTGAAAGCTTTATTTTTTCTTTCATGCTTAGACATTTCTCAATGCTATCATTTTCAACTTTAATAGTTTCTTTCATTATAAAACATAATTCATCCATAACAAGCTCAGAAGTGACATCACAATCAAAGAAATTACTTAGCTGAATTGTTGTGTTTTATTAGGTGAGGGGAGGCTTTTCATTACATTTACAAAAATCTTCAGCTCAGGGATCAACTATTATTTGTAAAGTTTCAATAAAAATTGTTTTATTTTCCAGAATAAATCTTATCAGATGCTCTGTATGTTTTCCCAACTTATGAGTAAACAAATTATTAAGCTTAATTTTCTCTTAAGAGATTGTAGTCTGACAAGAGCAAATCAGTGCTTATTTGTCCCTCTGCCACTTATGGTCAAACACATTATTTTGTATTTCAGCATCACTTCACATATTTTAGAACCATTTAAACCTATTACTTATTTCATAAAATGTTATTATTTGCATAAAGTTCAATAACAATTGGTAAAATCATTCTGTCATCTAAGAAATGAGAAATATAGTTATGATTTTTTATTCCTTTCTTATTTATTTTTTCTTTTTTTCTTAACATACCAACCTCACTCCACCTCAGTCTTAGGCTCTGAAAACAATGTATATTAGTAATTAGGTAACTACTGTGCCACAAAAATATAAACATATTTGTAATTCATTATGTTTTACTGTAAACTCCATGTTGTATTGCTTGAAGAAGAGCTGTCAAATAATTAAATATGAGAATTGTGATTGATCTTACAATTAAAAATGTTAATTTTGGCTAAAGCTGACTTTAATTACACATTTAATTGACAGCATTATGGCATCCATCTTACTTTTATTATTGATAATATAATAAAACTATTTTCCCTATCCTGATGTTTTAATCTTCATTAGGGGAAATAAAAACTTTGCCTTTATTGTTTGTTTTGCTGTCTCTCACTTGTTAAGCTCATTAAAAAGTTTTCTATATTTTTAAGCCAAGAAAACTACCTTGTGGTAACAATTGCTGGGTGTGCTTTCTCTCTCCCTGTTTAAAAGCTACAGATACTAATTTAAGCTTAAAAATATAATTGATAACAAATCATAATGTAAGCCATTTTAAACAGCTTATGAAATATGCATCCAACAAGTTCACCGGCTTAAATACTTTAGAAGGCAATAAAGAAATATAGGATTTGTGAATATTTTTGTGAGATCTAAAAGGAGAGTGAATGTCTGGTTATTCCTTTTACTTTAATAATGAGAAGTGGATTAAAAAGCATGTGCTTATTTGCAAACATTCAAAGATAAAAAAAAAACTCACTGTTATTATTACCTGTATCTTATGAATGACTTATTTTAAACCATTTCTTGATTTCCACAATGTTTTGAGTCAGATATAGTTATTTGGAATATTCTTCATACTTTTATGTGTCTGGAGTACAAGTATAATGTTTATTGACAATACCTGCTTGAAGGAAATTAAAGAGACTGTGTACATTAACGTGAGTGAGGAAGATTGCAATTTAGAATGTGACAATTAGGTGTTGTAAAGGACAAGGAAGGCCTTATAGAAATATTAAGTAGACAGCTGCCTCATATTGCTCACTGTAAACACTGACAGTAACTCAGAAAGTTGGTAAATACCAGGTGTGGCACCAGTAGGCAGCTCAGGTCGGAATGTGCCCACTCACTTTGATCATTGGCCCAACCTAAAGATTAAGTTTTTACATTTTGTTTCTTTTTTAAAAATTAAAATTAATCTATTTTGCATGCATGCATTTTAATGTAAATATTATTTGATTAAAATACCAACTGCTTATAAAACAGGTTACATAAAGTTTAACTTTATTACTGTATGAGTTAATTTAACTGTTAAAAATACCTGGAATGCATATATATATATATATATATATATATATATATATATATATATATATATATATATATATATATATATATATATATATATATATATATATATATATATATATATATAACACAAACAAGATTAATTGTTCATTTAACCAATTATAAAACGCTCAAACCATGCAATGTCAACAGGAGCTAGTAGCTTACTGAATTTATTAGTTATGCAGATAAGTCATGTTGGAGGGAAACGTGGATAAAGCAAGATAGGCATGAACATTGTCTCATCAAACAAACCTTTTAGGCTTTTTTGGCAAAAGGAAACAAATTGAACAGCAAACCCTTTTGGAGTCACTAAATATGTGTGAAAACCCTGCTGCGAGCCGTGTCTACTTTAGCGAAGGGTTTATATCAGTACTACTACCAACTGTGCTGGGATATCTACAACCATTTTATCAGCAAATATTGAAGGATCAGACATGGTCAGAGATTTGTATTCATGAACCACCAACTCAACTGGTACTTGTGCAAGACACATGATATTGAGCAATGAGTTTTTTTTTGCAAATATGTTCATTCAATTTAATAATAGCTAACTGAGGACAGATTCACTGTGAGATTTTGAGACTGCTAATGCACACATGACACATTTTCAAAACATGAGTCAATTAAAACTCACGGGGAAGAGCTTTGTAAATATAAAAAATACAAGGTTTGCAATAACTTGCCAAAAATGGTAGGTCATCAGTTTGCTCTTATGTAATGTTACTGTTTGAAATTATAAGAGATATTTTCTGGGCTTTTGTGCATTGTGTTGAGTTGGTATCTTTCACGTATTGACATTAAAATTAAAGGTGCTAAAGTTGTTCCTTAAAGCAATGCCATACAAGATCCATTTTTGGTTCCCAAACAAACCAACCATATAAAAGCTCCAGATGTATTACATAACAGGCTCCATAAATAACCATGAACAGATGGTAACAGATTTGTAAATTACCAGTGGGTTGATGATTTGAAAATGCATATAAGAACAGGCTACAGTCAGGCTTACTTAATCTGTTAGTAACCTTCCAGGTAGTCTACCATATTTAAAAATTACTATTTTCCACATGCTGCAAAACCCAAAGAACCAATCTTATATGCAAAGAACCTTTCCCAGAATGAAATGATTCTTTGTCAAGCAATGTTTCTACAAGGAAGCACACAACCCAATAGAGTTTTTTTTTACTTTTTTTTCTTGGCCCCTTCTTAGTGTCTTTGAGACCTAGTCCATGACAACCATCAGATCTGAGTGCTGTTCCTTGACAGTTATCGATGCAACTGACAGTCATAGCAGGGGATTGGTCCCCTTGTAGACATACTGTAGCAAAGAAATGTTGATCACTTAAACTGCCTGCAATTTGCAAACCATGCGCAACCCTTTCCCATTAAATAGAACATAACTCACAAACCTGTGATACCCAAAAGGTCATAACCCCCGACCCATACTTTAAGAAACTATGCAGTACAGTCCCATTTTAGAGCCATTATTTTTAAGAGCATAGGCATACAGTTTATTTTCACCATTTGTAAATTACCATTAGCACTAGAGAAAATGATGATCCTGCTTACATTGGTATTGCTGGATGTCTAATATGATATATATTTTTAATGAATGTATATTAATTCACAATAATAAAAACAACATAAGCCCCACTCAGGACAAATTTAGGCCCATTGTTTAATGAAATCCTGGTCCCGTTACTGGTAAATTCTACAGTTAAAACCACCCAAATAACTGAGTAAACACTAAATTACTGGGTATTCTGATCTAGTCATCTAGTTTTATTTTAGTTGTACTCAATATTTCAGCTAAACAGCTACACTTCAATAATTGCTTTCAAGTAAATAGGATGTGTTTTTGCTCCATCTGACATTATCAGAAAACACACCACAGTCGTTAAAAATCTTTTAGGCAAATTTGTAAGTATTGCACAAAAAATGACAAAATGTTACTTTACTATTTGATTTTATAATAATATTTTGAGTTTAAATTTAAATTTTACTGTTGATACAAAGTGTACAAACTGAGGCTAATCCTAGTTGCTTTCCACTCATTCCTGAGATTTACAAGGAGCTAATTAGGAGTGCTTAGTATAAGTTATAACAATGTGATATGAAGAAGGTTTTTAATACCAATTTCACTATCAATGCAATGTGCATTGAACAAATCTAGTGTGTTCTAGGTTCTTTCATGCTCATTTACTGTTTTTACATGTAGCTAATTAGTAGTGTCATAAATCAAGAATGAACTGTAAACACTACGACTATGTAGAAGAAGGGCAAAACATGCATCTATTTTTTTGAGAAGATACCTATCTATTGACGTATGCAGGCTTCTATTACAAATGTTTTATTAGTCTGTTATAGCTAGTGGAATCTTCTCTGTGGCTGGGGAAACTACATTAATACAGATGAAGACAACATTATCCTATCTTTAACTACTCTTTTTGGAAGTCTATTTTTATCGATCTCTTGGTCAGTTTTCGATCTGTCCTTTTCAGACTTTTATATAACACACTCAATTTTTCAACAAGAGAGAACTCTCCACAATTTCAAGTATAGTATGCTTCAATCACACTGTATATCTTACAACACAATTATTAAGAAAAAATCAACATTAATTTACATTTCTGTTAATATTAATAAGAAAGCTACAACCCTTACCAAGCAGTTTTAAATGATAAGATGAGATGCAATGAGATTAATTAAGAAATGTATACAGTACATTAAAAGATGTCTGGTTGTTCCTTACACGTAATATGTCAAATGCCAAAAACAATGCCTGTACTCAGTTATAAATCACGTAACCCAACTGCCTTTGCTGTTTAATCCTGAAAGGTCAGAGGGATCTTCTTATTTCTCTCCAGTCTTGCTGAACCTCTCCATCAAATGCTCGGTAATTTTCTGGAATTTCTCTCAACACAGCTTCTATGATCCTAGCTATTTTGCCTGATTAAAGCTTTGTCACTTTGTTTTTTTATTTTATCAAAGTATTTTTTATTGTCTCCATGTTCATATACAGAGTAAATATTTACAAAGCATAGGTCTAACTTGATACAGTATGTACAATAACATAAGTTGTTTATAATGTATTATATATTAGGAAATTGGCTTACTGTAAAAAGGTAAATATTGTTTAATTAAACAAAGTGGTTTTAAATTTTAGTCTCTTACTCTATAGAAGAAGACTTCATTCTGGATTTGAATTATTACATTGAACAAAATGTAAATTTTATATTTTCATTATAAATAAATACCACACATATGATGCAATATAAACTCTACGAACCAACATACAATTGTCCGTGACTGAAAACCGGAGGAGTGCCGTCGCGCTTTCTCCTTCCAAAGCGAAGGACGGGGTTGAATGGCGCTCGTTCAGTACGCACTGCCCGCTTATGTGCCCGCCCCCATTTCCCTACCTGAGTCGCTTTCGTCTGTGCGTCCACACGCACCTGTGAGTCACGTTGACTGTTAATTTTCCAAACACCGCCTCAGTCGGTTTCCACGTTGATTTTTCATTGTTCTTTGAGGTTCCGGCTGCTTTTGTTTTATATATAATCCACCAAGTCACCCGACCATAGAGGGCTTTACAAAGGGCAGGGACGTAATCAGTGCGAGCGTATGACCCACATGTACTGGGAATTTCTCGTGGGTGGAACGGGAGGAGAGGAGAAGGACATCCACTCCGCTTCCTACGTCATGCTAGTCTGCTGATTTCTCATTCAGTATACACTGCCTGCTCATGTGCCCACCTCCAACTCGTCACTCGAGTCGTTGTAGTCTTTGTACAGTCCAGATGCACCTGTGACTCACATAGACTTTTCATTGCTCTGTGCGGTTTTGGCTGCCTTTCTATATATAATCCACCAAGACACCCGACCACGGTGGGAGGGGGGTGTGTACAAAGTGCAGGAGTATCTAAGAAGACTCATGTTTGTCGCGGATGTGAATTGCTGTATGTAGCGTGTAAAACAGTTTGCTATAGTTCACGCGGTCGTGCGTCGTAACCGAAAACTCGTTTTTTAAAGACTGCTCACTCATTGTGTTTTAACCTCAGTTGTAAAGGAACGTTTTAAGGATCCCATGGGATACCCCTCGCAAACAGTTTTACACGCCACATATGGCGATTCACCTCCGCGAGAAACATGCCTCTATTAACAGTCAACGGGGGTCGGAGCTGCATGTGACCTCTACAACGAATATTCAGACGAATATAAATGACGCCAGTTTTTCTGTGTCGTTGCGTCCAAGTTGGTGGGCGTGGCTCTGTGAGTTGTCGTCGTATCCAATGGTCTTGGAGTTGGTGGGCGTGGCTCCTTTCTGCGTGCGCCATAGGTGTCTCACTTGTCGGCGGCTTAGTGAATCCACGCCCCTTCCGGCGTGTTTTCCATGGTTGTCTTGCCTTAGTGAATTATATATATAGATTTCGGCGTGCTTTCCATGGTTGTCTTGCCTTAGTGAATTATATATATAGATTGTCAGAATCAGCTATCATAAATGCCTCCTAGGATTCCTTCTCCCACCTAGGAGGAACCCTTACAAGGGTGGAGGCTTGTTATAATTATGTTTATTTTTCCCACTTAGGAAGGCTGTTTATTTATTCCAGACATCCTGGGACTGAAGCCTGGAAAGCACCACTCAGGTCATATAAAATGCGAAAGCATTTGTTTTACAATAGTTTTGCAAATTGGAAGGTAGTTGACAGTGGCAATGACAAGGAGATGGTTGATCGATATAGAAGTTGTTCCTAACATTTAGGAGATCTCCAAAAGTTTAAGTCTTATCCAGTAATAAACCAGAAGCACACAATCTAGTATCTCTGTGTGCCTTGCTGGTAGTAGCTCAGCTACAGAACTGACAGACATTACTTTTCAAAGTGCCATAATTATAAACAATTAGTAACACCCTCATTTACAGATTAGATATTTGTCTCTTTGAGGACTTGATTCAATTAAACAGAACAGCAAATGTTCACTTTTCTAGTAAGGGACTTTGTATTCATGGCAAGCAGTTGTACTCTGAATAGCAAAGGCACATTATAGAAATGTTTGGCTTTGAACTACACCTTTTCTCTATTGCTGAGCATTATAATAGCTGGCATGCACTCAATGCTGTGAATGTATTTAATTTGTACCAGGTTTTTTTTTTCCTTTTCTTCTACAGAGACATTATGAAAATTGCTTATGCACACATCATTCAGACATGGTTTCACTGGGATAAAAGATTTAAAGCTGCCAAGAATATTTCACCAGAGATATATATGTAAACGAGAGAACTTGTGAACATTACAAGCTCCTTCAAATGGTCCATCTCTACTTAAAATTGTGCAGTGAATTATATGAGCACCTGTAGTGTAAAGTACTTGACAGCAAAGGCACTTTAGAAAAACATTAAACATATATAATGTCTCTTGTGATTCTTTCATTTTAATTCCCTATCTTTAAAGAACTTCTGTTTTATCACTGGTGTATAACCTATTCATGTGTATTCTGAGGTTAACCATTGACAGATTTTTAAGAAAATGCTAAAAGCTATTTTCATACTGAAATTCAAGAGAAAACTCCCGCAGACACAGTTAGCAGAATGTGCTAACTCCATGCAGGAAGTCAGCAGGTCAAGTTATCCACTGTGCCCATATTAAATGTGAGATTTCAAATAAAATTCGGTTATACATTTAAACTATATTTTGTCTTTCTAATTATTTTGGCATTTTCCTTTTTTTTTTGTATATTTTTACATTTTCTTTTTTTTTTTTCATTCACATATTCTTTGAATTTCCATGCTGTACAACTTCTTTAATATACTTTTTGCCCCTGCCCACTTATCAGAATAATTCACTGTTAACTAGCCCTCCAGCTATCTTACACATTCTGATATTAACTTCTTCATGGTGCCAAAAACTCATCTTCACACCACAGGAGGCTTTGCTTTATGTTTTCTACCCCTACGGACTGCCATTCTTCCTAAAATCCAATAGTTTATCCATATACCTACTCTCTTTATTCTTTATAGTCTGTGTCTCCCTGTTATCAAGAACAAGGTAGCATTCAACAACAGGAAAACAATATATGTCATTTCGTTTTAATTCACCTTTAAAGTTGCATAATTTTAAATACTGTATGTATGTAAATCTGTACTTTTGTGTTATATAGCTTTATAATAGTTGGCAACACAAGTATCTCTTATTGTTGAATTCTTTTTTTATGTTAAGGCTTTAAGTTATAAGAAGAGAGGCACGGAGTACGTATTAGATTATTATTATTATTGATTCTGGAGAGACATGCTGCCGTGGGATCCTAAACTGGAAATTACAGGTTCAGAAAATTGAAGGAGAACAATGTTCTCTTCATAACGTAGTTAATCTGATTGATACAAGATACGGCTATAACGTTATAAAGCATTCTATAAGGTATAAAAGTTATTTAAAATTTTGGCTATTCAAATTTGTTGTAAGAAATATATTTTTCTTTCAGAACTGAATTACACAAATTAGTAGGGCAGTAGGATAGCCACAGCACTTTTAAAAATAAATAACAAAGATTAAAAAAAAATATTAGACATCTGGCACTTAACAGCAATCCCACTTATATCTAATCTTTTTATCTGATAAAATCAGGTACATGTTGTTTTAATTAAAACACAGCAGAACAGGCCTCATCAGATCATTGAAGATTAAAGATTTCTGAAGCCGATAACACTAAACTAACAGCAGCACTCCATTCTTATCTCTGTCCTGCATTTTGTCTGCCTTGCTGGCCCCCTGGGATGATGGAATGGGTTGTGTCAAAAAGACAGGAGATGAAGCTTTTGACAAAGACAAGGCTTCATCTGAGCTGATATTTCTAAGGCAAGATTGCACTTTCAAAATCCAGACCACCATGTAACTGTTCAGTAATTGAGGAGTACCCTTATAATTAGAAAACAGTTAATTGCTCATTTTAAAACAGGTAACGGAAAGTATAAGAGCAAAATATGTAAGGTTTATCATTGAAGAGAGCCTTTTACAAGTAATTTAATTTGTTCTCGTTCAGTGCATTTAGGTGTCAGAGAAAACACAAGTATTGATGCCAGCTCTCAATAGGTGGAATGCAATCAGTACAATTGTCCTTAGTAATGGTCAGCATACATTTCAATTAAAGGAGTTACTTTGCATTTTGAATGTACTTAATTAAATACATTTCTTTAATTCCACTCTTAAACATTACTCTTCAGTTAAGAGAGTACACAACTACCATTATTTGCTAGAATAAAACAGTTACTTTTGCTTCAATTGTTGAAATAATACAACAAAGGTAAATAATATGAGATGTGAAACACTGTCCTATGGGAAGCATCTCTAGTAAGGATATGGGTGTTTATGTTGACATATCCTTTTCATCACCTAAGTAATGCTCAAAAGCTACTGTATTAAGAAGGCAAATAACATATTAGGTATATCATAAAAAGTGTTGAATACAATTTGAGGGACGTTATACATAGACCATACATTGCATTAGTGAGACCACATCTGAGATATTGTGTGCAGTTCTGATCACTATGCTACAAAAAAGACATACAAGTACTTGAAGCCATATAGAAAAGAGCAATCAGGTCCATCCCAGGACTTAAAGAACCAAACTTGTAGTCTCATGCAAAAGAGACTGAGTAACAACCTAATCCAAGCCTTCAAAATTCTCAAAGGTAATGATAAAGAAGATCTAGCCGAATTTAAGGGTGAATTATATACTCAAGAACACCAGTAGAAATGAAGAGAAAATGCATTTAAGACTGAAGCCAGGAAGCAGTTCTCACATAAAAACTTTTGGGAATCAAGAACAGACTATCGAGACATGCACAGTCAGTCCTCAACATTTATGTGTTTAACTTTTGTGACTCCAAACATTTCCGAAATTTTGTTAGAAACCTCATTTTTACTTTTGTGTTGGAAACCACTTACATCTGCTGGATTTATGGCTAGGCAAAGGAGAAAAAAAATGAGAGGCACTCTGCATGAAAGTTTGGGGAGTAATAATATCATATTACACACATCACCAGTCTTGTTCACCCTACTGTTGTAGACAAAATAACTCAATGTGCATTTCTTGCATATTTTTATTGTTCTGGTTAAAAACTGAGTCTTGTGTTGCAACTAGGCCCCAAAGCATAGTACAAGTCCTTCGAGCTCTAAGCCCAGGTATGCAAAATGTCAGTGATGCAGCTTAGTGAGAAAATAAAGGTATTAGTTAAAAATTTGTGCTGGAATTTTGGCAGGCCCAGTCGGCCACAACAAACTGGTAAGAGATTTTAAGTTTGCAGGTCCCATCATTTATCACAGCCTCAAGGCTAAATGTCAATCTTAAGGATCTCAAGAGGTGCACAAAGCAGATGTCACCAATGCCATCTTCCAGTCATGAAGGACAGAGTGCTAGTCTCAGCATCCCTTGATATTTTTAGTGAGATATTAGCATTAAACCTCAAAGAATTCTGGGAAACGGCTAGCGAAGAAAAAATGTCTTTCATGTTCCTAATTTTATTTTGTGTATTGCATTTTATGGCTTATTTTCATGGTTACCATGTTATGAAAAGAGCATATTATTAGAAATAATGTTTGTTATTATGAATTTCATGTAGAAAAGTGTCATTTGAGCAATCTCTGACAAAATATTTTAGTGGTCTCAGGAACTTAACCCTTTAACAATTGCATTTTTGACGTTCAGTCCATTTTCTAGTAACATAATCCCAAAAAAGCTGAGGACTGACTGCAGTTGAAGCAGAAAACTTGACAACCTTTAAGAAGTGTGGATGAGATATTGTGACAGCTTAGCTTTTAACTAAACAAATGAGCCTAATGAACTGGATGGTCTCTCCTTTCTCAGACTTCTTAGGTTCTGAATGAATAACTTTAATGTCTTCTACACCAAATAAATTCTTATAACCTGGCTATTTAAGACATGTGAACAGTTCAGGGGTTCACAAATAACAGACAGAGTTAGAGCCTGCTGACCTTCCTTTAGTTTTAGGTCCACCATGCCTCAGAAATGACCACAGGCTAAAAGGAAGTGATCCATAGTCTTACTAGACAGACAGACAGATAGATAGATAGATAGATAGATAGATAGATAGATAGATAGATAGATAGATAGATAGATAGATAGATAGATAGATAGATAGATAGATACTTTATTAATCCCATACTAAGTACGAAATCAAGAAAACAGCTAGTATCAAGTTTTTTGAGCATGGGAATGGTGATATATTAATAAAATGTATTATTATTATTAATATTATTACCCAACATATCAATGATTGGAAGAAGTGTTATGGTCAAAAGAGTGAAAAGCAGCCTGTCGAAAACCAGACAATCATATATTAGGACTAGTTTATAAAGAACCAAAAAGAGAAATTGAAGAATGGCTGTGAAAGAGAACAGCAGAATCAGCACCAGAAAGTCAAAAATTGTAATTCACAAGCAAGGGCCCTAACAATATCTAATAAATTCTTTCCCTAATTATATAATAAATAGCACAAATGATCATCATTAAGCAGTTTAGTAATCCAAAAGCTTTAAAACAATGTGATTTTCTGTGGGATCTTAAAAACTGGAAGTGCAATCAATGATTTCATGTACAATTTTCATAATTTTTAATGTGGTATCCAAAAACAACCCAAAATGCAAACTATCAATGGAAAAATGCACTAAAATATGGCTCCATAATAATATATAGAATATAAAAAAAATAAAAAATGTATAACATTAATAAAACTAAATATATATATGTGGCAAACATAACAAAATTAATATAGAAAATCATAAAATGATTATGAATTGGAAGAGAGATGCAGACAGAGTGAGAGAAAGAGATGAGACATAGTGCTTGTAACTGTGGATTGGGTCTTGATAAGTGAACAGTCCACCCCACATACAGTCATGGACACTGAACTTGTGTTAGAAAGACTCAAACTGGTTCTGTTTTTTTTTTTCTTTTTTTTGCGCTCTGTTACTTTACACTTTGATTTGCCCTTCATTTTTCCATTCTCATTACAACTTTTTATTGTTAATCTTGTTTGTAACATTTGTCTCCTTGGCATTATTCTGCAATAAGACCACTCCCTACTGTTTATAATAGGCTGTGATTACAGAGGTGGTACGAAGCACATTGGTGAACTGAACAAAATTGACGAGTCTTAAAAACTGAAAAAGTTTTTCTTCATACACAGTACATTATATCCATCATGCAATGTAAAATTCTTTTAAGCACAAAAAGTCAATGGAATAGAGGATTGTAAAAACTCCAAGTCAAAAATCCTTGTAAAAAATAAACCCCTGGACATAAAATAAAACTCGGGTAGACCAGTGCCAAGGCTAAAGGCTGAAGGCTAAAGTAAGTGCTTCTGAGAAGATACAAGAAATCCAATATTGAGAATTAGATTGAAGTGATGATGACGATTCTCTTCGCATTGTATGTGGACCTACTGCATGCCCCCATTCAGCTGTACATGAAATAAACTGAATTACATTTGTTTTGTTTTTGCATTTTGGTTTAAAATAAAGACTCTGGAAGTATCTCATGTTCTTGGCAAATGTGTTACTAAAAGTCCACTGCTTATATATAGTTAGCTTATCCTTGGAATTGTAGGATAATTTTGTGTCTTGAGATCAAAGACCATTCTTTGATGTATGCACATTAAAAAGTTTAGCCAAGCAAATATATGCTATTTAGAATTTCTTAAAGATTAAAGAGAAATTTTAAAATGTGCTGTAAACAGCAATTACTGGAGTAATTTGTTTATAACTGCTCATTTATGCTGTGACCCTTATGGCTACAATTTTATTGATCATTCTAATGTTCTGAAACTAAAATAATATGGTAATTGATTAGTTGATTCTACTCCATAAATTCATATTTCTATATCTGGCATATTAATAAACATTAAGAAGCTGCCGAAGGTACTGACAAAATGTTTGCAGTAAAAAAAAAAAATAATTTGTAAAAGTGAACCTGAGAAATCTTAAGAAACCTGTGGTGAAATCCTAACACAGTCTTCAGCTGCTTGGAGTTTAATATTGTTTCATATTTGCATGGTCCTCTCAGACTGTTGCATTCAAATTTCATAGATGTTTATGTTAGTTTAAGTTCATTATATAAAACAAAACTTTCACAAACTAGTGTAATTCAATTTACGGGTATTAGGGACAAGCTTTGGACAAGACTGCAGTCTATCACAGGGCCTATTCACACACACATGCACACTCATACATACTCCGGGCCTATTTAGAATCCACTTCACCAACATATTGGGGTGTTGTTGGGTTAGGAAAACTGTAGTACTCAGGAAAACTCATATAGATCATGCAAAGTCCAACAGATGAGTGTGGTTCAACCCATGATGCTGAATCTGTGAAGCAGCAGTGCAACCCACTCCACCACCTTGCACCCACGTGGATTTAAATTGCCCTGATATGATTAAGTGTGAGTGTGTGCACAAATAGACATATCTACCTCAAGCTTAGTACTTTCAGGACAATAGCTCTGTTAAACAAAAAAAAAAGATTTATGATTGAGTTTTCCATCCTTTCTTCTTTCTCCTTCTATTTTCAACTGTGATCAGCTCTTAGAACATGGGGTATGTTAGATTCTCTTCCCTCCACTCCCCGCTACATCTGCTTACTGTCCTTTTTGTTTCCATTGTTCCACATAGAAAGCCAGCTGCCCCTATGTGTTGTACAAAGCAGCTACAAGCCCTTACCTCTGCATTTTATATGGCAAAGCAACATCTCATCCTCCATCACTTTATCCAGGAATACCATTTTTAAAAATATCATTTTGTCCTCCAGTAACTATATACATCAGTATACTCACTATAATTGTGCTCATCAATTATATCCTAATCCTCATTAGTGTTTTGTAGTGAGTTAAACACAATGATCCTTGTTGTAACTACTGCTTCCTTAATGTTCTCCTAACTTTGCTACTCATATTTTGAAGCCATACTTCTGCCATTCAGTACTGGTCCTTTGTTTCAATCTTTTTCTCATTGATTCTTCCAGCTGAAATTCCTTTTTCCATTATATCTTCCTTCCTTTGAACATTCCTATGCTTTCTACAAATCCAATAGAGCAGAGAATATTAATTCTGGTTACCATTGCTGCCAACTTGCCACTTTTTCTGGTAAGCTTCTAACTTTATTTGTCTTGACTTTTGGAAATCTTCTTTGTATATTTTGATTCAACTTGAGTTCTCTTCTTCATTGCATATTAATTGATGATCTGACCACAGCATCAAAAAATGATTATCTGTTACCAAGCATGTGGATAGCTGAATGTTGGTTGGTCAGTGATGATGGGTACTTGACCTCCTTAAATTTATTTAATTTTTTCCTAGATTCCTTTGTCAGTCACAGCCCCCTTTGACAGTTGGTCAAGCTCTATATAGTCCCCTTCTCCTTTCTAATTCATATAGGTTCCTCTCAGTGTTGCGGTGAAGGGAAGGTGCTGGTTGTTATTCTCTCTCTTTTTTTTTTTTGAAAAACAGTCAGTCAGTCAGTCATTATTCAACCTGCTATATCCTAACATACGGTCACGGGGATCTACTGGAGCCAATCCCAGCCAGCACAGGGTGCAAGGCAGGAACAAATCCCGGGCACGGTGCCAGCCCACCTCAGGGCACACACACACACACCAAGCACACACTAGGGACAATTTAGGATCGCCAATGCACCTAACCTGCATGTCTTTGGACTGTGGGAGGAAACCAGAGCACCCGGAGGAAACCCACGCAGACATGGGGAGAACATGCAAACTCCATGAAGGGAGGACCCAGTAAGCAAACCCAGGTCTCATTACTGCAAATCAGCAGCACTACTGCTATGCCACCATGCTGCACTTTTGAAAAACAATTATTAATTATTTTCCTTATTTTTATCAATTATAACCAATAAATTGATCACCAAAAAAGAAAATGGTTGGATGAATTGAATGCAAAATGACTGTTATGAATTTAGAGCAGAAAGAATTCCATTACTATGAACCAAGTTTCAACCTATTTATTTTGTCAGAATTTAGTAGTTGTCACCCATCCACTGTCCATTTTAGGCAATAAAATATGACTAGGAGAAAGATAATCATCTTATTGTCCCAACCCTAACTTCTCCTTTGTGCTATTCTTAAAAACCATCCTTTCCCAAATGAATACAGTCTTTTGTAATGAGACTACATCAAGCTACATATTCTCCCAAATTAAACCTGCTGTTGACAGATGGTTAACTTGTTTCTTATTTTAACCTATCAGACATGATACTAATAGTTTGGAATCTTGTATGGTTCATTGCCTCCTGTTCAAACATTTACAAAAGATTTTATCACAATTGCTAAACCAAAAGAAAAGCAATTGGTGTCTGATAAAGCTGTGCTACAAATGGCTGCATGAGTACTTTTCTATTTTACAGCTAAATAAAAATAAATTATTTAATCAATGCTCTCCAATAATATAAAAGTTTTTAGTATCTGAAAAATTTACATTGCCTAAAACAGCGTGCAGATTTAATTCTGCATCATGCTGTTCAATAAACAGTTAAACTATGTAACATGTATAGAAATAGTCAGTTTAGTAGGAATCAAGGATTACATTTTTCAAAATATTACTCTTTGAACAAAATACTTTATTAAAAATAAGATTAATTATAATAAAGTCACATTCTTGCATAAATTGTGTGATAGTCTCTTACACGCCAATTAAAGAATAAAGTGAACACTGTGAATGCCAAACATTTTCAATAATATAAACTAGTCATTTAAAATTATAATAAAGTCAATGTGCAGCCTACTTTCAAAATCCTCACATGGAACTGAAATACTGAAAAGCGTTTATTGATGACAATGTCTAAGAATGTGCTTTATTTTTTCTATGTGAATATATGCTTTCAGGGCTTTAGAGTTAAATATATTATCATTTATATCAGGTATTTATGACTGTTAATGGTCATAAATACGGTTAATTAAGATTTAATTAAGACTGTTAATTGAGATTTACAACGATCCTCATAAGAAAAAGCAGAATAAAGTTCTATCGATGTATTTGGTGAGTGAGGTAGAATATCTTGTGTTGGCCACCAGGCTCTTGTTTGCCCCGCTCACATAGAGATCTGAAGGTCCACCTTAATTGAAGCTATTGTTGCTATCTGAACATGTTGGAACTGATCAATAAACCAATGGACTGGTGAGTCAGCAAGCAATTTTGTGTCACCTATCAAGGCAAAGCTGGTGGTAACCATAGATAAGGCCAATTGAGTTTGTTGGAGAATGTGATTTTTTTAGGAATATGTAGAAACACGGTGACATCCATGATGAAACAAAAAGAAATAAACAAAACTGAGAAGGAGGGTAAAGAAGAAAAGGCAGTATCATGTTTATTTAATGATGTAAACTGATACTAAGTGCACTAAAGCATTTGTATAAAATCATGTTCTGGCTTAGTCTGATGAAGGAAAGTCTTAAAAGACTCTTCTATAATGGTTTATTGAATGCACCAGTTTAGAGATTTACATAATTGTACTGAATATACTTAATCATATCCTCCTATTGTCTTTACTGAGTATCATCAATCAAGTGCTGTGATACCTTTCAGGGCAAATGCTATATTAATAATTGGTCTATTCATTACATTTTCTTTTAATAATGCTCATATTTAGGTATTACTGTTTCCTTCATGCTGCCTCCTCACAGCTCCAGCTTCCTGTGTTTCAATTCTACGTGTCCAGTGTCCACTTGTGTTCAGTGCTTATGTGATAGGCTCCAGTCCCTTGCGGCCCTGAATTAGATTAAACAAATCTAAAGATGCTGAGTTATGTCCCCTTTGCTTTAAAATTGTCTCAGCTTTGTTTACTGTTAAAAATTTTGAGGAACAATCTGACAAAATGACATTTTATATTCATTAAAATATAGGAATATATTAATATAAATGAACGCATATATAAATGCACTTTTTTATTTAAGAAAGAGTGAATGACAGATTTGTTTTGTTAATGTACCACAATGCAGTCCATAGGGAATTGTGTAACTGCAAGAAAGCCACTCAGAATGTGGAGATTTACACTTTCAGAAGACCTCAGGATGGTGATAAGTTAAAATCACTATTTAGTACTCAATGGCTTTTCTATTAAGTGTTTTATATGTAAGCACAGTAAACAATTAAAAAAAAAACACCCCTGAAACCCACTTAAAACCAACATATTGAAATGAATATTGGAACATTATGTACCTTATATAATAATTTACACTGTGTGGGTGTGTGCACACTTAAAATATTGTTTTGCAATATTATGTCAGTTATAATATGTGAATTGTTATTCACAGATAGCTTAATGAAGATAAACCACTATAAAATATGTCATTCTGTTTTTGTACCATGACCTAAATTTCATCTGGGCACAACACATTATCATTATAAAAAAGAATTTCCATTGTGAGATGTTAGAATGTTGTATTTATGAGAAATTTGAATTTTAAACATTTATTTTATATAAGACTAAAACATTTTTTTGAAAAATCTACAAAGGCTGCAATTAATCTTCAGGTGTTAATGATAAAAGGATCATTTCATTCCAAGGTACTTCAACAAGATATAAAAGCCTGCTGTGAAGCCTCACAGTAACTTCATACTTCATCTCTTATCTGAAGAATGTGCCATAAAAAAGTTAAGTGACTGGAAAAACTTTATCTGTAAGCAGTAGACCACTCAAATTCTTTTGACAAAACAAAACTTAATTAGCAGAAATACAGCGCAGATTATTCTTAATAATATAAAGATAAGTACCCTATACAAATATTTCTTTTAAGTATTCAACTTATAACAAAAACAGATGAATTAACATCATGTTTTGGTCTTAAATGTTCTGATTCTAGGTGTCAATGGTAAAGTGCAACTTTTAAAGATTTCTAAAAAGTGGTATAACTATGGAAACAGAAATAAGAAGATGGTCAGCTCTAGCAGATGGTCTCGACTAAAGAGAGCTTCAGTAGCTTAACGACCCTATTCCATTCTCCCTTTGAAGCCACCATGAAGAAACACCATAGTTGTACTGGCAGAGAACAGACATCATACTGTAATGAAAGCAAAATTAATTGGAAAATATTCTGTATCTGCTGAATTTTTTACAACCACTTCATACATATAGTATGTGAGATAAACAAACTCAATGGAAACTTCATAACTGAAATAAAGCAGTATATGCCTGAATGCTGACTCAACATTCAGGCTCAAGGCATGTAAGAGCTCAACTGCAATTTAACCCTGAAGCTAAACAAAGCAGAACTTCAAACAATACCAAGTAGCTGGGAAGCCACTGATGATAAGAAAGGCAAGAAGAGAACATGAATGATAACTTATGGACTTGGCTCAAGATAATATAGTAATCTGGAAGAAAGAGATATAGAGTTAGTTGGCAAAAGGCAACAATTCCATGCAGTGAATATCAAGTTCAGAACTGAAACTGAGCAGAGGTTGATGAATTTGGCAGCTTTGGGATTAATGGAAGAAAACTGGTTGGCAATGAGAATGAGATAGTGAAGTCTTTCAAAATACTTTAGCTGTACAAAAAAGATTACTTGACAGTGTAGATATTGGACCATTGTGATCTGGTTCCAGAGTAGCCGTGAGGTATAGAAACAAGTTGTAACTTTTGTCAAGTTCCTGAGGAGACCAGAAGTATTGGAGTAATTCTACTTAATTCAGACTTTGGAAAGAGGAAAATATGTTACTGTTGGCTGACTCCAAAGGAGAGATTGCTTACAAATAAACAAAATTGTGTGGTGACTGATGGGATAATGACCACCAAATAAAGGTTTTTGGAGAAATGGGTGAATAAAACTGCATGAAACAATAAATTAAGCACCAGCATCAAATAGAATCAAAAGTTAGAAACCTTCAAACAAAATTATCTGTTGAAGATTTCCAGAAACGACAATGGAAAGGAAGATTCATCCCCTTTAATGCTTACCATACAGTATGTAATAGTGCTGGTCTTGCCTATGACTAAACCAGAATCAGCAGCAAAAACTCTGTTATGGTGTAGGCTTTGGTTTATCAGGGGAGGTGGGGAGCATGGATGGCGGGTATTATATGAAACCAAAAATGAGACCATAAGGACATAGATCACCAATTGTGGCCTGTAGCAGGTTCTCAGTGGCAATTCTTGATAATGATGATAAAATGTTCTTATATTATTTTTAAACTACTATTGCATCACTGTGTCTAATGAGATGATGATGATAATAATAATAATAATAATAATAATAATAATAATAATACACCTTATAATGACCACCAAGCAAAGTTTTTTAAAAAATGGCTCAAGGTGAAATAAGAAATAAAGCAACAGAATCAGCCAGGATTAAAAGTCAGAGATCCTCTGACAAAATTTACAATTTCATAATTTCCAGAAAAGACAATGGAATAGAGGCCTAATCACATTTAATACTAATCATGTTGATTATGCCTATGGCCAAACCCATAAAAGTTTAAGGGAGGGTTCAAAATTATACATGAACTTTCAAGAATGAAATTGTGAATCTTACATAATTCTTTCATTTCTGATTCAATTTAAGGTTCTCCAGGCCATACCACAGTAAGTGGACTGATACAACCAGCAGCACAAACTCTGTTATGGTGCAGGCCTTGGGTTGTCAAGGGAGGTAGGGAACACAGATTATAAGAAATCAAAAATTAGACCTTCAGTACATAGGTTCTCAGTGGCAATTCTTGATGCTGAAAAATGTTCTTATCAATTTTTTTTATATATAGAGCCAGAATGTCTGATATTGAGACTAAATTACATACTCTTGCAGTAAGTCAGGTTTTGATTATCAGACTCATTTAGCTGTTTATGAATGTCAGCTTCTCATTTTATTCCCAGGGTCTCAGTTGCCAATACTTAAAAAAAATAAAAACTTCAAGGGACAGTAGGTTTTGCCCTTTGAGCTTGTTAACTTAAAAACAAAGAGAATACACACATAGTTTCATAAATAGACAAGATAAAATAAGCAGAAACATTAAAAGATAGACACGTTAAAGAAAATTATATACAGTATTCACATATTTAACAAAAGTTAATGTTACATGATATTAAGAATCAATTAAAGTTTGAAAAAATAGTTTATTAAAATTAAGCACCTTCCCAGATTTTGCAAAGCAGAACTAATACTTTACTTGAAACAATCTGAGGTTAGCGTTACTTTACAGAAAAACTGTTAACACTGTAGATTAGTTACTGATAAAATGTATATGCTATTCATTTACTCTTATGTTACAAGACTTTAACAACGGCTTTCTTTGATCTTCATATCACTTCTAAAACATCAGTAGATAGGTTATTTATTGCTGAGCAGTGCTGCATATTGACATAATGGCAAAATTGCCTGTTAATATGAAGAATTCACAGGCCTTATGCTAAATATGTAATATCCAGAAAAATGTGTCACAGTTCAGCCACCTCAGACCACTCCAAAGTGAAGTTTTGTTAGTAGGCCACATTGCAAAGATGAATATATACTTTACTGATGCTTTGTAAATGTTATGAATACCCAAATAAATGCTTATTAAACTCTTGTTACATGAGATTAAATGAGAAATAGATCTATTTTTCCGAATATCTTAACTAAATTGTAAATGAAAAATGAAAATTACTTACACTTACTTACACACATTTTTCGAACCCAATTAATACAGTTCATGGAAGTGATGTGAAGTAAGGATGGCAACATGGCATCCTACCAAGGTTATAGAAAAATGTAAATTCTATATTGCTATGTGCTGCTTCATGAGTTATTTATTTTCCCATTTTTTCCTTGCATTATTTAAGCGTACTTCTTATTTTGAGTTTTAATTCCTGTCACCATTTAATTTCCTTACAAGTGCTGCCAGTTTGTGTTACTATCTTGTCTATTGCTATGGCAACATTACAGATACAGCAGCGCCTAGCGCCTATTGCACATCATAAAAGGTCACCACTTCCATATGACCACTATCCAAGATTGCGCATATCCTGCCTAAAATAAACAAACAAACCATTTTTGTGCTTTCTGGATTTTTGTGGTCTTTCTGTTCTCCTGACATTTTTTTTTGCTTTCAAATTTTGTCTGAATATTGAGCATTTGTCTTTTTGATTTTTGTTTTGGTTTTTGACCAGTGCATTGTTCCTTGATTGTGTCTCATCTTCTGATTTTACAACATAGCTGTACATTTACATTGCAAGTTAGAGGCTCAGTATGCCTCAGAAAGTATAGCATTTGTGAAAAAAGTCTGGATTTTTAAGGAGAAACTGCCTTCACTGACCAGAAGGCAAATTTAGCCTGCCTAGATTGTCATTTAGCTTTGTGATTTTATTTTACAAGTTATATTTTATGCCACTCACTTGCAATTTGCTCTCCACCTAATAAGATATATTTGAAATATTAATTTTAGCTAATGACTTAAAATCACAACAAGAAAATGCACACAACATAAGGAAACAATAATTTAATCTCAAATTAAATGCGGACATTCCACTAAAAATATGTGGTCTGTTACTTGTTTTTTAGATACAAATCCAGAATTTTTAATTTAAAGTGTTGCCAAAAGTGTTTAGCTGAACTGCAGATATAAAACATCTGGTTAATGATTTTTGGGGCAATACTAAATTTTATTTTCTTACTGAAATTTAGCTTAGAGATATAGACACTCTTCCATAAGTTGAGTCTTTACTATATAATTTTACCCATGTCTTTAATTTATGTTTAATATGACAGTGAAGTGGAATTTATATAATTGTTAACAATATTCTTTATTCACCTCTAGAAAATAATACAGGAAAATGCAAAAGCTGAATGAATTGGAAAGCATCCTAAAGAGAGCCATATACAGAAAAATTCCAGCTTGCTTTCCAAAATCTTAGTGTAATAGTGAACACTCTCAATTTGTATTCGCGTTCTCTTCAGACATAGGATTGAAAAAATTTTCATGTCATATATTGATAAAAGCTTTAAGAATTTTCCCTTTGTTTTACACCACTTCTTATAATGAACAAGTCCCCTTCATAGCTTATGAAAACTAGTGAAACATATATCACTGATAATAGATGGTGATGTAGGCCTTGTATCGGATGATAAAAGTTTTGCATGTTACCACAAACTCAATTAATTGTCTTATGGGCCTTTATATACCGTATATCCTTGACTGAAACAGTAAATAGCCACGAATTGTATTCAGTATTAATTTACAGCCAGAACAACAACAAAAAAAAACTATATGTACTTTACTGTTTTACTTTTAACTCTTACATGTTCAAAACAGACATATTTTTGTGTCATCAAACAATTAAACACTATTGCAGATTGCTTGATAACATGACCCTACTACAAAATGTTATACTGGAAGAATAACAGTGTGCACTTCCAATAAAATTCCTCAAGGATGAATTTTAAAAAGAGTAGCAGAGTTCCTCTTGTTAGTTTTTCAAGGGTATATCAGTGGGATCATCAGACAAAGCTGAGGTTGGTACACAACACAATACACAATAAAGAAACACTAAGTCAGTACCAAGTTTCTAAAATAAACAGTTTTGCTTAAAAAAGTTTCTCATGAAGCCCTCCCTTATTTTCATTAAAGTTAACCCATTAAACCAAAAGGTAATCTTATAAAACATGAGTACAATGACCTCTGTGACACTAGAGGGCACTGTCGCTCCTCAAACCCCACAGACAAAGCATCCAGACACTAGGTAAAAGCACTAGAAATTTTTTAATTTCTTTTCTTCTTGAAATAATGTGCTTTTCAAGCACCTCCACCACTACAATACACAATAAATCAATAATTACAATACACTAAATCAACCCTCTTCTCCCAGCAGCTCCGTCAACTCTGGCTCTCCTTGCTGGGTCTTGATCAGTCCTTTAAATAGTCCTTGACCCGGAAGTGTTTTTCCTCTTCTGTTCACGTGACTTGCCAGCACTTCTGGGTCAGATGGAGAATTAAATTTTTCTTCAGCCCGGAAGTACTTCTGTTCTTCCGTCCCCGTGTCTTGGGAGTACTTCTGGGCTACAGGGGAAATAAAAATCCCCATGTCTCCCTGCAGCGTCACACAATGGCACCCACAGCACCCAGCATGGCTGTAAAGCTGAACTCCATCTCCCATGGTGCCCTGCAGGAATCCGGGGCACCTCCTTGCTGTAGGAAAGACTCCATCTAGTGTCATGGATGTGTCAGACGGGATGAGCTGCCGGCCGTCCATCACACATCATATTTGCCTAATCACACAAGGTGTGGCCAGAAAAACACAAAATGGTGGCTATAGTGATATCACTATCATAACGTGGTAAACAAATCTCAATAATTATTTAAACAGTTACTTGGGCAGTCTTGACATGAGTGACTGCCTGCACAACTAGAAGATCAGATGATCAGTGAAACGTGAAGTTAGCAAAACACTTTCTCTTTGTCAAATTATTTTAGAATGCGTAGAATGCATTTTCTTGCATTTTTTTAAATGGATTCCATGGGTCAGTACCTGAGATAGAACCATACTAGAAAAATCAAGACAAGACTACGTATTTCGGTACTAAGAGGAGATGATCCTCAGGTCTAAGTGTTGTCTCAGTGAACAGCAGGACAAAATCAATACCAAGTTTAACTACACTGAATCTAATGTTTTTTTTGGTTTCATGTTTCTCCTCAGTTTGCTCATCTGACCGACTGACTGCCAGTTAACAGCGGTGCACTCGCAATTAACACCTCATCCTCTCTCAAATAACGCTGTGTCTCTACACATTCATCTTGATTTAAAAATAAAAGGGAAAAATGAAATTCTTATTTAAACTTATTAAAACATATTGCAGGGGTGGGGGTCGACTTGTTTTCAATCCTATTTTTTGTAAAAATTGATCAATCTGTATGGAATGATTACAATAAAATTAATTTTAAAAAATTGCAATCGCTAGGTTACATCAAAATGAGTTTTGCTGTTGTTATTGTAAATGTTAATGACTTTAAGCTTATGAAAAGGCCTAGAAATTACAGCAGCTCTAGTTAGCAGAGTATAGTCTCCATTTGTAAACTGTCAAGCATCTGAGGCCTTCCTCGGGCGTGTCTCTTCCAGGATATGTCTGATCCCTCCTGAAATGAGAACAGAACATGCTTTGACGTATCTGGACTTCTCAGTCCAGTTCCATGTGCTTTTCCTCAGTATTTCTTGTCTCTTTCTCACAGGAAAATGAGATGAACTATGCCTGTTTATATGCATTGAATAAAAGGACAGAAGACATTGACTCAGATCTTTGTGTTCTTCATTTAAACTGAAAACTAATATTACAGATAATACAAAGCATGTACTGTTTTCTTTGGTGGGTAGCAGAACTTTTCCAGCTATGGTTTCTAACACTTGGCTTTGGTAAAATTTGGAATGCATTCTCATTGTATCCAGATGTGGTGCAGAATATTCACACATGTGATTCTCTTCATTTTTGAAACATTCTCACCCAGCTCAGTTATTATCAAATATAGCAATGTTGCTATATGTATTAAATTATTCTGTAAATGATCACAGTATTTTTAAATTGTAATTCCTTTCATCAATATCTCACCATCCATCCATTTTCCAACCCACTGAATCCAAACACAGGGGTCTGCTGGAGCCAATCCCAGCCAACACAAGGCATGTTGCCAAACCACCGTAGGACACACACACCAAGCACACATTAGGGACAATTTAGAATAACCTGCATGTCTTTGGACTCTGGGAGGAAACCGGAGTCCCTTGAGGAAACCCATGCAGACACAGGGAAACATGTTAACTCCACGCAGGGAGGACCTGGGAGGCGAACCCGGGTCTCCTAACTGCAAGGCAGCAGCACTACCACTGCGCCACCCAATACCTCACCATGGTAATCAATATATATCAAATTCAACAATCAATTTTCAGGCCACATTAATGCAGTTTAGGATACCGGATGGTTGTGTCTCCAAAAATGGGATGATAACCAACCTTGGAGAAGACACAGGTCTATCACCGGGCACACTCACTCATATTAAAAATGTTTTTTTGTAAAAAGGTATTACTAGTTTATTTTATTTTTAGAAATATACCATATTGTAACTTAACAAATATGTTTGTGATTAGGGAGAAGAATTGCAGTACCTTAACATGCCCCTCAAGAAAACCAATTGAACACATAGTGACAGGGATGGAATTCAAGCCCAGAAATATGGAGATGTGAAGATGCACTGTATCATCTTGCTGCCTGATAGTAATATTGCTAATGCAGAAAAATATAATTTGACTGTTAAGGATTTTGAAGAAATATATGCAAATACCTTCTTGCCGCTGATTTTCTGTAGATGCCAAACTAGTTGTTTGCCTATAGTAACGGCATTACACACCTCATTATACATTAGGATAACACAGAGTAATCTATTCTTCTTCTGTCTTTCATCAGTTCTCTTGTTCTTGCGTCTTCACCAGTTGTCTGCCTCACATCAGCCTGTCTCCTCATCAACATGCATTCCCGCAGCTAAAAGAAACATCTGGGCTCCGCTTAACCATCAATCAATCAGAGCCCAGGAATGTCATGACCAACCGCCTATAAATCCAGCACACTGAAAGCATGTTGGCTTTTGTATGTGGACAAAGCAGTACAGATTGCTCACCTTATGTTTTAAATTACAGAATGAGAATACAGCTTCCTCCCTTATGTTAGTGGCCTTTCTGGCAAGCCCTTTGAAATGAAATGCCTTTGTACAGCCGCTCCAGGCTAATTCTGGTACAACAAAGCCGCCCATCAAGATAAAATCCTCCAACATAAATATTATCCAAAAAATACTTTTTTTTTCTCTTTTCCAAATTTCTTAGGAGATTATTTATTTTATACTTCTGGTTATACAGAATTTTTAATAACAGGCCACACTCACTCAAACTTTTGTCTGTCCTGTCTGTCAATGACACAGCCTTCCATAGTTTTTTTTAGTATTTCCTTATGCATCGTCACTACATATTTTTGCCTTTATAGACTTAAATAATTTTAAACTAACATAATTAATATAACATGTTTATTAACATATTACAGTAATAGCAACTAAATAGGTTTGATCTATCCATTTTTAGTTATTCTTTTTATCTTTAAAAATAAATCAACCAATGTTCCCATCAGAATTGAATCACAGAAACTCAGCAGGAATTTTGAACACAGCTTGTTGCTTATTTTTCTGAAAATTCATGTACTGTATATAAATGGATGCAGCCTGCAGGGAAAAACACTGAAATGCTTTTTAATGTGTGGCTTAGCACATCTTTATCATCTTTAAGAGCTCCAGTCACTACATTATGTCATAAGATTCTACATTTTTTTAAAGGAAAATTATGCTCTTTGCTTTTTAAGCATTTTCAAACTGCCTGACATTACTCTTAAAATTTTCCTGCATTACATACATTTTTTGACTATTCCATGTTTAAAAGTGACCACAAGACTTTTTCTACAGAAGTTTTGTTTTAATTGCTTTTGATCCATTGTATTAGTATTAAATGTCAATTAGTGTATATATTTTAAATTAAAATTAAAAGCAAGCTATGTTGGCTATTCTGATAGTTGCAGGCATTGTCTAAATATCATTCTTCCCCCATACTCTCATATTTCCCTCATTTAGCAATACTTCTTTTCAGGCACCACCCACTCAATGAATTATTTCATGCTACAGATGGATTGGAGCCTTCATTAAATAGCACATCATTTATATGTGAGTGATTCGTCTGATTATTTAAGGATACAACCTGCTTGTTATCTTTTTCTCCATTAATACGATAAAGTGTTCTGCTAGAAATAGCACTGGCAATGAAATGCTGAAAACCTTTCTGTATTACATTTTTGAGAAGTGAGATATCTAAAGTTACAAAATTACAAGATGTGATATTTTTTCAGCAATGTACATAAGTCTAAAAGACTTAGATAGAATAAAAACATCTGCACAAATCATCCTTAGATATTCCTGACATGACATAACCTTTTCGTAACAGCCTGACATTTTAATTGATATAAAGGGACTCTTACCCAAAAGTCATTTGGTATAACATATTGTAAGAGTCCTTGTTAAAATGGAATAAAGTGTCATTAGCAAAGGGGCAGTAAAAGAAAAAGGTAATTCTCCACTGCTGTGATATCGAATCTAATCAAACGCTAAGTGAATTTGAAACACATATGAGCCGCACATTAATATGTCAGCTTTTATGACTGAATTATGTCTCTTATAAGCATAAATGTTAACTATATTTCCATTTCACACATTGATTAAACTATATAGATTGGTAAACAAAAGTATTCACATCAAACACTTAATCAGTGAAAGAAAAACTTTTTTAGCTGCTGTAAGGAATGTGGAATTAAAGCACACTTTAGATTTATTGATTGGATTTTACTCAGATAGGTGCTTTTATACTACAGAACAAAGTAACGGATCTATATTACTAAGTTTAATATAATCTATAGTGTACTTGGTTTAAAAAACATCTGCAGGTTTTTCCAAGCTAAATTCAGAGTTGATATTCAGTTTTCTCTTCGATAGGCAACCAATCAAGTGGATGTTGCTAAAATTACTGCCTTATCTAAAAGAATTAACAAAAAAAATTAGAAAATAGAACTGGACAAAAGTAATACAATACCTTATATTTTCACACATTTGTTTTAATAACATACAATGATGAACTAAATGGAAGGACTGTATAAAGGTGATCTTAAGATATCTCTCTTTTTCTTTCATCAACTTGTTACATTTCTTTAGAAATTTCTTTAAATGGAAAACAGTACCTTTAGGATGTACCAAAATAACTTGTAAAAGACAATATGGATTCAAGGCTGCTGTGAGGAGGTGTTAACAGTTAGTTGCATTTTCTAGGACTTACCTTGAGCATTATGTATTTTTACTAAATAAAGAATCTGCTCCTACAATGGAATGCCATCCAGTGCCCTAGGCTGTTTCCAACCTTATGCTGAATGTTGTTGAGACAGGCAGTGGCTTCCTGCGACTCTTATTTGGATTAAACAGTTTTGATAATCTTGATATCATAATAAGGTAATTATTGAATTGTAATTGTTCTTCTAAATGAATATTTATTGACACTCCACTCCATCTGCATTATATTTAGTACTGTACAGTAGTTTGTGCTGGATAAACAACATGTTCATCTCATGTTTGAATCTTCTGCCAGCGTCTGTTGCTGCACATAATTGTTATACCTTATGTCCAAAGAAACTGTATTCCATCAAAGTCTCATACAGA
This sequence comes from Polypterus senegalus, assembly GCF_016835505.1. Taxonomy (NCBI): domain Eukaryota; kingdom Metazoa; phylum Chordata; class Cladistia; order Polypteriformes; family Polypteridae; genus Polypterus; species Polypterus senegalus. Next base: position 176,601,853 of record NC_053157.1, read on the forward strand.
TCATGTAAAGCTTGATGGAATATTTCATAAGTGTGATAAAGTCAATTTTGCTTTTAAGCACAGTGTACTCAGCTTTATACTCAATACTCACTTGTGTTATATTAAAATGACTGTCCAGTAGTAGGAATAGGAACAATAGCTGAAATGAGAGAAAGGGGGGGAAAAAAGATGAAACAACCAGCAAGTAAAGCTAGCCTGAATCCCAAAAATATTCATTACTTACTCTGTTATCTGAAATGTTTGATAAATTTTTTATGGACATTTTAAAATACATTATGTTTAATATATAATTGGTATGCATTAGATTTCCAGCATCTTTTTTGTTTCATTATCTGGTTAGGAATTGTTTTAGAAGCAGCTGTAGTAGGAATTCACATTCTGAATGAGAGAGGAGAAAATAAATGAGCCCATAAACCAGATTTGTAGGGAACTGATCGAAAGTTGTAAATAATCTAGTGGTGAGTGATATCTGATCCAACTTCATTTAAGAAGAGGGTTTACTTGGTGCTGGCTCTCCATGAATAATGAAGAAAGGGTAAGTTACACAAAATATTGCACACATATAGAACTAAGGGCAGTTTGAAGAGATAGATACTGTAAATGATGCTGCTTTGCCTAATATAGAATTAGAGGACTGACTCATTATTTATGGTTAGAGCAGCTAAAAAAGGATATACTTCAAGCATGAAGGATCTGTGACTTCTGTAGACCTAAGGAATAGAAAAGATTGAGTAATAACAATAATTGTGTTTTGATAAGAACAATTTTTGGGTATTATATTAAGAAATACCACACACCTTGCCAGAGCAATAATCTGTGATTCTAATAGAGAAACACCTAGAAGTCTGAAATAAAAAAGAAAATAGAAACTGAATGGTCAATGGCCAAATGACATATATTCATTTAAGAGATTGTAATAATCAGAGTGGTAATTCTGTACTACAATCCGAGAAAGAAGTGTGTGTTAAGAAATCTGGAAGGCATGGAAAATGAAGATGAGAGAGAGTGCCATGTGGGAGGCATGAATTGAGTGACAGGAGGAATATGCCTTTAATAAAAATGATTTGGAGTAGAATAGGCTTAAAGGGCCAAGAAATATGGACAGCAGATGATTCTTCACGTTTTATAGGAAGAAGTGAAACTTTGTTTCTTGAAAAGGAGAATTAATTTATTTGATTTTTATGTTAGTAAGTAACAACACTAAACTAAGCAAGCAACAGATGATGAAGCGCAAGAAACCTGAAAAAACCAGGAGAGGTCTTGAATGAAACACAGTGAAGAAAGAATATCTGAAATGTACATTCTAGGAATACAAACTTAAAATCAGGGTAACTTAAATCAAGGGAAAATTTAAAGACATTTTATATAAATTTCAAAGAGGGGGCATGCCATGTTCGAAACTAAACATCCACTATTGTTTTTCCTGAGCCCTTAGAAAAGAGCTAATAACTTGGCGATACCTCTTCTGAACATTGATTTAACAGGAACAGATCAAAGTCAGTGTTTGACACTGAAAGTGCATTCTACTAGATTGAAAAGCAAGATATGGATATCAGCCATGGACAAAAGCAAAACTAAAACAAAGACACTGAACAACATTGTATTCTGCCATAGATGGGATTTGGCAGGTAAAAAGCAAGGATATAGGATCAGGAGATGAAAATCTAAACAGAATATTAGTAGGTGTCAAAACCAGAAAGGCATAAATGAATATACAACAAAATGTACTGTGCTAAGTAAGATTCTCAGATGAAAAAAACAAAGCAGTACTTCTTTTTAGAGTATTTCCATAAACTTGGACATCATTTCCAAGGAGACACTTCAGAACAACTCACCCTATAATGGCAAAGAATCACAAAATGGTGGCACCTGGCATGGTGTTTAAATCTGAAACATCTTTAAAAAATTTTTTTTTTCATTTTTCTTTAACTTTAGGCAGGATGGCCATTCTTCTGATGTACTGTACAGCTGAAACCTTTAGACTGTTTAAAGTTTGTTGGTAAGATTTTGCAGTTTTCAGCCCTTGGAAAATTAAAATATTGAGTAACAAAACATCAAAAAAGTCAGTGTCAGTAGAACCTGGCTAACTGAAAATCATGAAAGTTTCTTAGAATTCAAAACATTGTCTTTAGTACTAGTAGAAAAAAGTATTTAAATAAGTGCCTTGTGAAAGATGTACAGTGTTCAGTGAATAGACATACAGTATTAGGTGACCACATGCTGCTCTGACAGTTACCTGTGATCAAGGGTCTCCACTATAAGACACCCTGCTATATGCTGTTTTTCATATAGCCTGCTTAATATTAAACTAACTAAAATCAAAAAGGATGGAAATATCTTGAAGTAGGGCACATTTCAGAAAACGGTTTTTGATTAACATTAATAAGAAAACAACATTTGAAGATTGAATGTTAATGATAAATTAGAACAGATGTGAATGTAATTGTTTGGTACTGTGTAGAGCAATAAACACATTTAGCAAAGTTAATTTGAATGAATCACAAACAACCAAAGCTGCATGTGTTTGAGGCTTTATGTAAAGCTTCCCATGTTCGATTGGCACTATCTCATTTAGGCACTGACGAAGCTTTGTCAGAACCGCTTGAAGACCGATAATATATAATTTGTAATTACTTTTTATGTTTATATGCCTTTCATAAACATATAATTGGATTCATCTCATTCTGATAATACATGTTGTGTACTTTTATTTATTTCTTGATTTTTCTTTCTTTATTTTTTTTTAATTGAGTTATGGAAGAAGTGGCACAGCAGTTTTGGTTTCAAATCTCTGGCTGTGCCTTTTTGTTGTCCATGTGTGTTTTCTCTCTGTCTGAGTGGCTTTCCTCTTCAAGTAATCCAGTTGACCTCTAACATCCCCTAAAAGATGGAGATAGATAAATAGAACTGTATTTGTCCTCAGTGTAAAATTTGTTTTTTTTCAATTAAAGTTAATATATATATATATATATATATATATATATATATATATATATATATATATATATATATATATATATATACTGTATGTTAATATCCATGTTCTTTAACACACTTCTGCTGAATAATTCATTGGCTGAAAGTCCTCAGTGTTAGTGTGTCAGTGAGAGGATGTGCCACATTGCTCATAATGGCACATCAGTTTTGTTTTAATTCTCTCCTTTGCTACTACCTCTAGGGGGTCCAGAGTGCGTCCCATAACTGAGTTTGACCATTTATTCAGCCAGTTGATTCAGTAGGCCTCTCTTGAAGTGATGTTACCAACCCAGCACACCACAGCATAGAAATTTGTATGGACCATTACGGAGTCGGAGAAGATGTAAAGGATGTCACTTCCCACATTAAAGGATCATAGTCATCTAAGGAAAAAAAGAGCCTGATCTGCCCTTTCTTATATAGTTCCTCTGTGTTCTGAGACCATTCCAACCTGTTATTGATGTAGACCCCCAAATTGCTCTGTGTGAATGTGAGTATGAGTGGCTTCAACAGTGGGTTGGTGTCCTATGCTCTTTCCTGTCTTGCACCCAATACTGCTAGTATTGACCATAGCCTGCTACAACCCTAAATTGGATGAAGCAGATTTCTTGATGCTATATGCTATGTTATGTATGCTTTGGAATATTGTTAAACAGATAACCTAGCAAATATAATTTAGAAAATAAAGTGTATGTTAGGAAATAGTAAATGATACTGGAAATATATACTGGATGAAAATTTTAAATACAACAGTTATGTGAGTATGAGTCTATCTCAGCACACTCAACGTCAGTTGAACTAGTAATATTATTCCAGCCAGAATGTCTTTCCAGTATACTTTTAGATTATGTGAGATTTGTAAAGAAAAACTGTATACACATAAGCAGGACAAAGACTCTAAAACCTTAGCTACAAAACATGTGAGACACTAAAGCTGTCTGCTGCAACAACATGCCACCTTCCTGAGATACATTACGTTTAATTATCTGTAATGATGAGTATATTCAAAAACAACCATTTACACGCAGGTAACTTTGAAACTGTTATGTTAGGATTTTTTTTGTTCAGCTTTTTAAAGGTTAGTGTACAAGGAAAGGAAAAGCTACCTAGAATGTAAAATTTATAAGAAAAAATCTGACCATGTGAAACTATATTGCTCCACTATTATAATATCCATCCATTTTCCAACCCGCTGAATCCGAATAGGGTCACGGGGGTCTGCCGGAGCCAATCCCAGCCAACACAGGGCACAAGGCAGGAACCAATCCTGGGCAGGGTGCCAACCCACCGCAGGACACACACAAACACCCAATCACACACTAGGGCCAATTCAGAATCGCCAATCCACCTAACCTGCATGTCTTTGGATTGTGGGAGGAAACCGAGCGCCGGAGGAAACCCACGAGACACGGGAGAACATGCAAACTCCATGCAGGGAGGACCCGGGAAGCGAACCCGGGTCTCCTAACTGCGAGGCAGCAGCGCTACCACTGCGCCACCGTGCCGCCCCTATTATAATATTGTTTTAATAATATAAAACACATTAGAATCAAACATCAAAATGCATAGCTAAACTTGGTTTTTAGTAGTAAAAAGAAAACAAGAATAGTAACAAAGAAAGCCTTCTTTGCCTTTGAAATAATTTAATAATGAAAAGACCAAAAGGAAAGCATTTCAAAAATGTTTTGCTAAATAAATATTTATTTTCCTTAGTAAATAAATAAAAATAATGAGAAATGAAAGTGTTTGGCTACGAAGCAAACCTTTTATCACAGTTCAGTTGGTTGAGCTGTGCCTCTTGTTTGTTTTTTAAGATGTCAGTAACTATTTATTATCCTAATCTGTGCTGTTATTTTCTCCACATTTGCGAATGCACTTTCAATATTTTCTGCTAATATAATATAAATTAAGTGATCACAAACTTTGATAAAAAAAAAAAACATTTCATTTGCCAAGACATTGCTGTTAGTGTGTCAGCTTCTTGATTTAAATATTTATAGTCACAACAATACTTTTATTGTAATATTGAAATAACAAATTAATTAATTTAGTTAAGGGAATTAAAAAGCATGCTCTTATCAAAACACCCATTGCAGGGTTTTTCTGTGTTTTGCTTTTGAAGTTAACTGACTTTTATTGAAAAAGGTTGCTCCATTTGTTCTAACATATCCAGTTTTTTGATAATTACTTTTGTAGGCTTGCATAATTTTATATGCTTCATTTTAAAGAGGGCACTGTCAAACTTGCAGCCGGGGTGTTTGTTTGTGCACAGTGGCTTTCCCAAAAAATATTTTGAGTTGAAAATGTGCATTGTTCTGTAATAATTACAAATGGAGATCAGAGTGGTTAGGCACAGTAAGTTCTCCTGCCTGGCCATTGGTCTGGACTACTGCCTGGACTAGACACCAAAGAGTTTCAAGAGGCCCCACTCCAGATGGGACTATAAAGTCTTTCAGGGCAGGCCACAAAGACATGAGCAAGTGGCCTGGGCCTATTGAAAACAGCTGAAGGCTGTAGCTGTACTCCAGTCACAGTTTAGGGTGCCCAAACATTTAAGGACATGGTCTGAATCAATCTCAGAGTTTTTGAACAACCAAGAAGTACTTCCTGGCTGGTTGTCCATTTCTCCAAAAGTGTTCTTGGGTCACCCTTTGAAAGGATCGCTGAGTCCTCAGCAAAAGGAAGACAAGAGCAGACACTGGCTTACCTGTCAAGGGTAGAGAGGAATGAGTGACCACTACACTGGAGTGAGACAGAGTAATAAAGATGAATGTGCGTATAGGTAAGCCAAAGAGGGACATAATTTTTATTATATTTGGGGAGGTATTAATTACTCTCCACCCTGTCCTCCCTGTAACCCTCAATTCCTGTCAAGTAAATAACTATTTAAGTTGAACTCTGGCATGTCTGAACAATGTTCTTGGTTTGGAGTCGCCCAGTAGTACCTCAGCTATTTGCAAGAACATCTGCTTCACACATGTAACGGTTTTGTTCCTCTTTTAATTTAGCAGATATGAAAATGCAAAAGGCTAACAATTTTTTTAAGTTTGCACCATGTGTTGAATGCCTTAGAATTTAAGTGAACAAAAAATCAATGCAATCACATCAGATAGTGCAGCAGAATGGTCTGATTACAATGGACTAAAAAAAAATTACAACAGAGAATGGCTAAATTGGGAGGAGGTGGTTTAAAACACTTGATAAGATGGTCAGGATTCTTAAAATGATTATAAAGAAGGAGAGAAATCGACTAGATGTGCAAAAGGTTCTGTCTTTTTGTACAGGTCGACTGATGTTCTAATAATAGTACAGTAATGCAGAAGATGGTGGCCTCACTAAGTGTATTTCTTTTCGATTGTTTTTGAATTTAGGTCAAAATCAAGGTCAATTTTGTTATACATGAATAGGAAATTCAATTGTTTGTATGCATTACAAATGAAATGAGTAAAAGAAATACAAATAATACATCAAGAGGAGCAGAAATTTGCTGACTCTCAGTTGAGGGAGTGAACAGTTCTGGACTGTAGCACAGTTGAAAATCACAGTCAGACTGTCATGGCCTAACTGACCAGAAAACATTAAAACAAATGATTTCTTTTAGCTGTTAGAGGTCTGGCAACCTCTTGGTTAAGCAAAACTAGTTCATATTTGAAATAAGTCAGAATTGAAAGTTCTTAGAAACAATTAATAGAAATAAAAGCATCTAAGCAAATCCATAACAAAGCTCAATGACAGGAACACTCCACAGTGAAAACCAAACCCAAAAGACCCGAAAGTAAACGCTAAAGCTTAATTTGAACATCCAATTAACCTGCTAAGTGAGAAAGACACCCTAAACCTTTTTCCAAACCAGTGCATAATTATGTCTTTAAGGTGTGTTTTATTTTTATTTTTCTAAAAATGATCCTTTTTTGCTTGCCTTTTCCTAACTTTTCTCCAAAGCTGATAGAGCTACTTATATTTGCATAATAGTGTAACCAGACATTTTAATAAACTTGGTTAGGTAGCTTAACTATACTATTAAACCACTATGTTATTTGGCCATTGGCCTAAGCATGTTCAATAAGCTGATCTGTGTTTCAAGAAAACCTCTGTGATCAACTGCTTTTGTCCATATCTGTTTTTTCTTTCCATTTATTTTATTGTTTTGTTTGTTCACTTCCCTCCTTTTGCTTACATTGTTCATAGTATCACAATTTTGTCAGAAATTAAATACATTTTTTTTATTTATTTATGACATTGTTCAATGCTATTGTGTTGTAGTGTTACAGTGTGTTGTTAGGGGGAATAACTATATGCATGAGGCCTTTATTTTATAAGGCCTAGCTACACACAATTTAGGGTCTGAGCTTTGTTGTTTCAAATAAAAAAATATTTTGTTTAACTTTAAAAAAATTATTTTCCTAACTAATTGTGCTTCTTGGTTTTATTTTTGAACCTAGCTTAATACCATTTATTTTGAGCCTATTTCTGATTGTTATAGTAACACATCTTGTCCTATTTATTCACTTTCTCAGCCCTTATGAAATATTCCTCACATGTTTAAATTATTCCCTTTATATTATGGAAAGACCACTTTGAGGATGCCAGTGTTAATGGCATTTTTGGATTGGTCACAAAATATGTGTTGTAATAACACAATGTTTTCCTTTTTTTTTTATCTTTTTCAGGGTTTAAGGGTGGCATGTATCATTTTGGAGACTGAACCAAAAAAGCATTTTCAAATTGTACAGCTTAGTCTAGTGTACATGCTGGCCAGTGTCTGTGTGCAATCCACATATTCTCACCATGTCTGAATAGGTTTTCCTTTGGATACTCTGATTTTTCTCCCTCACTAGCATAAAGTCATAAAAGTTACTTTAACTGGTGACTCTAAATGTCAGTAAGGGTGGATGTGTACATATTAGTTGTCAGAGAAATTCTGGTGCATTATCTAAGCTCGTTTCCTGCTTGACTTACTTTATGTTACATTCCTTTACTTTTGGTTTTAGTCTTGATGTATTGTGACTTTAAACAATTTTCTGCCTTTGGATTCATGCTTATTTTGTATTTTGAACAATCAGGTTCATTTAGCAGAAAGACCACGTAACCCCCTGCTACACAAATAATTATTAGCGATTTTAACAACCATTCAAACAATGTTTTCCTTTAGAAATAGGTGGTGATAGCTTAGACCAAGAGATGACTTCATTATGGAACCACAAATAAATATTTCATGACATGGAGGGTAATGGTCTATTGCTAAACAGCTTTTTTTAATATAAAATGAAAGCAGAGTGTTAGCTCAGTTTGTGGCATCCTTATTTCATCTTCACTCTTACTATTTCTTGGCCATGGTATGTCTTATTGCCTGGCCTGACAACAGACAAGAAGACCATGAATTAATTGTTATAAATATGTGATTGTGCAGTATATTTGACAGAAACATGTTGATGTTGATTTCCCACACAGTAAATATACTGCATTTTTATAGTACATTTTCATACAAAAGTATAACTCAAATGTGCTTTGAAAATAGTAAAAGAAAAAAGTCAGTCATTTTCTAACACACTTAGTCCTGACCCCAGCTAGCATAGGGTGCAATTCAAGAACAAACCCTGGACAGGGTGCCAGTCCATCGCAGGACGAACACACACACACATACACTAATCACACAGTAGGGGCAATATAGGATAGCTAATTCACCTCACCTACATGTCTTTGGACTGTGGGAGGTAAACGGAGCAACCGGAGGAAACCCACACAGACATGGAATCTCCACACAAGGAGGGCCCAGGGCACAAACCGTTGTCTCCTTACTATAACACAGCGGTGCTACCACTCTGCCACCATGCCACCCTCAAAGAAAAAAGTACAATTACAAAAATAGATAAAAGTTTAATATAATTTAGTAATAATAAATGTGGAGTTAGTGTAGGGCTGTATCACTGTTAACAGCACACCAGATGAATGTTATGCAGCTAAAACATTGTATTTTAACATGGAGATATCCTTTCATCATTTTTTCCTTAATAATAATACTGTTTTACAATTTCAGAGCTAAAGTTTTATGCGTTACATCATTAGTTTAAAAGTTGTTTATTATTCGTATTTGCACACTGTATGAATATTATGAATCTGTATCTTAGATGCAAATAAATATTCAAGATATATGATTCATCTTTAATTCTGAGTTCATTTTAGTGGTTCTGTTTGTATGACAGATTATCTATGGTACATAGTCACAGTAATCTTGCCAAGATGGAATGTTGAATTAATATTTATAGTTTAATGGGCATGTTTTGCATCATTAATTTACCTAATGGTTACGTCTTTGGACCACTGCAGGAAAACCACCCATATCTGAAAAAAACATACATAATACATAGAGAAGACATTGCTGGGAATCTAAATATATTTCAGGCAAAAATACAAGTTTTATGTATTTAATTATTAACTTTACTAAAATTGGAAACACTGTGGTACTTTTATGATGTGAAATTGTCTTATGTATCTAAGCATGAATAATAATTAGTTTTAAGCGCTTTTTAGAAAATGTGTTATGCAGCCAAAATCCTTGCACAAATGACTAAACTGAGTCTAGGAAAGCACTTAAGGTGACAAAATGATAAAGAGGAAGCCTCATTATATCTGACACATGCGTAAATGGATAATACACACAACAAAATTAAAAGAACATTCTTAGAGCACTTTAATGAAATAAATATTTAGTTCAATGATGTGATTTGAAAGCAAAATGGAAAAAATGCAGATAAGGAAGATTAATAAGTGAATTGAGGGTGAGATTAATTATAAATCCTCAAGGCCATAGTGTTGCTTCCTACTCCATTCCTACTAATGGAGTTACGAATAACGTGGACTAGATTTGGTCAAACTCCTGTTTAAGAAAAAGGTTTTAGAATATAACTGCTACTTTTTGTATCAGACATTTTGGGCAGACTGTATATTGATTCCATATTGATACCATCATAACTGGTTAAAATGAATTGAGCACTGGGTTTAAATGAAAACAAAACAGCACTGAAGTATTCAAAGAGGAATAATGTTCAAAAGAGGTGTTGAATCCAGATTAGCTCATACAGAGACTGATTTGGACAAATAATTCCAACAAAATATTCTTCATATATAAGGTCGGACATTGATGTTAGTGATCTATAAGTGAAGACTGGGTAGTTTAGGTTTTTGCAGAATTTTTAAGTACTTTGCATTAAGTGAGGACAATTGAGAGTAGTCTTGCCGGAAATAATTCCATTAGATCATTTAAATATTATCAGGTAAGAGGCGTGACAGTGTCATTTGTTAATTAAAGCCAAAAGAATTCCATATTGATTTTTTAAATTATTTTATAAGACAATGTGAAACAAAACTGAAACAGATGGAATACTCAAGTTTAATGTTTAGTATGCTCAAACAACTTCCATGGCTGATGTCAGATTTGAAAAAAATAGATTTGTTACATCTACAAAAGAAAGTATTTATTTCAAGAATGATAGCAATAAATACTTTTTTTGCACTGATGTCTTCTAAATATTCAATTAGAACATAAATCGACCTATTCAAAATATTTCTCATAATGTGAGACAAAAAAATTACCTTCTCTATTACATTACCTTTTTACCTTCAGTTTCCATTCTTGGACAACCTGCACAACCCTTTTGGAATGTTCTAAATAACACTCATTCTAATCAAGTCCTAGAGACATTAACATGAATTGGATGGGCTGGATAAGAATATAATCCAATCAGGCAGCATCTGAGCTTAATGCTGCCAGTAGCAACTTGCCATCTGGTTCCAAAGATGTACCCAAAGACCTTTCTGCCATTTTAATTTTTAAAAAAATATTGTCCAGTCCACAGTGGCATGTTTTAAATCCACATTTTCACTTCTGTGAAATACAGTAAATAGATAGATAGATAGATAGATAGATAGATAGATAGATAGATAGATAGATAGACAACACTATATTTGTCCCCAGTTGGCAATTTTGCTTTTTACAGAAGCTCAATAAATAATTAAATAAGTGAATATTATATTATGGCAACCGCTCTGAAATACTTTTCATAATGACTAAAAAGAAAGAATACCAAAAGAAAGAAAAAATAAAGGAAAATGGTATTAAAATATTATTTTAATAAGTATGATATTTATGTTAAAGAGAATGATTTTCATGTATATGCGAAAGTCCAGTATTTCATTTAGCATTTAGTATGTTATAATGTTTTGAATTGGTTCCATTCTTTTATGTTTGGCAATTGCTTATTCCAACAACTTTTATGAATTTTTAATTTGCTGTATTTTCATGTTTCACTTTTAACTTCCTCATAATTTTAAATGTGATTGGCGTCATCCCTGTAAATCTCCATAAATGGATGGATAACATCAACAGTACTTTAGTATATCGCCTAATTTGTATATTTTAGACATACAATATACTGTACATAATTTTAAGTATATAATACTTTTTGAGTTCATTATGGTAAGTTTTTAAAAATCGATTTTCTGCAAACAGTATTGTTTTATTATAATTTCTGAGTATACTTATACACATTTGGTTACTTATCGTACATTATTAGATACTTTTTAAAACAAAATTATTTGTAAAAATCAATTATACTCCTACAGGTTAGGTTTTACTATAGGCTTGCAAACAAAATTGATTAATTACAGTGTTAAAGACAACTTTGGATGAAATTGAGTTGGGAAGGACAAGAAACCAGATACATATAAAAATGCAAACTTTGCTGACAGATTTACAGATTTATTGTTTAGATGGGTTATCCTTACAAAATTTTATTTTTGCTTATTATCAGCTTTCATTAGCCTTTGCACTACCATTCTTTACTTGGTAGAAGTAAAAACTGCGCATAAAAAACAGTCACTGATTACTTCTAAAAACTCCTGCTCTTCTGCTCCCCCATCTGCAAGGTTATCCCAGTTAATATTTAGATAATTAAAGTCCCCCATGACTATAATATCTCCCTGTAAAATTGCCTTTTTGATATTACTAAAAAGATGTGTGTTGAAATTACTGTCTGAATTGGGTGGTCTATAACACACTACTAAAATAAGACATGTCCTCACTAAGATGGAGCTTATCATCCAACTGAAGAGGTCTTACATTTACACCCTGTTTGGCATAAACAGCAACCCCACCTCCTTTTCTGTTCCACATCAGGAATAGTAAAGGGGAATTAAAAGATACAGACAGTGAAATAGTGGATGCCCTAAACTTACATTTTTCTGAGGTGTTTACAAGTTAGCAAGTGGACAACCTCCCAGAGGTAAACACAACTACTAAGGAGGTACTGAGGGATTTGGAAATTGTAGAGGGAGAAGTGCTGCTCAGATTAAATAAGATGAAATCAAACAAATCACCAGGACCAGATAATATTTATCCTCGTGTTCTAAAGGAGGCTAGTGAGTACATATATAAACCCTTGACACATATTTTTAGGAAGTCACTGCGCACTGGAAAAAGGGTGACAGGGCAGATCCAAGCAACTATAGGCCACTAAGCTTAACATGCATCACAGGAAAATTAATGGAAGGAATTATTAAGGATAAGATTGAGAAACACATGGCAAGAACAGGAGTTATTCTGAACAGTCAGCATGGGTTCAGAAAAGGGAGGTTGTGTTTTACTAACATGCTGGAATTCTATGAGGAGGCTACAAAAGGATATGATCAAAGTGGAGCATATGATATTATTTATCTGGACTTTCACAAAGCTTTTGATAAGGTGCCACATGAGAGGTTGGGCATCAAATTAAAAGAAGTGGGAGTTCAAGGTGATGCTTTTAGATGGGTGCAGAATTGGCTCAGACACAGGAAGCAGAGGGTGATGGTGCAAGGAGCCTCATCAGAACTGGCTGATGTTAAGAGTGGTGTTCCACAGGAGTCAATGCTAGAGCCGATGCTATTTTTGATATATATATAAATGATTTAGATAGGAATATAAGTAACAAGCTAGTTAAGTTTGCAGATGATACCGAGATAGGTGGATTAGCAGATAATTTGGAATCCGTTATATCATTATATAAGGACTTGGATAGCATAAAGAATTGGGCAGATTTGTGGCAGATGAAATTTAATGTCAGTAATTGTAAAGTATTACACATAGGAAGTAACAATGTTAGGTTTGAATACACAATGGGCGGTCGGAAAATCAAGAGTACACCTTATGAGAAGGATTTAGGAGTCATAGTGGACTCTAAGCTATCGACTTCCCGACAGTGTTCAGAAGCCATTAAGAAGGCTAACAGAATGTTAGGTTATATAGCATGATCTGTGGAGTACAAGTCCAAGGAGGTTCTGCTCAACCTTTATAATGCACTGGTGAGACCTCATCTTGAGTACTGTGTGCAGTTTTGGTCTCCAGGCTACAAAAATGACATAGCAGCGCTAGAAAAGGTCCAGAGAAGAGCGACTAGGCTGATTCCAGGGCTGCAGGGGTTGAATTATAAGGAAAGATTAAAAGAGCTGAACCTATACAGTTTAAGCAAAAGAAGATTAAGAGGTGACGTGATTGAAGTATTTAAAATTATGAAGGGAATTAGTACAGTGGATCAAGACTGTTATTTTAAAATGCGTTCATCAAGAACACGGGGACACAGTTGAAAACTTGTGAAGGGTAAATTTCGCACAAACATTAGGAAGTTTTTCTTTACACAAAGACACTTGGAAGAAGCTACCAAGTAGTGTGGTAAACAGTAAGACGTTAGTGACTTTCAAAACACGACTTGATGTTTTCTTGGAAGAAATAAGTGGATAGGACTGGTGAGCTTTGTTGGGCTGAATGGCCTGTTCTCGTCTAGAGTGTTCTAATGTTCTAAAATGTTCTAACTACAGGGTCACGGGGATCTGCTGGAGCCAATCCCAGCCAATACAGGGCATAAGGCAGGAAATAAACCCCAGGCAGGGGTGCCAGCCCGCTGCAGGGCAATATATATATATATACTGTCCTCTTTTTCTTCTTTAGGCTGTTCCCATTAGGGGTTGCCACAGCGGATCTTTTTCCATATCTTTCTGTCCTCTGCATCTTGTTTTGTCACACCCATCAACTGCATGTCCTCTCTTACCACATCCATCGGCTTCCTCTTTTTCTCTTGCCTGGCAGCTCTATCCTTAGTATCCTTCTCCCAGTATACTCAGCATTTCTCCTCTGCACACATCCAAACCAATGCAATCTCGCTCCTCTTTGTCTCCCAATCATCCTACTTGAGCTGACCCTCTAATGTACTCATTTCTAATCCTATCCATGCTCGTCACACCCAATGCAAATCTTAGCATCTTTAACTCTGCTAAATCCAGCTCTGTCTCCTACTTTCTGGTCAGTGCCACAGTCTCCAACCCATATAACATAGCTGGTCTCAATACCGTCCTGTAGACTTTCCCTTTCACACTTGCTGATATCCACCTGACACAAATCACTCCTGACACTCTTCTCCAGCCAGTCCAACCTGCCTGAACTCTCTTTTTCACCTCTCTTCCACAATCCCCATTACTCTGTACTGTTGATCCCAAGTATTTAAACTCATCCACCTTTGCCAATTCTACTCCTTGCATCCTCACCATTCCACTGACCTCCCTCTCATTTACACACATATTCTGTCTTGTTCCTACTGACCTTCATTCCTCTCCTCTCTAGAGCATATCTCCACCTCTCCAGGGTCTCCTCAACCTGCTCCCTACTATCGCTACAGATCACAATGTCATCAGTAAACATCATAGTCCACGGGGACTCCTGTCTAATCTCGTCTGTCAAAATGTCCATCACCATTGCAAATAAGAAAGGGCTCAGAGCCGATCGCTGATTTAATCCCACCTCCACCTTGAATGCATCCGTAACTCCTACCGAAGACCTCATCACGGTCACACTTCCCTCGTACATATCCTGTACAACTCTTACATACTTCTCTGCCACTCCCGACTTCCTCATACAATACCACAACTCCTTTCGAGGCACCCTGTCATATGCTTTCTCTAGGTCCACAAAGACACAATGAAACTCCTTCTGGCCTGCTCTATATTTCTCCATCAACACCCTCAGAGCAAACACCGCAACTGTGGTGCTCTTTCTTGACATGAAACCATACTGCTGCTCACTAATCATCACCTCCCTTCTTAACCTAGCTTCCATAACTCTTTTTCATAACTTCATGCTGTGGCTCATCAATTTTATCCCCCTGTAGTTACTATAGTTACTATAGTTCTGCACATCCCTTTTATTCTTATATATCTGCACCAGTATACTTCTTCTCAACTCCTCAGGCATCCTCTCACTTTCCAAGATTCCATTAAACAATCTGGTTAAAAATTCCACTGCCATTTCTCCTAAACACTTCCATGCTTCCATAGGTATGTCATCTGGACCAACGGCTTTTCCATTCTTCATCCTCTTCATAGCTGTCCTTACTTCCTCCTTGATTCACTATCTCCACATCATTCAACCTCTTTTCTCTCTCATTCCCTTCATTCATCAGCCTCTCAAAGTACTCTTTCCATCTGCTCAACACACTCTCCTCACGTGTATGTTTCCATCTTTATCCTTTATTATTAATCTAACCTGCTGCACATCTTTCCCAGCTCGGTCCCTCTGTCTAGCCAATCAATACAGGTCATTTTCTCCCTCCTCAGTGTCCAACCTCTCATACAACTCATCATACGCCTTTTCTTTAGCCTTCGCCACCTCTCTCTTCACCTTGTGCCTTATCTTCTTGTACTTTTGTCTACTTTCTGCATCTTTCTGATTATCCCACTTCTTCTTTGCCATCATCTTCCTCTGTATTCTCCTGTACTTCCCCATTCCACAACTAGGTTTCTTTTTCCTCCTTCCTCTGTCCAGATGTCACACCAAGCACCCTTCTTGCTGTCACCCTTACTACATCTTCTGTAGTTTCCCAACTGTCTGGTAACTCTTCACTACCACCCAATGCCTGTCTCACCTTCTCCCTAAACTCAACCTTACAGTCTTCCTTTTTCAACTTCCATTATTTGATCCTTGGCTCTGCCCTCACTCTCTTCCTCTTTTTGATCTCCAACGTCATCCTACAGACCACAATCCTATGCTGCTTAACTACACTTTCCCCTGCCACCACTTTGCAGTCTTCAATCTCCTTCAGATTGACTCTTCTGCATAGAATGTAATCTACCTGTGTGCATCTTCCTCCACTCTTGTTCGTAACCCTATGTTCGTCCCAATTCTTAAAATGCATATTCACCACAACCATGTCCATCTTTTTGGCAAAATCCACTATCCTCTGACCTTCTTCATTCCTCTCTTTGACACCATACCTACCCATCATTGCCTCGTCTCCTCTGTTCTCTTCACCAACATGTCCATTGAAATCTGCTCCAATCACCACTTTCTGTCCCTTGGGTACATTGTTCGTCACTTCATTCAACTCACTCTAAAAATCTTCTTTCTCATCCATTGTACACCCAACTTGCAGTGCATATGCACTAACAACATTCATCATCACACCTCCAATTTCCAGCTTCATAATCATTACTCTCTCTGACACTCTTTTCACCTCCAGAACACTCTTGTTATTTCAGAATAACTCCTACTTGATTTCTCCTCCTATCCACACCATTATAGAACAGTTTGAATCCACCTCCAATCCATCTGGCCTTACTCCCCTTCCATTTAGTCTCTTGCACGCACAATATATCAACCTTCCTTCTCTGCATCATATCTGCTAACTCTCTCCTCTTACCAGTCATACTACCCTCAGTTCCACTCTCTTTACCTTCCTCCTCTTCTCCTGCGTCCTGACACATCTCTCCCCTCTTCTTCTCCTTCTTCTTCTTCGGCCAACAGTAGCCCAATTTCCGCCAGCACCCTGGTGTCTAACAGTACTGGGGCCTCATGTATAACACCATGCGTAGAACTCGCACTATAACATGGCGTAAGCACAAAAGCCGAAATGTGCTTACGCACAAAAAAATCCAGATGCAGGAATCTGTGCATACTCCAACTTCCACGTTCTTCCGCTACATAAATCCCGATCAGCATGAAAACTAACGCTCGTGCACGCGCTTTATGTAACGCCCCAACTCCTCCCAGAATTACGCCTCTTTGAATATGCAAAATAATATAAATCGCCCTTAAGCGCAGCCTTCTGTGAAAAGACAATGGGAAAAGCACGGGGGAAAATATAAGAATTTCAGCAAATACCAAGTGGAGGCAAAGGAAAAACATACTATTTGTTCAAATAGTATGTTTAATCAACAAAAGGAAGTTGATCGAGTGACATAGCGTGTTGGAGAAACTTGAAAGCTCACGTTCACAAAATCGCACAGTGCTGGAAATAAAAAAGAAGTCACATATCAAAGTCGCCGTGAAAAGCCGAGTTGTAGTCCACTGTCTGAGTGTCATATGAAAGCTTATTAGGGTACAGAGAAAAAAAGGCACACATTGGGGAAAAAGCACGAAATGTCAACTTCAATCTCAACATTTCCACTTTAATCACGTAGTTTATTTTGTCATTAAAGTAGAACATCA
Source organism: Polypterus senegalus (assembly GCF_016835505.1). Classification (NCBI taxonomy): domain Eukaryota; kingdom Metazoa; phylum Chordata; class Cladistia; order Polypteriformes; family Polypteridae; genus Polypterus; species Polypterus senegalus. Next base: position 176,619,335 of record NC_053157.1, read on the forward strand.
TAAACTTCATCTTAAAATCGTTTAATTAACCAGTTTCTCAAATCACATCGTAATTAAAGTAGCACGTTAAATGCTTTGTTTTGTATTTGATCTTCTATGTGCTCTGTGCGTGTGAATCACTACTTGCTTCTTAAACCGGCTCTCTTCCTCCAACTGGACACAGAGTCCATTACATTTGTGATATTACATCTCTCTGAATAACTAAAATACTGAGATGTATACGTGATGTCATTTTCATGATGATAGGAGTTAAAGCACGTTATTAAACACGTGTTTCACTTCGATGAAATAATTTATTGCAGCAGTACTCAGGGGCGGCTCTAGGCTTGTGGTGGCACTGGGCAGAGGAAGAATCGGTGACTTCTTCGCCCGCCAATGTCATGCAAGGTGGATGGCCACGTCCGTTGCAAACACTGCATAGCCGCCTTGTGCTCATGACACAAGCATTTAACTTTTGCCGAAATTTGATGCTGCGTTTTTTGCTGTGTTGTTATTTTCTCTTTCTGTTTTATATTCAATATATATTGGCGTAGCTGTCACTGCATTCAGTTCTTTTCTTTCCCCAAGTAACCGATCCCCATACAATCAGCTCTGTAATAGACGTTAAGCTATCTGTATGCTTAGCGCCGATTCTTCAAAATGTTTAAAGAACATTGAAATATCTTCGTAGTACATGTTTAATTATTCTATCCTTAACGACACTCCCAGTGAAGAATATAGATTATTTAAATGAAGTTAAAGTTTTATCTGTATAATTTAACAAACATATTTTGCTGCATTTCACCTTAAAAATGATATCGTCATCATATGTAAATATGCGCTTTATAAAGTGGCTCAGGTTGTGCGATATTATAACTGTAGTGCAAGTTTACAGTGTGGTGATTGTACTTACAAGTACAAACAGTTCTACAAGGAGCACTTGATTGACTGCATTTAAAGTTCTTGGGATTAAACTGTTTCTGAACCGCGAGGTCTGTACAGGAAAGGCTTTAAAACGTTTTGCCGTGGCTGAGACAGCGTGTCCTTGAAGCTGTATACCGATAATTCTCTTTCCGATCAGCTGCTGCTGTGATTCACACTCAGATACAGTGATATAAATACTCCGCGTGGTGCAGTGAGAGTAATATGGAAAAAGATGATCCGCTGTGGCAACTCCTAACGGGAGGAGCTGAAAGAAGAAGAAGAAAAATAAGAAGAAGTGGAAGGTGCAGTGAGAGTAACAACGAATAAAGCAGTTATGGTATTTGGAATACTATGGCTGTTCCCTGGACCATTATATTGTTACGAGTTAATTACAATCAGATGCATTACACTAATAATAGTTTTGGTGTATTTATAAAGCCGCGTCATGAAAATAATGAGTAATCACACAGGAACAGTACCATTGCTTTGACGCTGGGTGCCGCCAGTCTGCAAAACTGAGCGGAGAACTTGCGTACGACAAGGCATGAGGTACCGTGGAAAAGTGCGTGGCTTTACGCCAAGTGTAGGTTTTATACATCGCGATTTGAACGTGGAAAAGTTCTTACTCAACATTTCTGTGCGTACGCACCGTTTATACATGAGGCCCTTGGTGGCGGTCGTTGTTAACCCGGGGCTCGACTGATCCGGTATGGAAATTTATATTGTTGTGCACATATTGATTTGGCAAGATTTTAGACTGGATGCCTTTCTTGACGTAACCCTCCCCATTTATCCAGGCTTGGGCCCGGCATGAAGAAAAACACAGATTTGTGCATCCCTTGTCGCTGGGTATATATATATATATTGTCAGGGATGCCAGGAGCCATGACCCGGCCGGGACGCCTTGGAGGACCGGAAGTGGGCGTGCGCCCATCTGGGATCACGTGGGGGCCGCCTTCCTGGTTGCTTTGGGGGCCACGGGTGCAGGGCATGGAAGCCCCACCCTGTAGGGGCCCGTGGTCACCGCCAGGAGGCGCCCCAATGCCTTGGGAACCCTGGTGTAGCGGAAGTACTGGGGGGAAGAGAAGCAGGGACACCCGGAGAGCTTCCGAGAGAACAGAACTGGGGCGTGTCAGCGGAAGATTGTCGGGGAGCACCTGGAGCTCATCCGGGTGCGGATAAAAGGGACCGCCTCCCTCCAGTCGACAGCAAGAGTTGGGTGGAAGTGGACGGAGCTCGGAGGAGAGGAGTGGAAGCGGTCTGAGGACTGTGCAAGGCATTGTAGTGCGGCCAGGACTGTAAAGGGTGATTGGTGCTGCGGCACTGGGTAGTGCACTTATTTGTAAATAATATAGCTGTACATAAACACGTGTGTGGCGAAACAACATGTCTGCCTGTCTGTGTCCGGGCTGTACCCCACAATATATATATATATATACTGTATAGGTATGAATATATTGATTGACTGATACTAATTTAAAAGTAATTTATTTAATTCAAAGATAACTTTTTGCTTGGCAGAAAACTTACATAAATCTATTTATTAAAAGCTACACAATTTAGTCAATATCTCTACAAAACAACCCCTTGAAGAAGTATACATTTGGCATATGCATAAATGCTACTACTACACCAGCATTTATAAATTTAACTCATTATAATCTAGCTCATCATTTAACTCATCATTTCAAATCTGATTATTGAGTTTTAATTAATTCACAGTTTATAATTACTTGTGAAATTTAAAATGTAAGTTACTGTTTTAATATCATTTATAGAGGCACATGACAGCAGTGTATGCAAGAAAGAATGTTTTGTGTAAACCAGATCAGGATTATTATGTGTTATTAGTCAAGTACCATAGCCACTCGTTCAGTACATGGCATGTATCAGTTAGTATTTCAATATAAGCATCATTACCATATGATGCACATATCAAAAATATTTATAAACAGACACAGTATTCAGTCCTTGCACATCAATCCAATCCACATAGTCATGTAAAGGCATATTTGATACAATATTCCTATATGCAGAAATACTGTAGTAAATTGAAATTTTACTCAATATATGCAATAGAGTTCAGGTAGTATGTTAAGTTTTAACTGTATTCAACTTTCATAATAAAATCTTGTATGCCTCAGCCAAATGAGATTACAATTTAAAGCACTGGGATTTTCTTCTTGTCCCAGAAGCCTTTTGCCCTTATTGGAACCTAAACCTTAACAAATGTTGTATCTAGTCAAGCATGGCCTATTGGGGACAATTATTGAACTAAAGGGTATGAAATATTTTTAATTAAGATAAAATCCAGAAAGATATTACATATATATATATATATATATATATATATATATATATATATATATATATATATATATATATATATATATATATATATATGATAGCGTGAGCAAGTACTAGGCTATGTATGATAGCTGCTCAGCAAAATTAAAATTAGGTTAGATTCCTCTACTTGCTATAAAGGTGTCATTTTTGAATAAGTAAGTAGGTTAATATATTGTGCCTGGAAATAATTCAAAGTAAAGTGAAAGTTGCAGTGTTTATAAACTGTTTAAGAAGAATTGAGTAATTAATACTGTTGGACATGATGAAGCAACATTCATCAAATGAAAAAAACATATTTTTAAACAGTCAACTTAAAGGCAAGATTCTGCTAGAGCTGAAAAATGTCACACAGGTGACATAGTACTGTATATGTGGAGCTATATTAATTATCAGAGAAAATGTTTGTACAACCATATGGATAAATGTATACTGGCTGTACAGAATGGAAGTTTATGACCTTGGACCTTCTTTTAATGTATGTCAGTAAATAAATAGAAACATTCTTTCTGTGTCTTCTGCTCAAATATACCCAAACTGATTCCTTTCTGGGCATTCTGTGCATACTCACTGCTTACTACGCCTATGTAGTGTTCTTCTTCTTGTACTGGCATTTTGATCCCACATCATTTTTGGCAGGACAGTCTCTTCTAGTCAAGTTTAATGGGGCATGTCTCTACCTACTCAGAAATCCATCTCTCTCTTGCTTCAATACCTCATGTACAGTATATATTTAAAACAATATATTTATATATATATATATATATATATATATATATATATATATATATATATATATATATATATATATATACATGTATATCTGTATATATACAGTGGGATGCAAAAGTTTGGGCAACATTGTTAATAGTCATTATTTTCCTGTATAAATCGTTGGTTGTTACGATAAAAATGTCAGTTAAATATATCATATAGGAGACACACACAGTGATATTTGAGAAGTGAAATGAAGTTTATTGGATTTACAGAAAGTGTGCAATAATTGTTCAAACAGAATCAGGCAGGTGCATAAATTTGGGCACCGTTGTCATTTTATTGATTCCAAAACTTTTAGAACTAATTATTGGAACTCAAATTGGCTTGGTAAGCTCAGTGACCCCTGACCTACATACACAGGTGAATCCTATAATGAGAAAGAGTATTTAAGGGGGTCAATTGTAAGTTTCCCTCCTCCTTTAATTTTCTCTGAAGAGTAGCAACATGGGGGTCACAAAACAACTCTCAAATGATCTGAAGACAAAGATTGTTCACCATCATGGTTTAGGGGAAGGATACAGAAAGCTGTCCCAGAGATTTAAGCTGTCTGTTTCCACAGTTAGGAACATATTGAGGAAATGGAATACCACAGGCTCAGTTCAAGTTAAGGCTCGAAGTGGCAGACCAAGAAAGATTTCGGATAGACAGAAGCGACAAATGGTGAGAACAGTCAGAGTCGACCCACAGACCAGCACCAAAGACCTACAACATCATCTTGCAGCAGATGGAGTCACTGTGCATCGTTCAACCATTCGGCGCATTTTACACAAGGAGATGCTGTATGCGAGAGTGATGCAGAGGAAGCCTTTTCTCCGCCCACAGCACAAACAGAGCCGCTTGAGGTATGCTCAAGCACATTTGGACAAGCCAGCTTCATTTTGGAATAAGGTGCTGTGGACTGATGAAACTAAAATTGAGTTATTTGGGCATAACAAGGGGTGTTATGCATGGAGGAAAAAGAACACAGCATTCCAAGAAAAACACCTGCTACCTACAGTAAAATATGGTGGTGCTTCCATCATGCTGTGGGGCTGTGTGGCCAGTGCAGGGACTGGGAATCTTGTCAAAGTTGAGGAACGCATGGATTCCACTCAGTATTAGCGGATTTTGGAGACCAATGTCCAGGAATCAGTGACAAAGCTGAAGCTGCACCGGGGCTGGATCTTTCAACAAGACAACGACCCGAAACACTGTTCAAAATCCACTAAGGCATTCATGCAGAGGAACAAGTACAACGTTCTGGAATGGCCATCTCAGTCCCCAGACCTGAACATAATTGAAAATCTGTAGTGTGAGTTAAAGAGAGCTAGAGATGTTTTGTAAAGAGGAATGGTCCAAAATACCTTCAACCACAATCCAGACTCTCATTGGAACCTACAGGAAGCGTTTAGAGGCTGTAATTTCTGCAAAAGGCGGATCTACTAAATATTGATTTCATTTCTTTTTTGTGGTGCCCAAATTTATGCACCTGCCTGATTTTGTTTGAACAATTATTGCACACTTTCTGTAAATCCAATAAACTTCATTTCACTTCTCAAATATCACTGTGTGTGTCTCCTATATGATATATTTGACATTTTTTATTGTAACAACCAACGATTTATACAGGAAAATAATGACTATTAACAAGGTTGCCCAAACTTTTGCATCCCACTGTATATAAACAGTAACAGCACAGTTATTTATTGTAGCGGGATCTACCACTCTCCTATACACAGACACATCAATCAGGCAGGGTTGGGGCCAGGTTACTGGTCAAGTAATACCATTCCCTGCATTTATGATGTCCCTTGCATCACCCATCGATGACAGGTGCTTAAAGTGTGAACGTAGTTGGCTTGGATTTGTTTTTGCGTTAAGGGGGTGCAACACTGGGGGCCTGCGGTTGCCCCAGCGACGGAGAAGCTGTCTTCCACAGAGGCGGCGATTGCGCTTCGGAATTTTCCTCGCCCAAAACAGTTTAGAAATCTTAAAATACACACACACACACACATATTTATATATATATATATATATATATATACAGTATATATATATATACATATATTGTATGTGCTATGTATGTACATTGTATGTAATAAATACAAAATTTCTCATTTAGCAAGATAAGTGACAATTCTGATATTGTTATTCATATTATAAATTCACTGTTTATTAAGGTTACTGTGAAAAAAATGATTTTGTCTGGTGATTGGCAACACACATCACATATAAATATAAAGAATTATTATTATTATTATTTTTATTATTATTATTATTATCTCTAAAAGAAAAGCAGCAAGAATAACCATCCATGATTTTCAGAAAATCTCTGAGGAAGAAATGCTAAGCACTGTGCCACTAATTACAACTTAGGTAATATAATTTTAGAATTAGACTTGTGAATTTAATTGTAACCCAATTTTAATGCTTTTTGTGTGATTTTTAACATAAATTGTATTTTTATTTTCTAATTTTTGTATCGTCATGAGTTTTCCAAGCTGGAGACAATGATTACTAATACCTTGACTGTGAGTTCTTGATAAGAAAAACTAAACAGTCTACTAAGCAATGGAAAGATATCAGGCTGCAAAAGCATAGCTTTCAGTATATGGTATGAGTTTTAAAATGTCATCTGGCTCCCAATTTATTGTATAGCGTTTGAACAATGAAAGCAAATGGCACCTAAGAACATGGGAAGTATTTGGGTTACATAAGAGGTCTTGTCATGTTACATAGGTAGGCATATGGCAATAGGGATATCCAGAGGTGAATTACTCTATCAATATTTATACAGAATAGGGCTGGCAGTTTCCAGATCATCGTTTATGGGTATATATATTTATATATGTGGTTTATATGTGTGGTTCATTTATTTGACAGCCTGGAGATCAGAGTAATTACATTCATAGCATTCGTAGTTTGAGTCCCAATCTGATTGTATGGGTGGTTACCTACCAGGTAACGCATGTGGTTGTTCTGCCAGTCTGCAAAAATCCACCACGGGCCCTGTCAGTTGCGAGAAGCAGATGCATTACCTGCTAGGTAACCACCCATACAATCAGATCGGGACTCAGACTACGAATGCTATGAATGTAATTACTCTGATCTCCAGGCTGTCAAATAAATGAACCACACACCATGGCGCAGTGTAAAGAGGCTTTGCCTCTGATGCTGACATCCAATGTTCGATCCCCACAAGGGGAGTAGTGGAGTGTGTATGCGTGTATGCCTGATGAGCCCAAATAAGGGCGAAACACTTGTTGCATACTCTTTGCATAATTTGACAGTAAAATATTATATATATATATATATATATATATATATATATATATATATATATATATATATATATATATATATATATATATATATATATATAATAATAATAATATATATATATATAATGTAAAGTTTCCTCGCTCAGAAACAAAAATACTGTTTCCCATTTAGTTAAAAAGCTGAAATTAGCAGGATGGTGTAACTAGAGTAGTAGGTAAGTGCTAAGAAAGGACATTTCAATATTTCATTATGTAGTAGTAATCCCCTCAAAATAGAGAAAGTAAACACCCTAAACTTTCAAAAATGCTTTGACAGTTTTGATTGAAATTTGGCGATGTCATGGAAAACGCAAAAAATGATTTTTTTTTCAATAAATTATTTATTTGTTAATATTTATTTACATTAGGCTAACCTGAGTGTTATATGCTGTGCTGAGAATGCATGCTTTATGCAAATGAAGGACAAAGAAGAAGCAATTGACCAGCCATATGAATTACACTTTCAACCAATAGGGTGGACAGATGACTGAAGATGAAGCAGTGTCCAAGAAAAAAGAGATATGAATGTTGTGAAATGGAAAGTTCTGTGAAACAACAAAAAATGCAAAACACAATAGTTAGCTAGAGTTGTTTTTTTGCTGTTGACTACCAGCACTCTTAGATACATACTGGCTTGTATCTTGGTTATCTGTTCCACTCTGTTGATCTCCTGTCACGTTATCATAGTACTGAAAATTACAAGTGGCCAAAGCTTTTTCCCTCCCCCAACTTCTCTTTGATTGCGTCACTTCACACTTTGATCACAGTGCTGCAAACTCCAAGGTAGAATTTAACCCAGTAGCAGAAAAATCCAACATCAGTCTTACATAGTGGCACTTGAACTTCTAATGGGGAAGCCACAGAAATCGTTTCATAATTCGAAGCTACTACTCCTTGCTCGTTGCTCTTCATGTTAATACATCAGTGTAACAGTGGGAGAGGGGATAGGCACTGTATATTCACTTCAAGCACTGCATGCATATTATACATTCACATCTGAAGACTTTAATGGGGGACTACACACAACTGAGGAAAACACAAAAGCAAATACATTACTTGACTGAAGGAAATAAACACAAACAAATCGAAAAACACAAAAACAAATACTGTACTTGTGTGAATGACATAAATACAGAAAGACAAGTAAATATCTAAAAATGATAAATATATACTTAAATTTCACATTATTCCTACTGGTAACCAGGTTCAAGTTGAATTAATACACTTAAACGTAAAATTGTGTTTTGCAATGGCCATCAACAAAAGCCAAGACGCTAATGAAAGCAAAAAAAGCAGGAACTGAATTATTGCAGGAATGTTTTACTCATAGACAACTGTGTAAAGAATGCTGAAGAGTAATAAGCTCTAGTGACTTGAAAAAGTTATTACTTATTATATCTATCTATCTATCTATCTATCTATCTATCTATCTATCTATCTATCTATCTATCTATCTATCTAACAACAGCAAATATGCACTTAGTTTACATAGTGCAGGGCAGACTGGTGGTTCTGAGGCTAGGGATTTGCACAAGCAATCAGAATGTTTGAATCCTGTAAATGCCAAAAGTGACTGCTACTTCGTTTGGCCCTTGAGCAATGCCCTTAACCTGCAATTGCTCTGTCCTGGGTATGATGTTAATCTGCATCCATCCCTGCATGTAGGCCCTCCAAACTGCAGGGAAAACCTGGGGGTTGGTGGCAGAATTGGAACTCCAGCCACCATAAAAAAACTTACACTGTTCCATTCCATCTGAACTAGTGTGGTGCTGAGGTGTTGCATTCAGGTCCTAATCTGGGATCCTGGGTTAGTTTGTCATGTGGTGGGTGCAGCAATGTGCTGTATCAGTGCCTGCTCCTAACCTTACATAAGTACTTCTAATACATCCTATTAACCAATGTAATTTTTACTGACACCCATTGTCTTACAAACTTTTGCAGGTATGGCAGTGTAACACATCCAGTATATAGTATGTACACTATCCATTGTATATGTATTTATTAATTATAATATGCTACTATTTATAATATTAAGTTACACTGTATCTCAATGGATACAATTACAATAAATGTATGGGATACAGAAAAAAGGTGGGGTACCACAGTGAAATATTGCTGCCTCACCAAGTGAATGCAAGTCGGTGGGTAGCTTACCTAATCAAGGGGTTCTCCGGTAGGGACTCAGGATTCCTAGCTAGTTTCAGTGACATGCTGTTTGTTTAATTAATTATACTAAACTGGCCCACTAGAAAGGACTGATCTTCAAGCCAGGGCTGACCTTTCCTTTCCTTTTCCTTTCTGGTTCTGTCTCTAGAAATATGGGGTTCAGAAAATGAAAGAATGAGTAATTCTCTACAGAAAGAATCTGAAACAAGTCATTGACTCCATGAGTTATGAATGCTAATTTAATGCATACCAGATACTTATTTTTAACCAGAGTCCCAAAATAATGGATATCTGCTATATTCTCTTTAGTTTTTGCTTACCATTCACTTGAAAAACCTGACAACAGAAATATTTCATAAAGCTAGAAATGCAGAAGCATAAAAACCTTTAAACTTAACTTTATGTGTGCATATTGTATGCACACTCTATTCTCTATGTGCAGACAGTGTATGTTGTAGGATTAGTGAGAGTTTAGTGATGCTGTTTTGCAGCTTCTGGAAATCTTGGCCTTGACACTGGTCTGTATGAAGTTTGCACACTGACCTGTCTTTTATGTTCAGCTATTTAGATTTTCTCCATGTAGGCAGCAATAAACATTAATGATATTCAGTGCATTACCGTGGTCTACATAGTTAATATGCTTTGCTCTCATATAAATAGATTGCTTATGAAATATTCTTTCATGTACAATATACAATATATGTAATTATTTCTTTCTCTTTTTATTATTATTATCACTATGTTGCAGTGCTCAGTTTTCCTTTTTATTATGCATTATTTGCATTTGTTTTCATTCTTGTACTATATAAATCCAAGTATTCCTTATGTTGTGGTGGGAGAAACAGAATTTTTTTCAAAACAGAGTCTGACTGTAGATTTATATAATAAATGATTGATTATTATTGCAGTGGGTTGGCGCCCTGGGGATTTGTTCCTGCCTTACGCCCTGTGTTGCCTGGAATTGGCTCCAGCAGACCCCCATGACCCTGTGTTAGGATATAGCAGGTTGGACAATGACTGACTGACTGATTGATTATTACAAGGTACATATGAAATTGTCATTTGTATCATGTTTGATCTGTGGCCATTGTGGCTTTGAGGCAGCATTATAAGTGTGATTTCCCGCGCTGAACCTGGTCCATCTGTAGTGCTAATGTATCATGACACACTCCCACATCCTATAATATGCTCACTGAATACTACTGTATACATTGGCCTAAAAGGAGTGTATTTGCAATAAACTGATGGCATGTTTAGAGTTATTTCTTACCTTAAAGATCAACTTGTTGGGATAGGCTCTGGCCCCCACAATCCTAAAATGAACAATTAATGGAAATAGTAAGGAAAATGCTGGTAAAGCTGTACACTCCTCTCCACTAAAAATGGTGCTTACAATAATTGACTTTTGTGTTAAATGTGGGCCTTATGCCTATGCCGTCAATTCATTGCCCACTTTTGATTCAAAGTGAGGTCATTGAACCTAAGAGAGCTTCAGTTGCAGAAATATGTGAACATTTATAATGTAATCTGATCTTTGTAGTCGTCTTATATTAAGATGTCTATTGATAATAATATCTTTACAGGAGTATCACTAATAAAAAAACTATCATTGATTAAAAAGAGATACGGTTTCCTCAGAGATTGATGCCCAGCAAGGCATCAGTCAGTATTCTTGTTGTGTATTTTGCACCAAGTTTAATTGTATAAAAGTATCTGCACCAACTGTAATTATATACATGGAACACAGTTGATACCAAGAGCCATGCTGAACCATAAATGATCCATGCTTGGCCTGAACCTGAGTCTGTACACTAAAACAGTGCTAGGCTATGTTTTCATATTGGGAAACAGCTCTTTGCAGTTGCTGCCACTACTGACATACCAGAGAAGTTCTTCTTGAGGTGAAGACTAGCAGTATTAGCATGCTATTGTCATTAGTTTAAAGCAAATATCCGATTGGTGTAAAAAGGGTAAAAGTATTGCAGTTATGTGTGATTATTGCTATTAGCATTTCTGTTGGAACATTTATGTATTGGATTTGTACAAGAAACACTTGCCCTTTATGTGCCCTCTTAATGACACCCTATTCTATTGTAATGCATATCGAGTGGAATTTAAAACTGTAGTGTTAAACCAGTGGGACATCAAGCAGAGCCATGGTGGGGGTGCTAAACGCTGCATTTGTTCAGGGACACTTAGTTAATGAAGCCGATATAATTTGCCTAATTAACATGTGGAATGTTGTTCTTTTAACACTTTGGTGGATAACAGCAGTAAGACACCACTTAAGCCTACAGATTGTACCCAATAACAGAAGCAGGACTTGCTAGCACAAAGCAGTGCTGTGAAATAAAAAGTGCCTGCAGCATGTAAGCTAACCCCAAGGTGACTTTCTGATACACTTTTATTATTGATTTTACACAATCTGATTTCTGACAATGATATATTTTTTTAACTGGAATCTTGTCATATGTCACGCAGTATTAGCTCAAGATGAGTAGCTCAATCTGTAAAAGGGCTGTCACTGAAACCGGAGCCCCAGGCTGAGACAAAAGGAATAATTAGTAGAAGAAAAACATATGAGGCATAATACAAATGAAATAATACACAAATAGTACATTTATACAGGCTTAGTTAAATATTATCAAATAGGAGCAATGTATGTAAAATGTTTAGCTCTCTTCAAACTATATATACAAATTCAAAAGAAAGCTTTTTGTTAGATCAGGATATAGTTTGGTCAAGCAGATTTTAAAACTTGAAATTGCACCTTTAGGTTGGCCAGCTTTGGAATGGCTGTGACACTAAATACTAACAAGAATATTTTTTTAGTTTGCTTTTAAGAGGTCTGTTATATACTATGATGGAATTGTCACACTGTTTTAGAAAGGAAAATGTAGAAATATAACAGATGCTGCTTACAAATTTCAGTTAGTATATCACAGATGTTAGCCCTCCTCATCTGCATTTGTCTCGTATTAGAAAATACATTGTCTGCCTAGAATTCCTGTTGTTACCTTCTGACGTTGAAAGTTCAGATGACAAATCTATAGGTAGCCTTAAGGAAATTTCCAGCAGGGAAATTGAAATGCAGAAATAGGTAAAATTATCTGTTGATCTCAAAAATCATTTTTCATTGCAAAATCACATATCTAACTGATTTACAAGCAGCATGGATCACCACAGTGACACGGCTACTACCCCAAGGCTCCAAGAGTCTGTGCACAAACTTTTGCTTATTACTATCTGTGTGGAAGTTTCCCAATCTTTTTGACTGTTTTTTCCTCATGTACTGTACAACAGGCTCCAATAACTTCCAAAAATGCACACTTGACAATACAGTTTTGTCTGCTATGATTTTATTAGCGGCCAGGGTTCCATATGGGTTGTGTACTGTGTCAGTTCTGTCAGGTTAAGCTTCTATGACTTTGTAACAGAAATGATGGCTTCAGAAAATGATTGAATAAAATGCTTGATTTAGACTTCAAGATGTTCACTACATTTGCCTTCTAGTGAAAGTACATGCTTTATTAAAAGTATTTTTATATTTTTGTCATAAATGAAGATTTATGCATATATAATCTGTTTTTGTTTGCATTTCGTATAACTACTCTATACCATTCAGTGTACTTTTTGTCTGGCTTTACTGTACTGCCTGTGATTTTATTGATTTTATTTTCAAATTTGGGGTTTTATTTGCTTCAGTCTTTAACAATGCCCTCTAAAACATTTGCTTGCAATGAAACACATAAAACAATGATCAAGCGGAACTTTTTTCTTGCAATTATTAGTACTTCATATCATGCATTTAATGATTATTAGTGTTGATTGGTGAAATTCACCAAAGCATTTTTTGCTGTGAATATGCTGTGTTTACCAATGACCTTGTTCTCCACTGTGTTTAGACAAATTTTATTTTCTCAGTGCTTCATGATGCGTTGTAAGGCTAGCATGTGCTTTAGTGGCCAATGATGGGTGGGACAATACCCCCATTGCATGAGTAGTTTTCTAAAAATAAGCAAATACATTTAAACTCAAAATACACACACTGGAAGACAGGAAATGTGTTAGTGTATTTGTGTGTTAAAGGTAATATTTTTGTATGGACTTGTATGTGACCTGTATGTAATACTGAGCCTGTCCCTTTGCTAGTATTACCCAGAGTGCTGTGCAGTTGATGCAAACAGGAAGGAGTAAAGAATCCACATGCGTGTTTTGCATTTGGTAGTAGTATCAGTGAACAGAGAGGTGAGTATCTGCTATTGAATCTGTGGGAGGTAAGCCTTAGTGAATTCGTGTTTCCTGCCTGTCACTGCCTTCAAGAAATTCTACTGTTCATATTTAATTATATTAATTTTATCTCAAGGATGCACAGTGGTTCAATAGTTAGCACTGCTTCCTTACAGCTCAGGTCACATTTATGGCCACAATAATTGTTCCAGTATAGTTGGCAGATATTTCTGTAGCTGTCAGGGACACTTAAAGGCAGTGGCGTAGCGTAGGTGTCAGCCGCCCGGGGCGGAGGAAAATTTCGCCGCTCCCTTATTTAGGTATTTCAATTTAAAAGACTAAAATATACAGTAATTCTTTGCCACCCCCATTACGCTACGCCACTGCTTAAAGGGCCATTGCACCATTAGAATCCATTCAAAACCAGTTTGGTTTCTCCTTCTCCATTGACGTCAATGCATCTTCACTAAAGATTACTACTGTATATAGTTGCACAGCTAATCTTTAACAAACACGTGAAAGTAAAATATTTTTAGCGACATTTACAAGAAAGTATCTTTTGGCAAGATAAGAGTGTCCCAACTTGTTTCTCAGACACACCATCTGATGTTGCCTACTGTTCCCACAAATGATAAGTCACTTCTTTGCAGAAGGGATTAGGTGGCCAGTTGGCCAAAAGTCTCCAGAACTGTGACTTTGTTTTTGACTTCTTCTTTTACAATTCTAATCTCCTCCGTTTTCAACTTTCCATAGTTCATTAACTAATTAATGGACAAATATTGTTGGTTTCCATTTATATTTAATCAGTTCCTGCCTTGTTCTTTTTGTGTGTTGTAACTTATCTGCATATCTGCACTTACATGTGTACCAGTTCTGTGTTTAGCAATTAGTTTAATTTCTACAGGTATTTTAAATGAGAATTGTTTACAGTGCTCTCCACCTGTACTTAGTGAAGAGCACTATGCTAAAAATAAGTTATTTGTTTTAGTGGACTGTTTGATTTAGGTACAAAATTTAGGAAAGTTTGAGTAGTTTGGCTAAGAGCAACAGTAGCATACATGTGTAAGTACACCTTGTCAAAGCAGGTGGCATAAAACAGACATTTTTTAATGAATATTCAGATGTCATTCGAGAGGTATGGCATTATATCTTTCTAAACAGGACATCCTAAATGTTTGTATAAGATCGCTTGGTAACTCTTTGGTCCAAATATTCCAGAAGAAGAAAATAACCAACCTTTCCCTTTCACTGTTTATAAAACTGCATTACATTTTAGGCATTTCATTTTATTTTGCTTTATTTCACATTTTTACAATTATGAAGTAAGCATACATTAAAATGTCAGAAAATTTTTATTAAAAGCAATAAATGTTTATTTTTTATTGTGTCTTCTATTTTTCTATTCATTTTGTAAAGCACTTTGAGCTACATTTATTTGTATGAAAATGTGCTATATAAGTAAATGTTGATTGATTGATTGATTGATTGATTGAATAAAATAGTATGGTATTATATTATTTTGTAATCTTATAATTGCCATGGTCATACACTTAAATATTACTAAATTTCTTTGAAATGCTAAGCAAGTTTGGTCATTATTTTTAACATATAAATTCAACTAGCTGCATAGTTTTTAAGAATAGAATACAGTTAGCAGCCAGGCATGATTTGCTGACCCATAGAAAGGGCACAATTTTCAAGGTGCAATTTTAATATTGCAATGATATGAAATCTGTTCAGGATGAGTAAAACATTTTAATCTATGTGAGCTGTAACAAAATTGACTCCAGACAGTCACAAAGGTTTGGGGCAGCCATCCGTGTAATATGATCCTGGCTGCAAAAAGGTTTTAGTAAAAGGTTGAGATGTTTACAAGACAGAGTCCAAAACAGAATTGATCAAGTGGAGATAAAATGGCGGTTTTAAGGGTTAGGAGAGGAAATGAGGTCATCTAACTTGGAACCGGAAGTTGCTTCTTCAGGACCGGAAGTGAGATCATCAGTGGTGCCAGAATGGAAGTGATGTCATTCTGTGGCGCCGGAACACGATGGGATTTCCCAAGGATGGTCTGCAATAGACTGAGAGAGACAGTCAGCACACTCCGCCACCCCCTGGTCTGGCATAGTATTACCATTACTTAAGCCCTTTAGCTGCCTCCTAATTGCACGAGTGTGACAGAGCATATAAAACTGATGTTCCCGCTTTTAAATACAAACTCATTCTACAATGGTGGTACATGACATAAAATGCACACTACCCTGTCCAAATAAATAAATAAATAAATCAATAAGTAAAATCTGCCTAACTTGGATGAAATTATGAAATTGACAATTCAAAGATTTAACATGTTTCTGAAGTGTCATCAAGAGGGAAACTAGTAATTACTCTGATGATGAAATCACTCTTTATTTACTACTTACAAAAAAACACACACAGCAACATCAAAAAATGTGAGGTTGAATAATTTACACCACCTTCATTAGAACAAAACATAATTTCTTTTACTTATATTTATTTGCTTTTGTGAGGCAGAGAGATCACGTGTTAAACTTGGTGAAACTCTCTGTAAACCCATTGCCATTCTACTCAGACCTCTACAGCAGTTGCATTAATCCATTCTGAGTAGCTATCTCCCTAAAAACTAGTCTTAATTTACCTAACAGTTATGCTCTTTACTGAATTATTATTAATTTTACATTTGTGGCATTTATTCCAGGCAACTTATAAGATCAAAATCAGATCAATGGTTTTACAGTATGTATGTTTTGAGTGCATAGATGACTTAGTCAGAGACACAACAATGCATTCAGATGTGAAGACCAAAAGAGAAGCCTAAGCCACTATATCCCAATGGTTATTTTAAAATTATTTTTATTATATGAGAAAACATGGAGGTATAATGGTTAGTGCTGTTGACTTGGGCCCTAGAACCTCTGCCCAATCGCTGACAGTGCAGAATGTGTATGATCTTTAACGTTCTTCTGGGCTTTTCCTCTGACACACAGCCAACATCCTAAAGATACAGATATTTGTGACTCTAAACTTGCCCAGTGTGACTGATGATACGAGATATAATGCAGTGATGTGAAATGTTTGTATAATATTAATGAGGTGAACTTTTAATGAGTCCTGCCTCGTGCAAAAGTTCGCTGATGACACTGCTATTGTGGGCTGCATCAGGTGTGGGCAGGAGGAGGAGTACAGAAAGTTAATCAAAGACTTTGTTAAATGGTGCGACTCAAACCACTTACACCTTAACACCAGCAAGACCAAGGAGCTGGTGGTGGATTTTAGGAGGCCTAGGCCCCTCATGGACCCTGTGATCATCAGAGGTGACTGTGTGCAGAGGGTGCAGACCTTTAAATATCTGGGAGTGCAGCTGGATGACAAATTGGACTGGACTGCCAATACTGATGCTCTATGTAAGAAAGGTCAGAGCAGACTATACTTTCTGAGAAGGTTGGCATCCTTCAACATCTGCCGTAAGATGCTGCAGATGTTCTACCAGATGGTTGTGGTGAGTGCCCTCTTCTACGCAATTGTGTGCTGTGGTGGCAGCATAAAGATGAAAGACGCCTCACGCCTGGACAAACTTGTTAAGAAGGCAGGCTGTATTGTAGGAGTTAAGTTGGACAGTTTAACATCTGTGGCAGAGCGACGGGCATTAAGCAAACTCCTGTCAATCATGAATAATCCACTGCATCCACTGAACAGTGTCATCTCCAGGCAGAGGAGTAGCTTCAGTGACAGACTTTTGTCACTGTCCTGCTCCACTGACAGACTGAGGAGATCGTTCCTCCCCCACACTATGCGACTCTTCAGTTCCACCCGGGGGAGTAAATGCTAACATTAATTTTATTTTAATTTTTTTCAATTTTATTACTATTTAATTTAATATTGTTTCTTTGTATCAGTATACTGCTGCTGGATTATGTGAATTTCCCCTTGGGATTAATAAAGTATCTGTCTATCTATCTATGTATCTATTCCATGTAAGGTCGGATGCTTCTAGGACATGCTTCCTTGTAGTTGTGTAACATTAATAAGCATCCTGCAGATTATTATAAAAGTCTAATTTTGTAAAGAAGGGGAAAGTGCTGTCTTTTGGAGGTTTAACACAGTATATAACATGCATGTTGATTAGTACATGCAAGTAAAAATTTCAATGTACTCTTTACATATAAACCTGTATATTCTAACTCATCAGTTTACAAAAAAAAAGAGATGTTACATTCTTAAATAGCATAGCCTCCTGTAAAATAAAAGGTTTTGCTTATTGTGGTAGTTTTATTTGTATTTTGATTGTAAACATCTTTTCACATTCTTTCCAAAAATAGAGTGAAAAAATACATTTACCTATAGCTTTGTTAAAAATAAAAGGTAACAGTACAAAAGGAAAAAAAATTGACACATTAGATCTTTGCAATTCTTGCTACAGTAATGCTGTAAGAATAAGAATCAATAAAAGACTGCCACAGTCTAGAATGAAGAGCAGTGCTGAAGCTGTGTTATACCAGAATGAAAGCAAATCAATGGAAAAGCATTATTGAGGTGCTCTGAGAATATGTATAAGACGGGTGATGCTCATCCAGGTCCCTTTTTCTAAAATCCTTGGGAACAAAAGCCACACTGAGAGCAATATGTGAATAGGAAACTAAGATACTCTTGCTGAATAAACGATGATGTCAATAAAAATCTTTGTTAAATGAATGCTCCTAAAAAAAAAAAACTGATTAAATGTCTGGCAGAAAATGGCAACTTGGTAAAGACAGCTTTAAAAAGCATTCTTCAATTAATGACTATATTGGCTCATTTATTCTGATTAATGCTATCATTTCTTGTGCCAGATTAATGTTGCATAATTCACTGTTATGTTAAAACTGTTTCATTATACATCTATTGAACAGAATTTATTTCTAAAATGCAATTGACCACCTCATGGAATAATCAACTAAAAAAAGACAAAAAACTTTGAACTAATTATAGAAAATCTGGATTGAAAAATATTTGTTTTCCTATTTTCATTCGGTGGGATCTTGATAATTGCTTCATCAGCAACAATTACAATAATCTTGATGATTTTGTTTCCCTAGTTGCACTCATATTAGCAGGATGATTTTGTTTGTAAAAAAAAAAAACATTTATACCATGCAATATAATACACGTAAGGGGATTCGCATAACATGGTGGCACAATATTTAGTAAGACGGGTTTTCAGCTTCAGCTTAGCCACAGTCTGTTGACACTTAACACATTCCTTGCATGTCTGTACAGGTTTATCCATTGTATCCTCATTTTCATGCCACAACCCAAAAGGCTACTCTGAATGAACCCTGTATAAGCGAGTGTGAAAGTATCCACAAGTATGCCCTGCAGTGGACAGGCAGAGTTGGTTGCTGAAAAGGCCCTAACACTCTGAAACCCCACAAATGAATTAAAATGATTTAGAAAATGTAATGTTGGGTTTACACTGTGCTGCAATGATAGAAAGCATTCATTTTGAAGTAAGCCTTGAGTTGTGAGCTTATCTGCTGTCATAACCATATCCAAGAATTCGTAATCATCTTGTAATGTGTTCAATTACCTTTATATATACAGCAGTTAAACCTGATCCAGTGAGCAGCACACCTGCAGGTCGGGAATTTACTAAAAAGGACACCTGTTTAAAAGGTCTGAAACAATTTAATATTTAGAAGTGCATTTTTCTGAACAGTAGAAAAATCACTCTGCATTTGATATGTGTGCCAGGTCTGTTCTTTGCATATAAACTACAAATTACAATTTATTTTGGCTTTTAATGAAAGTGCTTTACATAATAAAAAATGGTATTTTGAACTATAAATTGACTTTCCCTTTATTTATTTAATGTCTTGTATAGAAAGTGTAGTCATCAACTACTGACAATGTATAGGATAACAGTACCTAACCAAAATACACAGGTCATATATTGAATTTCTCTGTTTTATGTTTCTGAATAAAGAATATAATTATTAATGCCTATATAGAAATAGCTCTGCACAACACATAAAACATATGAAGTTTGATATATTTCTTATGTTTTTTAACTGTTCTTCCATCACTAACTACCTGAAATTGACCATGATTTGTTTTTTAACTTCTGTTTTACATGATTGTTTAGTTTTTTCAAATTCTTGAGCACAAACATTTCTTCAGACTCATTTTATTGCATGTCAGTAATACTGTACATTCATTTCGACTTTGATCTATTTTAACACAACAAAATTTTAAGTCACGCTTGCCTATTCATTTTAAATAAATAAATGCATTATAGCAGTATTGAACAGCAGTCAAGTATAAGAAGCACTAAAAAGAAGCAGTACAGTCACATACAGAGCTGTTATAAATTTTAGTGCAGAAATGTAGTGAAGAGACTGCACAATTCCTTTCAGAGCCAGTATCCTGAGTCTTAATATTTTGTTGTACTCTGAGTTTGCACATTTTCGCTATGTCAGTGTGTTTTTAAATTTTTTTTTTTTTTCTCTGGTTATACCAGTGTTCTACACACAAGACGCGAGGGCACACATTAGTGGATCCTGTCTAATGGTTCCCATCTTGCATTTGAAACTGATAGAAATGATCTGGTTGACTGAAATACTGAATTTGACTAAATGGGCTTGAGAGTGTTATGTTATCTCTTTATCACTATGTCACCACCTAACAGCTAATGTGTGATGAGCATACTGGTGCATAAATGGC
This sequence comes from Polypterus senegalus, assembly GCF_016835505.1. Lineage (NCBI taxonomy): Eukaryota > Metazoa > Chordata > Cladistia > Polypteriformes > Polypteridae > Polypterus > Polypterus senegalus. The sequence goes on from NC_053157.1 coordinate 176,639,773, forward strand.
TGCCGTTGCATCGTCCAGGTGGAAGCTACACATTAGTGGTGGTTGAAGTGGCTCTCCACTCACTATGAAAAGCATTTTGAGTACTGTGAAAAGTACTATATAAACATAAAGAATTATTATTAATTTGTAAATTTAGAAAGGAAGTGACAATAGTGAGGAAAGGTTATTACTCAAGTTATAACCTGAATGTACTATTGTTCTCCCTTGCTCTGGTCTTGATATTCTTCATCAAAGAGTTCCATAGCAGCCAGTCATCTTAATGCTAGTCAAGGAGGCTATCTGTGGAGGTTCAAAAGTAGTGTGTCCACCTGATACCATTAAGGATAAGCCTTTTGCAGCGAAGATCTGAAGCGCACTCTGCTTCAGGTTATAAATAACCTCCGTTTTCATGTTGGCTGAAACCAAACTCCAAATGAGCACCTGGTCCCAGCAAATATTAGCAGACTCACCTGACAGGAGTGTAGGATGTGCCATCCCTTAAAAAAACAATACGCTGCAGGTCTGCTTTCTTCCATGTCTAAGTTGGACATTAATGAATATACTGGATATATAGTGCTGACCTATGTACAACTTTTTATCATTTTGTATCAGACATAACATACAAATTTTACTTTAACTTAAAATAAAAATAAAATAAAATAAAATATAGGATATAGCGGGTTGGATAATGGATGGATGGATAAAATAAAATGACAATTCTGTTTGTAAAACATTGGTGCCACCAGGGGGTGCTGTAGGGACTGTGGAGTCCTACTTTCTCGGGCTTCTGCATCACCCAGAAGTACTCCCAGGTGCAGGATAAACAAAGCCCACTGCCACTGCTCCAGGAGCCAGAGTTGGGAGGAAGGTGACAAAGCTTGCTGGAGGATTAGTGGAGGTGGAAGGAAAGAGAGAGAAAGACAAAGGCAGAGAAGAAGAAAGATGAAATGGGTTGCTTTATTATTTTGGTCATCTGTGTTAGGCTTGGGGAGCTGGCATATATAAATATATATATATATATATATATATATATATATATATATATATATATATATATATATATATATATATATTGTGAAGATATATAGATCAAGGGTTGAGGGAATTCTGTGTATAATATTGGTGGATCTCATGAGTGGTAAAGGGCTCATACTGCGGTCAAAGATGAATAAAACAGACATTTGACAATAAAACCAATGCTTTGCGGGTTTTTTATATATACATGGCAGAAAATCATTAACAAACAGGAAAGGGAAATGAATTTTGACGGAAGTGACGTTGATAGTGAGAGAAGGAAACGACATCATACGGAAACAACAACATTTATTTATATAGCACATTTTCATACAAACAGTAGCTCAAAGTGCTTTACATATTAAAGAATAGAAAAATGAAAGACATAATTATAAAAAATAAATCAACATTAACATCGAATAAGAGTAAGGTTCAATGGCCAGGGGACAGAAAAACAAAAACTCCAGACGGCTGGAGAAAAATAAAATCTGTAGGGATTCCAGACCATGATACCGCCCAGTCCCTCTGGGCATTCTACCTAACATAAATGAAACAGTCCTCTTTGGATTTAGGGTTCTCACGGAAGGGCTTGATGATGATGATGGTCACGTAGACTTCTTCCTTTTAATCCGTCCATCATTGTTGGAGCATCATGAAGCTTTGAGTAGGTGGAGGTGGCGCAGGCCACCACCACAAAGAAACCGGAAAAAGAAACAGAAAAGAGAGTAGGGGTCAGTACCGATTTTAGAGCCACCATGAATAGTTGTTATGATGAATTGAACATACAGAGTATCAGGATTAAGTTAAATTACGATTAAAATGAAGTTATAAAAGGCCATGTTAAAGTAATGTGTTTTCAGCAGTGTTTTAAAGTGCTCTACTGTATCAGCCTGGCGAATTCCTATTGGCAGGCTATTCCAGATTTTAGGTGCATAACAGCAGAAGGCCGCCTCACCACTTCTTTTAAGTTTTGTTCTTGGAATTCTAAGGAGACACTCATTTGAGGATCTGAGGTTACGATTTGGAATATAAGGTGTCAGACATTCCGATATATAAGATGGGGCGAGATTATTTAAGGCTTTATAAACCATAAGCAGAATTTTAAAGTCAATTCTGAATGACACAGGTAACCAGTGTAGTGACATCAAAACTGGAGTAATGTGTTCTGATTTTCTTTTCCTAGTTAGGATTCTAGCAGCTGCATTCTGCACTAGTTGCAAACGATTTATATCTTTTTTGGGTAGTCCTGAGAGGAGTGCGTTACAGTAATCTAGTCGACTGAAAACAAACGCGTGAACTAATTTCTCAGCATCTTTCAGTGATAAAGAGGTCTAACTTTACTTATGTTTCTTAAGTGAAAAAATGCTGTCCTAATGATCTGATTAATATGTGATTTAAAATTCAGATTACAGTCAACAATCACCCCTAAGCTTTTTACCTCCGTCTTGACTTTTAATCCTAATGTATCCAGTTTATTTCTAATAGCCTCATTGTATCCATTATTGCTGATCACTAAAATTTCAGTTTTCTCTTTATTTAACTTGAGAAAATTACTATTCATCCATTCTGAGATACTAGTCAGACATTGTGTTAGTGAATCAATAGAATCGGGTCATCAGGTGCTATTGATAAGTACAGCTGTGTGTCATCAGCATAGCTGTGGTAGCTCACGTTGTGCCCTGAGATAATCTGACCTAACGGAAGCATGTAGATTGAGAATAACAGCGACCCAGGATAGAGCCTTGTGGAACACCATATTGGATATCATGTGTCTTGAGTTGTAATTCCCACAACTAACAAAATATTTTCTCCCTGTCAGGTAGGATTCAAACCAATTTAAGACACTGCCAGAGAGGCCCACCCATTGACTAAGGCATTTCTAAGAATGTTGTGATCAATGGTGTCAAATGCAGCACTCAGATCTAAGAGGATGAGAACAGATAAATGGCCTCTGTCTGCATTTACCCGCAAGTCATTTACTACTTTAACGAGTGCAGTTTCTGTGCTGTGATTTGTTCTAAAACCTGACTGAAATTTATCAAGAATAGCATGTTTATTTAGGTGGTCATTTAACTGCATAATGACTGCCTTCTCTAGAACTTTACTTAAGAAGGCAGGTTAGAGATGGGTCTAAAATTTTCAAGAGCTGAGGGGTCAAGATTATGTTTCTTAAGTAGGGGTTTAACTACAGCAGTCTTAAGACAGTCTGGGAAGACCCCAGTATCTAGTGATGAATTTACTATGTCAAGAACATTATCAATTAGCACGCCTGATACTTCTTTGAAAAACCTTGTTGGTATCGGGTCAAGGACGCAGGTGGAGGGTTTTAATTGAGATATTATTTTTTGTAAATCAGGTAAATCTATCCTAGTGAAAGAGTTTAATTTGTTTATAACAGGATGTTGGGGTTTAGGGGGATCCTTAGTGTTGGGGAGATATACTATGTTATTTCTAATATCATTAATTTTTTGATTGAAGAATACAGCGACAGCCTCACAGGTTTCACTGGAAGCACTTAGGAGGCATTCCTTTGAGCTACCTGGGTTTAGTAGGTGATCAATTGTTGAAAATAAGACTCTAGGATTACTAGCATTGTTATTTATAATATTAGAGAAATAGCAGCGTCTCTCAAGACGGACAGTGTTATTGTATTCTGTTATTTTGACTTTTAATATTTCGTGGTGGATAGTAAGTTTACTCTTCCTCCATTGACGCTCAGCTCTACAGCATGTTCTCTTTAAATCAGACACTCTTTGGGTCTTCCATGGTATACTCCATGGTATACCAATGCTAGAAGATTTTTCAGGTGCAACTATGTCAACAGCATGAAGTCATCAGTAAGGGACCAGAATTGAAGTCATCAGCTGTAACCGGAAGTGATATCTTTAGAAAGGGACCCAGAAGTGGAGTCATCAGAGGAAGCCGGAATGGACTTTACCACATTATCTTTACATAAGGTATGTTCTTAAATCTTCTGTTTTTCTGTTGAGGAAGGGGAAAAAGGCATTAACACTCTGTTCCAATCCCCCATCTTTTGTTCCTTCGCATTCAATTGGGCCCTTTGGCTGCCGCCTACTCACTTGTGTGTGACTATATATATACTATATTTATATATAGTGACAGATTAGGGCCGTATCGCTCCCTTGAACCCCTGTCCAAGGCTCCAGATACCAGATAAAAGTCTAAATGATGACATTATTTAAATGCCACAGTGCACAAAGCACCCTCCACTATACTCATAAATTACAATCACAATAATAAACAATAATACACCTCACCACTCCCAGACGTTTTGCCACCCTTCCACCCAGCTCAGCTCGCCGTCTGGGAGCTCCCACAGTCCTTTTATCCTTCCTGACCCGGAAGTGTTCCCAATCCCCAGTCCACGTGATTCTCTATCACTTCTGGGTCAGGTACGAGTCCTTCTTCTCACCCCAGAAGAACGTCGCTCTTCCTTTGATGCACTTCCGGGTTATAGGGCACAAATGAGTCTTCGGTCCTCCCTGCAGCTCCCTCTTGCGGCCCCTGTGGTATCCAGCAGGGTCGTGTATAAAAACTACATAGTCCATGTCAAGGTTGGCAGACAGAAAATTAACATACAATGTGACATTAACATATATACGTTTTGGTTAAACCGATTATTACTATTTACTTTTTAAAATTCGCATTCTGTTAGTAAAATTGAACAACAAGCACTTAATTAACCTACTTACTATGTTGTTATATTAATAGCCATGTTACCTGTTAAAGATAGCAAATATTTTAAAATTTATACTCTTACCTACCTCAAGCCCCATGTGTACCTTGTGTGCCTTTCTTTGATATCCTTGTGTGCTTGAACCTCTCTTGATAATCTCTCCCTATTTCGAATGCGTTCCTGTCAGACTGTCATTCCAAGGTGCCTTGCTGACCTCCTGTTCACTTTACTTTCCATCTCTGAAGGTGACTCTCAGCAAGCCTCTTAACCCTTTTTTCCTTCTTTTGTGTCTAACACACACACTTCATATTTTGATTACTCTGCTAAAACCAAACTGACCAATCATACTGAAGCCAAACTGACCCATTAGGTTGTTCTGGCACAAACAGACCTTACCATTTAATTATATAGTACACTTCCATTTACACATTTTCTTTCTTTTCTTTCTTTTTTTTGATTTTTTAAAAGTAACATTCCATACAGTCAAGTCAAGCTTAACAAAATTAAATTCAAACTTCATCAAAGAGAAAGAGAGGAAGGCCAACAGCCAGAGTACAACTTTAGAAGTAGAAATGAGGGAAGAGAATCCTTTTCCCCAATATAAATGCTTATAGCAAAATGTTATTGATTATAGCCTGACATGTTTTAAAAAAAGTTTTGAACAGATCCTCTAAGAGAGAATTTTATTTTTTCCAATTTCAAATAGTATATCACATCAGTTAACCACTGACTTAATAGAGGTCGACTAGGATTCTTCCAGTTTAGCAAAAAAAGTCTTTGTGCTAGTAATGAAGTAAAGGCAATTACAATTTGCTTGTCCTTCTCCACTTTAAGCCCATCTTGGAATCAAAAACATATGTTAATGGATTAGGAGTGATTGTGAAACCAAGGCTGCCTAAAAAGCATTTAAAGATTTTGGACCAGAACAATGTTAATTTGTGGACGCCCAAAACATGTGGCCCAGTGAGACTAGACCGTGATTGCAACGTTCACAGGTTGGATCTTGCCCTGGAAACATTTTGGGCAATTTTAAATGAGATAGATGTGCTCAATAAAAGATTTTAAGTCAAATAATTGTATGGTTTGCACATATGAAGTTGGAGTGAATTCCATACATGGCTATCTTGCTCTACTTTTCTGAAATGTTGAGTAACAGGTTCTCTTCCCATTGCACTCTGGGATCTTTGGAAGGAAGGGACTTTAAAATGTTTTAATATATTACATAAATGCTGTCTGAGTCTTCAAGACTGATCAATATTTCTTCTGGAATATAAATAGGTGGGAGGTGGGCAGATTCCCCTGAGCCAAGTTTCTAATTTGAAAGTAGTGGAAAAATTGTGTTGATGGGAAGTTAAATTTGAAGTGTAATTGTTCGTAGGATGCAAAGACATTGTCTATATACAAATCTCTAAATGATTTAATCCAGTATGTTTTCCAAACATTAAAAACTGTGTGTGTTTGAGAGGATGGAAAAAGGTGGTTAGATAGAAGCTCTGTCCTGAAGTACTTCCTACATTGGTTCAATATTCTGAGTGAAGGACAATTGGGTTGTTAATATATTGATATAAAGAAGTACTACAGGATTTTATTTCTATTGCGGACCAGACTTGTGTGTGTTCATCAATTTATGGCAATGTCCAGGTATCCAGGTAGTGCCAAGCCATCTTCTGCTTTAGGTCATTGTAGGGTTGTTTTTTGTTTTGAAATCCAAGTAAATGAGGTTATGATTGAATATAATTTCTTAAAAAAATATTGTTTTAATGTACATGGGGATGCTCTAAAATAGAAAAAAAAGCTTGGGAAGGATATTCATTTTGACGGTGTTGATTCTCTCAGCTAAAGTGAAATGGAAGGTAGACCATCTAAGCATATCTTGCTTAAGTCTGTCCTTGCAGACACCAAAATTTTGTTGAAAAAGGGCTTTATATTTATTTGTGATGTTTACCCCTAGGTATCTAAACTGATAGGGATGATAAATGGGAAGGTGTCCAATCTAATATTGCGTGTTTGAGAGTTCACTGAAAACACACACTTTTATTCAAATTAATTTTGAGTCCAGATATCTTTTAAAATTTTGATAGTACCGGTAGAACTGCTGGCACTGAATTTTGTGGATGTGATATATACAGTACCATATCATCTGCATATAGTGATTTTCATCTTCTTCTTCTTCTGATGGTTGGCAGACCAATGTATATAGTGCATATAGTGGTATTTTCTATTCAAGTCCTTCTCTTATAATCCCCTTTATCTCAGATGCATTTCAAAACTGAAGAGCCAATGGCTCAATGGTAATTGCAAACAGCAGTGGCGATAGGGTACATCCTTGTCTAGTACCATGTTCTAGTTTGAAGTAGAAATAATGTTGTTAATACAAACTGAAGCTTCTGGACTGTTATACAATATTTTAATTCATGCACATATGTTTCAGCCAAACTCAAATTTGTGCAATATGGTGAAAAGGTAGTCCCTTTCAAAGTTTGAGTTAGAATTTTATTGTCTCTGGCTTCCATAAATGTTGATAATAATAGTAGAGTTAAGTTAATTAGTAATTTTTATAAATTTCAGCAGGGCAGCCATCAGTGCCTGCTGCTTTCCCACTCTGAAGTGAGTTTATAGTGTCTAGTAATTCTCAGAGTGTCAGAGGTTTATCCAGTTCCTCTGCACTGAGAGTATCTAGCAATGGTATCTGTAATGCATTTAAACACTAGATTGTTTCTTCTCATTGCGAACTTCCTGCTTGTGGATTTGTTGAGGTAAGATCTTCTTAGCCTTCTCTCCATGTTCATAGTAATGATGTCACAATTAAAAAATGAGTTGTTCCATTTCTTTTGTTATCAAGAGGTTGAATTCTGATTGCAAAACCTGTCATTTCCAATAAAGTGCCTCATCTGAAGACCTGGCATGTTCACGGTCAATTCAAGTAATTTCTGTTAATTAACTCATACGTCTTCTTGGATTCCAGTTTATTTTTGTGAGATAAGAAATAAACTGTCCTCTGAAAAATTCCTTCAAAGTTTCCCAGATCTCTGAGGATGCATTTGTCTCTAAAAAATAATCAACATTTTTGGATATAAATTCTGTACAGTTCTCGTCAGCTAATAACAGAAGGTTAAGATTCCAGCTGTGAGATGAGTATGTGGGGTATAGTGATTTGAGCTCAATGATCAGAGTGGCATGGACAGAGAACAATGGCGTTGTACTTGCAAGATTTGATTGTGGGCCAAAAATGGTTATCTATAAAGAAATAATCAATTCTTGAGTAAGGGTGATATACTGCTAAGAAGAAGGAATATGCTCTTAAGTATGGATTTTCAATTCTCCATGGGTCTGATTGCGAATTTTGTAATTGTTTTTGCACTGTTAGATGTTAACATCAACGTAGCTGAAGACCTTTCCAGGTCTGGTTTTAAAACACAATTAAAGTCTCTGACCATTATAATTTTATGAGTGTTCACATTAGGAATGGATGCAAATATGTTTTGTATGAAGTCTCTATCATCCATATTAATTACTTTTGTTTCTCTTTAATTCGTGATTGAGACCTTTGACATTCCTGCTCACAAAGTTCACTGATCATAGAGACATTGCTTCTGAACTTTTGTTGAAATTTTATAGTCTTAAACTAAGGTAGAACATTATTACATCAGACAGCTTTAACCTCAATTTCCAATTAAGCCTACTGTTGTGTTGGCACTTACAATTTTGGGTGTAAATAGGATAGATTAGAAATAGTTTGCTGTCTTTCTCTCTCCCCCTTAACCCATTTTGCCTGCCTAAGTGTGACTAGACCACACTTCACAAAGTCCCAGTCATCTGACATGCCTAGAGACAGAGCACGTCCAAAACAAAACAAGCCCCCTTGCAGCAGTATAGAAAGATTAAAATAGAGATATCTATTAGTAATACAGTCCAAATACTATACACCTACAATATGATCTTAAACAGTCCAGAAAGAATAAACCCAGAGAATGATGTTAAACACTACAGATAAAGAAGCAGATAATCTATGATACTACAATCTTAATAGAAGGTTATATTATACCAAGGGTATATGTTAAACAGTTTCCTTTGGACAAAAAAAAAAACAACTTTATGGTAATCAATGGAAAAGAGTATGATATTATAATTATAACTGTAATTAAAACGTAAAAGAGAAGAAAATAGACTGTATAAATATGGGAAACGTCTCATTGCAAATGGACCAAATTGCAGGTAGAATCTTCTTTGCCTTGCCAGAACACAATGTGACACACAATTGGATTTCAAAGCGTATTGGCATTCATTTTTTCGGTACTTTTTCTGCTTCATCTAGAGAACTAAAAATGTAGAACTTGCCTTGAATATCCATTCTCAATTTATCAGGATACAATGGGCTGTACCTGATTTTTGCTTTATATAAATGCTCTTTGATGCTGTAAAATGCAGCACATTTAGCAGCTGTGGAAGGTGAGAAATCGATGAAAATGCAAATGCGGCTATTTTCAAATATAATCTCTTGTTTCCAGTTCATCTGTTCCAGGTTATTCTGTGGCAGGTCGTACCTTGAACTTGAGTCCTATTTAGGCTTCGAGGAAGCTTTAGATATATTTTACATTTTTTTTCTGATCCTTTCTTCTGCTTCTCATGCTTGTATATACTTGCATATAATGTAATTAAATCCTCTCAGGTTGAGTAAATACAAGATGATAGAAAAAAAGGTAAAATACTAAATGAATATAATAAATGGACAAGACCAACACCGCATTTACATATTTTCTAAATAAAATGTACTTCATTATAAAATGCAATGTCAAATTTAAATTCACTTACTGTACTTAACATTTTAGCAGCTTCTAGTTTTCTGTGGCATCATTTATTAAAACGGTTGGTAGTGGATGGCATTTTCAGATTCACATGGGGCAGCAAAAATGCTAGAGCCAGTGTTGCTGCTGAATTTATTTTTTAACTCTTGTGGCAGATGGCTACTTTCCTAACTCACTCCAGTGTACAAATAAAGAAAAGATGATCAAGAATGAAGACAGCTTTAAGAGAAATGCAAAACAGAATATACTATTTTGGTGAGAGATGTGCCTGTGTATAGTTTGTAAAGTGTTATTTTTGTCCCTTATTATTATTGAATTTGACACCTCTGATTTTGGGGGCCAAAGAGATGAGCAGACACTTTGTGTGAAAGAGAAACTAAACTCAATTTTACCATTTAACAAATCACAGCAAAGGTAAAAGAAAGGAGAAAGGTGGTGCTGAAAAAGTAACGAATAAGCTAAAAAGCTTCTGGAGAAGGATGCATCAAAATGAATGAAAATATCAGCTTTATTTAGTGCAGCTAAGAAAAGTTGTCATCCAATAATTTAGCAACATTGCATTGGTTCACGACTTCAGTAGAAGTAGGTGACAATTAAAATTACATTTATTTGCTTAGCAGATGCTTTTTTGCAAAGTTGTTAACCTAATCGAGTAAACATCAGACTGGTGGCTGTTTAGGAACAAGTGCTACAAAACAGGTTACAGAATTGATCACCACAAATAATGAAATCAAAAGAAAATACTAGCGAGTTACAACTCCTCAATTACAAAACCTAATCATTAATATCAGTTAGACAGAAACTGACCAAACAAGAGAGTTTTCCAATGTTTCTTAAACACATTGAAGGAGTTGGCATTCTGATTTGAGACTGGCAGCTCATTCCTCCAGTGAGGAACTACACATAGAAAGAGTCTGGACAGGGGTTTGATACAATGCAGGGATGGCATCACCAGACCCAGTTCATCAGCAGACCTGAGTGTTCGAAAAGGAGAATAGGACCTCAAAAGTGTCTTAATATATATAAATATATAGGTGCTAACCCACTGACTACTCTGTAGGCAAGCATCAAGAATTAGAATTTAATACGTGCCACTACAGGAAGCCAGTGTAGTGATCTGAAAAAAAATTGTGATATGTGCCTAACTCATTTGGTTGAATACCAGATTTAATGACACATACAGGTACTCCTGCCAGCAGGGATTTACAATTGTCCAGACATGACAAGGCCACAGCCTGAACCAGTAGTTGTGCTACATACTCTGTAAGACACAGTCTGATCTTGCAGATGTTGTATAGAGTGAAAATGCAAGACTCAGAGACCATAGCAACATGTTCCCTTAAGGACAGCATGTCAGCTATCACCACCCTAAAGTACTAACTTGGTGAGTGTTAGCAATAATGAGCCTTGCTGAACAGAGATGGGGTGATAAAAAGACAGATGAGCTGAGATAACAAGAAGGTTTGTGTTTGTCAGGTTGATTTGGAAATGGTGTTCCTTCATCCAGGTTTCAATATTAGTGAGATTACAGAGTGACAGCAAATTAGATAGCTAGCTAGCTAGCTAGCAAATGTGACTGGCCGCACAGAATGGCCCCATGCTGCCTGAAATGCACTGGGTATCCTACTGTTATTAACATGCCATGGCTAGCTGACATCGAGGCTCTGTACTTTACATGATAATGCTTAATATTAGCTCACTAATAACTTGCAGGCCAACTTGCCAAATGTAGCTGTGAATTAGCTTTCACAGGTAGCTTTAGGCTTTAAAATTTAAGAAACAGAAAATGTTTAATAAATGTACAATGCAAGTATTAAGCAATGTTAAGCAACTATCTGCTATGAATGGCCAAAGAGAACAAAATGCTGCTTGTGTTTTAAAGTTCTGCTCCAACTAGTAGTTCTTTTGCAGCCACAGAGAGTTAGGTTCAGTGTGATGCTGATGAGGCAGGGCAGGAGGTATTAAAGAAAGGACAGTAACATATAGGTGCAACATTGGGCATGATGTCAGTGTGGTGCTGTGATGTGATGATATGATGTAAATTTGTGGGTATTTTTCAGTATTACAGAAAATTATATGACCAATGTGAAATATTATATGACTACAGGGTGTGAAAAACGTATCTATGGAATGATGTGCAGTAATATACAGTGTTACAACAATGCAGCCATGATGTATTATGGATTGCAAAATTATAATTAGCCAGAGTACATAGTAGTGCACACTGCATTGTAGTAGCATTCTTTATTACAGTGATCCTTCGCTATATCACGCTTCGACTTTCGCGGCTTCACTCTATCACGGATTTTAAATATAAGCATATCTAAATATATATCATGGATTTTTTGCTGGTTCACAGATTTCTGCGGACAATGGGTCTTTTAATTTATGGTACATGCTTCCTCAGTTGCTTTGTCCAGTTGATTTCATACAAGGGACGCTATTGCAAGATGGCTAAGAAGCTACCCAATCAGAGCACATACTGTATTACATATTAAATAAAACTCCTCAATGATATACGATATGCTTCCCGTGCGGTGCTTCGCATACTTGAAAGCCCAAACAGCACGTATTGATTTTTGATTGTTTGCTTGTCTCTCTCTCTCTCTCTCTCTCTGACATTCTCTTCTCCTGACGGAGGGGGTGTGAGCAGTGGGGCTGTTTGCACAGAGGCTGCTTGCCTAGAGAATACGGACGCTCCTCTCAAAAATGCTGAAAGACTACCTTCATATTGCTGCCTTCCTTGTAGCTGCATTGTCAGGCGGTGCCTCGCATACTTAAAAGCCCAAACAGCCCTAATGATTTTTGATTGTTTGCTTTTCTCTCTCTCTCTCTCTCTCTCTGACATTCTCTGCTCCTGACTCGCACTCCTTTGAAGAGGAAGATATGTTTGCATTCTTTTAATTGTGAGACAGAACTGTCATCAATGTCTTGTCATGGAGCACAGTTTAAACATTTGACTAAAGGGTGTTATTTCATGTCTAGAGGTCTCTAATAATGTTAGAAAATGTATTTAGAAGGTCGTAAACAGGTTTTCTATGCTCTAACTGTGAAAATATTTGATTTATAAATAAAGAATCCTACTTCACGGAAATTCGTTTAGCACAGCAGAGTCTGGAACGGATTAACCGCGATAAACGAGGGTTGACTGTATTTAATTTATTCATCAATAAAGATGAGACTGGCCGTGTGGGAAAGGAGAAAGTTAGTTTAACTGCAAGATCAATGCCAGGGAAAAGAGTTAGTCATACGTCTGGGTATATAATAGAGACAATAACAGCTCAGGAGGATAAGGAAAGGGAGGATGAGAAATGGCTACTACAAGCTTTGATTGCTTTGAATGTCCCCAGTTCACAGATCTTCATCTGTTTTTCTGCTGTCGCCTCCAACAATCCTCAAGGCCAGCAAATGAGATAGCAATAACCTAGTAACTCAGTAAGAAGGCATCCATACTAAGAGGAGCTGAAAAAAGGCAGGTGTTGGAGCATGTTGTGGATGTGGTTAAAGTGATTAGAAGGCATGGCTTTAACTACTGAGGGCACAAAGCAGAAGGTGCCTTTACTCTACAAGAAATACTGTTGACCACAGGAACTTCTTAGAGGTGGTATTGCTTCACAGTAAATATGATACTAATATACTGTATGTGCCCAGGAAAGAACAAGAGACCACAATTTTAGGAGTTGTATGGAATTGTATTTCTCTTCACTTTTCTTGCCACTTTCTGTGGCCACCTAGTAATAATGTCCAGGAGTGGCCTGGTCTGTATCATGTCACTCCAGAGCTGAAAAATACATCCACTTCACTTCATACACATATACATATAGATATACGTATATACACAGTGGATTCAGAAAGTATTAAGACTTCTCCTTTTTTCACATTTTGCTATATTGCAACCGTATGCTAAAAATAATTTAAATTAATTTTCACCACATTAAGGAGCGCTCCATTATCCAAAATGACAAATAAATAACAGAATTTTAAAATTTTTTGCAAATTTATTAAAAATAAAAAGCTGAAATATCACACTGACACAAATATTCAGACCATTTGCTCTGACACTTGAAATTGGGCTTAGGTGCACCCCATTCTGTTGATCATTGATGAGATGTTTCTACATATTGTTTGGAGTCCACCTGTGGTCAATTCAATTGGTTATACATGATTAGGTAAGGCAACCACTCTATATGAGGTCTCGCAATTGACAATGTGTATCAAAGAAAAATCTAAGATATGAGGTTGAATTAATTGCCTGCTGAGCTTAAAGACAGGACTATGTAGAGGCACAGATCTGGGTAAGATCTGATGCATTGAATGTTCCCAAGAGCATCATGGCCTCCATGATTTTTAAACTGAACACATTTGGAGCAACCATGATTCTTCCTATAGCTGAAAGCCCAGTAAAATTAAGCCATCATGGGAAAAGGGTAAGGACCAAGAGCTCAATTGTCACTAGTCTGGCTGTGTTCCAGGGAATCTGTGTAGGGACTAGAGAAACTTCAAGAAGGACAACCTTCAAGAATGGCAGAAAAATCCCTAAATACAGATGTGTGAAGCTTGTCATGTCATATCCAAGAAGACCCGAGGCTGTAATTAGTGCTAAAGGTACCACAACTAACTACTGAGTAATACAGTTTCTAATAACTTTGTGTGTCTTTGTTTTCTTTGGTGCTTGGTACCTCTGGCTCCTGGCCAGAGTGCAAGGCAGCATTTTTTGGTACTGGAAATGACTGCAGCAATATATCTTCCAGGACTTTCCACCATATGTAGAATATACTGAATTACTTTATCACATATAAATAAACCACAGAATATGACCTAGGATGACCTTTTGGCAATAGATCTCCTAGAATTTTACTTTATTTATTTTTGCAGATTCTTCGCTTGCTGAGATTTTTATTTTCCTGTCCTCCTTAGCTATTTGATCAGTGAGTGTGCATTCAAATCAGTTATTGACTTCTTGATATTTTAAATATTACAGATTTAGTGAACAAACTAAAGATTCTTTCATTTTTACCTCTGTTGTAACTTTCATTTTTCTTTTACTCTCTGTATATCACATCGAACTATACAGTATTTCTTTATGATGATGTCTTCTCCTTCCTACTGGAAATCTTCTGGACTTGCCTCCCTTGCAATCTGGAAGTTTTTATTCTACAACACTGTGCTTCTTGACCCCTCTGCATTCTGGACCAATAACTCTTTTGCACCTACAATCCAAAACTGGCATCATCTTCCATGAGGCTGTGGTTTCCCCTTTTCTTTTTTCACTTCTTTCTCCTCGTTCTTCTCTGCTGTGTGCTCTCCTGGATGGGTGTGTGTGTGTGTTGGTTCCTCTTTGACTTCATATTTGTGTTCCTTTGTTGTTTTCTGCTTCCCTTTTCGCACTTTCAGGATGGGTTTTTAGCCCCAGTGGTAATGACAAGGTGTTTGATTCTTGCATAAAATCATTTTCTTCAATTTGCTCCTCTTTCATTGTATTAATAAAAATTTGATCTCAAAAAAAGATGTTCTATGAAAATAAATATTGGCATTGTGATAGAACTTGCTGACTGATTGATGTTGGTATGTACACAGATTTTTATTTAATCACAGATGTAAGACCAAAAACATAAGCCTTTTACATGTGACTGATCCATAACTGATGAAAAGAATTCTGCAAGTATTCTAAATAATTACTTTTAAAAAAAAAGGCAAATACCAACAACATAAATCCGGACAGAAGATATCCAATGATGCTGCTTTTTTTATGAAACAACAATTTATATTCACCAAAAGTCTCACCAGAAATCCCACTTGTCTCTTATGGTGAAGACCAGAATTTCTTGTTTATTTACCCCTAAATGAAGCAACATGCAATCTTCATCTTGGCTGCTTCTTTGATTATAACAAACACCAAAAAGTAATATGTTGTTACAGTCTTTTAAGAGCAGAGAAGGTGTGATCAGATAGTGACAGCACACTGACTGTAGCAAGAAAGAAGGAAACTAATGCATCTACTGTAACAGGTATCTCCAAATCCACTCAGGGCTAAAATCAGTTGCATTGGTATCAGAATACAAAATGACCAATAGGCTAGATTGGACTCATGTGGAAGCAAAGTGAAGTCCATTAATTCAAAAAGAATGTACTAAATCTCTGCAAGCAGAAGGCAAAGGATCTACTTTCTTAATATTGTCAGGTATTGCAGCAATGTAACCCTAAATAACAACAAAGCACTCAAGTATGATTTGGCTTGCCTTTTCAACACCTATGTACAGTATGAAAGGAAATCCTATGCCTGAATGAAATTTTAAATATTAACCTAACTCAGGCACAGAAAATGTAGACATGTTGAACCAGAAATCTTGACAACCTTTATGAGATATTGGGACATCTTAGAACATTAGAACACAGAACATAAGAAATTTGACAAACAAAAAGAAACCATCTGTCCATCAAGACTATTGTTTAGCTAATAGCTAAGCTGTCCCAATATCCCATCCAAATTCTTCGTAAAAGTTGTTGAGGTTTCTACTTCAACTACATGTCTCAGTAGATTGTTCCAGAGCCCCACAACTCTGCATAAAGAAGTGCTCCCTGGCTTCAGTTTTAAATACACTTCCTCTTAATTTCCACTGATGTCCTCGAGTACACGATTCACACTTATGCTGAAAGAATGGTGCTGGATCTACATTATCCGTGCCGTTGAGGATATTAAATACCTCAATTAAGTTCCACTGCAGTCTCCTCTGCTTCAGACTAAACAGGTTTTAGTTTTCTGGGTCAATTAGAGTATGGCATGTCCTTAAGTCCTGTGATGCACTTGTTTGTGCTCTTCTGTACAGATTCAAATGCTGTTATGTATTTCTTCTATTGTGGTGACCAGAGTTGCACACAATACTCCAGATGTGGTCTTACTAGTACATTACATAATTTAAGCATAACGTCCCTTAACTTAAATTCAACAGTTTTTATGATATTACATGACATTTTATTTGCCTTTTAAATTGCTTCTGAAGTTCAACTATTAGCTAAACAAACAAGCCTGATGGACTGAATGTTCTTCTCATGTTTGTCAAATGTGTTAGGTTCTAAATTCAATGGCTATTACCGCTTCATACCTCTTGTCCTTAAATGTTAGTTAAACTATTCTTTTTAATGGGTGGTAAGTTTTTATTCTGATGATGATAAGGAGGACATCAGTCATGGGTTGCACTGCAGTATTCCAAGATATCTGGAAGACTTTGTCTGTTATATGGCCTGATTTGTCATGTAACCCACACTGACAATGACACTCTGCTGTGAACTGGCATCCTGCCTTTTGATGTTTCCTGCCTTACATTTACTCTCTGGTTCCACTTGTCCCTAACTTTAGAATAAACAGGCTGGAATGGTTATGAATTTCATTTATAATACATTAATTACTGCAAAATAAAAAACCAACACATATACACAATGGGCTTTACCACTCCTTGATAATTAATGTTTATAAATTTTTCAAGCACTAAAACAGTTTTTGCAATAGCTTTCTTTTTCCTGCAGTGTCACTACAAGAGCCAAATCAGTGGGATCTTTAATTAACTGGCAGCAGTATGCAGTAGTTTGTAATGTTTACTGAACACTAGCTGTGGTGTTGAATGTTTGAATAATATATTTTTATTAACAAACTTAATAAGCATCATTTAAATCTAAAGGAACATCAACCCAATCGTCTCTAAGGCATTGAACTAAATCTGATTTAGAAGTACTGTGTTAACAGTTATAGTCAGACCCAAAATATATGAAAAAGCACCTATTATATAAGTCATGTGAAATTCATTTGAAATGTAAACTTGTTGGCTCTTGCATAGTGATCATAGACATAACTGTAATTGTCAATGCAAGGCAAGCTAATTTTTTTTGACCTGTTTGACAAATGAGACATTGTGTGATCATATATGTACAGTACAGTTATAGAATTAACATAAATCCATAGCCAAAGGTGCAAGGTTTATTTAAATGCACTTCAATAAATCTGCTGTCGGTAGAAATATAGAGGTTCCCCAACAGGAAATGTAAAAATAACGAATAAAATATTTTTTGCTGAGTTTGTATTTGAAAATTTGGTTAGATCAGGTACAGATCCAACCATCCATTTTTCTAACTTGCTGAATCCAAACACAGGGGTCTGCAGGAGCCAATCCCAGCTAACACAGGGCACAAGGCAGGAACCAATCCCAGGCAGGGTGCCAACCCACCGCAGGACACACACAAACACACCAGGGCCAATTCAGAATCACCAATCCACCTAACCTGCAGGTCTTTGGACTGTGGGAGGAAACCGGAATGCAGACACAGGGAGAACATGCAAACTCCACACAGGGAGGACCTGGGAAGCGAACCCGGGTCTCCTAACTGCGAGGCAGCAGCGCTACCACTGCGCCACCGTGCTGCCCCAGGTACAGATATTAAAGTAAATTTTACTTATAATTATTAACCTTGCTGCTTTTTTTAAGTGTTAAAAATAGTTTAGAAATAAATGACTGCTTTGATTTTAAAGGAGTTTTAAAATGTGCTTTAATCCCTGGAATAATATGAGTAAAAAGTTATAGGTTTCCTGTATTCTGAGTAACCATTTATGATAACAATGTACATAAAGAATCAGCAGCTGGTGGATGTCATCAAATATCTAATTTCATGAAGAAATTCTTAAAGACACTTTGTTAACCTACTAAATTGCATGAATCTGGAATATGGGGAGAAGCTGAAGAACACAGGGAGAACAATAATTGG
The DNA here is from genome assembly GCF_016835505.1 of Polypterus senegalus. Classification (NCBI taxonomy): domain Eukaryota; kingdom Metazoa; phylum Chordata; class Cladistia; order Polypteriformes; family Polypteridae; genus Polypterus; species Polypterus senegalus. The sequence goes on from NC_053157.1 coordinate 176,658,022, forward strand.
GCCAGGAATCAAATCCAGCTCCCTGAAGCTGCCAGACAGAAGTGCTAACCTACGGCACCAGCTTTACCATTTTCTTCATCAGATATCCAATGTAAACCTTACATTCTGACATTCTTACATCCTCATACTTAAATATGTATCCCACAAAAGATGATTCACACAGCTGTTTCATTCTAACAGCAATGTCCTGTGTATTTCATATAATGGCTACTCACCTACTTCAATATAATTTTTGTTGGGCAGACTTGCATCCGGCTAATAATATTTTAAATATCCACAGGGACAACCTGATCCAATATTTTGAATAAAAAATAAAACATTTTTTTTTTCCCCAAAAAGACTTTTTCTTAATATGATCTGCACTAAGAAAATATTGCCAGAGTTATGAAGGGCATGGTGATGGTATTGGAGAGTGAAAGGACAGGCCACTCATCAATAGAGAACACCATACTGGCATGGGCTGACTAATGAAGCTTAAAAAAAAAAGAATTCTTCAAATCATCTAAGTGATGAAGAGAGGCATTCATTATTCCTTAAAAACTCGTAAAACAGAGTATTATGGAGAACTGTCACTGGAGTTTTATAAGTCAGCCTTGACTCCAAATATCATCCTAGGCATAGCCCAGAAATCACACAATGATATGGTTTGTTTACTGTCAGCATACAATGGCGGCCACAGCAAGGAAATGAGTTTGAGGAGTCAGCTTACTCAGCAAGGTTGACAGAAAATTTAGGGTGCAAATGAGGTATAGGAGAAGAGGATGGAAAAGAGGTGACATATGTCTTAGAAAGGGGAAGGTTGATTTTAAATTTTCGATTATGTTTTCACTTCCTTGGTACATTCGTCATTTGTTATACTTGTGCAGAGCACACACGCACACTCACCACGCACACACTAGGGACAATTTAGGATTGCCAGTGCACCTAACCTGCATGTCTTTGGACTGTGGGAAGGAACCGGAGGATACCCACGCAGACACAGGGAGAACATGCAAATTCCACACAGGGAGGACCCGGGAAACAAACCCACCTTGCGCCCTGTGCTGGCTGGGATTGGCTCCAGCAGACCCTGTGACCCTGTGTTAGGATATAGCGGGTTGGATGATGACTGACTGACTGACTGGCTTCATTAAACTAGTTTTGACTAAAGAAAGGTTTTTTTTTTTGGTTTATTTTATCCCTGGAAGATCCATATGTGGGGCTGTTTCAGCCAACAACACTTACTTTCCTTCATCTTCAAAGCCCCACTTATTTCATGGGATTGGAGTCTATAGCGCTTGGGTACAAGGCAGGAAACAAGAGAGGATAGGGGGTGCCAGTCCATCATCGGACACATTCATACTAATTTAGAGCTGCCAACTAACCTAGCATGCACTTGTTTGGGATGTGAGAGGAAAACTGGACTACCTGGAGAAAAACTCTAAAACCTGCATCACCTTGCCAACTTCTCAATAAAAGTATGCATATATACACTTATTACACATATGTAGAAATGTACATAATACACTTAAATATAGAGTGAGTTCACAGGTACTTCTTCTAAGAGGGCAGCTTGCACAGCCAGGCTCAATATGACCAATATGTTTCCTACCTGCTTTAGACTACAGATATTCTTCTGTCATTTGTTTTTCATACAATAAATGTGACCAGCATTCTTAAAAAAAAACAAAAAACTGTCATCTATCAACTTTTAAACATAACTGTACTAATCCAATTAGTAGGATTCAAAAAGTGCCTATCCTGGCAGCACTGGGCCTAAGTCAAGAACTAACACTAGAAGGGGCCCCATTTGAAACATTTTAGCATGTCCTACAAGGTTGTTGAAGCTACTAAATTAACGCACATCTTCAAGGGTGCTCTTTCTAATATTGCTCTCTATATAGAAGAGCCTCTACTTGGCCAGTGTTTTTGCTGGCTCTAGCAACCTACTTGCATCTACATTAACACCCTTTTCAGGTCCCCCTTTCTCCCTTTTGCTTCCATCCCTGACTTCTATGCCACGTTCATACAGCCAAAGAGCACTCTGTGAGTATAATTAGACCTAATTATCTACCTGCAAAGAAGGGTAAATATCAGACATTGTCTGGATGAAGTCCAGCTTAAATCCAACACTGTGTTTGGAATGCTAAAATTATACTTTCTAAATGTCAAGGTAGCATTTCTCTTTGAAATAAAAGTTTGAAGATATATTTCTACTTTACATGTGAAATTGGAACAAATTGTAGTGTTTGTTATGATACAGCTTGGTAACTGCTACATCAGATGCAAAAGTTTTCTTGCAAATGTTTTATCATATGCCTTGTAACAAATATAGCAGCTTCTACTTGTGGTGGTGAAATTGACATTACTAAAAATGGGTATTGCTGCTTGAAATGACAAATTTATCATTTACATATGACTGCAAAGCCCCATTTTTAAAAGCCATTACTCCAGTATTGTAATGGTAAACTCTTTAAACTCATCCATAATTACAATACACTACTGTTTTCTAACACCACTTAATCTTAAGCAAGGTTATGGGGGGGTTGATGCCTATCCCACCAAGCATAGGGCACAAGGCAGGAACAGTCCCCTAGAGAGCACGTCAGTCCATCGTAAGGTGAACACACTCATACACACTAGGGCCAAATTAGTGTCTCCTGTATGTCTTTGGATTGTGAGAGGAAACCAAGGGACCTGAAGGAAACCCACACGGACAACATGCAAACTCCACACAGGGAGAACCCGGGACATTTTACTGCAAGGCAGTAGTGCTACCACTGCACCACCATGCCAGTCCTCATGCATATTTAAGAATGTTTAAATGCCAGTTGGTTATTAAAGAAACCTTGGTAAGTGTGTTAGCACCATTTTGTTGAAACCGCTTATTCTGTTCAATAAAGAAAGTAGATAATCTTTCCTTGGGTTGCAAGGTTCTGCCATTCCTGAAGTTCAGTTCTGGGTTGACTGGGTCTAAAATAGCCAAAATAAAACAGGTTTCTCAAGGAACACATACATCTATTATTGTTTAGTGACATGAAGGTTATTCCAATTTGACGGATTGCCCTTTTCTCATAAGTAAGTAGTGGACACCTTTGTATGAAATCTTCAGTTTCATGGCAAACTGGATCTAGAGTCTGTAGTTCGAGAAACAGACACCTAACAGATCCTTGGTTGGCTGCTTTCTGAAAAAGTACACAACAAATACCAGACTACAAAACCTTAAGTGTGTGTAAGATAAACCGTTAGAAAGCATATCACATATTATATACCACTGAAGTGATTTTAACCACTCAAAAATGTCCCCCATACAATGTTGCATCGCAGGTACTTCATGGAAAATGTCAATCATGAACCCCACTGTCAAAACGTGAATTAAATGTCAAACTATTAGCTAAATCATTCAAATAAGAAGCTATGCCATTTTCTTTTTTGTCAATGGATTGGCCATGGCAGTGTTGACTGCCACTTGCATTTTACTTTCAGGGTTTTTTTTACTATACTATATATAAAAAATTCCACATTTTGGTAACAAAGGTAACTTAATAACAAAATGGCACAGACAGCGGCATTAGTTGTGTCAATCAATGTAAGTTTTGGAATGCTTCATTCACGTATGGCAAGGTTCAATATAGCATGATGCTTTTTTAAGAAGCAAAAATTCCCAGGACAGCAGTGTGTGTACTACTTTGTGGTTGCAATGTTATTTTTAAGAAAACTATGTTTAAAAAATCTTTTTAAAACAAGCTTCCCACTGCATACCAACAAAGGAGTGGATTAGTTTAATAAATTAGGGTGAAATCTTTAAAGTGAATTTTTACACCATTGCGCCATGAGGCATATCAGGCTTTCCATTAAAATGTAAGTGACGCAATAAAACCTTTTGTTACTAAGGTATTAAAAACCACTTCTATTGTTTTCTGCTTTTCTTATAATCAGGTAGATGCTATTGTATTCCAGTGTATACTATCACATCACAGTTCTGAGCTTAAAGCAAAGCAGGAAATACACTATACAGTAAATTTTAATGTAAAAGATAATGAAACTTCATATTCAGCGGTAGACATTTGCTTACATTGTGCAATAAAACCTATAGTGCAATAAAACCGATAGATAGATAGATAGATAGATAGATAGATAGATAGATAGATAGATAGATAGATAGATAGATAGATAGATAGATAGATAGATAGATAGATACTGAACGGAGTTTGCATGTTCTTCCTGTGTCTGTATGGGTTTTCACTGAGTGCTCCGGTTTCTCCCCACAGCCCAAAGACATGCAGGTTAGCTGAGCTGGTAAAACTGAATTATCCCTAGTGTGTGTGTGCGTGTGTGTGTGTGCGCGAGTTCCCCTATGATGGACTGGCACCAGCCCCTACCTGGAATGCTGCTCAGAATTAAGTGGGCTTTGAAAATGGTATGGTATATATTTTGTATACCATACCAATTATTATTTATATATTTATATATGGTATATGTAATATATGGTATATATTGTATTTTTTTTTTAATTTCTGGATTCTGCTTACCAAAAAATGTTATTCAGGCGCTATGGATGAGCCAAGTTTATTTTGGTAATAACTTCTGTATGTGCGGCAGACACTTGCATTTTCATCTTTGCAAATACATGAATTGCAATTTAGCACTGATATTCCACTACTAAATTTGCAGATTGGTGGTATTGAATCTGATTTCAATACATAGTCATGTTTTGGAAAGGTATGTAAAACTGACTGTGGTTTCTCTATGTAAGAAAAAATATGGAAATGCAGTCATTAAAGCCATTTTTCTTTATGCAACCACAGAAATGTCAGCCAATTAAAAGTAATATTTCTAACAACTGCATGAACAGTCATGTGTGCAATATGTAAGATGACATGTTATTTAAAGTAAATGGTTTGAAATTTTAAATAAATGTTTGTTTTGGTAGTGTGATCATGTGGGAATGGCCCTGTGTCACCCATCGCCACAGTGAGAAGAATACTTTATCTTTGTACTTCTAATACTTCTTGGGATAGCTTTTATGACTGAAACATGCTTTTTAAATAAAGGATGTTTCTTAGTTTAGCACACAGGGATCACAAATGTATTTCTGCAAAAGTCCTGATGGTGTATCACTAGTTGAAATTCCTTCCTGACAGCTTTAGGGTTTGATCTCATAGTGTGAAGCTTACATTTGTATTTTTTCTCTGGGTACTCCAGTTTCCTCATATATTGCAAGATGTGCATGTTAGGTTAACTAATAGCTTTAAACTGTCCCAATTTGAATGAGTGTGTGATCATGCCATAGAATGGATCAAGCTTTGGCTCCCTCTTGTATTAGTTTCAGAAAATAGCCTAAATCTTGAATTTCTTTCATTGATATGTAACATGAAACTGACACAGATACATAGGAATGTGTCAGACTGTCTTGCATTTCATTATGTGAACTGCATGTAGGCTTGAAATGCAGAACAGAGAAAGTTAAATATTGGCCAAGAGAACAACTAAATAAATTCTATGGAGTTGGCTCTATTTTTATTTAAATAAATTGCAGTACTTAATTTTTTATAACACCCTTGATGGTTAAGGACTAGATGTGTAGAGTATGAGAAAAAACAAATACACATCAGAGAAAAAAAAGAACCAATCAAACCACCTTTTATTAAAACTGTAACATTAGTTAAGGTTTAATAGCCCTAATCTGTAAGAATGAAAAACTGTCTGGCCCATCCATACTGGTTATCTGAAAAAATTTGACATTCACTGGAAAATTTCAATTGAAATTTAAATTGCGCTGTGTATGCCCACTTTCATTTTTAGAACCAGACTGTCATTACAACAGTAGATGAATGTTTCTTCTTCACCCACTCTATTGTATTTTGATGCACTTTTCTGTGTACAACACCATTTACTGACCTTGTACTGTATGTAAAGCAGGTAATACTGTTTTTAATTTCTTATGCAAATGACAAACAAAAACATGTATATGCCATCTTAAACATTGGCAAACTGCCTTGTGATAATTTTCACAGATAAAGAAGTCCTATAAAAATGTTTCTACTTAGGTTTTATTATATTTTTTTCCGGATAATATCATTGAAATAGATTGTGGGTAATGAGTTGAATTTGCTCCTTTTCCTCACAATAATATTTTTCAGGTCATTCAGACTGTGATATTCAATGATTTTTTTTCCTTCTGGTTTAGATTGGCCTCCTTTTGGCTATATGTATGCTTCATACTGCAGGCCAGGCACAGACTGGCATTTATTCTGAACAGCAGAAATTAGGCAGCATGAAGGCATGTAGAGACAATACATAAAGTGCAGTCTGCTTTATGAAGGCATAAACAAATCCAGGAATGAAAACTCAAAGCATTGGTCAATACAGAAAAAGAAAAAGAGAGAGAGAGAAAATTGATGCTTACTTTTAACAGCATTAATTGGAATGCGATATTTAAGAAAATGGTGTTCTGCAAACAAGACCTAGAAAAATCATATCCACTCGCACATCTATTCCCTTCTTATATTAAAATTTCAAAATCAAGGTATTTTTGCATTGTTTTATATTTTGAATCAGGGCCTTGGTATTTGGTGAAAGTGAAAATAAGACATCAAAGGATTAAAATACAGTCATGTGTTCAGAAACATCTTTAATACCTGAAGAAACCAAATGAGATGTAATCAGATGCTAAAATGTCAGTACAAAAATGTAATTAATATTTTATAGCTTTGGAAGGGGAAATAATGTTTAAGCCTAATTGAGGAAGGCTATCAAAGTGATCACATTCAACTTGGGTACAAGTACAGAATGTTGTGAAATATGAACTATATAAAAATACATTTTACAGTTTATTTAATTTAACTACATACCCCAAATATACTTTATACAATATATTCTGTACATTTTGAGCTTGAAAACTATTACATACAGACACGCGCACACACAGTCTATATTCCGTAGTCGTGGAGGTTTTCTAGTGCATCTCATCATAGTTCACATCATTCTTATTTCTTTCCAGTAGTTTTTCCCCATGAGAAATAAAATGCAGTATTTTGGCACTTTTAGCTTTGTGAAAAATCCGATTTGGGTAAAGAATAATGTGGCATGTTTCTCACACGTTTTCTGACCTTACTGTCTTTATGTAGAGGTTTTGTCAAACATTTTCCACACATTGATAATAATGCAGGCCTCAAATTAAATAAGCATAATACATATCAAATATAAAAGAAATAAAATTCCATAATCTACCTACTTCTCTCTTAGCATGATTTTCTAACTGCAATTGTCATTTCACTGTGCAAAACTATTGATATATTTACCGTAAATAAATATCTAAACTACAGTTTATGTTTAGAACTTTGCCTTAATCTGCAAACCATGTACTACTGAAATGTGTAAAATCTAATAGGATATGTCTGAAATTATAATATTTCTGAATTTTTCTTTTGTGATCATTTTTTATTAGTTTCATATAAACCCAGTCAGTATAAAAACAATGAATAACATAAACACATAAAGGAGAATGGTACTGTATAAATTAGATGTATAATGCAAAAAAGGGTTATAGACAAAAACCCCAAACCTCCCCAGCCATAGCCAAAACATAGTTTTGTTTCTTTTTAAAACAAATAACAATATTATATAATTACTTGCTTACCTTTCTTATCTATGCATTGAACTTTTTATGAAAAGGACTGTTGTTTTTTTTGATTATCTAAGACACTTCAAAGGTGATGGGGCAGCAAAATGAATAAAATTAACTTAAATTGCTTCATTCATTTCCTTCTAAAATTAACAGAAACTATCCAAAATTTATTATTAAATATTGCTGCTTTTTTGCATTATTTACATGAAACGAGACATTAAACATGAAGCTGCTGTAAATGCAGATTTCTCTGCTAATCACTAACATAGATTTTTACCTATTTTCATTTTTCTTTTTCTTTTTTTTTTATAAAAGTCTACTTGTTCACATGTGGCACTTTTTATGAATGATCAAGGGGTTTGCAATTTATGTAAAACAATGCTATATAAGTGAAATCTGTCCCCACTCTCCTGTCTGTCATACTGCTCATCTCAGTCTGTAGCTGCTATTGTCAAAAGTTTTCTTAAGTCATTTTTGTATCAACTAATTTCAGAAGCACATGTAATACATTCATTATATAAAAATAAATACGACTTTTCTTTTTAAGGAAACATTTTTAAGAACAGACGTCTGAAATCAGAATGACATATTCTGTAATTAAGTACAATAACAACATACATATTAACCATTGACTTATGACACTAATATTGGATCAAAACATTCGTAAAATATAGAATATTTTGTCATTTACCCTGCTTCATCTTTCTAAATAGATACACAGGTATATATTTGATTAGCTTAACTTAAAGGCACACAGTATAGTAAAAGTCATGTATCTAGGTAAGGAATGGCATGGAATAAAACATTTTAGGAAGTCATTCAAAATAGCATGGCAGCAGGCAACTTAAAGCTCTCGAGCACTGATCAAACAAAATATAACTATGTCAGTATTTCTCTTTTATACAGGATGGTAACATTTATGCTTCAATACATGATGTTACCATCAAGCAACGATTTAAAAAGTCCAATGGGAGTTCATTGTGATGCATTTTATAAAGATGTAGCACAGGTTACACACAAAGCTGGTCCCCAAGCAATGTCATGTCATCCGGTTTTCATTCAGTGGCATTTGCAAATAAGACAGGCATTTTGCATTTTCATAAAAAGTTTGTAAGTTACATGAACTGTTACAATATTGGAAAAAGGAATGAAAAACAGAAGACAGTGTTGTTGTTGCTGGGACAGAAAAAAAGAAAAGGGTTTTGGTAAATTTTAGATTCCTCTCTATTTAATTGGCTTGGATGATCTTGTTGCCTGAAAGTAATACCATGTAAGAAAAGCTGAGAGATATATAAGTGAACGTAAATTGAAGAAAATTATGCAGATTATAAATACATAGAAAATATGATGAATACAGGGATATTCTATTGAATAAATGAGACTTCCACTGGAATTAGGAGACATAGTGATACCGAGAACATTTTGGTGCTGTTTATAGACATTGAAAGATCGCAAAAGCAGGCCTGAGAAATACCGTTGACAGAGGGAGATCCATATTTATACAATATGACCTAATTTAAAGCACACAGTAAAGCATGAGGGATAGAACGTTTCCCCTACAGTGGTGCATAAAATAACGTCACATAAAATTCTTACGTATTTCTGACAGACTGAATATGTGTCACTAAAGTACAGATGCATTTACCTTTTACTTTGTCAGTATTCAACTATTCTTTGTTGAAACGGAGGCCTGAAAATATAATGTTACACTCAAAAATGTTTTAAATTGGAGGATGTGTCAGTTTTTCAGGAAGAGGAGGTCTTAAAAAAGATATGCATCTATTTATCAAATCAGCTTAATCCAGTTTCAAGGTCATGGGAAGCTACGGCTTATTCCAGCACCACTGAATACAATGTAGGAAACATCCCTTGCACCTTTAGCTACACTCATTCTCACACATCCACTCTTTCAAATGTAAACACATAAATTATCCTAACATGCATGCATTTGAGATATTAGAGGAAAAGCCAAAATACCCAGGATAAAACTCACACATACATTGAGCCAATGGAAATACTACACATACAGTACAGTATTAGCTTTTACCACACTATCACCATACAGCTCCTATAAAAAAATTCAATTATAAACTTAGAAATTCTTTTTTTTTTTTCAATAATATGCATTACTTAGACATATTTAATGTTTAAGTTCTCTTTTTAAACCTTTTTGGCTTTCTGTGACCCTAAATTTGGATTAAGCATGTTCAATAAATTAATTACATGAATTCTGATTTAATGATAAAGTCTGAAGTGAATACAATACAAAAATAGCAGAGCAACAATCAATTACAATTGAGAAAAAGGCTGTTTTTTAGGAATCTTTTAAAAAGAGCCTCAGTCTGAATGAATTGGGGACTTGCACAAATCTTCTCCTTTCAGGAAGCGACCTTAAACTGCCGCAATTCCAAAAGTAAACAGGGTGAGGATGCCATTTTCCCATCATTAAAAACTCACGTGACTAATGAAACTAAGGGGGGAAAAAGACTGCATAATTCAGAGTAAGCAGGTCGTTAAAAAGCCTCTTTCTTCTACTGCCCATAAATGCTGCTTAGAATGTCAGCTGACATGACCCTTGGTAGCCAGCATTAACCCTGTTGTGTCACAAGTTAATATATTGCACTGTACATTATCACTTTGTTGTCATTTATTGTGGAACCCTGTATATTTTATGAACATTATGCTTCATAAAAGTAAAAATACAAACATTACATTTTTCCTGCAATATTCATTTCAGTTTCTCACATCAAAATATTCAAGTTTTCTGTGTTTGTCAGCAGGAATGGATTCATTCAAAACAATGGCTAAAGAAAAACCCTAACCAAGAAATTGTCTCACTATGGAACATGAAATGAAGCCCCAAAGCTAAGTGGGTTTGTGCTGTATTTACTGCATGGTGTTGCCTTAGGGCAACAAGTTAATTATTTATTTTATTCAAATTATGTATCTCAAATTGTTTTAGGGAATGCTCTGAAAATCTGAAACTAAATGGAAAATGTTTGAACCAGAAAACCTACTGTTGGGCAATCGAGGAATAAATGTTGATTTTACGATAACACAGCAATACAGTTAGAAAAAAAAGAGAGATTTACAGTACCTTTTATAGTAAACTGTTGCAAACTCATTCAGAGCATGCACTGTTCGCCGAACGCATTTATGGAAAATGTACTGAGCTGTCAAAAATAGTCAAGAGCAAATTGTGAAATCAACAGAACATGCGTCCCTTAAATAATGCTGAAATAATAACTAAAAAATCAAATTTAAAAATTCAAAAAAGGAAGGCAGAAAGCAGATTTACTTTGGCTTTGTGATACTTAAAGACAATCACTTAGGTTTCACAAATAAGTGAATCAGTGGTTAATTAGAAACGCATAGTGAAATGTTTGTAAAATTGAAAAAAGATTTTGGTATGCATAAAAATGTTAAAAAATCTCACAGATAACATATTAGTAACCTGCAAATATAGTTACAGTTAAATGTTTTATTTTGATTATATTTTGAACTAACCTGTTTTTACTGCATTCTTTCTTAAACTGTGCAGAATGTAAAATGGCCAAAATAAAAAATAAAAAGTTACATGTCATTTTTATACATATTTGAAAAAGATCTACTTGACATAAGCTGAATGAATTGCCGCCCTGGAAAGAGAATACAAAATTTTGCCTGTTTTTTTTTTTTATTTTTTTTATTTGTTTTTTTGAGGTAAGTTACTGGTATGAAAAACGAACACATAAGAAATTCTGGTTGTCATTCTATTTTTTTTTTTTTCATTGTCTATTAAAACACTTTTTCAGTCTGACCTATCCTCTTAAAACAGCATGGACTGATGACTTAATGCTGTAAACCATTCTTTTGAGTTTAGGACAACTCTAAAATTTTACTGCCCTTAGAACTCGCCATTTTACTACCAAAACCCATAAAAACGACAAGCTACTTTATCATACAGCTAATAAACTGACTGCTATCCCTGCTCGCTCACCTGATTGTCACTTATATAGTGTGCTGCTTTTCACTTTTTGTCAGAAGGCTAGTGAGAGACAGCAGCAGGAAAATATAAGCACATACTGTTAAACTGTTGTAAACTGTCATGGCAACAAAAGGCATGAGATGGCACGGACATATTAATCCAAACATGTACAGTGTGTTTTTTTTTCTTTGATGTGTACTTTTCAACAGTTTATAAGAATGTCTAACAGTTGTTTAAAAATGAATCTGCAAGACACAGTTTTTTTCAAAACTAGTATGTTTTCAGGTGTGCCAATAATTACAAAAGCTGGTCTTTACAACATTTTAACTACCACTTAAATGAGCATTTTTCTGACACTTTCAGTGAGAAAAGAATTATCTGTATGGTAATTATATATTTAGTTTTTACAATAAAATTTTTATATTCAAAAGTAAAGTTAACATTTGGGTAAAAAGTGATATGTTCACGATAAATGTGATTATTTTTTAAAGCATGTTTACTGAAATTCTATGGTATATAAGAAACTGACCAATGGATACCACACTTTTAAGAAAAGTATATATATATTTATATATATATATATATTTATATTTATTTAGAAGCTTTGAAATAGTACAGTAAACACTTTGCACACATGGTATAAACTACAGAATGTCTTTGATTAAATTGTTGGTCAAAAACTGTTTCGATCCACTTGGTGAATAGAATATGAGAACCATCTTCCTTGTAAAGTTGAAGTTAAGTTTTGGGAACACCTGACCACACAAAAATAATATAAAACAGTCAAGTCTAAAACAGTGATATTGCATTTATAATGCACATATTTCTCTTTCATCTGTACAATTGGCTTCTTGGTGTGAATATAAACATCTAAAGGGCTCAGTGACATTGTAAGATAAATGGTGCTGTAAACAGGCACACACAGATCTGATGGGTGAGCTGCGTCACCCAACATTTGTTTTTTTTTAATAATTCCATGTTTCAACTCATTTCTCAGGCCTGCTGAGAGCAAAAAAGGTCCTAGTTTTTTGGCCATTTATTCTCTGTCCCCCAAGGCAGAACAACCAATGGTTGCAAACAACTGGATGGCCAAGATAATGAAGTTGAAAACTTGATGCTTTTGTTGGTCGACTATTGTGCAAATTCATGCTGTCTCAGGTATGTCCACACAGAATGGACTAGCAAATCCTTTTCCGCGCTGTAAACAAAGAAAATTAGTCCATTAAGTACATCACAGTGATAAAAACATCCTTGAACAATAATGTTAGAAGTTTATGGGTTGTCAAATTTAAGACTACTTGAGGTATTAGAGCAGCCTGCTTGAAACCTTCCAGTTACAGGCTGTTTAAAAGAAAAAGAGGGATGGATCTTGTTCTGTAGCAATTATTTATCGGGTTTCCACTTGTCTGAAATTGTACAAATGAAGGCACACTGTTAAATTAGTCAAATATCATGCAGAACAACATTTGATTATTACCTTTGGGAAATGTTATTAGCATAGATATTGCATGCTCATTTAATTTAAGCTAGCTACACTGGCTAATTGTTTAACTTTGTCGTACATAACTGGATTACAACCATAAGAAAATTAAGTCAGTTTCCCTTTCAATCTAAACTGCCTGACACATCTCCATCAACATTTAGCCTAATAAAAAGAAAAGGAAATAAAACAAGCAAATACATTTTTAAAAGCAAATAGAAAAATCTTTCTTTCCTTCTATTTTTTAGATCTGTGGCTCATTTTGTATGCATTTTGTATGTCCTGCAATGATAGCAGACACACTGATGAAACAAATAATAAAATAAATTCATTTCACAAGACTACCCTTGGCCTTCATTCATCATTATCATTTTCAGACATACAAAATACTTGTCATTCTTCCCCATTTTTAAAACCATGTGTAACATACGTATAACACATGAAAGCATACAAAAACATGTTTTGCTCCAATGACAAGTCACAACAGACTGATATGTTTTAAAATAAACCTCTCATTGTTATAGGATACTCAAAAGCCAATTTCACTTGTATAGTTATTCATATTACCAAATGTAATAAAAGGCAACAATAGTTGTAGATTTAAATATTGGATAGAGAAATATGTGAACCATATTACTGTTTAATAATTGTGGGATATTATAGTGAAAAGAATTTAATGGCACTTCCTGCCATTTCTTATTTGCTCAAATCGAAATTAATTACTAATACTCACACAAATAAGGTGGCTTGTAAGGCGCACGTGTGCTAGACAGAAGTGCATCAAACTCTTTCCTCTCTAGGGTGCCGTGATGTGACTTCTCTTTGCCAAAGGTAGAGAAAGATCTCTCCCCCGTTTGTTCTTGAGTTTCAAATACCTCAGTGTCTGGCACAGAGTCCATTCCTGGAACGTGCAGATTGCTGCGGTAATCTGCAGCCTGCCGGCCATCTGATGGCACAAAGGATGGCATCCAACATCTATCTGAGTGCCCTAAGGCTTTACACTCTTCTGTGCAATTGGAAAAGAGATCAGCACCTACACCAAAAGAAAATAAATTTTAAAAATGATTTAGCCAGAGATACCATTCAAAAACAAGATTTTAAAAACCAGACGTTACATTGCCAAGCATGCCCATTTGCCTAGTTAATGCATGAAACTCCACAAATGAACAATCATGTTATTTGCATTATCACTAAAGGGACTGTTTAAAATATGCCCTGTTTAATTAGGAGAAAGACTGCATAAAACACCTATAGTACTAGATGAGCTACAAATCCAGAAATAAAAATGTGCCAATTTATGGCTTTCCTAACTTGTCAAAAGCACACATGTAATGTTTTTAGCATATATTATTTACTCTTTTGAATCCTTAATAATTGAAGCACTCGTCCTCAAGCTTTAATTGCAAAAAAAAAAAAAAACTATCCTCCCCTCCCTCTTTAACATTAGCTACAATGTCATTTGATTTCATTTTAAGCACAAACTACTACCATGTATTAAAATGTTGTCTACACTAATAAGCTGAATACTAAAATTTTAATTTTATTAAGACACAATCATAACACACTAAATATCAAAGCAGTTTTAGGTTTGTCTAATTATATATCAACACTGTGTTTTTCAATAAAGTCCTGTTTTTTATTTTAATGGTGACAGGTATGTCCTCTCTCAAGGATGTATAGTATGCTATACTTTGCCATTTGCAAGCAAACACCACCTACCTAGCATTCTCCACGTTGATCTTTCAAGCAAGGCTGTATGCATCTAGTTTTCTAAAATAGAACAAATCTCCTGGATGCTTCCTGTTTTGCTCACGATTTACCAGTAGACAAATCAGGGTGTCTGCACCAAGGGCACTGACTTTTTAGACCAATAACTTGTAGTACCTCACAGCTTGGCATGTGAACAAGCTTTGCTTCCTCTGATTCTAAACAGTAAATTGGCTTGTCATCCTTTGGCAGGCTGCCTACATTAGGGCAGATGGTCAGGGGACAAGCCAGCAGGGCTTTCACACTCATGAGGACAATGATGGGTGCCTAAGCCTGTCACCTTTTTACTCCAAGTGCCCTGCAGGCTTTTGCCAGGATCCCTATGCAGCAGCTGTGCAAGGCAGGTGCCAGACCGTGGCAGCTTTAGCTGAAATGCATGCTTCTATATGGAATAAACACCAGCCAAACCCATTAGATGCCCCTTTGGCCTTTATGAATTCCAATAGCTGACCAGCTCCCTACCAATCGGCCACTCTTGTGTACATAAATTGGAAATTCAAAAAAATAAATTCCATCGTATTAATACAGATGGCCCTTCTCTTTTCGAATATGCTGCCACACAACATAAAGAAATGTTTTGTGAACTTTGTCCAAAGCTCTTTTCTGCTTGAATGAGAATGGACCCAATAGTAAATATAATTGTTAGGGAACACAATCACAAAAAATGTAATTAGTGTAATGCACTAGTATGGCACATACATAGAAGCTGCAGGCTCCAAAATACAAATGTGCCAACATGAAATCAAGTTACTATTAATGGATTTTAAAGTCCCTATTCTGTCTTTTCAGTGGGATTGTCATATTCTATTTGATTACAGACCCCACAGAATGAACTAATTATTCACAGAATGATACAGCATTCAGGGCAATAGCTGTAAAATACTTTCATTTGCTCTTTGGCAAGAAGACACACAGAACTAACTGCCTAATACAAAACCTTTTAAAAATATTATTGCTGAAAAATATCTAAAATCAATATATAAATACAAGGAAATTTGTTACAGAAGCTACTGAACTATTTAAAAAGTAATGCATTAATTTTGAAGCTATCAACATAAAAACAGTAATGTATTTATTCATATATTTTATATTAGTTAAACATATGTGAAGAATTCATTGAAATTATTAAAAGGTCTGTCAAAATTAATAATTTACAATGGAGAGAATTGCTATAGTAATATTTATTATAGACTTTCATTTTTTGTAATAACTAAACAAAGCATAGGTGCTGCACAGCATATGTAAAAATATGCTGAACCTGTAAAACAAAATTATGGTGTCAGACTCTGTTTAGTTTTAAAACTGTATTAGTAAAGTATAGGATAGAGTTTGGGGTAGGAAAAGAACAAAAAGGGAAAAACAATGCTAACTGTTGTCTTATTTTCATTTAAAAAATGAAAAAGTCCCCATACTTTATTCAGAAATTGTAACATATAACCGCATAAAGAATGTCCATTCATGCACTCATTATTTCCAGGGTCGAGGAGCTGGAGACTATCCCAGCAGCATTAGGTGCAAGGTCACTGGGTCCCAGAAGGGACGAAAGATCCCAGAATGGATGCCAGTAAATCACTTAACATGCTCATGCCAGGCCATGTTTATAGTTGCCAGTTAATCTAACATGAAGACTGCTAAAATGAATCCCAAGGAAAATTTGAAAACTCTACTTAGATTGCAACAATCCAGAAACACAAGTCCTTAAAGTTGTGAGGCAGCAGCATAAACCTGAAACGCCCTTTATGCTACCATTTAAAAAGTGTCTATGAAATATTATCAAAGCATAATTAATTTGTTTTATATTCATTCACCGGTGTCCAAACAATCTGTTTCCTTTTAAATGACATTATAACAGTGCACGACCTCTTAAACAATAGAAATGTAATAAATGCATATAGGTATTGATTGTGTTATTCTACATCAGCATTTAAACAATTGTATTTTACTCAGTATAATACATGCTAAAGTATGAAAAAGTTGTTTTTATGTATATAGACTTAATTATTTTTGAATATGTTTAAATTATTAAAATATTATTTTAGTCAGTTAATTGTAAAGAACCTGACCCTTATATATTAATCAAAACAAATTCTGAAATGCTTCTTCCTTTGGCTGTCATTAACTGAGATGATGATCAAGTTATAGCTACAGGGTCAAGGGGAACCGGATGCTGTTCTCAGAGCACCAGGTACTAGGCAAGGACCAATCCTGGTTAGGATCCGTGTTAATTTCAGGACATTAATAACACATTTAAAAGCATGGGAACGTTATTTTCATGAAGTGTGACACAGAGACGTAATATTTAGCATCACTGCCTCACTGAACCAGCATTCTGTTTGGGTCTCACACCTCTGTGCATATTCTTCCCATGTCTTTGTTGCTATTCTAGTTCTTCTACCCAAATGCCAAAGACATGCAAGTTAACCGCTTGGTGACTATAAACTGACCCTGTGGTTGTATGGAACTGACCCTTGTGAATGAGTGGCGATGCACTCAGGGTTTGTTCTTGTTCTGTGCCTGATTGGCTCAAGCCCCACCATAACCCAAGGAGTCTCTGTAACCCTAACCTGAACTGGATTAAGCAGGTTAGGGAATATATTTTCCAAATAAAATAGTGTGACATCCTGCTTGAAATTAAAATATTACTGTATATGAAAAAATGACCGATTAAATTGGAAACATCTAGAAGCATATATTTAAATATATGTTTGAATAAAATAGAAACATTCACTATATATAGTAATCTCTATCTCTCTATATATATATGTTTAAATGTATAATATATTTGTATATATATATATATTTCTTTTTTTAATCTTTAACAAATAACACAAAGGAAAAAAAAAATTATCTAAGGTCAAAATCTTTCAGTTTATAGGTAGGCACAATAAGCAGACACTGGCATCCCGCATTTGAAAGTGCTTGAAACAGTTTTCTGGCAAAAAGGAATTTCCTGAAAGATTAGATAAGATCAATCCTTTTCCAGTGTTGCAAAGAAAGAATGTTGCACAATACAAATGAAGCCATTTGGTTTTTCTGCACAGCCAGTTATTGATGAAAAGGCTTCCAAATATTACAGAAGCTCTATTACTTTTTACTTTGGAGGATTCTAGAATGTTTTACTTTACATTTCTAGGAATAGTTTTATACCTCTATTCATGCTAGTTAACCAAATAAAGAACAATAAAAAATGGCACATTACAGGGTTTGGTTAATAAAACATCTAGATGGTTTTTTTCTGCCCTCTATCAATATTCAATAGTGTTGCGTTGTTTGGGGAAAGCTGAAATCTAACATTTCGATTTTATTATTAAAGTTTTTATTTACATTTAATAAATTAGCCTTCATTATGGAAATATTATAAAGAAAAGGCTCTAATCCTGGCCAATTTATAAACCAGTCTGATTAAAAAAAAATGTAAGTTCCAGCTTATATAAATGTTGTGTAACTGGAAAAGTAACTTTAATCACCTGCTTTTTGCATTTACCTAAGGTTATGCTATTCTGCATTGTGTAAAACTGATTGACATTATTCTTTCAGCTTACTTGTAAAAAACAGAATACATTTTAAAAGGTGGACTCTATTTTGAAAAGATATACAAATTTCAATGGCCCATTTTATGATAAATAAGAATAATGCAACATCACAATATGATCTGGGAGAGGAAATGTTGGTGCCTTAAATGGTTTAAAAGTCAGATGGATTAATTATTTGTACTACTAATAGGTATTATGTTAAAATATTTAACTTGGCCAAGTTTGGTTAAATAATTACAGTGGGCTTAAGTTTCACATGCCCAGATATTTCAGACAATTCAGGGTATTAGTAATGAACTATATTTTCTAATTAGATTATTTCTGCAGCATATCTGTGCAAAAAGAGAGGAGAGATTCAATTAAACACTGTTACTTTGGAAAAGTATTACCGCAAGAAATAATATAATAATAGCATAAGCATATATCTGATGCATTCCAGTCTGATCCCTGGAGAGATTAAATTAAGGATCTTTTGAAAGAAAAATGAAGTGTGCCACCCCCGTCCCCTAAAAAAAGAAGCCAGTTACTACAGTACATATGTTTAATGTTTGTGGACCTACAACAACACAACATAATATAAAAATACCTGACATTAAACTGAAACAAACAGTTGCTATAAGCTGTTAGATATATAGTGCACTGTTCCACAAAGTGTGGCTTGGTTGTGATAATTTTACATCTAATTTCTTAGTTTTATTATCTTAAGCTATTATCTTGCTCTATTTAAATAGTAAACACTCAGCTAAATGAAAATGAAAAGCTGAAAGTACATCTTTGACTCTCACATGTATACAATTACAATTAAGATGAGTTGTTATGTGGTTTTTCACAAAGAGACCGTGAATACAAAAAAACATGTCCACTAGATTTTAACAGAAATTCATTTGCGTCTTTAGTACATTTCATATTACATTTTAAGGTCCAGTTTCAGAACAAAAACGTTTCTACATGTGAGGAGCTTGGGAGAATCTGAAACAGGGTCATCTCTAGCTACCAGTACATCAACGGCTCCACACACAACCCTTAACAATATGAACAGCTCAGATGCCAGAAATATGTCCTAGATGCACAGTAACAACAAGGCTTTTACTCAACACTGATGGTAAAACCAGCAAAAATGTCATCAGCATTATTATATTTAATCTTGCATTTTATTTTGCTGTAAAAATTAGATAAGGCTCAAAGATGGGTTTCATCAAAAGCAATATTACATTTCTCAAGATAACCAAGATACTGCTTTCATTGAAACGACTCACAAACCCAATTACTATAATTAGGACGCCAGCAGCAGCTTTAGGGAAACTGACATTGTGGCAAAAGCTATTGACATCTACCTGTTAATGCTTGTGTTATTGGTAAACAGTTTGGCAGTGAAAATTCCAGATTATGCGAACAAATTTAAAGCCTGAGACAATACTCTGATTTATAGCAGGGTTGTCGGTATCATTATACAAGAAGGTTGAAATAAAGCAAGAAAAGCATGTAAGACCAAAAAGACAGTACAGTTCAAACATGAATTTCAGAAGATGGACCAGAACATTTTCTTGATTTGCATCAGTTTCACACAACATACATGTTAATATACATTTAACTTGTTCCACATTTGTGACGAAGCAGACTTTGCTGCCAGACGAAGTTACTAACTGGTCTGGTATTTGTATCTACTCAACTAATGATAAATAAACTAGTTAACTCATTTAACATTAACATTAGAGAACACAGAAAAATCTGAACTTATTCATATGTAAGTACTCTAACAACGGAAGCATAATGGATGTGTTTTTGCAGGATATTGCTAATACTATATGCCAAAAGGAAACCATTTTGTTCTTTACGAACTACCTACTCTTAAATGTAGTTTATTTAATTTTAAAACAGTAATGATTTCTCAAATATATTTACAACAGCTCTGAAAAGTAAAAAAAGGTTTAATTTTATGAATGAGGGATGTAAGATTTAGGATTAGATAACTTCCGCCTTATCTGAACTTCATTTGCATGTCGGGTTTTCAAAAGGTGTACTTACTACTAAGCACTGCTTTAAAGGCTGCATACAGAGTTGAGATTAATTTATGTAAGCTTAAAAATATAGTTTGGATCTGCAACTATCTTCTGCAACACAGCAAACTCGAAAATACCAGTGTCAAACCTACTTCGTCTAATTCAATATTTCTTGCTAATATTAAAAGAAAAAATTATTAAGGGTGTTTTAACAACTGCCCTTAAAAAACTGCCACAAAATAAATAGCTCAGTTTCTCATATCATCTAGAATGCTAGAAATCTTTTAAGTTATTTTTTAATTGCTGATAGTTCTGTAAATATACATTATGAGACAAGGAGGCAACACTTGAAAAGAGCATTGTTTTTCTTTTTGCTTTGTTTTATTTGTATAACTTTTTTTAACACTAGAAATGTACCAAATGGAACCGTAAGTTACAGATACCGATTAATCAGCCCTCTGATCTTTACTTTACATGCAAACATAAAACCTCATATAAGGATTTCAGAATTTAAAATGAATTTTTTTTTACTTGCATTCATTGAAAAATAATGATGTACTTTGTTGAAAGTGTAGTCCTAAAACTTAATTTCTTTTTGTCCTAAATGAGATTTTTGTATTATTAATTATTTTTTTGCACACAGGTTGGCTTTTACAAACTAAATCTAGGAGTGTTACATGTTTGCTAAATGTTACAAATGCTACTAAACCACTCAACAGACAGCATTTATGTTATTTTCCTCTACATTTATTTTGATCAAAATATCAAGAATTCATTTTTTATTTTTCCTGTGTGTATTCTGTGTTCAGGTTGCCTGTGGATGGGTGTTTCTTCATTTTTCTTTGAAATCTGTATGTACTCATAATAATTATAATTATTATCTTAAAGACTACAAAATAAAAAAATAATGTTTCTCCAAATGACTCTCCATACATTATTGACAATAATATTTACTATTATTGTACAAATAATAATAATGTGTCTTGAGCTATTTCATCCTTTAAAGCAGTGAACATGTTATTATGATATGCTCTTTTAAGAATAAGCATCATACACTTATCATTTCTTGGACAGTCACAAGATCAACAAGTGCATAAGGGTAGTCATTCACATAATAGTCAAATGACTATGAGAATGCAAAGGTTGTTATCACGATTAATCTTCACAAAACAGCTTCTTTATTTCAAATTCAGTAATACATATAAGCATAGCAAACCCATGCTTTGATAATAACCTTCATTTGATAATTGGTATGCAGAAGTCTAAAAATAAATTACTGATCAGTGAGCTGTTACAGAGCGCTAACGTGAACTGCAGGCAGAATAAAGGAGGATCACAGTCTGCTGCAGACAGTATAACCATTTTCACAGAGCAGCAAAGAATGTAGCCATTTGTTTCCCACTCCCTTAACAAGCAACCGAACTGGAGAGATGAAAAGATTATGTATTATAGCTGCTATATTAAATATACGCTTTTAACAAAAAATGCCTAATAAAAACAACAGTACCATTCTTAACCAGCAGAGAAAGCATTTTACGTGGTACAGCTATTTTTTTTTTTCAATTAATCCCAGTACAATAAGTGTGTATTATAGTTAGTTTGAATGTATATATTATTGTTTACTAAAGGAATGGGATTAGAAAAAATGCCTTTTTAGAGTTTTTCAGATCATAGTATACTTGTTCTCTCAAACCATATGTTAGAGCTTGACATTAACTATTATTTGCCACTAGAGTAACCATGACACACCGACTTATGTATTTTGCAAAATAAATCACTGTACAGATAACAAATACAATACAGAGTGAAGGTTTACAATTTTATTTTGTGATCTTTTACTGAACCGGATTATAAAAAACAGTTTTGTGAAGTACTTTTGTGTGTAGCAATAATCGGTGCAAGCTCATTGCAATAAGGCTTGGCAAAGGGGGATGGGACTGCCTTGCTTTAACCAAAACGCTTCTGTCCCTTCTGTGCAAGTCCCGAGTTGTAATCAGATTAAGCGCCTCAGTCCTAAATAATACCTCTTGCTGACTCCTCTGCTCATCCCAGCATAACTCCACCCCCAGTCAAGAATAAGCTAGTGCCAAGATTAATTTATGACCTCACAAGTACCAAAGAGTGTGAAGGGAAAAAAAGACACAAATGATGCCACCATGCATTACAATTATAAAGTGTTTAAATCTAAAACAGGTGGTCTGTGATGCAGAGAGGCTGTTTAAATAATCATTTGTGTTAATTCTGGAATAAAGTTTTGCAGTACAATTAATCAAAAGTAAAGTCCTCTTTTTGATTATTTATCCACCTTCATTTGATAGAACTACATAAATAATAAAAAAATAATAATAATTTACAACCAAATTGTAGTTTCATGTGTTTTAAAAAGGACACACACATGTGCTGCATACATGTATATTATACAGCATACATACATGCACACACACATATATATATATACATTTTGTTCATGTATATATATATATATATATATATATATATATATATATATATATATATATATATATATATATATATATATATATATATATACGTATATACAGCAGTTGCTGTGTACTATTTCTTTACACTATGCTAATTAGGTGAATAGGCTCATCCGATTAATCATTGCTTGCTCCTTAGAGCCGCTAGGACTCCCTTGGAGTCATACCACATGCATCTTGCAGCTCCTCTGCAGCACTTCATCTAAGGAATTCACTACTGGGTGTCCCTTTTACTGACTGACATTTATGACTCTTAAATAAAACAAAGCTCTTTTTGTATGGATGTCCTTTTTAAATAAAGCTAGGCTGCATTAGTCTGCAACTTCACAATGAAAGACAAACAAAAAGAATTTTTATTTAATTTCAGAAATAGTAAATGTTAGTTTTTAAGTGTTTTTCAGAAATGAAGATGTTTAAGAAAGGAAGATTGAACAAGAAAAACATTGTTTTAATAAGGTAATAAAGTGCAAGCAATAAAGTTTTTTAACAATGTTATTACTCTGCCTCTGACAAGTGGCATTTAACCTGCACTACCCTTTCAATCTGAAACAGTACATGTTATATACTGTAACTAACATTTTTACAGCAGTTATATTACTATCACGTAGGAATAAGTTAAAGAGTCTTAGTAAAATGTTCAGTGTATAAGAATTAACAACTCTGTCTACTTAACGTTCACATTTAATGTGTAAATGCCAATTTTATCATAATTACTATAGACATTATCATATTAATGATAATAAAGGATAACTATATTTGTATTATTCTAGCTATTACTAAAATTACCAGGTCAAAGGTGTTTTTAGTATTTTAAGTCCTGTATAAACCCTGTAATTATTTTTTGATTTATCAAACAGCAATTATTCAGAACAATAAATTTTGTATATTTTGAAAAAACGTTCTGCAGCAACAAGCAAAACATGCGAGCTACTCATAGATTTTAAACCTTCAAGATGGTTCATGTTATTCTGCATTAAAATATTTTCAACATGACTTTAAAACATGGTACCTGAGCCTCATTGTCATGTTTCTTATAAGCATATAAAGAATACTGCAGCATGTTCTTGTTAACAGCTAACCATTTTAATAAATATCACCAATACAGACAAATACAAGCCACATTACAATAAACACAATGGCATTAATCACTTTGTGTTCTAGGCAGCTATCATGAGCCAACAGTAAACCACATTTATTGTGTTAATTTGCCAGTTATTAAAAGAATGGGGAAGCTTTTATCTGTCATACATAAATAGTGAACAGTTACACAACACAATGACACTTTCTATTATGTTTAGGGAACTGTGGAAGAATAATGAGCACTGACTAAAAAATGTTCAAATTTAAAATGAACATAGTTACTAATAATTATTTTCAGGTATATAACAGCCACCATGTAAATTTCTCACCTTTTATTAATATGTAGTCAGTTTGCAAACTACACCAAACAGATGCCAACACTTCTAAATATATTAATGTTGTTACACATACCAGTTTGATTATGTGAAGCCTATCTAAGCAGAAAGCAGATGGCCTTTACTTAGCTATAACTGAAATGCAAACCAAAATTCTATGCAGGGATAAAAAAAGGAGCCAAAATGTTGAATAATTAAATTTGAGTACTTGACCTCACAATTTCAAAAATTACAATAAGAACACAAAAAGAATTAAAACACATGAATAGCTGCCTGCCATTGTTTTAGCCGATGCATGTTCTGCCTTCTCTGTGTAAAGGCTATGAATTGACTATTTGTTTCCATGCTACATCTGGCACCATCTATTTTATCCAGTTCCCAGACTCCAGATAGCGAATAGAGCAGGTCTGTTGTAAATTCCATCACGTCTCCCAACTTCTTGAGGACTAACGGCTATCCAAAGGGCCTCATTAAAGCTGCATATTTATAAACAGCAATTGCATGGTTCTTTTGTTGTGAATTTGTTTCCCATAATAAAGACGTGAAGAAGTAACAAGGCATATACTTAAAAAAAAAAATCAAGTATATCGGGTAACTCTCATCTCCCTTAAACAGTCTAAGTAGAAATGTAACAGAGGCTTAGGGCAGAGCAAAGCCAAATTCAAGCATTATATTCCTGGTGTGTGATTTTTTTTTTTTTTCTTTTCTTGGTTATACCTTTAAATGTAAAACAAGTATAAACAAATGGCAAAAATATGCATGAAATAAAAAAATCTACATGCAGCTTTCTGAATAAGAAGTAAAAATGTGAAGAATTATTTTCACCCAAATTAACTAGCCACATTAAACTTGTCTAATAAATAATTATGGAATGCGATATGAAAAACAGACAAGTGCACACACCAACGCAACACAGATCTAGCAGAATAACACCAATTAATACTTTAAAGTAAAGGCCATGCTGAAAAAGGCCACTGAAGTGTTGATGCAAATGTTTTCTCTTCATATATATATATATATATATATATATATATATATATATATATATATATATATATATATATATATATATATATATATATATATATATATATATATATATATGTATGTCTGTGTGAGTGATATATGTAGGATATTATATATATATATATATATATATATACATATATATAGTCCTATATATATCACACATATACATATATATGTTACATATATAGAATATAGAAGTTTTAAAAGCTGCAATTATTACTTGAGAGTGAAAGACATGATTAAAAACTGTTTTTTTTTTATAGAAAGGACAGTCAAACAAATTTCCACAAAGACTATAACATCAAAAGCACAAACAAATGCCAAAAGTAATAAATATAATAGAATTTTAACAGCCATTAAGCATTTTATAAAATATAATGAAATAAAAGTTCTCAATAACCCAAACGTGAAAACGATAAAAAAAAAAACTGGTCAATATATGAGCACAGGTAATAAAGAAGGGGAATCAGAGACTCACCAGTGGAGTGGCCCCGATTTGTGGCATCGTGATCACTGTCTCCCTGTTCACTATCTCCATGACCACTGTCTTTTGAACTCACTATATCTGCTTCCTGGAATGCAGAGCTAAAAATGCGTAAGAAAAGGAAACAGAACACTTGTGTTGAATTCTATCAAAATGTAAAAGCCCAGTAGTAGATTTCCAAAAAAATATCACTCTGCCATCAAATGGACAAATAAGGAGCTGCACGCTTTTTATGCTTATACCGGTTTGGTAATCTCATAAGTGTCTTTGGATAAAACACTGAAATAGTTAAAGTCAAATCCATAGCCTTGCCAAACGACATTAACTAGAATGATCAAATTATTAACTTTAAAAGGTTACTGCTGTCACAATTAATAATAGTAGTAATAATTAAATCACCAAAGAAAATGATACACAAGACGGGCGTATTCACTGAGGCAAAGAAAAGTATGCTTATTCCATTTACCTGTTAACTCGTCGTGGTCTGTCAACCAGATAACTGAGCTCAGAACGCTGGTGTTTGGTCTAAAAATATGAAAAGCAAAAATGTAAGCAGCATGCTATTTAAGAATAATAAAATAAAACAAAGCCCTGTTGCATCTACGGTCTGAATACATGTGATGCATTTCCTACGTGTTTTTACTGAGGTTGATTGGTTTGTTGATCGCATTCGGGAAAAACTAGAGCGAGGCAGCTGTAATCCGCCACCCCCTCTCTGTTTATCGGATCCGTTCAGTAAGCACAGCCAGTTCGCATTTAAAATGATTTTGCGTTGAATTAACCGAACTGAACATTTATAGACGAATCATTGTTTCCCTGGTACACTGCAGGGCTGTGCCAGGCATTCTTAATTCATATTCTCACGGCGTCTGACTACAACGGTCATTTTATTTACTTCATATGTGTCTCCTGTTTTCTGCAGTTTTAACTCTGCTATCGCATGCAATGCGCAAATAAGGAAAAGTGCACCATGAAGCTTCATACAAGAGACATAATTCTGACATTTGGCGCATTCCATAGCCTATTCATAAAAAGTGCAGACAAGAACTGTTAAACTCCTCCCATCTTCTTACTTGGCACGCAAAGTGCGAAGACTTTTTAATGCATACAGTGTTCTTCTGATTAGATTGGCTCTACCGTTCGAATGAATTATCGCCTATTTTTAAAATGGCTAAAAAGTCGTGGCGCCTGGCGCCTGCGTGCTTTTTAAACATCATGTATCATCAGTACAGTTATAAAAGCTATTATTATTATTTCATGCTTATATCTTCAGATATCAGGCTTATTTAAATACAAACTGACATAAATTAATTAAAATCACGTTATACTGTTGCTTGTGTAAAATAAATGACAGGACATGGTCCAGTATGGGTCTGCCATTTACATAGGGGGCAACAGGGAGCTTCTTATTTTGCGGGGGCGGAGAGTAATGACTAAATCCTCAAACAAAATATAAATACTGTACATAAAAATCAAGAAGATACAGAAATAGTAACAAAAAAAAAAACTATTTTCACTCATGTTGTCATATGTACTTTTCATATGCATGGTGTCGTGGTGTGTAGAGTGGTATGGGGGTCACACGTACATATCAGCGATGATGCGATTTTTTTTTTCAGGGGAGGGAGGGAAACAACGTCACTCGGATATTTGGATTCAGATAGATAGATAGATAGATAGATAGATAGATAGATAGATAGATAGATAGATAGATAGATAGATAGATAGATAGATAGATGTTTGTCGTAACAAGCTTTAGTAGCAAAGGGCAAAAAGACGGACGCTGTGATAAATGTGGTTGAACGTTATAATCCTCTGTCGATGGAATATAGAGAAATAGATAGCCAGTAAATTAAATGAATGAAAGGTTAGCGGGATAAAGTGAAGGCGTGAATAGACCGAATACGTAACATTTAATGGAATCTGTTAGTATGTGCAGACACGCGTTTCAGGAGAAAGAGATCATGGTAAATATATGCCAACAAAAACAGGTAAACAGAAACACACAGAACACACAATTCTTAATCAGCAATTTTGTCTGTTGGTTATTTCAATTACTGTATCGTTATATTTGTTTGTATGCACATAAGCCTGTCGGAATTAAAGATTAATATGTACATCATTTTTAAGCGTACAATAAACTTTTACAAAATAAAATAATTGCCAATTAAACTGTGCACACATGCACTAGTAGCATCAGCACTGTCATGATATATTTGAGGTTGAAGAAGAATGTTTGGTCCTACCTCGTTTGACAGTATGCTGCCGTTAGATATGATGTCGGGCTGTTGGTCTGTATAACCTGTCACTATGGCTCCGCAGGGGTTGTGGTCAGTGTCTGTGCTTCTAGCTGGACTGCAGGGCTTCAGAAACATCAAGTCAGTTTTGGCAGACTCGGGCGTCAAGCACACCTGGTAGCAGTAGTTCTGGTTCTGATGGTGCGAACCGAAGCTCCCAGATTCCTCCACAGGTACCTGTGCTGCGTTTGTGACATTGGAGCTCTGCACCAGCATTATATCCGACTTGCTTAGCTTTTTCTTTCGAGCTCTTGCTTGCCTGCTACAGCAGGTGCTGCAACAAAAGCAGCAGTCACTGGCCAGGCACGTATAAATGTTAAGTTTTTTGTCCTTTTGGCACCGAATGGCAAGCACTATCATGGCAAGCAGGAAAATAAAGGAGACAGATCCCAGCGCAATAATAAGAATTAGAGTTAAATCCAAAGAGGTCTCCTTGGTTTTAGCTGAACCGTGATCCCCACTGCGGCCTTCCACGATACTGTCCACGATGACAACTAAGATGCTGGATGTGGAGGAGAGGGGCGGCTGCCCGTGGTCTCTTACCTCTATCAACAAGTCATAGGGGTGATGAGGATCCCTTTTGCTTGGGACCCGTCTAGCAGTCCTGAGCTCCCCAGTTCTCCAGTCCATACGAAACATACCCAGTTCATTTCCCCTCAGAATGCTGTAGGACAAGCGGGCATTCTCGCTGTCGTCTGCGTCTACCGCCACTATCCGAGTGACTAAGTACCCTGGCTCGGCTGACCGGGGTAGATGTTCTCTGGCCGTGCCATTCCTACCCTGAGGTGAGATGATGGAGGGCACGTTGTCGTTCTGATCGACTATGATCACTTTCACAGTGGCGTTGGCTGACAGTGAGGGGCTGCCCGAGTCTTTTGCTTGGACCATAAAAGTGAAGTCTTTGAGCTGTTCATAATCAAAGGAACGCAGTGCGTACAGGTAGCCGTTCTCAGAGTTGATAGACACGTAGGTGAAAACCGACATGCCCTGGATATCACACTCCAATATGGAGTAAGAAATATAGGCGTTCTGTCCAATGTCATGGTCTATTGCACTTACCGCGTAAATATAAGCCCCTGGTACATTGTTTTCAGTCACGTATACGTCGTACACAGGCTGCGTAAATCTTGGGGCGTTGTCGTTCTCATCTGCTACCTGCACTTTGATAGACTTGCTGGTGGCCAGTGAGGGAGAACCCTTGTCCTTTGCCACCACAGTGATGGTGTACGAGTCGGCGTTCTCCCTGTCCAGGGGCCCATCGGTGACGATGGTGTAGTAGTTCCTAAACGAAGATTTCAGCTTGAAAGGTACGTCTCCCAGGATTTCGCAGTGGATCTGCCCATTCTCACCGGAGTCCCTGTCGGTGACGCTGAGCAAGGCGATCACGGTGCCAGGGGCAGCCTTCTCGCTCACCGACTCGGTCACTGTGCTGAAGCTGATCTCGGGTGCGTTGTCATTTATATCAGCTACTTTGACCAAAACTTTGCAATGAGCAGGAACGGCGTTGGGTCCTAGATCCTTCGCCTGAACATAGAGCTGATACATATTGCTTTCTTCGTAGTCAACCTCTCCGCTCACTTCAATCCTGCCTGTCCGTGGGTCGATGCTGAACAGCTCCCTCACTCTCGGGGATATGTGATTACTAAACGAATACACGATTTCCCCATTTTTTCCCTCGTCCATGTCGGTGGCATTTAACTGAATCACAAGCGTACCCACTGGAGAGTTTTCGGGCAAGCTCACAGTGTACACTGACTGATCAAAGACCGGCACATTATCGTTGGAATCTAACACTTTAATGACCAGAAGCGCAGTGCCGGTCCTCTGAGGCAGACCGCCATCCACTGCTGTGAGTACATACCTGTGAACCGACTGCTGCTCCCTGTCTAGCGGCTTTTCCAACACAAGTTCAGCAAACTTGTTACCATCGCCTTGCGTTTGCACATCGAGGTAAAAATAGCTGTTGGTGGTGATTTCGTACGTGCGCAGCGAGTTGGTGCCGACGTCTGGATCGAACGCGCTCTCCAGTGGGAAGCGAGTTCCCGGGGTGGCGCTTTCCGAAATCTCCACCGTGATGTCGGTTTCTGGGAAGCTCGGGGGGTTGTCATTGATATCCACTATTTCAATTTCCACACGAAAAAGCTCCAACGGATTTTCCAAGAAGACTTCCAGGTGCAGTAGGCAGGTAGCACTCTGCTTACAGATTTCCTCCCTATCGATTTTCTCATTCACAAAAAGCACCCCGTTCTCTAAATTGACTTCCAGATAAGGAGTCCGTGAGCTGGGCACAGTCTGAAATCTGCGCGATGAAAGTTTTGTTATGTCCAAGCCCAAATCCTCAGCAATATTTCCCACAAACGTGCCATGATCCTGCTCCTCAGGAACAGAATATCGTATCTGGGAAAGCACTCCATCCACAGTGCAAAACAGGAGAAATAACACAATCATCTCCAATTCAGAAGACGAAACAGCATTAAGGAATTAAAAAGTGCACTTGTGTTTATTCCTCCTGCTTTAGCTTAGCCATTGCCTCTTGTGCGTGGAGAAAAGCCGGAAAAAAGAGCGTTTCCACATCAGTGTGTTGCATGTATTCCTAATGGCCACATACCTCAGATGCGACAGCTTCCTGACACGCATTCAGTCGTTTGATTCCCGGCTAATTTTAGTATTTTGGGTATTCTGAGCTTTGGCTTCAAAGCAAATGTGGTGATGCAGCAGCTCCACATATCCTTTCATTTGCTGAAGATAGAAAACCAAAAAAGTACTTAATTGTACTATTCTATAACAATACTTGGCAAAAGAGTACTTTAATATAAAACCACATCACTCCGAGCATTCGGAGAAAATAATAAAGGCTTCAATTATTAGGTGGATTCTCCCTGTCCCAGCCATAGATCCTGTGATCTCTGCTGGCAGACTTCTGAGCTCCAAGTGCTCAGCTGTTCTGTTTTTGCGCAGCGCTCTCCTCCTCCAAGCCAATGGGAGCTACCGACACCCACAGAAGTTACAGCTGATTGGGGAATAGTGCTGCCAACCACAACGTCACGAATTCTAAAGAACTCCGTTTAGTAACCTTGCAGGGTTAAAAATTAAAGAATCGAAAATATAAACACTTCGACTAATACAAAGTATTAGTCTTTTATGTCGCGCGAAAGCTTGCAATTGCTTTAATAGCATTTGATGTAAAGCCGCATACATGCATAAATGCGCCCTTCTAACAGTGAAGCGATGATTTATTTGCATTTCCCAATTCGCCGCTATTTTCGTGTGCTGGGAAAGACTGATGGATTCGGATAACATTTTTTTCCTCACCTTGCCCAGAAAACCTGTTACTATCGTCATCTCGACTTGTCTTTAAAATTCTCATTTTCTAAAGCGCATAAAATAATACAGTTTACGCAGCTGTATGTGGTGGATGCGGTTAATCTTTTCAAGTAAGTTTTTGGGCGTAAATACGTATTCTACACGAGTGTTTAAAAATAATGGTGATGCCAGGTGTTGCACGAAAGAAAGAAAGAAAGAAAGAAAGAAAGAAAGAAAGAAAGAAAGAAAGAAAGAAAGAAAGAAAGAAAGAAAGACCCGAATTTCTTCTCAATCAGTTCTTTATCGATCTGTACCCTACTGAAAGTCAGCAAACAGAGTAAATCACAAACAGGAATGAGATAAAAAAAAAAAAACGTGGCACAAGTGCCATGAAATTTGTAGTTAGAGGTAACAAGTTTACGCTTCAGTGGTTCGACCAGTTGTAAACCCTTTTATTATAATTACCATGCTGTTCACATTTTGTGTTATAGAATTAAATGTTTTATGCAATGCTGTGGTATTTTTAGCACAACGAGGCTGGGATATATGACTAAAGGAACAATTCCAACCATGTGCAAAAATGAATAATCATTTAAGCAAACAAATACAAACACAACCACACTTTGCTTCTCCCAAAATTCATTCTTCGCGCAGGTGATAAGAATAAATGTCTGTGAGAAAGGGAATTGAGACTTTTGCATTGTCTACACGGGTTTCCCTAAATTGCCTAGCCTGCAGCTGCGCTGTTAGTAAAGAGAGGGGTTTTCAGTTTTCCGGGGAGCCGTTTTAGATTGCCAGAATTCATTGTAATGTGTGCATGTTTAGGATGCGTGAAAAAAGAGTGGTCGAGGAAAACCCAATGTTCATACGGGAAGAACTTGTACACGCTACCCTGGTACGCAGGATCCTTGTGGAAATTGTGCTGAACACTGCGCCACCCCAATAATATTAACCGGTATCATCTGTGTCTTATGGTAATTCATCCATTACCATTAACACACACGCGTGCGCATTCCTCCCCAAACCCTCCAACCTCCAAGTTTTAAGTCTGGTGAGATCGTATGAAAGGATGTAACTAACCATGGGCTAAAAGTCAGTCCATCGAAGGACAGACTTATGGACGCGCCCACACGGTTTCGGTGCCAGGCTAGAGGTAAAAACATAATTTATATGTCTTTGGAAGAGAAAAACGCAGATACACACCAAAGCATACTATACTAAGTATCTACCGGCATTGCCCGGCCGGGATTAAAAGAAAAAATTCAATCAAAGGAACACAATGCGCCATTGCGCTGTCCAATTGAAAGAGACCAAACCCGCTTCGTATAGAATACCAGTTGCTCGGCGCCTGGGAAAGAGTAGATATGGTAGAGCGCACTCACCGTGTATTGGGCCGATTTTTGGTAGCCAATCAATCTAAGATGTATGCATTCCTCAGTGGATGTTGGAAGAAATCGCAAAACCTGCAAACAGAAAGATTATGCAAACTCGACAGTGATAGAGCTGGGATTTAAACCCAGTCGCAAGAGATGTGAGTGGGTCGTGCAAAAACAGTGCGCCGCTGAATCGACAATCATCAACGTCCATCCTTCCATACAATCACCGGTCATCCCACCAATAATAATAATAATAATAATAATAATAATAATAATAATAATAATAATAATCTGATGTCACTCTTGACTGAATTAAACTCGATCACTAGCGAATGGATATTACTACTAATACTATTACTGCTTCTACTACTGTTGCTGCCTCCTCCTCCTCCTCCTACTACTACTATTACGTCTGGCACCACCACAACTACTGTTTATAATAAATAATAATAATAATAATATAGTATCGTTATTACCGTTGTTGCTTTCTTGTTGCACAGTAAGGTGTGCTGGCCGCTCTGGAATTAAATATACCTTTGACAGAACTGTTTTTTTTTTTACTATGAGTCCCTCTTCTTACATTCAGAATGGCTCTAAGAGTGTATAAAAGCGAACGGCGATCAATGAAAAGTTGATTATGCTCGATATGAATATTAACGTGGCGCTGTTAAATCGATCAGCCTTCCGCGGGGTTCATTTTACTCTCGCAATTGGTAAAAGACGATTAAAAGCTTCAGCAGTCTGACAGATAAAACCCCCGGCACCCATTGGCTAAGACAAAAACTGTACACACACAGATATATATATATATATATATATATATATATATATATATATATATATATATATATATATATATATATATATATATATGTATGTGTGTGTGTGTATTTATATAACGACTAAGACAACTCTCTTTTTCTTTATTGTGTTAATACATCGGCTACGTTGTATTTTCAATATGTATATGAAACAGTTTGTAATAATGAGCCACATTATTATTTTGCTAGAGAAATGTTAAAGCGTTATACCCTTAAAGCTTCGCAATTTCAGTAATCTTAATGGTCGCTGTGAAAAGAGAGCTGGCATATTTTTGTGCAGCCAATGCAATTGTAGATCGAATACGCCTCCTTGCGGCAAAACTAAGTAAGTGCATTTAGAAAAAAAATTAACCCTGCAAGACTCATCATATTTTAGGTAGAACGTCCCGTTTTAATGAAGCACCACTACATTATAGTAAAAATCCTTGTTGTCACCATCCCAGTAACACACTACAATATTAGTTGACTGAAGCATTTTATGTATAACTGTGTTAGACGAGCAGTATACTGATTTCATTTCAATAACTTCATTTCTTTTCAGTTGCCTAATTATTCGTATATATATTTTGGTTTTATATGCTGTTTTTTAAAATAGAAGGGAAAGCAAAGCAAACCGACAGATTATATTCTGCTGATTTCTAACATGCACATTTTTAATTTTAAATAATAATTTAAATAAATTTACTGTGAAAATGATAAAGCTTCATGATACAAGTTCAATTTTAATAGTGTTAATTTCCTGATTTTTTTATTATTTCATAAAGTCACAGTATATTATTCAAATAGAAGGTTAAGTAATGCTAACCAATAAAACACATATGTTAATAAAAATACATTTAAACCACATGTGGAAGAAGTCGATAATATAGCATATCCCTTAAGTTAGATGCAGTGTCTTACATAAATTATCAAATATAGTCTATGTTTATCCTGTATTAAAAATAAAAATTATTATCAATAAGAGTCATTAAGAGTATGTGACATATAGCACCTGCAAGGCCATTAAAATGCTTTAAGTGAAAGTCTGTGAATTTTGGGGTAAGTCTTAATATACTGATGTTTCTAAAATAGTAGTGTAGGAAATCTCAGTGGAATAAATACCAACTTTCAGAGTTATTTAATAATATTATTTTATATTTATATATACACAGTTTATATATGTAGTATATTGTGATGGACAGCAGGCATGGGTTGGTTTCCCTGCCGAGACAGTCTATGGTTCCTAACCTGGCCAGAAAGCCAAGATATTGAGTAGCCAGGAGATTTGCAGGAGATGCTAGTATAAAAGTGGGTAAACTGCCATTAAGGCCGGATGGAATGAAGAACTTCACCCAGCAGGGAGGCCGGTATAATGGAGAAGCAAGAGGAAACAACCTATTTGGACTACATACTGCCCCAATTGGCTAGATGGCAGCATCCACAGTCCTTGGTACTTGCACTGATACCCTAAGGGCATGCTGGGAACTGTAGTCCAGTGGTGCAGCCCAGTTTGGTTCTATGCGAGCAGCCAGGAGGTGTTGTAGAGGTGCTGACACAGAGATATTTCTTACGAACAATATCCTAGCACTGCAAGTACTCCCAGGCCTTAGACAAAAGGAACCTCTCTGCCTCACCCAGGCGAGTTGGAGTTGGGTGTGGAGGACAGACTAAACTCACATGGGAGAAGTGCAGGAAGTGAGAAAGAGAATAAAAAATTGTATTCTGTTTGTGAAATTGTGAGAATAAGTCTTGACAGTTACTTTGTTGTAATAAGCCTTTTATTTGAACCTGGGAGTTGTGTTAGGGGTTTGGGGTGCTGCAACACCCTCTACAAGTCACATTGGAAATATCCTCAAATGTTCCTGTGTGAGTTTCAATGGTCCTGTTCTATTTCCCAGAAAGGAGGAGGGAGAAAATCAGTTGGGTGTTGAATATGTTCAGAATAAAAGGCATCTCAGCGCCACTAATATTATGTGCCATCTTCACCCCTCTCTACAGAGTTTTTTGTTCTTGAACTGAGCAGGAGCCATACCGGGTAGTATGCCTAATGGTTTCTGAAGCCTACCGCCAGCTTCTTGGTTTTGCTGACATTAAGAAAGAGATTATTGTCCTGCCACCACTGAGTAAGCAGGTAGACCTCATCTCTGTAACTTGTCTCCTCATTGTTGGTGATCAGACCTATGTAGGTGGTGTTGTCAGGAGATTTAATAATAGTGCAGGAGCTGTGTTAGGTCACACAGTCACAGATGAACAAGGAGTACAGAAGGGGGCTCCGTAAACTACCCTATGGAGTGCCTTTCCAGCTTGGAGGTTTTCCTTATATGCTAAGGTCTGTTGGTTAGGAAGTTCAAAATCAAGTTGCAGTTGTGGTGTTGAGTCCTAAAAAGAGGGTGTTGTTGGTCAACTTTGATGAAACAACAGTGTTAAATTCTGAGGCATAATCTGTAAAGAGGATTCTGGCATAAAAGTTTTTATTATCTAAGGTTTGTATGAAGTGCAAGTGATATGACATCCTCTTTGGACCAGTTGTGATGATAATCAAAGTGGAGGTGATAAACACTATCTTGAACATTCTATTTAACGTGTCCCAGCCCCAGTTTCTCAAAGTACTTTTATCATGAAAGTATTGTGTGCACCACTGGTCTGTAGTCATTCAGACAGTCTTTCTTAGACACAGGGATAATAGTTGTCATTTTGCAGTAGGCAGGGAGAACAGATTCTCTTAGAGAAAAATTAGGGAAGGTCACTGCAGACATCGTCTGGTTGGTAGTTTTCTATATTATTTACAAACATGGTTGCTATCTATCTATCTACAAGGGATGTTCAAAAAGTTTCGGCACTAAAAAAGCTGCTACGACACTGGGAAAATTGCATCACAAACAATTGTGACTATGTAGAAATGTGATGTAATTTATTTTTGAAATTCTTAATAGAGTTAAAAAAAAGCATGGAAATGTTTTGAATGTCCCTCATATCTATCTATCTTTTTTATTTAGTGCAGCATTAATGATCAAGTGAACAAATACATTAATACTTTGATATCACCATTAATGAACTGTACATTCACAAAAGACTTTCATATACACACCCTAAAGTGTTACACCAAATAATATAAGGAAAGAAAAACCTTGTGAAAAGTTTCCTAAAAATGAAAACAGAAAGCACTTAGTTGTAGTTTGGCAGTGGGAAGCAATAAATAGGTCAGTAGTTTCATCAAGTGCATGCAAAGTACAGAAGAGCCTTTTAAAAATATTAAAAGAAATATTATGTACTGGCAATCTAAAACACAAGAGTGGAAAAGTGGGAATTGTGGTACAGTTTAAATGTTAACACATCATCACTGTATTTGTTTGGAAAAATAGGCAGATTACTTCATTTGCCTACACAACTTATTAACCAGTAGGTACAGTATTTATTAATCTGTTCTTTGCTGACTTTAGGTTCAATTATATATCTGCAGTGTGTTTAATATTCTTTTCAGTGTAGCAGCATAGAAGAATAATAAATGAAGCCCGGTCTTATTTGGTAATGGCAGTTCATTGCATTTGAATAAGAAGTGCAAGAGACAGACTTCATACTTGTAGGGGAGAGCACTAAATATATAATCCATTACATTTATATTAGTACATTTCCCCTTATTAAAATAAACATCCTTCAAGAAGGGCTATTTCAAGTACATCTGCCAGCCTCAACAGCGAGTTTCCAGGTGTACATTACTAAATGTTTTTTTCTCTTGTTTTTTATTTGTTAGTAAGTCTGTATGTGTTTGTCTGTATACATGGAGTGTTAATTCATTTTGAAGCATTCTGTAAAACACGGCAAAGTCAAAAATTGTTACAGCAGCAACAACACTCTTCTTCTGATTTTTAAAAACACCCATCTGCTGCTATGCCACTGTCGAGCATTCACCTTTTTTATACATTCTTTATTTTTATCCTGCCTTTTTATCTGACTGAATTCTTATGCCTTCCACATGCAAGTGTGTGTCTGTATGCTTGTGTGGAGCGGCAGTATTTTCATCCCTGAGATTCTGTTTATACATGAAACACCTGCCCCCTTTGTACACCTAGCAATCTAAATGTCACAATGATTAACAAAAAGAACAGAGAGTACATTCTGAAAGCATGACTTTTTCAACACATCTTCTTTTTTTAACTGCATTTCTCCCCCTGGTCCAAGATTCACAGACGGTTTGTAGATCTTGACAGGACCTGGAGTAAATAAATGCTGACAGGTCTGTTTGACTTGAGAACCTTTGTTTACACCATCTATTTAAAACAAGCGAGGGTCTGACAAGGCATGATCTGCTCCAAGGTGAATGGGGCAACATTTTCCATCACGGTGTGAAAGTTGCCATATTGAATCACAGGAGCAGTTATTCACAAATGCAGCTTATGCCAGCTTCCCACAACTATCAAACAATGTTAGATTATGCTCTTAATGGACCCTACATTAATCCTACACAGCAGTAACTTCATCCACCAAATGAAATTGCTTTCCAGTGGTGTCAGGTCTTTACATAAACATATTATTAATTGCACTTTTTCTTTGCAAGACAAAGCATTCTGTTCACAATGTAACTCTCTCACACAGGGAGCCTCTTATGCTCTCATGACATATATGCAGTGTTAATAATAATGTTATGATTTAAAAATAAATCTTTTTTTTTCCTTTATTCTTGGTGAAGAATCAGTGGATGGGGTGGGAGGGGGGAGTCCATTCCTAAGTGCCGTTGACTCAAGATTGAAAACATTCATGAAAATGTCAGTCCATTATCGGACAAAGTCACTTCATGTCTTTGGAATGAGGCAAATGGGGAACTCACTCAGGGGTGGGTAAACAAAGCATACTCCACACAGACAGAATACCACCCAGTAATCTAACTGGTGTCATAGTAATCTAAACTATGTGGAAAACCTTCCACTATGCCAGTACCATATGCAAAACTAAACCAAGAAATCCTGAATTATAAAGGTAATTTGGGGGACCACCAACCTGTAATTTGCTAAATATCAAGCAACATTATTTAGGGTCTGGAGTCAGCAAAGTTGCACATTTGATTTTCATCCCTTTAATTATTTAATTGACATGCATAAACCATGTGTTCTCCAAACATTGTAAATATGAAAAAGAAAGTGTTCACCTGCGCATGTCAGGCATTTTGAGATTGATTTCACCGTGAACAGACCAAGATAGGATCTATACAAAGTATAAGCATGTTATAATACATAAATATACTTTAAATTATAATACTAGCAGTCTCCCATGGCTCTGCCCGTGTAGTAATGAAACAGGACAAACTATAAAAATCAATACAAAATTTCTTAAAAATGTAATAATTTGTATCAAGAAGAATTTATATTGATAGCTTTTGTATCCGAGGCTCTGTTAATATACAATATTTTTGGCTTTGATATCGGGGCAAGAATGTGCTGTAGCTGTGATCTCTTTGTCAACAATGTAAAAAGTTGGCAAGGTATCTCTTGCCAAACGGGAGGTTAGGTACCCTCCATGTCAAACGTTGCCACTGTATCTGATCGTGTTCAGCTCTGACAGGAGAGTGTCCCCTGCATAAAGAGAAGAGCACGTGGCCGTAATATCTCTGCCAATGAGCAGGTATCCTCTAAAACACATGTAGCTGCGATCTCTCCCTCTCAAAAAATGTCAAACATTACTCTTTAACAATCTCCAGATGACAATGTCTGCTGAACAAACAGGTATTGCTAGCTAAGGGGAGGCAAGGTACACTCAAACAAGTGGTGAGAGGTAGAGAGATTTGAATGGAGGCTGGCACGTGAGTGAGGATGGCCCTGCCTGGCTCCCTACTCCTGAGGTCCTGCCTCCCACTCCCCTCAGACTGCAGCCTGTCTCTTGGATTTGTGCAAATAAATTGTTACCGCAACCAAACTATGATACTTATTGCAATGAGAGAAGTCACAAAATCAACCAGAATGATCAAGCAAATTATAGAACAAAACCCGAACTAAATCTGTTAAGAAGATCCCTCGTGAACAGAGGACAGACATGCAAACAGACAGACAGATGTTGGATTTTATATATAGAGGGCATATAACTCACTAAGATAAAACACTGAAAAAAATTAAAGGAAACAGTCAATGTTTTACAGTTCAATATGGCAAGACACCTTAGAAGGCACTCAAATACTCTGACACCTTTATTCAAGGGGACTTACAGCATATGAGATACAATTGGTTACATTTTTCTTTTTTTAGTTGGAGCACAGGCAGGTAAAGTGACTTGCTGATATTCACACAGTGTCAGGAGAAGGATCTGAACTCACAACCTTGGGGTTTGAAACCGTAGGTCCAAAGCCACTGCACCACACTGTCGTACTTCAAAGCAACACACCACAACGACTTGTAATATATAGTAAATTACCGCGTAATAAGCATTAGTAAGAGACAACACAATCCATTTATCAATTTTTTAACAAAACTGTTTAATCCAATTTATAGTCATGGAAGGGGGGCTATTCTAGCAGTATTAATTCTAGGCAATAACAAGTCCAGGAAAATTTACAAAAGGATATAGGTGCAGTTTGACAGTAACATGTAATAACTAGCAGATAAGAGTCATCACCAATGGCTCAACTGGAATGTTAGCATGGACAGCTCCCTGCATTCAGCAAAATTTGCTAACAAGTCTTTGAAATATAATAAAAAAGATTCTGAATAAGCAATAGTGATATGCAGGCAGGAATGTAGACACTTTCATCTTTGTCAGTCATCAGTAAAAGAGCTTTTAAAATTATTAAATATTATAAAGTCTAGGACATTTTGGCAGTAGGGAATTGATGTGTTTATTATGGTCCACCTAAATTGGGGGTTTGGTAGCAAACCTCTTTAAATGCACCCCATAAAATGCAATAGAACCTATTTCTGTCATCAGGTGGGTCTTTCTACCTGAGTATGGCCGATTCAGATGAAATGTGGTTAATTTATTCTTCAGGGACAGTTGTCAGAAATGTCAATTTTTCAATAAGAAATTTCAAGCAGAGGCCACTGGACACATTTTTGTCATTTCAACAGCTGCCTTTTAAAATGCATCAAGCACGCACACTTAGGTGTCACTTACACAGCTCCTACAAGGTAGGTGATTGCACAATGGGTGCAATGGTGAGAAGTGTCACTGTCACTAACTGCCTTTTCTCTTCCTTCTTTAGTTCCTGAGCCCAATCCAGAAAGAGTCGAAGCTCATGATATATTGAGGCAAAGAGATCATTACTGCGAAAGTCACGGCAAAGACTGCTTTTTTTTTGTGCATTAATAATAGGGTCCCTGCAGAGGTGTCCCAACTCTTGA
This sequence comes from Polypterus senegalus, assembly GCF_016835505.1. Classification (NCBI taxonomy): domain Eukaryota; kingdom Metazoa; phylum Chordata; class Cladistia; order Polypteriformes; family Polypteridae; genus Polypterus; species Polypterus senegalus. The sequence continues at coordinate 176,698,905 of NC_053157.1, forward strand.
ACCCTAATTCCTCTCGTCCTTTACAAAAGCACTGGTGAATTTTCAAAATGATCTATTTTGAAAGAGAAACATTCCATGCAACTTCAACTACTGATTGACTTACTCTTTCAATGTCACCCTGAAAAGAGGTTATTTCAGATGGTATGTTTCCAATCTTTTGATATCAGGAGCATCTATAGAATATGAAAAATCAAATCCCTGGTACAAGTAATTGAAACATTGGCAGAGTCACGCACATGGTTGAGAATTCACCCTTAAGGCAACTGCTTGCACACATACATGTGAACTCCAACATAGATTCTCAATGGGTAATTATTTCATGAATTTTACATCCTTCTATATAAAAGCGGTCGGGATTGTCCTTCCGTCCCATGAGTGCTACGCAGGCGCGGAGTTTCACACACGCCCCGTCCATTTTGCAATGCACAATGGGATTTGTAGTTTCGTTTTTCCAGGTAAAAGATGATTTTCTACTCCAGACTGTGCGATACTTTTTTTTCTTTCTTACTATATAAAAGCGGTCGGGATTGTCCTTCCGTCCCGTGAGTGGAAAGCGTAGCGGCATTCCGCTTATCACAGACTTACTACTTGCAGCTTGTGGTACGAAGCGACATGATGTGAGCAGAGTTCTGGTGCTCCCATCGTTCCCTTCCTTTTGTGCGCAATGCGCTGGAAAAATAGACAAAATTATGTCTCTGGAAATAATTAATGTTGATGGAGTTCAAATGCCTCACCGCGTAGTAAATATCAGGGGGGTTCAAAAGGGCAACCTAAATATAGAAATAAAGTTTAAATTTCATCATAAAAATAACAGAAACTACGAGTATTAAAGTAATACCGCTCAAATGCAATATAACCAAATTAATGAGTTTGTATAAAATATCAAATTGATCTACATATTGAATTGCCTTAAGAAGTGGTCAACCTAAAAGTCGGTCGCCTTAAAAGGCGGGTCAGCCTAGTTTAAGATATATAAACTGCAATTCAGCATAGTCGTTCCACAATCAACTACTAACAGTTGAGTTGGAGTCTGGTGTCAATGAAAGCTATTTCAGCAACCACAAGCCCATCTGCACAAGGTTTTAACTATGATATTGCAAAAACTTATTAAAAGGTTGGTATTTTATGTATTCTACATAATACATTCTGACTCATTTTGAATACATTTTATTGTTACAAACATTTTTAATAAAGTATCATATAATGCATCTATCTTTGATGAAGTAAATAAAATCAATAATGCTCCAGCTATCAAAAGGGCCCAATCACTCTTGAATGTTATTCCATGCATACGTCTGTTGATTTGTTTTGATCTATAAACAATTGTTTGTTAAATCTTTTGTTTTCATATAAAAATTGATTTTCCAGTTTGTTGATGTGGACAATTTCAACCTGTACTTAGACAAAATACATTAGTATCCAGAAACAGGATTCCTTCACAGGCAAAAAACAGTATAGGAAGTCAACACTGATAAATGATTAGGCTTCTTATGTGCATTATGCTCACAACCACCTAAGAAGGACATGTTTTGAGCTCACCGAAGGAAAATAAAAGAAAAGGAAAAGAAAATAAACAGCCAGTCTTGTATTATGGTTTTCTCAAAACACTTGTACTATTGTAACAACAGATCAAAACTGTCATAAGGGTCTGTTCATTATGTATCTAATCGTTTCTATAAGTTTGATAGCATTGTTGGTTTTCATGAGACCCCAGATATCAAAGCACAATTTTGTACACAAGGGTTTTCATGTCTATTGGGAAGTACCCGGGAGGAAAACAGGATAACCAAAAGCTGTCATAGCCCCTACATCAACATATTCTAAAATCTACATTGATATTTATTGAGAGGTAATGTATTCAAATTGTCCATTATGAAATCTGCCATAGACTGAATAACCATGACTAACTGCAAGTAGTTATGGTAAAAAGTGGAAGTAGCCTGGAATGTTGATCAGGTTTCTTCATTCTGTAAGCCCTGGGTTTGCTGACTAGCAGATTCCTATATTGTGACAATGCAGACAATGAAATTGTCTGGGGAATGTTCTTGAATAGTACATTATGTGAACAATGGGTATCACTGTGTCAAGTGCTATTGCTTGTAGTAGACAACGGTCACAGCTGGAGCTTAAAATGGACAGTCTGATGATACATTAAGGAAACTCTATGACCCATAAAATTATCTTTCATGGCACGCCTACCTGGTACATGTTCCAGTAAAACAATGCCTGAACAGTGTGGAGGATGGCCAGGGCCCCTCCACGCTGGAAGGACCAGGGGAGCAGGCATGACCAGACTGTTGCAACATTTATTTATATAGCACATTTTCATACAAATAATGTAGCTCAAATTGCTTTACATGATGAAGAAAGAGAAAAGAGACAAAGTAAGAATTAAAATCAGAGAACACTAATTAACATAGAATAAAAGTAAGGTCTGATGACCAGGGAGGACAGAAAAAACAAACAAAAAAAAAAACTCCAGATGACTGGAAAAAAAAAAAAATCTGCAGGGGTTCCAGGCCATGAGACCACTTAGACCCCTCTAGGCATTCTACCTAACAAAATGATCAGTCCTCATTGTATTCAGGGTTCACATGGAAGGACTTGATGACAACGGTCACATGGACTTCTGGCCTTTAACCCGTCAATGCAGGGACATCATGGTGCTTTTATTAGATGGTGGTGGTGCAGGTTGCCACCACAGAAAACCGGAAGAAGAACAGAAGAGAGAGTAGGGGTTAGTATGGATTTTGGAGCCACCATGAATAGTAATGATAATTAATTAAATATGCAGAGCATCAGGATTAAATTAAAATGAAGTTATGAGAAAGCCATGTTAAAGTAATGTGTTTTTAGCACTTTTTTTAAAGTGCTCCACCGTATAAGCCTGGCTAATTCCTATTGGCAGATTTTAGGTGCATAACTGCAGAAAGCCGCCTCACCACTTCTTTTAAGTCTAGCTTTTGGAATTCTAAGAAGACACCCATTTGAAGATCTAAGGTTACGATTTGGAACACAAGATGTCAGACACTCCGATATATAAGATGGAGCGAGATTATTTAAGGCTTTGTAAACCATAAGCAGTATTTTAAAGTCAATTCTGAATGACACAGGTAACCAGTGTAGTGACATCAAAACTGGAGAAATGTGCTTGGATTTTTTTTTCCTAGTTAGGATTCTAGCAGCTGCATTCTGCACTAGTTGCAAGTGATTTATGTCTTTTTTGGATAGTCCTGACAGGAGTGCGTTACAGTAATCTAGTCGACTGAAAACAAAAGCGTGAAGTAATTTCTCAGTATCTTTCAATGATATAAGAGGTCTAACTTTTGCTGTATTTCTTAAATGAAAAAATGCTGTCCTAGTGATCTGATTAATATGTTATTTAAAATTCAGGCCACAGTCAACAGTTACCCTTAAATTCTTTACCTCCGTCTTAACTTTTAATCCTAATGCATCAAGTTTATTTCTAATAACCAATTTCAATTTTAGCCAATCACTAAAATGTAAGTTTTTTCTTTATTTAGCTTGAGAAAATTACTACTCATCCACTCAGAAACACAGTTTCTTCTACCTCCCCCAGAACGCTAGACGGCAGCCCCCCGGGTCGAAGCAGTGCCTTGGACTCCCTCAGGGCTTCATGGGAGTCAGGGTTTGGTGCTGCCCTGTTTGGATCAGTTGTTGCCGCCAGGTAGTGCTGCAGCTGAGATAGGAGGTGCCAAGCCTTGGAGAGCAGCTCTTCCGCCACACCCAGAAGTGCTGCTGGAAGTAGGTCAATTGTTTCTTTCGAGAACCTGACTGTTATTTGAGTGCAAACTGAATTATTTTGGTACAACAGTACACAGGGATGGTTCTCCAACCCTTAATCTGTTTGCTTCTCACATTTATTTCTTCACAACAGATATTGCTGCCATATTTCTGGAATGTTTATATGATTGTAGTATCTTTTGATAGCTTTGATATAGGTTTTGGAGTTATTACTTATGCATCATCTAATATGTATGCCAATTGAACTGCTATCTTTGGGTGCATCTATTTACTTTTTATACATAATTATCATTTTTACAAAACAGCAATATTCATCCATTTTTTTATACTCATATTTGAAAGCTGGAGTATTTTCTATTAGCATCAATCTGAAATATAGGTATCAACACCAGATGGGGTATCAATCCACTGCAGAAGATACTTAGTAATACACCCAAATGTATTTGAAATTTTAAGAGCAGTTAATCATCCTACCTCTATATTTTCAGACAGAAAAAGCTCACCAGACTGCTCAGAAGAAACCCATGTAAGTGTCACACTAAAATGCAAATCACTGCATCACTTTGCTCTCCTGCATACTGTTTACTTAGTATTATGCGACACATTCAGACAAACATCCTTACAAATATTATATTGTTTAACATGCTTTCAATTTTCCAAATTACTTATTTTTGATATGTATCTTGGGAAGCAGCACTGCATATAAGGTATGAATAAACCGTAGATGAAGGGATAGTAGATCATTCACATACATGTCTACCCATACTCACTCATACTGACCTAATTTAAAGTCGTTAAGTAATCTAATTATTTCAGAGACACATAGTGCAAATATCACATATAGGTGTGTGCCATGCTAACCTACAATAAAACATGCCAAAATCTTAAAAAGAAAAATAGTGTTTTTTTACTTTCTTGTATACAAGGTGTAGGGAAATTAATGTAGTCATTCAAAACTTCAATGTCGAGATTTTGACAAATCTTGACATTTTAGACCTCCCTGACTTTCTCATATATGAAGTATAGTGAAAGTATTAGAATCCTCCAAAAATTTCAGTTCGAGATTTTAATGAATCTCAACATTTTAGACCTCCCTGAGTCTTAAAATGCCATTTTTGGATTTATTTTTGTGTGTGTGTATGTAAACACAATAACTTGAGTATGCTTTCACTTAGGTCTACAAATTTTGCATACAATTATTTTGTACAAAATGTAGATTTTTTCAACTTTACTTTTATAATAATTGTTCAATATATTATTAATTTGATTCGATTTATTGTTCATGTATGTTTAATGTAAGCCTATGCCTTAAGCTATGAGATAGATGATAGGCTATCTACTAGCCTACTATTTAAACCACTGTGCCTCAGACATGATGTTACTCTAAATCTTACCCCTTTCCAGATTTTCTGTGGTTCTGTCTCCATATTTTGTTTCAATACCTCCCTTCCAGCTCATCCTACACCATAAATCAACTCCTAAATCTGTGTCAAAGACCCAATGGCAGCAAACATCCTTTAAACTTCACCCTGTTATCATTTCTTGGGAAAATCTATGCAATATCATCCAGGGTCAAGAAAGTCCCTAAAAATACTTTGGAGTGGCCACCTAGACTTTTTTTGGATATCCATGAATATTTCTACACCGAGATCCTCCATTGCTAATAAATGGCCCAGGATCATTTGTCATTTCATCGACAGCCTGTCCACTAAAAAACATCGCAATATCTGCTCTATAAGAGAACAATTTCTTGCAAAGTAAAGATTTTAAGGTATTCAACAGGTTTTATATATATTTTGCCCATGCAGATTATTGGAAGGGAATGGTAAATTTACAGCACTGCTTCAAATTATTAATTGTACGTATCGAGATCTTAGAAATTAAAGGAACATGATTTAGGTTTATGCACACTATTGTGTGATAGATGTGTACAAATCTGAAAGTGGAAGTGATGATGGAGGCTATGGAAATGCTTAAGTATATCAATCCAACTCCTTCATTACAGGAGAAGAACAGGCATCCAGGCCAGGAAGGAGGAGGATTTCCTACCCGGATGGGAGTCCAAAGCTGAATAACAGATGGATTGTCCAACAGGACAGAAAAATAACTTTGTACTCCATCAGTACCATATAGAGGAAGGACCAGAGGTAGCTGAGCAATTCCATTCACCATACACCAAATGTCAGTGGTCCTCATGTGGCAACCCAGTCGGGACACCCTCAGGGGTGCTTGGGAGTTGGAGTCCAGAAGTGCAGCCCTGTTGGGGTCCCTGGGTGCCAATAGAGGATGCTGTCTGGGGAGGACCTTCCTACATTCTATATTGTCCAGAATTACTTCCAGGAAGACACTGTGTGGCACTAGAAGCATTCCCAGTTCTGGCTTAAAAGAGAGCCTGCTGCTTCTCATCAATGAGTCAGAGTCAGGAGGCAGAGGGCAAACGGGTTGCAAAAAAGGAGGAAGAATTGATTTGGTTATTGTGATTGTGAAACTATTCTCTGGAACGGTGATTTGGAAATGTGCTGGGGATAAATAAACATTTTTTATTTTAACCTAAAAGTGTGGTGGGTATTACTGTATTTTTCCTTTGGGACTCTGTGGCACTCCCTTGTGGTTACAGCATAAGTTACAGCATAAATATTAAAAATTCATTCGAAAGCTTCTATATTTTGTTGATACCACTTTCCACTTCCATGGCTAATGATACAAAACCTGTGTAGATAGCCTACAGAATTTGAAATCATACCCAATAATTAACAATAAGAATAATAATGCAGAATTAATTTATTATGTTAGATGCAAGTGGTGAAATGTGCAGTGGAATGCATTGTTGCTTCGCAATTTGTGGGCCACAGGCTTACTTTCAGGATGTGTGGCTTTTCACTTTTTTCCCTGTTTTCATTGGAGTTTCTTCTGCTTCTTCCAATAACCAAGAGACATGCTGTCAAGTCAATCATCATCTCAGAATTGCCTCAGTGTGAAGATGAATATGTGTAGCCCCCATGCTTGTTTGTATCCTGGAGACTAGCAGCCTATCCAGAACACGTTTTATTTTTGTTTATTTCTGCTAGTGTAGTTACCAGCCATCTTTTACTGAGATACACTACAATTGGGAGGTTATGAAAGGATGTATAGGGTATTTTGCAAAACATTGTTTAAAAAATTTAAACATAGAATAAAATAAACCTTTATATATATATATATATATATATATATATATATATATATATATATATATATATAAAAACGAACAAATGAGTAGCAATTCCAGGGACATAGATTCAAATCTCAGTTCATTTATGTTTAGTGTTGAGATTCTTTGCTTTTCAGGTTTTTTCCCACAAGTTAAAGATGCACAGAAAAGTCTGAGCAGCAACTTGAAAACTGGCTCTGTGTGAATGTGAGAGTTGGTATCAGTGTAAGCATAAGTGTACCCTTGAAATACCAGGTTGATTCTGTCAAATATAACAAAGAAAGAGTAAAACTGAAACAACACTTGTGACATTGTATGTGCCATGCCTTGAAAGCTACAACTGTAAAGGTAATTAAAGCAGGTAAAAAGAAAAACTTACTTAATTTCCACGTTACCTGATTAATATTAAAGCCAACTGTGAATCACAAATATAGAGTCTTCCTCCTAGTATTTCAACAAAACAAGTGACTTTGTGCTGCTGCTTAGTAAACATGGCATGTGCAGATCATTCTAGAAATCTTGAACACAATTGGGTACAATATGTTTTTTCGCCTCATGGCAGAAAAATCCAATTAGATTATCTAATGACTATTTTCACATAATTTTTCAACCTCTTACTGTTCCTACACATTGTGCCTATGTACTGAAAAAGGTGGAACATAATACTGATGGTCCAGTAAAATAATAAAAAGATCAAAATGGCTGTAACTTCTGTGGAACTGAAGCACTTAAAAAGTTTACGAAATCTCATGTAAACAGCAGTAACTCTGAGTTTCTTATACCTACTTCAAGTTGTTTATTATATTAAAGTTTAACGAATGAGGACATATTTCTGGCCATACACGTGGCCCTTGAAAAACTTGACAACTGACACACAATGACAGAATGCTATTTACTTTGTACTTACTACTGCTCTCCTTGTATTTTTACATTTTTATTACACATAGTTAAGTGTTTTGAAACTTTTAGAGCTGTAAATGTAATTGGCATATCACATCTAATAAACTTTACAAAAGCTGTCGAGTAAAATTCTAGTGCTTATGTCTCAAATTAACCTAGCCACCTGTCCCTTAGACCTACTTTAATTTCTGCTAAATTATGGAAAAGCGAATTGAAACTGCTAGTACTGCTCAAAATTAATTTAATTAATACATCCTTACTGAAAGTGCCAAAAGAACACCTGGATCTGTATAATTATGAATCAATAATAATTTTAAGGTGAATCAACTAGGAGAGCTAGATGCAGTCAAAGTAACATATTATGATTCAGAACCAGATAAACTTATGGCACCCCCAAATCCTAAATTCTAGGCAAACATGTAATCAAAATTCACTCTAAAATGATGCTATTCAAACATCAAAATCGTAAGAACTAGACAAGGGATTAAAGTCAAGAAATATGTAAACAGAACCTCAATTTCCGTAAAAACTAATCAGAAAGCTTGGCAAATATGTTTTAAAATATCCACAGACAAAAGAAGGTGCATAATGCTGGGATTTATAGTGTGGTGATGGTGACACTTGCTGTTATCCTTTCATAGACACCAGGCTAGCTAGCAATTATAGCAGACTTCCTTGGTTATAACCAAGGAATTGCATCTCATAATAAAATAAGATAACACGAAAGGTAAGAAATAATAACATAAATGGGCTCTCCATACTAAAAAGCAGGAACAGACAAATTCTCAGGCAAATTAGCCAAAAGAAAAAATAAAAATAGCATGTAATCATAACAATGCTTTGGTTGTAAATTCCTTGAAAAAATAACTTTGCAGTTCCTGTCTCATTCTAAACAGTACAACCTTTATCTCTGTAAATTTTATTTTAGTATGCTGTCAATGACATTGTACTAATCTATCATCCAATATAATTTTAGATATACAGTTAACACATTTTGAAAACTATGGGAAGAGGTATTCCTTTATGTGACTTGGCTTAACATATAAATTTAATTCAAAATTGGTTTACACATTTTTATCTTGGCTAAGCCCATCTTCCTGATCATGGAGCAAAATAGCATGGGACCTTTAGCATCAATTCTGACAGACACAGCATCAGACCTTGGTGTGATTGTACCATAGCTATGAATGCTGGCATGGGACATATAGTACAGTGCCGTACTGTAGAATTACCAAGAGGGGATGTGCTCCCATTTGGCCTAGGTCAGCCAGAAATTAACTCTCCATATTTCAAATGGATGTTGAGGTCCCTAGAGGTGCATTTTCTCCAGGAAAGTTGTCAACTTTAGTTTTCTTTCCCTCTCCCATTTTGTAAACTGGCCATGGCATCTGTCAGATTCATTTCTCTTTTTCTAAATTTTGGCTCAATTGGCTCAATTGATGTTGTTTATTCCATCAATGAGAACATTCAATACCAAAATATAACATTTTTTCTTAGTTTTTGCAAGGTTTTATATTTTTCTTTTATATTTGCTCTGAGACAGCCTTCTTAGAAGAGACTATGTATTGAAAAGTAAATATTTAAGATATAGATCACCAACAAAGTAAGGTAAACCTGAAACACAACAGTCATACTAAAATGGTGCAAAAGCACTCAGATTTTCTTACTGAACCAAGCAAGAGTGGGATGAGTATCTAGATATATTTGAATTAATATCTCTGAACAATGAAGTGTTATGACTGGTGTCATCTCTATAAGTTAGAGTAAACAATCATAAAACACAGAAATGGCAATTCTGAGGGTTGTGCTAAGAACTGTATCATAACTGGATCTGACTTACTATAAGCTGAAAGATCTGTATCAAACCAGACCATGATGAAGTTGTTTCAGAAAAGTCCATCCACCACTTTTTAAATAAATAATTGCCGCACTTGCGGCTTAGAGAGGGGGCGTGGTTGTGTGGCCGAAGTGGTTCCCGGGGTGATTCGCGATGTGGACAGTCCTCGCTTAAATGCACAGGTGAGGAGTCGCCCGGATCCGTAATTTTTGCCGGGAGCCGCTGATTGCTACACCTGATCCACGTCCCCGTAATAAATAGAAGTGCGAGGCGGCTAGGGCAAAAAAAAAGAATTGAAAAAAAAGAAAAAGTGAACAGAGGTTAAGAGAAGAGAAGAAGGCGACAGGAAGCAGGCTGGAGAAAGCTGGTGTTTAAGTGAGCAATGAAGGCAGCTGAGCAGTGAGCCCTAGCGGAGTGTTTGGCCTACACCTAGGGCAGTCGGTAGTGGTCACTCCTGCTGAGCGTGTAGTTGTGGAGCAGGAGTGACCGGAAGAAGGATGGCTCGCCGCGGAAGACAGCAGGATTTGGGAGGATTGAATGGTGGATGCTCCAGTGTGAGCATCCTGTTTGCTGGGGAACCCAAGTCTTGGTCTGGGGAGAGCAGAACTGAAGCCAGGGATTGGGAAGCCTCCAGATGAGCAGGCAGAGCAGGTCAGCTGCAGCTAGGGTGACTCCCCTGGTGCATTGCCTGGATGGGAGAAGCAGGGGAGTTGCCAGTCACAAGAAGAAGAATGTACCGGGCTTTATGTTTAAAAGGACAGCTTCCAGCCATTGTTTTAACCTCGTTTTAGAAAGGATTTTTTCTATTTATTGGATTTTAACCTTCACCAGTTCACTTGCTTTATTGGATTATTTATTTAAAGATTTTTGTGATGCACTGCACTATTTATTTTAACACTTTGATTTTTGTTGTTTTAACAAAAGCACTTTTGCACTTTTTGCACCATCCCCTTGCTTTGTTGTGCCTCACTGTCTAGCTCATCGGTGACATTACCAACAGTGTCAAGTTCAAGGGCTCCCAGAAGCAAGATGGGAGCATGGAGCGAACCCGCATTGTCACAACCACATGTGCAAACAGTCCTCATCTCTATGGACTGACCACTTCACTTCATTGGATAAGATGTTACAACAGTTCACCAGTGCCCAACACATGGGCAATAAGTACCAACTAGCCTAGTTTTGTAGATTTATTCTTGTAATTTAACAAGTGCTAACTGTATTCGTGTGTATTAAAATACATCTAATTAAAGCTTTAATTTATAATAATAATGCATTTTATTTATAGGGCACTTTACATTAGCAGTAAATCTGAAAGTGCTATATAAAAAAATAGTTTAAACAAAGGCAAGGCACAATAAAAATAAAGATAAAACAACAATAATTATAGCATTCTTGTTAATATGCTTTCCTAAATCGAAAAGTCTTTAGCTGTTTTTTAAAACAGCCCACGCTCTGCTGTGTTCTTATGCTCTCTGGTAGGGCATTCCAGAGCTGTGGAGCAGCGACTGCAAAGACTTGGTCACCCATTGTATGAAGTTTGGTCACAGGATGGCGAAGGTGGTAGGTATTTACAAAAAGGAGGTTTCTTGCAGTGGATTGTAGTATAAGGAGTTCCTTCAGATATTGTGGAGCATTTCCATGGATGCACTGGTGAGTGAACAAACAGAGTTTGTATTCGATACGGAGGTGGATAGGGAGCCAATGAAGTGACAGAAGGATTGGTGAAATGTGTTCTTATTTCCGCACCGTCATCAGAATTGTTGCAGCACTATTTTGAATTTTAGTCGGAGCTTTTGAAGGCTCTTGTTGAGTATCCCGATGAGGAGTGCATTACAATAATCCAGCCTGGATGAAACAAATGCATGAACCAGCTTTTCAGCATCATAGAGGGAGAGGCAGGGATGGAGTCTGGCTATGTTTTGGAGATAAAGGAATGCAATTTTACAAAGGTGATGGACATGTGTATCAAATGACAGATGGGAGTCTAACTTGACACCCAGATTTGTAAAGGAAGGGGAGAGGGTAATGGTATGGTCAGAAAAGGAAATGCAATTTACAGAGGAATGAAGTTGATGGGGGTGCCAATTAAAAGTTCTTCAGTTTTAGTGCTGTTCAGCTTGAGGAAGTTCTTGGACATCCAGGCCTCAATCTCATCCAAGAAAGAGGAAAGAGTTGATGGAGGTGTAAAAGAAGTGGAATCTAGGCTCACATAGAGCTGCGTATCATCGGCATAGCATTGGAATGTCCCAGGGGTAGCATATACAGTAGATATTAAAAAGGGTCGGCCCAAGGACTTATTGTTGTGGGACCCCACAGGACAGTGTGGGTATGAGATTTAGCATCCTCTAAGGCCACATACTCAGCCCTATCTGTAAGATAGGACTCGAACCACTCCAAAGCAATGCCAGAAAGTCCAATTATATAGTGAAGACTATGAAGGAGAATATTATGATCTACCGTATCAAATGGAGCTGTGAGGTCCAGGAGGATAAGAAGTGATGCAGAGCCCTGGTCAGCAGCCATCAGGAGGTCATTGGTGACTCTGACTAGGGCTTTCTCTGTACTGTGAGAAGTTTGGAAACCAGATTGAAATTTTTCATACAGATTGAATTTTTTGAGGTGATCCTGAAACTGAACCAAAACAACCTTTTCCAAAACCTTAGACAAAAATGGGAGGTTGGAAATCGGACGATAGTTTGCTATCACATCAGGATCCAAAGAGAGAGTGGAGAGAGTGATTAATGATATCAGCAATAAGAGAGCTTATATCTGAGACATTAGCTTTTACCAGAGGAGTAGCAAAAGGGTCCAATGAACATGTGGAAGGTCTAATCCTCTGTATGATGCCCTCATCTTCTTTAACTGTGATACAGAGGAACTGGAAAAGGCAGTCCATTAGCTTTGATGTAGAAACATCCAGCGATGGAGGGCTGGAGACAGACAATGAGGAGTGGATGATGTCTACCTTAGAGGTGAAATATTCAATAAAATTATTGCACTGCTCCTCTGTGAAATTATTACAGGCATAGGTATGAGAATTAAGTAAACGATTTATCACAGAAAAAAGTTGTTTGAAATTTCCAGGACTGTTGTTGATTAAATTTGAATATTATTGAGATCTGGCTGTGGTCATTGCTCTGGAGTAGTTTTTTTGGTGTTCCCAATAAGTTAATTTGTGGACTGTTAAACTGGTTGCAAATTGCATATTACAAATTGAATAAGTGTATATTGCTAAAGTTATTGTTTAATTTTAATGGTATAAGACACAATACAACAAATACAATTTATGTCACCTGTAAAGCTATAGATCTAAGAGCAATAAAATATTACCTGCTCTTTTTAATACTGCCTTTAATGCTTAACCATTGTTTTCAATTATTAAATTGGTGATAACTGGCACAGTAAATATATATTGGCCATTTGTATGGAGCTAGCAATAAAGTGTATTTAATTCTTAATAATCAGCAGATTGACTTGCTTGAACGACGATATTATTGCATCGAAGTTCAGACCTGCAGGTTGAGAAACACTAAAGTGTAATGTACCGTGACACCTACAGCAAAATGATTACATCCATGTACTATCCACACTAAAACATCATATTTTTGCACTTTATATTGAATATTACTTTATATGTTATTGTCTTCAATACTTTAAGATGTTTGTTACAATTTATGATTTTTTTAATTATTTTTGTTGTATATTTGACAAAGAGAAGAAGTTCAAATAAGATTTTCAATTTACAGAAAGCTTTGGCAAATTATATTTTGAAGTTAACTTCAAAAGCAGAGATACAATTAGAATTTTAGGTTATATAATAATTGTTTTTTACTGCTGTTAAAGCAAAATCATAACATAACAAATCTAGTACTCTTTAATGATGTTGCATGTAGTTATGCAGTCAAAACCATCTTTTCCTAGACCAAGAAAAGTCTAAGACCACAACTTTTTAAGACTGAATCAAGACCGATTCTAAGGTGGGGTTGAACAAAGTCAAGGCCAAGTTCAAATGATAGCAAGACTGAAGCAAGGTCAAAAAAATCTTCAAGACCATTGACTCAACTATGCAGAACTCCTGTGGATTCACTTTATACTAGGGGTTCCCACACTGGGGTGCCTGGGGATGTGAGATTGCATTTCAGAGTGTGCGACAAAGAGGAAGGCTGAGTCCTAATTTGCCAAAATTGAGTGAGGTGCGCAGCTTGTAACTCATTATTACAATGTTTAGCTCAATTTATTGAATTTGTTTAATACTGTAAATAAATTTATTGAATATGCTACTTAGTTCCTTTGGGACGGTCATATATTTGACACTCAACAGACTTTATTAACAGATAAAGCTTTTTTTAATATAAGCCTATATGCACATTGGCCATGTTAAATATAGAATCTTTGTATACCAATATACCACACGAGGCGGCTTGATACAATCCGGGAATCATTTTATACGTAAGTAATCTGCTTTACCCCATCTTATTGTAATCTTATTTTATAGCTAGCAGATGTGGATCTGAAATTTAACTTTTTTGCTTTGCATCCTCCCCCTCCATAACCTGCCATCTATGGGGGAGGAGCAAAAGCTTTAGATTTGTCAAATTTTCAATCTCTGGTTTTCGATGGATCTTGGCGTTTTAGGGTCCTCGATACTGAATACATTGATATCTTGATAATGGGTGTGTGTCTGTGTGTATCTGTGTTTTACAGTTTCTTGAGGATGGTCTAGAGCTAAAACGGCTGTATGGAAAATACCAAACACAAAAATTAAACCTGTTATGAGATGATGATGTGCTGAATAGTTTTTGAGCCAAATCGAGCAAGAGAAAGAGTCACTCTAGAGGAACCTTCGAATACCGTAATTCTGCAGTTAATTATGAATTCTTCTCATCAGTTGCTATCGTAATGACCTATTTTATGATCAGAAAGATCAGCATCAGAACAGTAAATAATTACTGAAATATTATAGAATAGTTTGGATAACTTGGTTCCTATGGCACAAAGCCTACTGATGCTCACATCCAAATTTCTTATTTTAACAATTTTAAAATTTTGAAAGCATAAAGGTGTAGGGATGGGAGTGGCTTTTATCTCCAGTGCTGCAAATTTAAATGTGGCTAATTTTGCAGACACATACTGTAGATATATGCAGACTTCAAACCTATGTACTCTCATGTTGTACTCTGTGTTAGATACATTAATGATATATTTGTGGTATGGAGATAGTCAATTGAACAACTGATATCCTTCCACACCTTTTTAAATGAGTGTGATTTGCATCTAAAATTTACATTAAACTACAGTAAACATCGGATTGCCTTCCTTGATGTCTTAGTGGCAGAATTTATATTCAAGGTGTACCATAAACCTACAGATAGAAACACAATGCTTTTGGTGTCAAGCTGTCACCCTAGTGCCTTGATTAATAATTTACCTATGTTATAATTTTTATGGTGTCGAAAGATATGTACTAACAGGTTGGACTTTTCAACTCAAGCTAAAGATTATTATCAAAAATTTGTGGACACGGGATATAAGAAAAAAGATATTAAAGAAGCATATAAAAGAGTCTTATATCCAAGTACCCTTAAGGATACATTGTTATCCTTAAATAAATCACGACAATGCAGTGACAATTTGACATGCGCTTTTATATATTCTATACATTCCAGTGCACTCTCAAACACTGGCATGTTTTACAATTACTTCCATTTTGCAGATCACCACCTGTGTTCTCTTTTTCATGTAACCGCAGTATTAAGGATATGGTGGTTAAAACATCTGACCTGAAGCAGAACAGTCATATGGATTTGCACAGTAGATTTAGCAAACTTGGATATTTCCCCTGTCTAAAATGCAGCTGCTGCTGCAATGTACATAGAGAGGACCATATAGTGGGTTCTAATTTTACTGTCATATTGAAGCATCGATCTGATTGTGAGACTACAGGTGTTATATACTTAATTTTTTGTCCCTGTTTATTGTTCTGTGTGGGCAAAACAGAACGAGTGGTCCAAGGGCACATAGTGGAACATAAGAGTGATATCAGAAGGTTGTCAGAAATGCAACCTGTTTTGAAACATGTTAAGGAATGTAATCACTCAATCATGGACTTAAAATACACCATTCTTGCTATAGTCAAACTGTAACCATGAGGTGGTGACTATGAGAAAACCCTATTAGGCAGAGAAGCTTTTTGGATCTTTCATTTAAAAATACTTAAACCAATTGGCATAAATGAAGCATTTGACTTGGGATGCTTACTTTGATATTTACACACTTCTGTGCACCTGCGGCTTTTAACTTTGTTTCAGTGCAAGATGAATGTTAGTGATGGAATCAGGCACCAGTGAGCCCCAAACCCCAACACGAACACACAACCACAGTCCCGAGTTCAAATAAAGGTGCCTTTATTACAAAAATGCCTGTTCAAAGCAACAAGCACAATCTCTCCACAATACCTCACAATTCCTCTCACCACCACACAACCCTCCTTCAGTTGAGTGTTGTTTTCTGTGCACCCATCTCTGACTCGCCTGGACAAAGGAGGCGGCCCCTTTTATTGAGGAGCTGAGAGTACTTTCAGTGCCGGGGCTACTGCCCGTTGGAAGCAGGTCCAATATAGTAGGGAGTAAATCTCCCTGCAGCAACCCCTTGCGGCACCCACGGACATTCCCTGCTGGTTCCCAAATGGGCACTGATATGAAGGGCTGCTTACATCTAGTGTCTGGGTGGATTAGACACCCCTTGGAGATAGTCTTTCCCTGTCCTTCTCTTTTCAACTGCCCAGGTAATGTACAGGAATCTTTTCTGGTTGGGACACCTGTCCATTTGCCTGGGGCCTCCTGTCTGGGTTGGGAATCTTCTCTGATTGGGATGTCCATCCCTCACTTAGGGGAGCCTTGTCCAGGTGCACCATCCTTCCCTCACTTGGCCAGGATGCCTCCCTGTTCACTCGGGCGCCTCTCATCCAGGTAAGGGATCTTCCTGACTTCCTGCCAGGATGCCTGTCCATCCCGCGTGCCTTCTTCAGGTATTATTTGTATACTTCTGATGCACACGTTACTGTTTTTTAGTTTTTAGTTTATCTGTTAATCACTCCATTGGAATCACCGCCAATAGAATGTAAATCTTATTCTTGACGATTTTCAGATATCTCTGTGGATATTAGAACTATGAATATATTTGGGTATTGTTCAACTTTATTTCTCATAGTTTTTTGTTTAATGCTTCAGTGTCAAATGTGTGTGTGTGTTAGGGATTATGATGTGCAAAGTTTATTATGTTTTGGTAATGTTCTCTAACGTGTTTTTAAGCAATAGTGCATCATTGCCCATATGAGATTAGTCCTTGATAAAGGACCCAGTCCAGTTCTGAAATGCATAGGAAGAAAGAAACAGTTTGACTTCTTCTGCCACAGGAGAAAGGACACTGACCTTCAACTGAATTACTAAGCTGATATCAAGAGGTCCACTTCAGATATGAGAATTATTAGTCCTGTTGACTCCTAGACTTCAGGCTCAAAAGATAATGGAGTATCTGTATCTAGGTTGAGTGTGAGACATCCTCCTTTTCCAAGTATTAAAAATGGGGTTAACCTTCATTTGAGACTGTTTTTTCTTGATGTTTTATTTTTCATAGGATTGATTTAGATAGTGGCAGAATATTACACTTCTCTTTACTGTTAACATTTCTTCTCAGTAAGTGAAGACTCTAATATTCCATATGGTTGTAGTTATAGTTAACCTTCACAGGGGACGCATTTACAACATTACTGAGATTTATAAATGTAAATTGCTCAATTTATATTGAAATTTTATGCAGAGTTAAAAGTTTACATAACTGTATGTGGTTCATAAACAAGAAACTTGACATCTTCAATACTTCTATAGGAGTTGACATAAATCAAACAATTTCTAGGGGTGCAAGGCATAGAAAAGTTTGGGAACCAGTGCTTTACACAATGGATTTAAGCATGTAAAAGGATATTACCAATTCTTGAATGGTGGTGGGGGAGTGCACGACATGACACTGAAGTGTGAAAGTGAACATATAGCTCCAATCACAAATAAAAAATTTGATCATACTTCAAATTACATAAACTAATAGATACATTTTCTGAACAGTTAATTACTACTTTACTTTTTTTTTTTTTTTTAGGTAAACATGCTGCACTTTTATCTGAAATAATCACAAACAATTAAAGTGAAATGACAGAGTAGGGTAAAATTAGACTGTATAATTTATTTCAAGTATGGCTTTTCACCTGACATTACACTAAACGTTCTCTAAAAATATCTAATAGTATATAATCCCTCCTTCACAACGTATGTTGTGCTACATTGAAGTTAAAGTAATATTAAGCTAAACTGAAACTTCACATTTTCATAGATTACTCAACATCAGATTCATATCTAATGTCCCACACATCTTTCTAGCATTCTATACCAGTAACATTCTCTATGCCAGTTATCAAAGAAACAGTCTACAAAGATAAATCTGTGCAAAACACCTGGCTCATGTGGGCACATAAAACAATGTATTGGTCACTTAAAATACTCAAACTGCATAAACTGTATACTTCATCAAAGAATTTAACTTTTCACATATTTTGGTACCTGCTCTACAACATCTTGTAAATGATTATGTTGCTACTGTCTAATATGATTTATGAGTTTTCCTTTTGTAGGTAGTGGATATGTGCACATCTCTGCCATAAAATCTCACTATTCCTTAGTGTCCTTTACATTACTACAGAAGCCCATTATTGGATTAGAAAAATAACAGGACATAACCTATTGAGAGTCCTGTGTATCCTTCACTGATTTTAGTTTAATTTTCAAAGATACAGTAATATTGAAAAACAGAAAAATTCTTTATCTTTTTTCTAATCTAGATTAAAAAAACAGTTTATGGACAAATAGATTGCGTTTTATTCTTTAAATCTACAAAACTGAAAACAAGTTAACGTTAAAATATATATTTTACAGCTCTTCCATATAGTAAGGTGTACAAACCTCAAACTGCAGTCTTTAAAAGCATTTGCTAACTTGGGTTTCCCTATAGGTGATATTAGTTATGGATCTTTACTCAAGAGAATAACAAAGTCTTTAACAAACTAATCTGCTCAGCAATTAACAGTGTACTTAATATCTAGGTAACCAAAATGTTATTGAATCAGTCTAATATTGTTTGGTTGTAAGTGCCTATAATATTTAAATGTTCAGAACAAAATGCAATGGCTACGAAATAAACAAAGCCACAGTTGTTCTAACAACGGAAGAATAAATCAAGTTCTTGTGCTATTAGAAACTAACCACAGATGAACATCTAACCCTGCCCCATCACATGTTCGACAGTGAGGTGTACTTGGGGTGTTGCACATGTGCAGTTCAAGTCTTGTCTGTGGCAATAGAAGAAATGTCTCAAGTCAAGGGCTGGATTCAAGTACTACAGGCCTGCTTCCACAGCTCTCATCTGTTCTATCAATGAGGTTTTCACTAGAAGTCTTTACTCAAGGATAATAAATACAATGTAAGCAAAGCCCACAAATGTGCGCTTACGAAGCAGGAAAAAAAAGAATTGTACAAAAGGGTTTTTGCTGCTTGTCGTGGGATAATTTCTGACTGTGGAAGTAAATGAATTTGCCATTTTCAACATAGAATCCGGCCAAATAAACTGAAATTATTTTTGTTACTTCATGAAATAGTATCTTTTTGTCTATTTAAAGACAAGAGCATTGTTTGTTAAGAGTTCACACATTTCTATGTTCTTCATGAAACTGCCTCCAGCACCTGCATTGCTTTACATAGAGTGGTGTCTGTTAGCAGTGATATTTCAGTGAATATATTCATGCTTTCTGTCGTTGCCTCTACAGTGGAAAACCATGCAAGCTTAGCAGGCTGAGACAGACTCTAGTGCAGCTTTGGATTTAGTAGTAGGTTTTCTCTTTTAATTATGCCTGCCCTTGTTTTTAGAGCAAACTAAAAACAAACATAGTACATGTTTAATTATTTATGTGATGACACTAGAGTTCTGTTTCTTGAATGTATCTTTAAGTACAGTATAACACAGAGTTAATAACCAAATGAACTAATAACCTTAATGTTAAGTCAGTATTTTAAATTGTACTTAATCTGTCAGCATTTATGTCATTGTGTTTAAAACTGGGGACTGTGGATTATGTATGTTTAGAAGATTGGTTCTTTCCTTTCACCCTATAGTGATACAAAGTTATATCACATTGTAGCCATTGCTCAGTGCAATATGATGGTGACCCATCCTTTCTACAGCGATGTTATGTTGTATAAGCTTCTGCAATCTTTCATATTACAGATGATACAGTAAATGTCTTACCAATACCATATCAAAGATATAAACTACCTCCTGAGAGGAGATCTTAAGCTCATGATATTCAACAAATTCTACTTTTTATCCATCCATCCATCCTCTTCCGCTTATCCGAGATCAGGTCGCGGGGGCAGCAGCTTGAGTAGAGATACCCAGACTTCCCTCTCCCCGGTCACTTCTTCTAGCTCTTCCGGGGGAATTCTGAGGTGTTCCCAGGCCAGCCGAGAGACATAGACCCTCCAGCGTGTCCTGGGTCTTTCCCGGGGCCTCCTCACGGGTTAGACGTGTTCTGAACACCTCACCAGGGAGGCGTCCAGGAGGCATCCTGATCAGATGCCCAAGCCACCTCATCTGACTCCTCTTGATGCGGAGGAGCAGCGGCTCTACTCTGAGCCCCTCACGGATGACTGAGCTTCTCACCCTATCTTTAAGGGAAAGCCCAGACACCCTGCAGAGGAAACTCATTTCAGCCGCTTGTATTCGCAATCTCGTTCTTTCGGTTTCTACCCACAGCTCATGACCATAGGTGTGGGTAGGAACATAGATCGACTGGTAAATTGAGAGCTTTGCCTTACAGCTCAGCTCCTTTTTCACCACGACAGACCGCACCGATCCGCCTGTCGATATCACGCTCCATTCTTCCCTCACTCTTGAACAAGACCCCGAGATACTCGAACTCCTCCACTTAGGGCAGGATGTCTCCCCCAACCCTGAGAGGGCACTCCACCCTTTTCCGGCTGAGGACCATGGTCTCAGATTCGGAGGTGCTGATTCCTATCCAGCTGCTTCACACTCAGCTGTGAGCTGATCCAGAGAGAGCTGAAGATCACAGCCTGATGAAGCAAACAGGACAACATCATCTGCAAGCAGTGACCCAGTCCTGAGTCCACCAAACCGGACCCCCTCAACGCCCTGGCTGCACCTAGAAATTCTGTCCATAAAAGTTATGAACAGAATCTGTGACAAAGGGCAGCCCTGGCTGAGTCAAACTCTCACTGGAAACGGGTTCGACTTACTGCCGGCAATGCGGAAAAAGCTCTGACACCGATCTACAGGAACCGAACAGCCCTTATCAGGGGGTCCGGTACTCCATACTCTTGGAGTACCCCCCACAAGATTCTCAGAGGGACACGGTTGAATGCCTTTTCCAAGTCCACAAAACACATGTAGACTGGGTGGGCAAACTCCCATGCACCCTCCAGGACCCTGCTAAGGGTGTAGAGCTGGTCCACTGTACCATGACCAGGACGAAAACCACACTGTTCCTCCTGAATCGGAGGTTCGACTATCTGATGGGCCCTCCTCTCCAGGACCCTCGAATAGACCTTTCCAGGGAGGCTGAGGAGTGTAATCCCTCTGTAGTTGGAACACACTCTCCGATACCCCTTCTTAAAGAGTGGGACCAACATCCCAGTCTGCCAATTCAGAGGCACTGTCCCTGATGTCCTGGCGATGTTGCAGAGGCGTGTCGACCAAGACAGTCCTACAACATCCAGAGCCTTGAGGAACTCTGGGCGTATCTCATCCACCCCCGGGGCCTTGCCACCAAGGAGTTTTTTGACCACCTTGTTGACCTCAGTCCCAGAGATGGGGGAGCCCACCTCCGAGTCCCCAGGCTCTGCTTCCTCATTGGAAAGCATGTTAATGGGATTGAGGAGGTCTTCGAAGTACTCCCCCCACCGACCCACAACGTCCTGAGTCGAGGTCACCAACGCACCATCCCCACCATATACAGTGTTGACACTGCCTTGCTTCCCCCTCCTGAGGTGCCAGATGGTGGACCAGAATCTCCTCGAAGCCGTCCAAAAGTCGTTCTCCATGGACTCCCCAAACTCCTCCCACACCTGCGTTTTTGCCTCAGCAACCACCAAAGCCACATTCCGCTTGGCCTGCCGGTACCTAGCAGCTGCCTCCAGAGACCCACAGGACAAAAGGGTCCTGTAGGACTCCTTCTTCAGCTTGACAGCATCCCTCACCACCAGTGTCCACCAACGGGTTCGGGAATTGCCGCCACGACAGGCACTGACCACCTTACAGACACAGCTCCAGTCAGCCGCCTCAACAATAGAGGTATGGAACATGGCCCATTTGGACTCAATGTCCCCCACCTCCCTTGGGACGTGGTCGAAGTTCTGCCGGAGGTGGGTGTTTAAGCTACTTCTGACAGGGGACTCTGCCAGATGTTCTTAGCAGACCCTCACAACACGTTTGGGCCTACCAGGCCTGACTGGCATCCTCCCCCACCATCGAAGCCAACTCACCACCAGGTGGTGATCAGTTGACAGCTTCGCCCCTCTCTTCACCCGAGTGTCCAAGACATGTGGCCTCAAGTCCGACGACACAACCACAAAGTCGATCATCGAACTTAGGCCTAGGGTGTCCTGGAGCCAAGTGCACATATGAAAACCCCTATGCTTGAACATAGTGTTCGTTATGGACAATCCATGACGCGCACAGAAGTCCAATAACAAAACACCGCTCAGGTTCAGATCGGGGGGTCATTCCTCCCAATCACGCCCTTCCAGGTCTCACTGTTATTGCCCACATGAGCATTGAAGTCTCCCAGCAGAATGAGGTAGTCCCCAGAAGGTATGCCCTCTAGCACCCCCTCCAGGGACTCCAAAAAGGGTGGGTACTCCAAACTGCTGTTCGCCACATACGTGATAACAACAGTTGGGACCCCCCCCCATTTGAAGGTGGAGGGAGGCTACCCTCTCATCCACCGGGGTAAACCCCAATGAACAGGCTCTGCACCTCTCACCGGGGGCAACTCCAGAGTGGTAGAGAGTCCAGCCCCTCTCAAGGAGATTGGTTCCAGAGTCCAAGCTGTGTGTCGAGGTGAGCCCAACTATATCAAGCTAGAACCTATTTGACCTCGCGCACTAGCTCAGGCTCTTTCCCATTCAGTGAGGTGACAATCCACGTCCCAAGAGCCAGCTTCTGTAGCTGAGGATCGGACTGCCAAGGTCCCCGCCTTCGGCCACTTCCCAACTCACACTGCACCCAACCTCCTTGGCCCCTCCCATAGGTGGTGAGCCCACGGGAAGGGGGACCCACGTTGCCTCTTCGGGCTGTGCCCGGCCAAGCCACATGGATGCAGACCCAGCCACCAGGCGCTCGCCATCGAGCCCCATCTCCAGGCCTGGCTCCATAGTGGGGCCCCAGTGACCCAAATCCGGGCGAGGGAAAACGCCATCCACAGTTTTCATTCATCATAGAAGGTTTGCTGAACTGCTGTTTGTCTCATCTTTCACCTAAGACCAGTTTGCTTTGGGTGGCCCTAAAGCCCCAGACAACAGAGCTCCTAGGATCATTGGGACACGCAAACCCCTCCACCACGATAAGTTGGCGGTTCGAGGAGGGGTACTTTATGTAAGTACTGTTTATTTCCAATTTTATAAATCTATGTGTTTATTGATTGTATATGCTAACTTAAAGTGCTAATATTGTTTTCTGAATCAATAATACATTCTTCACTAGTTCGGGCCTCAGTTTCTAAGCCAAATGGAAGTGTATTCCACAGAGGTCATTGTCACCGTGTGACTGAAGCAACTCACTGGAATGTTCACAATGAATACAATATATATACTGTATATATATATATATATATATATATATATATATATATATATATATATATATATATATATATATATATCAGATATGTTTAATAAGGTTTCCTTAAGGCCATTATCAATTTTTAATAATGATATTTGAAATTACTGTTTAGTCTTCTTATTATAACATAACATGCTTGCCAAATAATACATTTCTAGCCACTTTATATAAGGATCAGTGTGTAAAGAATGTCTATAGTTCAATTAAAAATCTTGAAGACACATTTACTTTCATTATGCTTTAGTTTAGTATGCTAAAGTCTTGCATATATCAGTAAATAATCCTGCATCTAATGTGTACTTGCAAGTATAGTTACCTAGTCCTAGAAGATGGCTGAAGTTTGTTTAAGTTACTTTGGCATGCATTATTTTATTCACTGGATACTTTGTTTTACCTCATTTGAGCTTTCTTTTTTCTTTTAACAATTTACAAATCACTGAGTATCTCCTTGATAATCTCTGTAGCTACTGACAGGTTCTTGACTTCTTCACACATGAAAATGTCAGAAAACTAACTATGAAATGAGAACATTTGCTGTTTCCTATTTTGCATGTGTTATTTCACCCTTACTGTTCCCAATGAAATTCAACTGCTACTTTCATATACTATTAACCATTTTCTTGCACATTTAGAATTTAAAACATCTGTTTTTAAGGCTGTGCATACTTTCTTTCAAAATTGGAGACTAGACAGGAAAGCATTACAAAGGAAATTTGGAATTCTTCTAAAAAAACAGTTATTTAAAATAGAGATCTTAATTTAATTTTTAAAAGCACAGTTTGTCTTACAGATGATACAGTATGTATACTTTAGTGTAAATAAAGCATTACAGAAAGTAGCAGTAGTAAATGAATTAATAATATTACACTCTGGCAGCCTAGAGACAAAATGAACATTATTGCCTAATGGACATCTGGTTAGTGTCCTTTGTGGAGTCTGAAAATCATAGCTGTTTCTTTGTGTGTTTTTCTCAATGTACTGAAGATTTCCATTCTCATCCTCAAACACTATCAAGTTAGGTTAAACTGACAGTTCCAAATTAACCTTATTGTAATGTGGGTGTAAATATGAGTGTGTCCGGCGATAAAACGTAAGAACAATTGTGATGAGATCAAGCCATTTGGCTCAACAAACTTATCCGTTCAATTCATCTATATCAGTGGTTCCGAAACTTGGTCTTCAGTACCCACTGTGGCTGCAGGTTTTTGTTCCAACCAGATACACAATTGGTGATAATTAATCGATAACAATTGATCACATTTAATTAGCTGGTCTTTTTTTATTCTTCTCATATTCTGCATTCATAAAAACAACAACATTGTTTTTACATTTATAAGACACTAGCAAAATACCGCAAAGTACTGCCTTAAAATTTTTATTAAGAAGAAAATTAAACCTTTTTAAACTGAGGGAAAATATACCAATAATTATTTGTTAAGGATCTCTTTGTATACCACATTGTGAGTTCGGCCCTCCGGTTGTAATATGACTAAGCTGTGCGCTGAGCTTACTCTTGAGCATGCAACGTACAGTTGGCCATGTGAACAGTAATCTTGTTTCAAATCTAAAAGCTTGGATTGCTGCTGTCATAATCGGTTTGAGTTTCATGGTTTGTTTCAATTACGACAGTATTTGTAGGACTTGTGTTGAAGAGACATTCTGCATCTGTCAAGCTTTGTAAGTATATAACCGGTTTCATCGATAACTTCACATCCAGCTTTTAATAGTTTAAACATTCATAAACATCAAAGTGTCCACTACTGAAATTGTCACCTGTGAATCTAAGATGTTTAAGAGGCATTGGCGGTTGTCGAAAGGTGTAAAATATTTGGCCATTTCAGTACACTTGAAAGCGACAACCGAAAAATTCATCGGCAGCCATCAACTCACATGCAGAACCATAGGTGAAGGGTTTAAGCATTTCACTCTTCTAGTGCTTCTGTGTAGTATAATTATCTCCTGTACCGTTATCAGTCCACACCTTGAACCTGTCCCAGTCATTCAATTCATAAGACACAATGTTCCTCCGGATATCAAGAGTGAGCCTGATATGGCCGTGCATTATGTAACAAAGAGAATGGAAAAGGTAAGTACCATCTCCGGGCATGGAAACCACTCAGTAAGTGACAGTTCTTTGATCGATGGTGATCACCTCGATAGACATGTTAATGGGGTGCGGTTGGAATGATAAAGGAAATTAGTACCTGAACAATGTAAAGTAAGTCTAAAATACCTACACAATAACTACAATTGTAATAAATGAACAATAAAACTGCAGAGAAGCTGTGGATTAAATAAAAAGGCTGTAGTTATCAGTAGGGAGACGTGAATCCCGTGGCGAAGCAAGGAAGGGAATGTAGAGACAGGAGCGACGGACGGCCTTATATAGGCAGGCAGCCAACAACGTGGGAGGCGTTGGAATAGGGGACTCACACGGTGACCGAGCTGCAGGCTATGGACGTATATATGTACATAATTAGGATTCAGTTAGCGTTGGGAACCCGCGTACCAAAGTTCTTGAAGATGGGCCCATAAGTAACAAAGACAGTTGAAAAGTTCAATATGGCGGCCGACAGTGGCATCATACCACCGAAATAAGTATGTACATTGATTTCGGTTAGCGCAGGGAAGCTGCCTACCAAATTTCGTGAAGATGGGACCATAAATAAGAAAGTTCAACATAGCGAACGTTTTCAACCGTTATGACTGTTACGCGTAGAATATGGAAATGAAACCTGCTTAACTTTTGTAAATAAGCTGTAAGGAATGAGCCTGCCAAATTTCAGCCTTCTACCTACACGGGAAGTTGGAGAATTAGTGACTCTGGAAAGTTCAATATGGCGGCCGACAGTGGCGTCATACCACCGAAATAAGTACGTACATTGGTTTCGGTTAGCACAGGGAAGCCACCTACCAAATTTCGCGAAGATGGGGCCATAAATAAGAAAGTTCAACACGGCAGATATTGTTGACCGTTATGATTGTTACGTGTAGAATTTCGAAATGAAACCTGCTTAACTATTGTAAGTGAGCTGTAAGGAATAAGCCTGCCAAATTTCAGCCTTCTACCTACACGGGAAGTTGGAGAATTAGTGATTAGGGCTTTGCCTTTTATTAGTATAGATTTAGAGATATTTCTATTTTTTTCTAAAGCTAAAAATGCTTAACTCTCTTTTGTTGTTTTCCTATCATTTTCCTTTTTTCCTGGGTAGTTTATTCCCTTCTTTCAACCTTAATAGTGACAATTAACAACCAGCATTGCAGACATGCAGGATGATGAAAGCTGCAATAACGTCAGTGTCAGACCTGCTAATTAGTAAATAATCAATTAAATAACCAGAAGATAATGTTAATGACTTAAAAAAAACTACATATTCCCTATTTAACAGCTTATTACATTTTAATAAAAATCTACCAAACTTAGTTTGCAATTTCTACATTGACTCCAAAACACAGAAACTGGGAAATAATGACTCACTTAATTAGGCTAAGAGTCCAATGGAAAACGGAAGTTGGTTGTAACAAAAACCTGCAGCCACAGTGGGTCCCCAGGACCAAGTTTGGGAACCACTGAGCTATATTATTCATTCATAACAAGTCAAGATTTGAAGGTCTCTACAATCCTACTCTCCATCACACTAAGTTAATGTATTCCATATACAGTATATGCGGTTCTTTGCATGACAAAAAACTTTTCAACATTTGTCTGATATCTGCCCTTGACAATTTTCCCACTGTGTCCCTGTGATCTTGTTGTAGAATTTACTTTTAAAGTACAGTAACACCTGGGATACACTGTTCTAATTCCTTTCATAACTGACTGGTTCCCATAACTGACCGTTCATAGCCCTGAATTGGAGTAGTCAAGCTTGAAAATGTTATGCTACCTTATGTGATATTACACTATAAAAATACCAGTTGAAATTAAATTAAAATAAAAGTCTGTTTGTAATTAGTGTAATAAAGATTGTGGTTAAATAAATTGAGCTAGCTGGAACTTGGGTCTTAAATCATTCATTCAGTCATGCTGGGAAAAGGTTTCAGGAGACATTTTTAATGTTTAATTCTAACAGATTTGTGGTCACTTTGGCCACTCTGTACACATTAATAGCACTAAGGTTACTGTGAATGTCTACCATTGGTTACATACTAAAGGAGCTCTGTCTTCTGTTATGTTCCCAGAATATTAATCTACTAAAACCAAGACTGTATGTTGTGGGGGAAGCCACACAGCTCTGTCTGAGCCATTGCGAGCTTATTCTGGAATGTCCAAACCACACTTTTTTTGTGTTCATTAACTGTACAGAATGTTTTTCTTGAATAAGCAAGGCAATACTGTGGTTTATCATAACACATTTATTATGGTACATTCCATTTACTGTAAATTATGGTCACAGATTTCTAGTCAGTGAAAGATTGGAAATGTAAAGTTATAACCACGGTTTGATAGCATTTACTTTGATCAGAATATCTAACTTTTAGCAAAAATAGAATATGAGATATAAACAATAAACCAGCTTAAAAATGTATACTTCATTGGGGGTTTCACCTTTGAAATTTTACATATGGTAATCTGGCTTCTCACATAAGCATAGCATAAGCACAATAGTATAATCAGTGTTTCGTTATATGCAGCATCAAAAAAAACTTTTTTTCTGAAGCCTATTTTTCTCTGCTTTTTAAACCACGTTTTGATTTGTGAAGGCTTATAATCAGCATTTTACATATTGCTTCAGTTATAAGAATAAGTACAACATGAACATACATCTAAAACTGCCATTAAGTGATCACTTACCCGAAAAGTATGGGCAGCACAATGGTGCAGTAGTTAGCACAGTCATTTCACAGCTGCAGGCCCTGTTTACTCTCTCTATTTGGAGAGGATGCATATCAGTTTTAGCCAGATACTAAAGACGTGCACATTAAGTTAATAGACCTATTATTAGTGAATGGAAGTATGTGTGAGGTGATTCACCAGGTGATTATCGTTAATGAATATTACAACTAAAATGACTCTAAACCCACTTAGTTAATTGAGATAAAAGCAAATTAAGTGCTGAGAGAAGAAAAAAAAAACTATACAAACTACATGCTCAAAACTAACTAAAATAAAGTAAAAATGGGTGGAAAAATGAATGTATTGTTTTCTGTATTTTCAAATAAACCGGTTGTCAGGAGTGTGCTGTTGATTGTCCCTCCTGTTTCACTAACCATCTACACAGCAATTGACTATGTAATCTAACGTGCGTAATAGCTATTACTCAGCTAGAAAGGACATGTGTTTGAGCACATAGCAAAGAACTATTTGTACATGTGACTTGTGGCTTCTATGAGTAAAGTACAGACAGTAACAAGAACAATTTCATAATCATTGTAGGCAGTAAGGCTTGTGAAGCTCAATTAAAGAGAACCTAACAAATTTAAAAATAAACTTTTTTTTTTATTTTTATTAATTTTATTGAAATCCATACAAAGCAATCAAGTTTTTACAAAAAGAAAAATTGAGTTATGAACAGATCGATCCCCGCCCCAGAGAGAGAGAGCAAGCCAAACGGCGTAAAATTTAAATAATTATTTTTAATTTTATTAAAAATAAACTTTAATCAGCTTCAATAAAAATGTCTATAAAGATATTAAGAACTGTGATATGGTGAAAAAGCACAACCTACCACTGAAGGTAAATTGACTATGTATGGCCAACAGGCATTTACTGCATGTCTTCAGAAAGTTTCTGTCTTCATCTCAGTCAACCAAACTTAAAAACAAGGGAAGACGGGTACAACTATTTACTAAAACAAGAATATCTAACAAATTGTGCAAATTACTTGGTACTGTGAAGTAACTCGCCTGAAGTTTAAAAGTAAACAGCCTATTCTTTGAAGAGAAGGACACCACTACAATGCAAGTGAAAGATATTTTACAAAGCATTCGAGAGATAGTTCTATGGTTAGCTGTAGCTAAAGAAGACTCAGTGAGTTTTTTATGAGCAAATCTGTGTGTTTTTCTAGTCTTTGACTGAGGGAGAGGCAGCAATCAATTCCTAACCTACATCAAATTGGTCTTTTTATTATAAAGGTGAAAACAAATCTGAAATGATTTTCTCAAAATAGAAACTAATTAAGGTGATGCACACAATAATAAAAACCTAAATAGAATATGGTCAGGACTTTATAAAGCTGACACTAAACTTAGAATTAAATTGTAAATAAAAATAGTACATAAAAATGAAATTAAACTAAACTTCGTGTCCCACACAGGCTTGGTTCATGCCTTGTGCCTGATTCTGTAGAAATCGATTCTGCCTTCCTGCAACACTGTAATGGAAAAATCAGGTTAAAAAATGAATATATTAATAGACACTTGACTAACAGATTACTTAAAATTAATTAATATAAAACAACATTAGCAATCTTTTTCCCTAGGTTGTTAGACTGCTCTCTATTGATTATTGATAACTGGTTTACATATCTAAAATTCATCTATACTGTTAAGCGTGTAAAGAAACTCACAATATTCCTATGACATATTTTGAAAATATAATTGTATTTTTCTATATTATGCACAAACGTATCCCTGTCTTCCTTTCTTCAGAGGACACACATGATTAAAAGCTAATTTCTTAATTAATTTTTGTACTTCACAGCATATTTAATTGAGAAGTAGATGTATATGTATGTCTGCTACTTTTTTCAAGACCCACGCTAGCAACATTTGCTTATAATGCCTGTATATCAAAATGCAATTATTCAATTCGCTGTGTATTGATTTCACCAATATATACTATATTTTTAATTTACGTTGTACAAGTTTGATAGGTATGAGTCAGAATGCATGCATGCAAGCAAGCATTCCTTGCTTGGAAAACTAAATCAATTAATGAAACATTTTAGTATTGCATATAAATACGTTTCCATAAAACAGCACGTTTATGATTTTTGTTGTAACAAGATTTATTCATAAAAGATATAATGTCAGCTAAATTCAGGCAAGGATGTATTTGCTGCTTCCAAGATAATTTACTTATTTGAAGTAATCAATAGAGGTCATCATAACCTAAATATCTAGTTCAAAACAATCAGTCAGACCCTTTAGTCTGGGAACATGGCCTCATCCTCCCTCCATGATTCTGCAGATTTCTTTAATGGTAAGATCAATACTTGCTGCTGTTCTGCTTCTGCTAATTCACCCCTCCAGATTTCTTCTTTCTACACTCAGAGGTCTGTCTTACTACTGTATCTCTCTATTACTTAACTGACCTTCTTTATCATTATTTTTTCCTTTGACCCTCCACTTATCCTTCAGTAAATCTTGCATTATCTGAGCTGCTCACTAGATTATATACACTCAAAAATGTTTTACAACCAGCAGGCATGAAAACAAAAATAAACAAGAAGACCAAATTGTGCTGCTAGAATGCTTTGATTTCAGTAGCAAAAGGAAGAGAAGCTAAAAAAAGAACATATTGGTATGCAATCTGTAAAAAATTCTAGTGTTTAGATGCTAAAGACAGGGGCCTTATTGGAGAATATCAAGAACTTGTTGTATCCTGAACTTTGAGGTCAGACATGAGTACAAGCTTTAAGGAATACTCCACTTAAAAAATATTGTTTTATATTATTTATCCTATGTGGTTTGTGTGATGAATGAGAAAAAATTTTAATCTCACATTTTCATGACAAACTGAAATTACAATAGAATGGGTGTCTATGAATAGCAGCAAAATATATCTAAACCATCCATCAAAAGTCATCCAGTTGTATGCTCACAATGTGAAAAATGAATGCTTTCTTTCCTAGACAAAAAACATGTTCAGTTGGGATTCAGCGAGTTTGAACTGAAGACAGAAATCTTGACCAGTGAATGAAGTAGAAAGACAGGCATACAATTCAAAAATGCAATCCCATTTGAATGCATTTCCTGTTCATGCACTGCTCTGATTTTCTGGAAGTATTTATTTTAAAATATTTTATCAAAAATGCTTTTTTGCATGTTGTGAGCATATGATTGAATGACTTTGCATGTGGATTGTGTGCCTTGAGTAACATGAGATTATTTCATGAACATTTTTGATAGTGTGCTGTTGTCCAGCACTGGTCTCCATAGACATTGGCCCATTCTATCAGAATCTTTCTTATTTCTGTTCTTCAATAAAACTTGAGATTAAAAAATAGATAATCTGGTGCTTACTACTGCTTTTACCCCAATAAGACAAAAATCTTCTTGAAGCTAATAAAGAATTGTCTTGAACTAATAATTTGGATCTTGGAAGCTATCCAACTATTTTTAGATATCATAATGAAGAAAAATATTTTTAACTGTTTTTGAACTTTTCCATGAAAATATGACATTAAAAGTTTTTCTCGCCCATTACTATATAGAAACGCACCACGCATGATCACTGCCTTGGGCCTTTCTGTAGTCAAAGATTTTTACATTTTCACTTTTTGCATTGACTGTCTGAGTCAATTTTTTTTAAGTTTTAAAACCACAGTATCACCTTTCGTCGTCTGATTTGCTACAAGTTTCAGCAGAGCTGAGATTCCTTTTCTTTTTTCTTTGCCATATGTTTTTTTTCTCAATACTGATATATACGTGCAGTTGTTTGTTCAGGGATTATATTTGTTCTATTGATCTGGGCCTGAAAATCACTCTAGTATTGTTTTATAATTGTCAGTAAATCATATGTTAAGATATACTTTTTTGTTTAGATAATAGCTAAGCTGCCTGAATATTTGATATGATAAAGGGTTCCCGTCTCATCATACATGTCTTGGTACTTTGCTCCAGATGTTAGGAGTCATTAATGTGAAAAGGTGCCTTAATTTAATTTTTCAATATACACCCCATTATTTTCACATTTGATTAGGCACATCACTATTTATTGCTGAAACAATTTGGCTGGGTCAGCTTTCTCTGTTTCAGACCTAAAAGGATCATTTTCATTACAGTGTCATAATTTCACATTGAACTGATTTGATTGCTTTCCTTTATTAGTTATTTCTATGCATTTACATACATAAAAATGAAATAATGATTTGCTTAAAACACCAGAAAAACAAAATACAAAGACAGTGCAAATAAAATAGTAACAATATTATACATAAGCCTAAAATATTCTCACATAAAACTATTCACATTAACCATTAAGGTTTTAAGAGTCTGATTGCTGAGGGAAAAAACTATCCTGTTAAATCTGTGTCTTTCACCCATCCTGCTGTTACCAAACCAGGAGGTGATACAATAAGCGAATATGCTATAAAAGATGGTTATGGCTGGAGTGGGTAGTTCTGCTTTCTTCAGTCTTTGTAAAAAGTGGAGGCACTGATGATTCTCCTTAATAATGGCTTAGGAGTTATTACTGGAGATTTTATGTCAAATATACCCCCAGGAACTCATCAGTAAAGGCATCTGCTAGGTAGATCTTCACCACACAGTTTGTAGTGCTGTTTTGTCTTTTCTTGTTGTACCTGTTGACCAGAACTGCCTACAGTACTCCAGATGCCGCATACTCACTAATCCTGGTGCCAGAGAGTGGTTACATATTGCACACTGATTACCACATGCAAGTAAGAATAATTCACTGTACTCTGTATATGTGACAATAATCATTGCATAAACCCATACATCCCTTCAAAATCTGCTCTACACACTTACTTCAGGATCTTGTACTCCACCAAGGCAACCTAACATTTACACTTATATTGTTGTAATATTAAAGGTACACTGATATTTTTCAACAAGTGAAATGCTTGTTGTATGCTTAAGGGATGACTTTGCTAGGTGTCTGCCAAATACTGCAGCTGAATACCAGTAAAAAAGAACTTCAGGTCTTCAGTATTAATTCATTTTTGACCACCCACTTAACAATCGTTTGTCTGAAAGCTTGCCAGTTGATTTTTACATTGAGTTGTGAAGAAGCAAGAAAAACTTTCATGTCCAAGTAATAGGAAGATAATAGTTTATATCAAGTCAAGTCAAGTGAAGGCAAGTGTCTTTACTGTCATAGAAACTATACACACTATTGCAGCACACAGTGGTACAAAAAAATGTTCCCTAGGAAAACAGTGCAACATATGCATAAACACAGGACAAGTGCAAGACAAGTAAAGAAATAAACTATACTATAAATAGATAGATAGATCAATAAAAAATATAATAACTGAAGTAATGATTTGAATTTGATAGCAATAAATTAATAATAATACAACAACTAATAATAAAAGGAAACAATTGTATCTAGTGTAACAAATGTACTGCATGTACAGTAGATAAACTACTAGGTGGTACTACTAGGAGCAGATCTGATGGCAGGTGAACAGCATAGAGTTCAAGTCTGGACAGCCAGGGTATAGATGCTGTTGAAGGATCTGGCAGAACAGGTTTGGATGCTACAGTACCTTCTACCAGATGGAAGTGGGACAAAGAGACCATGGTAGGGCTGGGAGTGGTCCTTCCCAATGCTATAGGCTTTGCGGATTCAATTAATTGAATTTGACAGGCATATAGGCAAGGTGCCCCATTTGTACTAACATTTCTTTGTAGATTGACTTAGGAGTTATGAAGCTTTTATTGTTTTTGAATTTGTTGCATGGTTTTGAACTTTTATTACAAGCATGTGACATCTTATATATAAACGTCTACGCGTGGAACTGTGTTTGTCTGTTTGGCTCGGAAGTGAGAGGTGGAGTCTGGGTATGGGTGCCACCTCAGAGGAAACAGAAAACTTGCTTAGCTGCTAATAACACAAGCGGGGCCAGCATGTCAGCAAAACGAAACCTCAGAAGAAAGACAAAGTCGCTTAGCCGCTAACATCGGCAAAACATTATACCTTTTACTTTTCCTCCCGCCACTAATACACATGTCGGCAAAACAAATCCTCCTAGGAGAGTGAGATGCCCAGAGTAGGTCCTTTCAATTACCTGACATCTCTACATTTCAGTTTTTTTCTGACGACGATTTCAGTAGTTTCTAGGACCTTCGGCTTTTTAGAGCACAGGCTTACACAGCTATATATGATAATATGATTCACAAGATAAAGCCAATTCTATCTATCTATCTATCTATCTATCTATCTATCTATCTATCTATCTATCTATCTATCTATCTATCTATCTATCTATCTATCTATCTATCTATTATAATGATATCATTTAACAATAAAAATAAACTAAGTGTGGAATAATACATGGTAGAATGCTTCCGTTTCTTCTATTTGCATCTGTCTACCTAGTAAGGTGTTATCTCCACTTTGACATCTCCTTTGACAGAACAGCAGTCCAATTTCTCTCTGACCTCCAACTGATTTTCAGTTCTTTCTTGCTTTTAACTTTCTTTGGTCTTCATTTGTCTGTCCCAGTGAGCCTTTAGACCCCAGCCACCTCCTAGATTCCTCCACTAGGGAAAACTGAATCACCATCAAAGTTCTGTGTCTGGCAAATCTTTTGTACCAGGCAACCCTTTTAAGGGTCAGGCATGTGCTTTAAAATTTCAGACCAGGTAATTTACAATGGCCCTTGGATGAACTACATAACTGAACTCTCTACTAATGGAAGAAGTCGCTTGATTGTTTTACCTGTTGCTCACTAACAGCAAAACAATTCCCGCAAAAGTGAATTTGCAACAAAATTCACTGTTTTGCTTCATAAATAATTTGCAAAATAAATTGTATTTCACTTCTATCAAAATTTGTGCATTCACACGAGAAGAAAAGTTTGTAACTCTTGTCTGGAAGCATTTTCATGCATTAATTCTGCATGACCCTAACATTAATTTAGTATTTAGTTTAAAAAAAGCCACTGGAAGTGTGTGTATCCTCAACTATGATAAGGTTGTTGCTAGGTAATAACAAGGGGTGAACTTGGCAGTGGCGATTGAGTTTTTCTGTGGAGAAAGCACAGTAATGTAAATGATGGTGTGTTTTAGTATGTTTTCGAATGGAAAATTTGCGGTATGTAACATTTTAAAAACAACATACTGAATTCCTCTGCGATGACTGAGCAAGAGCTATACAGAGACACTTTTACCAGGTGCTTTAGATTACATGCCTTATGTAGCTGCAGGAAATAAAAAACACAGATAAACACATACATGTCAGGAAATGGTGTTTCTTCATTCTTCTCAAGAAATTTTTTGCTGAGTTTCGTATTTAGCAATAGCAAAACAAACTGCATATTGAATTTTAGTGTCAGTTTTGCGAAACTGTATGTGAATTTAAATTTGTCTCTTTCACTCATTATTATCTTTGAGAACTATTTCAGGATTTCAGTTAGTTGAGTTTCACCTTTGTTTTGCTTCACTACTGTAAGCAAATTGTTTTCTAAAGTTTTGTCTTTGTAGTTGAGAACTTAACACCATTGATGACCATGGTGTACACACCGTGTCTTGTAGGTCAGGGATTATTCTGAATGTATTGCTCTTGGTACCCCCATCCTCAGTCTGATTCCATCTTATTGCTGTTCTTCCTGATTATATTCATCCAATCACCAATATTTATCCATTAGTCTACCCATTTTATGCATGCTCATAGAAAACCAATTTAAATGGCTTTGAAGTAAGCGTGACACACATTTATTGCTGGGTGTAAATGACCACATTCACTTATACTGATATTGTTTTTTTACCAGTTAATTTAAAAATATATCTCTGGCATGTGAGAGGAAACTAAAGTACCTGGATAACCCTTATGTGGACACGATGAAAACAGTTCTAAAGCTGATCAGTGAGAAACTAGGAATGTATAGTATATAAGGGCTATTATACAATGTATTCATTTTCCTTTATTTACGTTTCACTGTGATACAATATGTAACTTAAAAGTATTTATTTCAGATAACCCAGTTATGTTCTGTTTTGACTTTGTTCATTTAAAAGAATCTGGAAAATGTTCGTTTTTTTATTGAGTTTTTTTTTTCAAAGTGAAACACTCATAAATATATATATTAAAATCCTTAAGTAAAGTAATCCAATAATATTATTTAATTAAGAGGTATATATTTAGTTATTTCATCTGAGTAATTATTCAGTGACAATACAAATGAATCTAATCAAAAAGATAAACAGAAGACTTTTATATATTTTAAAAAATTTTCTTATTTTAAATTGGCAAAGCAGCAAAATTAAAATATTCACACCTTCTTAAGAAGTTACTAGTCGCTATTCTTGTCAGATCTTGAGTTGTTTTCAAAGAGATTTGTTTAAATGAAAGTGTTAAAAATCAAAGACATGTGTCAGCATATAATTGTTACTGTCCATGTCAGAATGTATAAACATCATAGCAAAATAAGGCCTGCGGGAATTTTCACTTACAGAAGAAAATCATTTGAAACAATTAACTTATCTTAAAATTTAGATGAGATGTTTGTTAATCATAACAATATTCATGTTAATATATTTTATAGTACATAAATATCTGGATGTAGCTACAATAATATACTAAAGTATCTATCTATCTATTTATGTATCTATCTATCTATCTATCTAAAGGAGAAGTATGTTTTTGTTGAATTAATATACTGCATACTAATGAACTGATGCAAAAATATATTTAAAAGGAACTGAATAAAAAAGTCAATCAATATTTTATAAAGCAGCAATCAGAGTGAGAAGAATCATAAAACAAATTACAAAGCAAAACAGATTACAGCAACAAAAGAAAACAATGAAGTTTGCAAGATTTTTCAAAACACTAAGCAGTAGGCAGAAACAGTTATTTATAAAAATGAAATCTCAACATTATGGTCAAGCTTCATGCAATAACCTGGAAAGTAAAGGCCATAGACTGGATGAAAAAGTGTTTGCATGTGATGGCAAACCAACCCATTTCAGACAATGTTAGATCTCTTACAGGAGAGGAGAGAATTCTTGGTTTTGAAATTTACTACATTGTAAGTCAGTAGCAAAATATAGAAGATAACCTGTCCTGCAGAATGAAAAAAGTCACCATAGTAGAGTTGGTTGAGTGATAATTTAGTCATTGTGTTTAATCCAAAACAAGATTTTGATAGCAGCATTCTGAAGCCAATGTAAGATGGTAATAGAAGGAAAGCTGGAAAGAGAATTTTAATGTCAATTTAAAATGTGTGAATTTGATCACAATGCTTCTGCATGTGAGGAGCAGAGATATGGTTGGCCATTGGAAATGTTTCAAACAGGTTAGAACTGATATTTGAACTTTGGATGTATATGAGACTCATATTGCAGAATGATGCTGTATGTGACTTCAAGGCCAAAGGATGATGGGATAATTAACCTGAGAAGCTGAGGTTTAGTGATTAAGAGACAATTTGCCCGATCAGGGGAAGAAATACTTAAAGAAGCAATTCTGGTACTAACATTTAGCATCAGGATGTTAGTAAATATTTATGCAGTGATTTAACTGAAGTACTCTTTGAAGATACAGTATCTATGAGTGATGTGCATCCAGGAGTGATCAACATGTCACGCCAGAAATCATCAGCATAGGAATGGAGCATGAGGTCACCAGGTGAATCAAGCATTTAAGTGACATGTGAATACAGAAAAGAAGTGTATCAAGCATGAAAATATAAAGGTCACCATAACAGAGATGTACAAAAGAAATGGATTCACCACTAAGGAAGAATATCTGCAAGCTGCTTCAGAGGTAAACGACAGAATACATTTCCAGAGTTCAGAATTACTGATCCTGTTCCATTTTTAATAAAGTGTGCTTTTTAAATGTCCCCACACTTTGTGTCCTTTTCACTTTAGGCTTTTGGTTATTACACCTTTTTTAATTATTGCCATATAACTGGCACTACACACCTACAAAAAGTCTGAAAAAATTAATTGGAAAGTTGAAATCAAACTGTAAACATGGTCAAAGTATTTGTATTCAGATTCTGTGCTCTGACAGCCTTAAGGTAATTTGCTCACCCAAAATATTTGTACTGTTTGCATTATTTTGTTAAGAACCAAAACTGATCAGCAGCCACATTTTCTTCACAAAGACTTGTACAGTCAGGAAGTAGCACCTTGATCCAACTTTATTTCACCTTGAATTTGTGAATTCAGAGTGAGTGAAACTAGGAAATACTGTATGCATTGTTTATAAATAATGAAAGAAAAGAAAAATGCCTTGAAATCATGGTGCTCCAATCAAGATGGCTTGCAAAATAAAACATACAGTATTCTTCCCATATAAAATATGTGCAATAATGACAACAATGTTGAAGCAAAGATGAAGTGAAGCCGAGCCGCTACTAAACCACACTGTGCCAGCCCATAAATCCAAACCGTTTTGTTCAAGCCAAATTATATATGTGAACCAAACTATATATCCAAATGGATGTACTGTATTTCTTAATGGATGCATTTGTAAAGATGTATACATCTAAACCAAAGTATCTGAAGCAATGTACAGTATATACTGTATCTGAACCGATGTTTTAACATGGCTTTCTTATAGCTTCATTTTAATGTAACTCTGTATATGCATTTAATTATCATTTTTATCTTTTACCAGTTTTATGTTCCATCACCACCTGATCAGGCACTATTCAGTCCCTACACTGATGGATTGAAGGCGAGATGTCCACATGACCATCATCATCTTATTCTTCCATGTGAAGCCTGAAAACCATGAGGGTTGATTTAGATCATTTATGTTAGGTAGAATGCCCAGTGGGGGCTGAGCGTCTTGTGGTCTCAGAACCCCTGGCCATCACACCTTACTTTATTCTTAGTTACTTAGTGTTGCCTAATTTTATTTTGATATTTTTATTTTTTTATAAACTTTTCTTCATCTTGTTAAGCATTTTGAGCTGAATCATTTGTATGAAAATGTCCTATTTAAATAAATGTTGTTGTATATATCTGAATGGATTTATTCAAGCCAATGCATCTGAACTGATTATATATATATATATATATATATATATATGTATATATGTATATTGTAAAAACCCAACACAGACTGAACACAGAGGTACACGTAAAATAAAATAATTATTTATTTTCTTCACCTGTGGGGCATGTCTTCCAGGTGGTTGATCCAGGTGTGGTGAATATGCTGCCCATACGGGCTCAGGGGTCCCAGCTGCAGCACCCCCTGGCGGTGCCTGCGGGACCCAACAGGGCTGTACCCAACTCCAATTCCCATGCAGCCCTGAGGGAAACCGAGGCACCACTCCAACCCAAGGAGGCTGCCATCTAGCATCCAGGGGGAGGTATTGGGTTTCCCATGCCTGCTCTCCCGGAACATATGCAGCAGGGGCATCCCGGTTGGGCATGGGCCCCGGCCACCTGCAACAATATATATATGTATATATATAGCTGATCAGGCAAAGAGAAAGTTAAAAAAAAAAAAAACTGTATTTTTTTTCCCATTGTATCACCGTTTAAGAGGGGTTTCAGAGGAACAGCTACGTCTCCCTGGAGTACGTTTAGCCCCCCTATTCACAATTTCGCGTAGTATTGGTGGGGTGGGGGCAGGTTGGCGAGCAAAGCAAGCAGGTGGCGAAGCCACCTATTATATATATATATATATATATATATATATATATATATGAAACAATCTTTTTTTCTAAAACGGCCCCTCATAATAGATGTATACTAGATAAATTTTAATGCTGTACATGGTAACCACAAAACACATTAACATATATACTCAATAAATTATTTAAAATATTACGTACATTTTACATCTAGTTAATCTGTATTACTGTAGATGTTGTAACCACAAGGGGTGCCACTGAGCCCCAAACCATAGACAAAATGTCACCCAAAACAATTCCAGGTTCAAATAAAGGGTACTTATTTGTTACCATCTTATTCCAATTAACCAACAGACAAAATTACCACCACAATATAATAAGCAATCAATTTTTTTCCCTCCTTCATTCCTCCGAGTATTACCTACTGCCTCCTTACTCACTTAGTTTAGGAATTAAATTAAACGAAAATGCAGTACACATTCAATGAAGACCAAAGAGCTATTTCAGAAATTCTGACATTAATTAATAAAAGGGAACAGATGAAGGTTTAAAATAGAGATTTCAAAGAGATTTCAGGGGAGTTCAATATTGGAAACTCTATTTTTACCAAATACCATGCTACCTAAACAAAGTGTGTTGTAAAAATGTATTACTCAGTAATATAAAAACAATGGCCTAATACTGGTCTATAAAACAGAGATTCAACAAAAAAGTTATTGAATATGAGTGATCAAATTAAACTGTGGAGGAAATGCATTTTGGTCAGATAAATCTTTTAATTAGAGTATGTTACCAAAATGCAATGAATTGTGTGCGACTCTAAATTCACAGAATTTGCAGTTAGTTTGGAGCCACAGGCATCTCATTGAATGTTAATCATAAATTATTTTGTGTAATTTAAGCAGAGGGTGGGCTGGATTTAACAGGTCAGAGAAGATCTACATTATGTTATGTTTTAATATGCAAAGTAAAATGAATCCTGTCTTGTAGTCACGCTAAACAATATCCACAAGATCAGGCTGTATATAACAGAATATGCAGCACAACACCTTGTCCACCTTTTGGTCTTGTTACTTTTGGACTACTGCAATTCTCTGTACCCCTATGTCATAAAACCACTGCAAATGATTCAAAATGCAGCAGTACATCTTTTATCAAATCATTACATTGGCTCCATGTCTGTATTAAGTTCATATCATTGATGCTTGCTACAGATTAATCAATGGATCACCACCTATATATGGAGACACTTTTAACCCTTAACTACTTGCACAGTTTCTCATCTCATAAGTACTCATGTGGTGTACTTTATGCACCAGTGTTAAACTGGATATTTATATGTATGCTGTGAGGTTGTAATATAAAATATTGCAGTAATTTTAATTTGTAAATTTTTTTAATGTAATTTAATACCATATTACTGAATAGTATGGCACAGTCTAGGACTATCTGAAAATAAACCTGAACCACTTCTCCAGTGATCATCAGTCACCAGTAACACTTTTATCCACTGCAGAATTTGCACATGTATCACATTTCACTTCAGTTGTTGAAAGTTCTTTGCAGACAAAATCATTGCAAAGAGAATGTCTCATCGCTGTCATACATACGTAAGTACCCATGCGATATACCAAATGCACCATATGGAACTTACGACTGTGCATCCCCTCATAAAGCCAGCTGGGGGCACACTGGAGGGAAACCATTGCAACATTGTACTTGCAGTGAATCAAGCAGAAGGTAGATGGCAGATGCTGCCAGTAGGTTCAAGTAAAAGGATGTTGGACAAAAATAACTAAGATTGGTGTCCAAAATACATCAGCACAAGTAAGGGTTAAGGTTCTATAATCCTTCTCAACTATTTAGATCTGCTGATAAATGATGTCTGATGATGCCGCCTCTGTGTCACATTAAATCTCAGTCCAGACTGTATACCCCTAGCTAGTGTAATGACCTGCCCACCTCCATTCAAAATTCTGACTCTTTCAATGTGTTTAAGAAGACTTTGAAGACTCTCTTACTTGGTGAATTTCTGTCTGTCTAAGTGATATTATTTGTTAGGCTTTTATTATCTAGGAATTGTAACTCACTTTTATTTTTGTTCTGAGTTCTCCTCTTGTGATGATCAATTTTGTAACCTTGTCCTGTAACACTTGTTCCCAAATAGTCTCCAAGACTGATGTTACTCAATTATGCTTAACTATTTTATGAGTGGCATTGGAATGTGACAACCAATAACTGTATAGATGATAGAGGTAATGCAACACAACTTCTGAAATAAACAGGGTACACACACTTTCAGTAACTGACCTGTACAAAATGGTCATTGCTTACTGTGACTGTGCCATTTTTCTTTTTAAACTTTTTTCAAAAAGGGCAGCTTCTGGTGAGCATTCTTGAGCATAATTTCTGCAAAAGGAAATTTGATCAGACATGCAAATAAGAATCTTTCTGTACTATTCACATGCCAATAAGCATACACATGAACGCACAATCCTACAGGCACTGAAGCAAATAAGTTGCAGTAGCAAAAGAAAATACCAGATTCCACTCATTTCAACTAAAACAGGAAGACGAGGCTACAGTGTGCACAAAAACTGGGAGACATCTGGTCACCTGATTCGACAAACTATACATTTTTGTTGCGTTATGCATTTGTTCTGGGTGATATTTTGTGGAGTCATGCTGTTTAGGCCGGTCAGTTCTGCATTGTGTCAACAGCACTGTATATTGGTAGTAGTATAATGGTTGTCACGCACGAGTGCTTGGGGAACAGCGGATCGACCCGGGTTGTTACGGAAAACGTACCGCGAGGGGTCTACGACGGGGTACTAACCTCTCTTTCTTTCCTACTTCAGAAAGCCCGAGGCCTTAGAGACATAAACGAACGCCATGACGGCTATAGGAAGCATGTACTTCCGGGTCTATTTAATCCCTCTGATGACCCCTTGATGACATCAGTTCCCAGAATCCATCACGAGTACCCAGCATCCTTCACACCAATCTCCGGTCCGCCCTCATAAAAAGCCCGTCCGTTTCTCCCCTCATTTGTCTTTTTTGCTTTCTATGTTTTGTAAAGCGATTGACTGCTGGTTTTTTTCGTTACAGTATACGGGGCTAAACACCCCAAAACTTGCAACGTGTCTTGTCTTATGTTACATGGTTTAGGGAATGTTTTCCAATAATACAGTATATTAGGCCATTCTACCCTTTTTCAAACTGATACTTGCATGTAGAAAGTCACAAAGAATGTATCATCTTAAGCTGGCACTACGAACATAAAAGTTTACTCTAATGGCCTATAAAGTCCCTAGACCTCAATCTAATAGATCAGCTTTGGGAATAAGAGGAATGGGAGGTTTGCACATGAATGTTTGGCTATAAAATCTGCAAGAACTGTATGATACTGTTGGGACAGCAACAGCCGAGATCATTGAGAAATGTTTTTAAGCAACTTTTACAATCAAATTCTCAAAGAAATTTGGGCTGCACTGGCAGTCAAAAGAGTACCCCAGTACCAGATAGGTGTACTTAATAAAGTGTCCATTGAATGTACTGTATGTTCTTAGATACGTGTAATCTTGTGTAAATCCAATCATTTGTTTATGTACTTTGTGATAAATCCTACACATATTGCTTACTGTGGGCCAATATTCACTGGTATGCAGTATACCTCTTCCAATTTCTACCAGTGAGCACTGGTACGCTATATATGTGGCATTTAAGCTTGATGTGAGACCAACCTAGTGTACTACTACCATTTGTTAGCATAACAGTACCAATTTATCATGGCAGTCAAAGTTTACCAGGGACCACAAGACCCCCCCACCCAAATGCTCCACAATCAAATGCTATTGCAGCGCCATAAACTGAATACTGCAAGTAGGTTGGTTCCACTTCAAGCACAGATGCTGTACACCAAGCAGACATAATATACAAACAAAAACAAAAATACATGAATTGGTTCAATAATAAAAATGGGGAAACATTTTCATTAAAATGAGTTTATGGTAAACTAGTTTTGACAGCCATTATTAGGCTTGAAGTATAATAATTCTTTAATAATTCTTTGCATTTATATGAAATGAGTACATTCATTGTGAAAAACATGAGGTGTGCATAAAAGAGATATTTAGATTGAATATGACTAAGTTCCTCCTGAGAGATTGTTAGTTTAACTCAGCACTGCGACTAATACACAGAGGAGGATT
This sequence comes from Polypterus senegalus, assembly GCF_016835505.1. Lineage (NCBI taxonomy): Eukaryota > Metazoa > Chordata > Cladistia > Polypteriformes > Polypteridae > Polypterus > Polypterus senegalus. The sequence goes on from NC_053157.1 coordinate 176,743,221, forward strand.
AAGAGAGGGAGAAAGCTGTGTGACATAGTTAAGAGTGCAGCTTCTAGCTGAGGAGAAGTCTGTACTGGTGTACCTTAGAGAGCCAAGTTGTATCCCCTGATATTTCCTCTTATAAAGTATCAATACAAGATGATAACATTCAAATTAATTAAGTTTTACTGATTACACAAAGCTTGGGGATACACCTCAGAGTGAAGAAAGACTGCATGATATTTGGGTGCAAATGCTTTTGAATTTAAATGGTATAGAATTACAGAGTAGCAGTAATAATACACACAGAATTTGGGCATTTTCTTTGACTTATACAGTTTAAAGAACATTTTAATTATGTAACGTTATTGTCAACACTAATTTTAGACTTTATTGTCCTGAGTTTAAAAGGGAAGTCATTATTATCAAAGATGCACTAAACTGACACTCCTCTTCTGTTCTTTTTTATTTTGTTCTCTTCTGGATGAGGGGGTGTTTCAGAAGTGGGACACAGTAATACTTTGCCTTTTTTCTCCAGTTATAGGGGTATTGCTAGGAACAGCATGAAGAGGGGGCTATCAGGTTTCAGATTTTCATTGTATGTTTTATCTTCTCTTGATTTCAGATGTTACCTTTCCTTTCATTCTGTATTGATTTGCTACCTCTAAATTCATTTCAAAATGAAATACATTTTTACAAAAGACAAAAATAAAAAAAAAAAACTGCATTGGTCTCCTACACTTGAAACCCCCTTCTACAAGTCAGCTTCAAGCCCATATCCCAGCTTCAATGAATTCTCTGGAATATGGCAGTTTTACCTCCATGCCAGGATTAGGGTAGAACTCTGCAAGAAACCCCTGGTATTTCTTCCCCGAGTCTTCAGTATTCTTAGAATTGCTGCTCCTCTTATAAAGATTTAAGGCTGCTTGCCCCCTTTAGGTGATACCTTCAACAAATTTGGTCCACTCAGGATGCTGTGTCTGGATGTTTTAGGACAAGACCTCAAATTAACTTGTCTCTCGTTTTCAATTTGATATGTTACTTCACCATGAAGCATCAATTCTGTCACCTTGACATCTTGCAACTTCTTACACTTCTTGCATGCCCATTGAAACTGGCAGGCAGATGACAGTAGCCTTAATGATTATAATGCTTGCTTGTAAAATGACATATGTCTAATTGAGATTCAGGATCTTCTGTAGATAGTGTTGATTGTATGGTACAGGGTGATTGTGTAATTCCTGTACATTTATAGTTCCTGTTGCATTTGTGCAGTGATTATAGGGATCTCAACCACAAAGTAAGACAAAAGTTTACACCAAATTATCAAAATATATCCTTGGTAGATGATGAAGAAGAAGTGCTGAATGCACAGATTTCTACCAATGGTGAACTTTTTCTTCAGCATCATCCTTCAGAAACAAGTGACTTCGAAGACAGTCATTTGATTAAGGATAACAGAAAAGTTATATGTTCAGAATAATGTAATAGTAAGAATACACAATATGTACTTTGAAGTCTACCTAAAAGTATTATTTGTACATTTTTCAATAAACACACCTCATTTGCAGAAAGGTTTTTAAAAAAATCACTGTGGCTAATCACGTGGAATATATGGATTAAATTATTAGGAATTCAGATACTTTATGGAACCCAAAAGGGAAATGCAGTGTTGTAACTGTCCACAAGTATTAATGACAGATAAGTACAAAGAAAGAAAGAATTAATGTTTTCATCATTGATATAAAATTAATACATGTCAACCTGCCTTGCCCACAGGTACATGGTTCCAGGACACCTGCAAATGAGAAGGACTTATATAAAAGCATAAAGATGGCTGTGTGCATGAAGCAAACACAAAGGCTAATACAGCTAGACTGAATGTTAGCTAGTCTTGGGTATGCCATGCCTCAGCAACATCAGCCTTCATATATTGTTTGTTGTGTGTATTAAGGAGGCAGTGCTTCACACAAGAATTTTAAATATTAATAAAAGGTGGGTCAAAACCATGGATGCCAAACCCACAGATAAGGTGGGCAGAGTGTATATTAAAATGGAAGAATAACATAGTTTAGCTGGAGTATATGTTCGACGATGCGGGTCCTGCTCCATGCAGCCATCTTTCTTTCATAAACCTCTTGAATCCAACACTGTCAGTAATGTAACCAGATGAGCTGGACAATAAGGACACCGAACAAAGCAAAGGGATGGTGCTAAAAGGTGCAAAAGTGCTTTTATTTAAAACAGTCAAAACAAAATCAAGACAGTGTCCATAGTGCAGTGATTAAAAATGATTCAGTAAATAAATAATCCATAAAATCAGGTGGAAATGTTGAGGTTAAAATCCCAAATAAATAAATACAATTAAAACGAGGTTAAAATCAACAGCAGACTGGAAGCTGTCCTTTAAAAGTCCAGTGCCTTCTTTTAGCTGGTGGCTCCCTTGCTTCTCCCATCCGGGCCCTGCAACAAGGGAGTCGCCCTACCTGCACATGCAGCTGCCTACTACACTGGTCTGGTAGCCTTCCATCCCCTGGCTCCATAAAGCTAATCCCTCCAAACCAAGACTTGGGTTCCCCAACGGCCAGGGCACTTATGCTGGAGCTCAACATCCCAAGCCTCAGACTCCCGCTGCCCTGGTCTCTCCAGCTCCTTAAACCTGCTCTGCTGGTGTGACCACTTCTTTCTGCCAAAGAGTGTCGGCCAAACACTCCTTCAGGGCTATCTTCTTAGCTGCCTGCTTTCACCAGTGAGCCTACACTCCCTGCTCGCTCATACCTGCACTGGCTCTTTTCTTCTCCTTCATTCTTCTCCCTTATCCTCTGTTCTTTTCTTTTCTTTCTCTCCTCTCTGCACACATGCTCCTACTATTTATAATGGGGATGTGGCACAAGTGCACCAATTAACAGCTCCCAACATTAATTATGGACATGGGTGATCCCACACCTGTGCACTTCAGTGCAGAAATGCCCAAGTCCGTATCGCACCCAGGAACTGATCCGACCACACTACCACTCCCCCTCTTATTATTATTTATTAATAATTATTTATTTAAAAAGTGGCGTTTACTTCTGAGCTGGGGACCCGCTATATCACAATATGCAGCAAGGTCTGATATCAGTGGTAAAAAAAGATCTCCAGTAGCTCTTCCTGGGGTATCGTCAGAAATGTTCCATCTACACAAAGAAGGCCCGAACCTCATACAGAAATGTAGTTGAGTCTGGTCATTTTTGCTTATAGCTTCTTGGTTTGCAGTACAATCCAGATCTTTATCTGAGTGCAATCCCAATTACATACTTACTTGGACCATCTCAACCCCCATGCTCTTTTTAAAGTCCATCACCACCTCCTTGGTGTCTTCAAGAGAGCTTGGAGGCTTTCTTAGCAGCACTGAACACAAGACATGGAAAACAATCCTACTGGATATCAGTCTAATGTAGACTAAAATAACTTATACTATAACATGTAAATTTGGAGTAATGAAAAAACCTAACTTGCATTTCTTGAATATATGGAAGAAAATCAAGGTAGTGAAGAAAAGCATGTGGACAGCATGAGAACATTCAAGCTCATGCAGACAGCATGCAGGTTAATATCTGAACCAAGGACTTTGAAGATGTAAAAACATTGTGGAGCTTATATGTTGCCAACAGTATTTGTTTTACAATTTCATGACAATTTCTTTTAATGCAGCATTCATAAATTACCACATTTCCACATATCATAAGAATATGTTAGTTGACATATTTTGCATCTGCAAAAGCACATCCAGTCAGTTACTTCCGGGGCTTAAGAAAAATGTAACATATGCTACGTTATATTTAACACATCTTTACAGAAATAAAGTTAAACTTTAAAATAGTTTTCAAAAAGCTTTACAAAAACAAATGCTTGAAAAGCATTCTTCAAGATAAAATGGTACATTTTGGTCCTTGTATTACTTAGATTACACTTTTCTTAAAATTCCCATTTGTATACAGTGTTGCAAATGAAATGACTTCAAAGTACAATAAAAAATTTGCCTTATCATATGACATATGATTTTTACCTGCGGTGAATAGGAACTGTTGAAAATGTTGATGTAAATGGACTGCATTATTATTTATAAATATTGTAATCCAGCAGGAAGGGCATATTTTATGTAGCTCACATTTGTTGATGAATTGCTTTCAGTTTATTCATTGCATAGTAAACATATTCAAGAATCTGTTTCTTTAGACATTTAAATTCTGTTTAAATAAACTGCCAGTTTTTCTACAATTTTGAAAATGAGTAAGCTTTTAGAAGTTTAAACAGACTTCAGCTTTCATTGACAGATTATATTATATTTATTCTTCTATCAACCCTTACTGAAACCATCAAAATCTCTCAATGAATCAATAGGTGTAACAAAGGAATTACATCTGATAATAGTTTGCCAGTTCATGAGAAGATTTCCGAATTACCAGCACTCATACAATGGTACATCACTGCTCTCCTGGAAGGCAGGTTGTGTAGTAGCTGAAGCATTTAAAAATAACCCAATAAATAGTTAATTAAAAGTTCAAATATTCAGATATGTCCATTCTGCAGGCTTGGTTATGCAGGTTTGTAAGAGCAGTAAGTTCTCAGTTTCAATGAGATAATTATTTATTGTCTTTTAGGAATTTAGATTTGTAGCCAAGATTTTTTCAGTTTCTTGAAATACTCCAATATGAGGTTCAGGAATAATTCTTTGTGATTTATTTGTCAGGTTCTTTTATCCTAAGATATTGGCAGCATTAACTGGGTTTTACCTGCTGAAACACTTAGCCACAGAATGGGTTATATGTCTTTCCTGATATTTTTAGCTGTAACAGAATGTTAAACTCTAGTAATTTACTATTACATATTTTGAAAATAATAATTAGGATGATCTTTATCTTTGTTGTTTTGGCCAGCATGATAGTATGAAGCCATGACTTTAGGTTGTGAATTCAATGCAAAGCAAAAGAAGAGAGGGGACTGTGAGTTTCTCCACGATTTCTCTTTATGAGGGGACTGTGAGTCTCCCCATGATTACTTTTTTAATTGGATATGATGTTATGGATCTAGTAATATTTTGGGTAGTCTTTATTACCTATCATTTGTCCATAGCCATCCTTAGGAACCGTGTGTCAGTGACAATCAATCGAAGCCATGCTTAGGCTTTTATGACAATCTTGATCATCCTCTTATATGCTTTGTTTAGAAAAAGATGATCATTTTATCCTATACAATCCTCTAAGACTTACTTTTTCAAAGCTGACATGATTTGTTGTCAGAATAATGACTGTAAAGTCCCTAGGCAATAGTGGAGGTTTGTGTGACGCAGAGACGTGTCCACATAGTAACATGCAGCTGAAACTGGCATGTGCATGGCCACACAATGAGGCATTTAAATAGCACAGTGCCAGTAACAGGGACAATTAGAGAATGAAGGTATTTGAATAAGAACTTTCTGTCCATTGCGTACGCCAGGAGAGAGAAGGTGTTTTGAAGGGTATCAAGTTTATGTTGGCTTAAGGTGGTTTGAGTTTGTATTATTGTGAGTGCAGATGCACAAAAGTGTGATTATTTTTTGTGTTATTGTTTCTATTAGGTGACGTTAGGTTTACTTCAATTTTGAGTCATACAGGTTGTTTTCCACTTTAAGGGAATGCACTTAGTTTCATCCAGCAGCAGGGTAGTCCAAGAGGAAAAAGGCAGGTTCGAGACATTGTCCGCTCCTGTAGGCAGCCTGTGACATTTTGGTGGCAGCAACGGGTTCAACTGGGGTACCTGGCAGTGATGGCACCTAAAAAAGGCAGTGACAACAGTCCCAGGAACAGATGAAGGTGCAGGAGCACTATTACAATCCCCTAATAAAGCTGGAGCTACAACAACAGAGATTAGGGTATTGGAGGGGATATTTCAACAATTCCTGTCAGCTCAGGAGCACAAGGAGAAGCAACAGGAACAAAGATGGAAAGCTTGGCAGCATCAGTTTACCATACTACAGGAGGATTTACAGCATCGACATGAGGTAGTGCATACAGCAGTACAAGGTGCAGGTCTTCTATGGATAGGGAGCAGATCGCACTGTTACAGGTGTAGTGGATGCCAATCCAACTGATGCAGCTGAAGGTGGAATAAGGTGGTGAGATAGTCCAAAGCTTCCTTCTTACAGGGAAGAGGAGGACATAGAACTGTTCCTAGCAAACTCTGAAAGAATGGTAGTAGTCTTCTCCTGGGTCAAGACTGATTGGGCAATATACTTAGTACCCTTAATTTGGGCTAAGGCCAGAGCAACGTTTGTTGTTGGCCATACCAGGAAAGCAATTTTAGATACTGGGAGTACCCAGACTCTTCTGTGAAGGGATGTAGTCGATGAAAAGACACTGCGGACAGCTAGGAGAGTGGTTCTGAGATGTGTCCATAGTAATGAAGTCTCTTACCCCCTGGTGAAATTGGGTTTTGAGACAGGAGGTCAGATGTATGCAATGTCTTTCAGGGTTGTTGAAGAAAATGCATTATCTTGTCCTATTGGAGTTGGACGTGCCAGATTTGGATGGAATGTTGCAACAGAGCCTGGTAAAGGAAATCCAGATTGTAACCAGAGCTCAAGCAGCTGCAGCAGTTAAAAGTGACCAGAAGGCCTGGGACACTTTGCCATTTGCCTGTAAGACCGCAGGCAAAGGAAATAGCAAGTATATTGGGAGCACCGATAATGGAGCAAAGCATTGCCCCTGTCTCTAAAGTTCAAAGCAGCCCATCTTTCATTTCAGGGGATATAGGGTCTTTGCAGTGTGGTGATCCCAGTCCGCAATCCTGCTTTGCTAGAGCAGAAAAGAAACACAAATCTGTAACTGGGGAAGGTTTTGTATTAGGCCAAGAAATACTGTACAACCAGGACAACTAAGGCAAGCAGTTAGTGCTAACCAAGGTGTATAGGGATAAGGTCTTAGAGTTGGGACATGATGTCCCATGGGCCAGTCACTTGGATCTAACAAAACCAGCAGACGCAGTCGCTAAACACTTGTATTGGCCCAGTTGGTCCAAGGATGAAGCTAATAATTGCAAGAACTGTCCACAATGTCAGTCGGTAGGGACTGTAAAGAAGGGAGACCATGTACCTTTGATACCTTTGTCTGTGATAGAGGAACCTTTAAGCAGGCAACAGAGATTGTGAGTCCTCTTCCCTGGAGTAGGAATGGGCTCAAGTATATTCAGGTTGTTTGTGACTATGCTACTAGATATCCTGAAGCATTTCCCTTAAAGAAGGTTAAAAACACGCAAGTAGTGAGTGCCCTAGTGCAATTGTTTTCTTGAGTGGGTATTCCTAGTGTAAAAGGACGAGCAGAGACAGTATGAAGTGTTGGGGTTTCCGGCCCCGTATATTCTACAGAACAAAAAAACAGGTCAAAAATCATAAACTTTAGAAGTTCATAACGCGATGCCGAGTCCTGGCGTCGCGGCCATTTTATTGGGGAGGAGCCGGAAGTGGAAGAATGCTGGGAAGGTCCGTGAGGGAGGATGGGAAGGATGACGTCAGGGCAAGATGGCGGAGGAAGGGCGGAAGTGCCGCACTGCGGTCAAACCCGCTACGGAGGAGGGAGGTCTTTTTTCCTACAAGGAAGCAGAGGGAGAAAGTTAATACCCCGCCATTCCCTGCCGGCGAATGTTTTCCCAGATGCTTTCGAATCCGTCCGCGGTCTCCTACTCGCGCGTGCGTGACACGATCCCCCCCTTAGCCCAGGACCGTCAGGTCGGGCGGACCTAACCGAGAGGTCGTGAATACGGGAGAGGGCATGGCGTTGGCCTGAAGGGTGCCCGCCGATAAGTGACAGTGAACTTATACGGCTGTAGGTCCAGAAACCATCTAGTGACCCGGCGGATTCGACTCTTTGTGTAGGGACATCCACTGAAGCGCAGCGTGATCTGTCACCAGAGTGAATTCGCGACCCAGTAGGTAATAACGGAGGTGGGTCACTGCCCACTTAATGGCCAAGGCCTCCCTCTCCACCGCCGCATACCGAGTCTCCCGGTCCATCAGTTTCCGGCTAAGGTACATCACAGGGTGTTCAACACCATCAACGCTTTGGCTCAGCACGGCACCCAGGCCTGTGTCCGAAGCGTCGGTCTGGAGGATAAACGGGAGCCCAAAATCGGGCGTCCGCAATACAGGTGCCGACGTTAGGGCCTTTTTTAAGTCACTGAACGCGTGTTCTGCCTTGTCGGTCCACACTACGTATAGGGGAGCGCCCTTTTTTGTCAGATTAGTCAAGGGTGCCGCTCTTTCGGAGAAGCGGGGAACAAACCGGCGCTATTACCCGCAAGCCCCAAGAAAGCCTGCACCTGCCTCTTGGTATTCGGACGGGGCCATTCTAAGATGTCTTTAACTTTGGAGCCCTGTGGCCGCACCTGTCCTTGTCCCACGAGGTAGCCTAAATACTTGGCCTCCTTTAAGCCAAAGAAACATTTTCAGGGGTTTATGCGGAGGCCGGCTTTAGCCAGTGTTCTGAGGACAGCTGCAACCTGCAATAGATGCTCCTCCCAGGTGCCGGAATAGATGACGGCGTCATCCAGGTAGGCGGCACTATAGGATTGGTGGGGCTTCAGCACTCTGTCCACCAGACGTTGGAAGGTTTCCGGCGCGCCCGTGCAGCCCAAATGGGAGGACCTTGTATTGCCAGTGCCCGCTAGGGGTGCTAAAGGCTGTTTTTCTTTTGGATGCCGTAAGGGAATTTGCCAATACCCCTTTGTCATGTCAAGGGTGGTCAAATACCGAGCCGTGCCCAGCTGCTCCAGAAGGTCGTCAATGCGGGGCATCGGGTAGGCATCGAACTTGGAGACCTGATTCAGACGTCTAAAGTCATTACAGAACCTCCAGGAGCCGTCCGGCTTGGAGACGAGGACAACAGGGCTGGACCAGGGACTATGGCTCTCCTCAATTATGTCCATGTCCAACATACGCTGCACCTCCAGTTCAACCTCTGCGCGTTTTGCCTCCGGGAGCCTATAGGGCCTCTCCCGGACGATTACCCCGGGGTCCGTAACTATATCGTGGGCAATCAGCGAGGTCCGGCCGGGTGATTCGCTTACCACTTCGGGGATGGCTCGGAGTGTCTGGATTAACTCCTGCCGCTGCTTGGGTGTCAGCTCTTCGCCGAGGTTGAGGGCAGTCGTGCTTGAGAAAGGGAGAGTGACCTATGGGAGCGGGCAGCTCCTCCCTATCCTTCCAAGGTTTCAACAGGTTAACAAGATAGATCCTCTCACTCGGTCGACGATTGGGTTGTTTCACCAAATAGTCGACGAGTCCTTTTCTCTCCTTAACCTCGTAAGGCCCTTGCCAGTGAGCGAGCAGCTTAGAGTGGGAGGTAGGGATGAGAACCATAACCCGGTCCCCTGGGCGGAACTCCCTGAGGACGGAGTTGCGGTTGTAACACCGGGCCTGCACTGCTTGCGCACGAGTCACGTGTTCCTTTAGGAGGGGCCTGATTTTTGTGAGTCGATCGTGCAGTTGCGCTACGTACTCTAAAATATTGGAGGAGGGAAGGGCCTCAGCCTCCCAGCCCTCTTTTAGGATGTCGAGGATTCCTCGGGTTGTCGCCATATAACAATTCAAGCGGGAGAAGCCCGTAGAGGCCTGAGGTACCTCCCGATAGGCAAAAAGCACGAGCGGGAGGAGCTGGTCCCAGTTCCTGCCGTCCGCGCTGACCACCTTGCGGAGCATCTGTTTAAGCGTCTGATTAAAACGTTCCACCAACCCGTCCGTTTGCGGGTGATAGACAGACGCTTTCAGGTGCTTTATCTGCAGTAATTTGGCTACCTCCCTGAAGGTATCCGAAGTAAAGGGCGTACCTTGGTCCGTGAGGACTTCTTTGGGTATGCCTACTCGGGAAAACACGTTAACCAATTCCCGTGCGATGCTTTTAGAATTAGCGGAGCACAGGGGAACCGCCTCTGGGTACCGGGTAGCATAGTCCACCATGACTAGTATATACTTGTGGCCACGGTTTGAGGGCTCTAAGGGTCCTACCAAGTCGACCCCTATTCTTTCAAAGGGGACATCGATGAGGGGTATAGGGACGAGAGGAGCACGGTCCTTTCTAGGAATCTGGCGGATCTGGCACTCCGGACAGGACTGACAGAAACGCCGGACCTCCTCATTGATCCCCGGCCAGTAAAACCGGAGCTTAATCCTCTCCAGTGTTTTTTCGGCCCGAGGTGGGCGCCTAGGAGGTGAGCGTGTGCCAACTTCGCATACCTCCCGCCAGAAGGTACGCGGAATTAGCAGCAACTTCCGCACCTCGCCCTCATGGGTTGCCACTTGGTACAACAGATCGTTCTCAAGGACAAAGAAGGGCTCACGCGGTGTGGAACCGTCCGCTTGTGTGCTGTTAGGCAGAACGACAGCATTCCGGGTGAAGCGCAGGGAGTCATCATTCCACTGCTCCCTCTTAAAGGAGGCAGGCGTGGACCGGAACTGATGGTCCAGGCCGCCGAGAGGGTCTTGTGGCCTGGGCCCGGGAAGAGTCCCCTGGCTAGTCCCTTCCCCGGCGGAATCTTCTGGGTCGGGGTCCGTAGCCTCGGAAAGGTCCCCCGAGGCACCAGCGCCATTAGGGCCTGCCCTTGTGCACGGCGTGGAGACCGCAGGAGGGGTGCCACTGCCCCTCATAACAAGATCAAACAAGGCACCGGGAGCGGTGGATGTCTTAACGCTGATTCTTTTAGACCAGTCTTGTCCCAAAATCACTGGGAAGGGGGGTTCCGGCAGCACAGCGACCGTCATTTGAGTTGGTTCCCCCCTCCAGGTGAGATAACAGCGAGCGGAACGATATGACCTAGTCCCCCCATGCACACAAGTGACCAACAAGCGTTGGCTTATCCACTGTCGCGGTAAGACAAAACGGCGAGCTACAATGGTAATGTTGCTGCCGGAGTCAAACAAAGCCACCACGGCGTGCCCATTTAACAATACCTCTCCGTGTTGGACTCGCCAAGGGATGCGGCGGGGTACAGTACCTCTCCGACGACGTCCAGGTGCAGTCCATGGGTTCTGGAGCGATGTTGTGGGGGCAGGTTGGCAGCAGGTGGCCGGTCTCGCCACACTTGTAACAGCGCGGCGGGCCCGGCTTCTCTCTGGTTCTCGGCGGTGTTTCTGCAGCACATCGAGAGGGCTCGGGGGTGGCCGCCCGTCCCTGTCGGTTCCCCCGAGCAGGCCTTTCTGACCCGCCGAGACGGAGGACCGCCAGTTGACGCTCCAGGACGTCCAGGAGGCCTGGCATATCCTTATAGGAGTGTCCCCGGACGTGCTGGGCGAGGGAACTGGGCAGCGAGTTGACCAGGCCTTCACAGGCCACCTGCTCCACCACTCTCGAGCTTGGGGTCCTTCTGGCGTAGCCAGCGCCCATCTTACCCCAGAACTCGAGCGCCTGGGCGGGCAGGCTTTTCGGGGTCAAAGACCCAGTTCCGCCATTCAGCCGCCTGCTGGCCCGGGGTGATGCCGTAGCGCGCCAGTATTTCTGGTTTGAGGAGGTCATAATTGGCGGCCTCCTCCTCAGGAAGGTCATAATAGGCCTGCAGCGCGGGTCCCTTCAGATAGGGCGCCAATATGGACGCCCACTCGGCCCGCTGCCACTCGTTCCGGGTGGCCGTCCGTTCGAAGACACCTAGGTAGGCCTCGATGTTTTCTGAAGCGCTCATCGGGACCAAAGGAGGAGGCATCTGCTTGGGCGGGTCTGGCCTTACCCGCTGGGCTTCTGTCAACCTGGCCTTCGTGGCTTCCAGCTCCATCGTGGTGGCGGCTTGCGCCTGCTGCAGCGCCTGGAGCCGGGCGTCCATGTTTTGCAGCACGGTGTTCGGGTCCTGTCCCTCCGTCATATTTCCGGGATTTCTCTATCCTGCCGACTACGCCAGATGTAAAAGGACGAGCAGAGACAGTATGAAGTGTTGGGGTTTCCGGCCCCGTATATTCTACAGAACAAAAACAGGTCAAAAATCATAAACTTTAGAAGTTCATAATGCGGCGCGAGTCCTGGCGTGCGCCATTATTGGGGAGGAGCCGGAAGTGGAAGAATGCTGGGAAGGTCCGTGAGGGAGGATGGGAAGGATGACGTCAGGGCAAGATGGCGGAGGAAGGGCGGAAGTGCCGCACTGCGGTCAAACCCGGCTACGGAGGAGGGAGGTCTTTTTTCCTACAAGGAAGCAGAGGGAGAAAGTTAATACCCGCCATTCCCTGCCGGCGAATGTTTTCCCAGATGCTTTCGAATCCGTCCGCGGTCTCCTACTTGCGCGTGCGTGACACTAGGTAAATGATAATGGATCAGGGGGCTAACCTAACTGAAGGGTTGATTAAGCAGGTTTACAGGCTATTAGGTATAGAGGGATTGAGAACCACACCTTACCACCCACAAACCAATGGCCTCATTGAGCACTTCAGAGTTTAAACGAGGCAGATGTTGAGGAAGTTTGTATCTGAAAAAGGAGCTGACTGAGACCAATGGCTACTTAGCTGCTTTTTGCTTACAGAGAAGTTCCTCAAGCATCTAAAAGATTCTCTTCCTTTGAGCTGGTTTATGGACGTAAAAAGTAAAAACGTTGGTATGACCAAGCTTCTTGTAACCAAACCTTCCAACCTAGACAAAAGTTTTATTATTATTATCTATTTCCATCAACAGTTTGCTAGCTAAGTGGCTGGGTCACTATGAAATAGTAACAAAAAAGGGTGCAGTGAACTATGAGGTTTGCCCAAGTGGCAGACCTCATAATCAAAGACAGATTTTCCATGTTAACCTGTTAAAAGAATGGAATGATAAGCCTAATACTGGGGTTCAGCTATTCATCCGCAGAGTACATGATGAAGAGGAGCTACCCAAGCAGTTTCTGCCAGTGATAACCCCTCAAGTCTACCTTTCAGAGATGGATCATCTCCCTCCAGAAAGACAAGCCAAAATAAAGCACATTTTACCAGAGAGATTGCTTGGTGAGATACCTGGTAAGACAACCTTGATTAAACACAATATTTTACTTACCTGTCCAGGTCCTATTTGATAGACATGCTACAGGGTATCCGGCTCGTTTGCAAGAAAACCTTCAGGAGGAATTGCAAACCATAATCAACCTTGAGATTGTCGAAGTGTCAACAAATGAGTGGTGCAGTCCCATTGTACTTGTGCACAAAAAGGATGGGCAGGTCAGGTTTTGCATAGACTATTTGAAACTGAATGGCCGTAGGCAGCCTGTGACAAGCACATAAGAAGAATGGAATCCCAGTTCCTAAAATCAGCTTTCACTCAATCACCAAGGATATTGTTAAATTATTTTAGTAGACACAGATGAGCTTCTTTGTTAAATTATTTGGGTATATATAGACAAACTATTTTGACATTTTAAGAAGACAATTATAAATTATGCCAATGCTGGGTGTTTCTATGTTGATGCTTCCTTTAGTACCATTTTGAAATTGTTTCTGAGACAGAATAACAATCGTTTCTCGGACTATTATTGAGGCAGAGTCTGAGATTTGCTTGAGCCGGTTTCTTAATATTCACTAGCAATGAATAGTATGTTATTCTAAAAGTCCTCCAGTTACTGCATTCTTAGGAGTTTATCAGGGTTCATACAAAATTTAAGGTCTTTTTTGTAGAATGCTCTTTCAGCAAATACAAACTGTGCTTTCTTTGTCAAGCATTTGATTACTCATATTGTTTGGTGCAAGAAGCCACAGTTTTCATTTTCTCCTTTATCAACTCAATGGTCATGTGAAGGTCTTGTGGGTTTTTAATGTTAAATTTATGAAAGATGTCATCTTTGCACTCTTATTCTGCAGGTAGCTATTCCACAATATATTTCAGTCACCTACCCAATATCCTTTCTAAGGCCATTCATCCTCTCATTAAGACAGGGAAGCCACGTAAGAATTGTGATGACCTTATCATCTGATTTTCTGAAAGGTTTTTGTATCATTAAGTTCAACGAATGTCATTGTGACTGAATGCAAAATGGTGTTTGTATTAAGTAGTAAGTAGTAAGTCATGTATTACATGTGCTGATGTTAAGAACTAATTTAGGATATCCACATTTTTCCTGAAAACCAAGTTTAATTTGAACCTTGGAAAGACTTGTCTTGAACCTACCTACATCTTTTTGACTTATAGGAAATTTTACAGGGAAAGGTCAGTCATGTTTTCCTCTCCCATGGAAGGGGAGTAAAGCTATGGCTCACAAAATGAATTTGTTTGTTATTTTCAGCTTTAATCCATCCATCCATTATCCAACCCACTATATCCTAACTACAGGGTCACGGGGGTCTGCTGGAGCCAATCCCAGCCAACACAGGGCGCAAGGCAGGAAACAAACCCCAGGCAGGGCGCCAACCCACTGCAGAGGTTTAATTTACATCATTTCTGAAGTTGTTGTGTGTGACCATAATTTGTAGCCATGTAATGAGTTTTTATGTGTGCAACAGCTGACAACCACTAGGCACTTACATGTAAATACAATGAAAAACAAAAGAGAGGCTTATTTGTCCAATTGGTTGTGTTTATTGTACCATGACAGAATGCAAAAAGGAAAAAGACAGGTCGAGACTGTGGTTAATTACCATTTATGGAAAAATGTTCATACAACCACCATGACTATCCAGTAGTAGTCAATTCATTGTCAAAAAGCAAGCAAAAGATACTTTCAAAGTATGAAACTGTGTTGGGAAGCTCTTGCATTATCTGTCATCCCTTGAGATTCCTAAATGTGTAATCTGACCTCCTCAAGGCAATGAGATTCAGAAATTTTGTTTGCCAAGCCAAATATGCTCTTTGACTCAGGCCAGCCTCTAGCACTTAATTCATAGTAACAATTTGATGGCTTTCACTCGTGAATTCCATAATAACTCATATAGAGTCAATTAGGGTGAGTAAATTAACCCAACACGTATGTCTTTGGGGTGTAGAAGGAAAGGAGAAATACTGGGAAAAATAGTGAAAGCTTACAGGCGCAGACAATGTGCAGACCAGAAGGATCTGAACCACTGAATTTGTTTTAGTTATTTCATCTCTGTTGTTTGATATTTAACACAAATATATCAAAACAATTAAGGCTCCTGTATGATAATTAAGTCTTCATAGGAATATTATTCTTTGAATCTTATATGTCTATGAATCAGAGTTTACTAAACATAAGTTTTGCTCAGGCACTACTAAGGATAAACAGGGTTTAATTTGTTGTAAGATGGTTTAGCATTACATTGCTAATTATATGTGATTTGATTGAAATCCTACACTGTATTAGAGGAAAACTGATGCATCTCTGAAAATAAAAGTGTATGTTTATGCTGAATTGGACGGATATTCTGTTTTCTGTGTATTATTTTAAATATTTAGGTCCAAATATAAAGCTGTAGTGAAGTACTAGTTTTTACAGGAAACAATACACCACGCACCTTTGAATACTGAAAGACAAATGTCAGATGCAAGGGGCGTCAATGTAGGAAATCAGTTTATTTGGCATCTGTAATAACAAAACAGCATTTTTATACCTGTTTAATCTAATTCAGGATGACATCAGCAACTTGGACACAAGGTGAAAAACAGCCCTATACGGTCCAACGGTACATTACGTGTTTGAAATTATGTAATTTAAAATATAAAAAAGATTTTTTCATTCATAAACATTTTTCCTAGCTATTTAAATATTTTCTTCTGTTTCGAACAATGTTGATGTTCCTCATTGACTGATGAATCAGCTGATCTCAAAAATAGTTTTTTTTCCTACGTCTACTTTTCTAAACAATAATAAAGTTGTAACTGTTTTATGTAAAGAACTGCATTACTTGAGAAAGTGGAGCTGACTTTCTGTTGGTGGTATAGCTGGTGATGGATGGAAGAAGCCCCGTGAAGCATCTGAGATTTCTTTGTCATTGACAGGAAAAGATTCAAAGTTTCTGAGCTTTGAAAATAGTGACATCTGGTGGTTTTGTAGAAATCATATTAGCCATGTGGTTGAGAAAACAGAGCTTACAAGCTGTTGTTGATTGATTGAATAGCTTTATTCAGAACAGTTCTCTACAAGCCTAAGAACGTTCTGTGTTCATTTTGATCTTATGGTAGTCATGTTGTCAGTTAACTACTGTAATAAATGTGCATGTTAGTACATGCAACATTTTTCTACAATAAAATAAGGTTTAAATATGTGGTCCTAAAGAGGTAATTTGTTGCCATGACAGCAACTATTAAGTATACTTTGTAAGCCACAATTGATTCATAATTATGTGACAACTTTTTCATGTTAGGGATTTTTTCTGTGAGGCAATGTGAAAGATTAATATTTTCCTGTCAGTGTTTGGGGAATAAAAATACTAAGAGGCAAAGAGAATCATAACAGGGTTTAGGGAAATGTCCTTGTGGAACTGGGCACAGATTCTGTGAGAGTGTTTAGGGAATGTGCCTAGAGTAGCCTACATTATTAATGACAAGTTAGAAGTTCAACTACAAAAGAATAGTATACTGTAGTATTTACCTTATTGTCAGACAACAGATCGAAAATACTCCAACACTCTTGATCACTTTTATCCACTTCTGTATTCCATATTTAATTTAATATTGTTTCTGTAAAAAATGCAACCATTAGTTTCCCATTTCCTTTTAAACCTTTGTGTTGTGCGGGATAGAACAAAACTTAAAAACATCAAGAGTTTTCCCAGTGTTTTTGGACAAGCTTTGGACATCGTCAGTCATGAAGTAATTTGAATTTGATTGAAGCTTTGAAACACTGTATTGCCATAGTATCTTTTACAAAAGTGATACAAGCCTTGACACTTCAGTGTCAAATATCCCATCCTTACAGTGAGTATTCATACAGACTTTAGAAGAGACAATACCAAAATGTTGTCTTTTAGATTAAAGAAAGTTGAGAAATAGTTCAAGAAAAATAAATAAGAAGAGACGTCTCGTGCTTGAAAAGGAATGGCAAACATATATGTTCAGCTGAGGTTCGAGTGGAAGTGAAGGGGCTCCTGCCACCAAAGATTATTTTTCTTCAATATAAATTAAAAATGAAGTTGCTTTATTAAGTTTAGAACAATTTATTTTATCCATTAATAAAAACATACACTCCTTGTCTGTCTAGACTTAATCCTAATCCTAACCCTGAACAATATTGTGTTTAATAAAGAAGCTTAGAAGAATTAGAAAAATAATAGAGAAAGTAGACAGTGTCCATGATTTGTTATCTTAAGAGCCAAATTTGTTAAGTTTACTTACTGAGCAAGTTAGCCTTGTATTTTCCTGACAAACATCTAATGCCCATTTTATTTATTAAAATTGAGGCTTATAATTATAAAAACAATTTTAGTTTATTTGATGCCACTTTTATTTTGAGAATGTGTTTTGTGTATGTTTTATCAGTTAAAAAAGTATGTATTTTAAGGAGATCTTAATTTTTAATATTTTGTATAAGCATACAAAATTTGATTCTAGTTATAATAAATAAACAGATGACACCTATTGTCTTCAGGGAGAAAATTCTTTGTTGGAATTGGGCAATTCAAGTGACATGAAATTGGTGATTTGGCCCTAAAAAACTTGATTGCAACATTCTAATGTCCACAGTTATTCACACAGGGTATATCCAGAGTCTCTAATCAACTTTAATTGTACTTGGTTATTTACACGCATAATTTAATTTTCTGTAATTTTATCAAATACAGGACATTAATCTCCCATGAGTACTATGGTAAGTAGGTAGGACTCCTGCAGTTGAATGTGCTAGTAAAGTTATAAAAGCTCTTATTAGAAGCTGTTCATCATTAAGTGAAGTCTTATCTTGTGTTATTCCATGTAATGGCAATACATTTAATGTCATAGTATAGTGAATATTATCCTAAAGCACTTTAAAGGAAGCATAAAATAACAACAGCTTTATTAATCCATTTCAGGGTACATTCTCATGTACACAAATTACCAATTAAGAAAAAAAGTCTCACAATGTAATGTTTATGGGAGGTAAAAATCATAGCCTAAATACCAACACCAGCTTTACTACTGTACCCTTTCAGTAACTAAGAAGCATAATGGCTAACCAAAATAGAATGAATAAAGCAAAAAAGGGAAGAAATCAAGGAAAACTACAAAGTGTTCATGAATTAATTCTGTTAAGTGTCTGTGAAACTGCCCTCCGGTCACAGCTAAGCTTAGAAAATGCTGTTTTACATTCAAATTATTTGGCAAGTTATTTCATACTCAAATCACAGCAATGGAAATGCACAGTAAAAAGACTTAACCTTAGCACATATTTGGCCATTTAGGTCATGCTTTTTATAAAATGACTCATGATTCTCATGAGTGTAATATCATCATTTTTGCACAGTGTTTAATATTTATAAAGTATTGTGCATGTATTTCTGAAAGTCCTACAAATTGTTCACTGTCTTTCAGCTGTAATAGTGTAACAAATTTTCTAAAATAAAAAAGGGCTTGTGACTGAATGGCCATAACCAGTGATACTTTCTGCCTTGCACCCTATGGTGAAAAAGCTCTGCCCACTCATGACCCAGGACAGATGTGATAGCATTATTGTAATTATTACATTTATTTGGCTGATGCTTTTATCCAAAGTCACTTAGAACATTTGATATACAGTTGGTTATATTTCTTTTTTTTTCCAATTGGAGCAAAGGAAGGAGAAGTGACCTGTGCAGGGCCACACTCCTGTCTCACAATTCCTAGGACTTCAATTCAAATTTTGGACATGTCCAACATCAAGTTTATTGTCATGTGTACATAGTAAAATGAAATTCTTATTTGCATTTGTAACAATACTGATAGTGATACAATATAGTGATACACTCACAAAAATAAAGTACATACACAGACTGCAACATTTATACATTATATATATATACTAGCAAAATACCCGCGCTTCGCAGCGGAAAAGTAGTGTGTTAAAGAAGTTATGAAAAAGAAAAGCAAACATTTTAAAAATAACGTAAGATGATTGTTAATGTAATTGTTTTGTTATTGATATGAATGTTGTTGTCATATCTATCTATTTATATATACATATATATATTTATATATATCTGTATGTATATATATATATATATATATATATATATATATATATATATATATATATATAGCAAAATACCTGATTGGCAGCGAGAAGTAAAAAGAAAAGGAAACATTTTAATAATAACGTAACATGATTGACAATGTAATTGTTTTGTCATTGTCATGAGTGTTATATATACACACACAGACACATATATAAACATATATATATAATACATATATACATATACATATATACACATACTGTATATACACACACACATATATATATACATACTGTATATACACATATACATATCTACATATATACTGTATATACACATATATATATACAAATCTACATATATATATCCACATATATATATATTAGGTGGGACTCGATTAAAAAATTAATCCAATTAATTAGAGGCTGTGTAAGAATTAATCTTGATTAATCGTATGTAATCGACACGTAAATTTGCCCCAAATGGCAAATGTTTTTTTTTAATTTAAAAGTGTTTTAGTGGGCGACAGAATCAAATAATAGACATGTACATGAATATTGTAAACTGAAGCTGTTTTAATTTCTGAAAAAAAAGCCTTTGCATTTGAATTCAAAACAGAAACAAAAATATCATCCCTGGTTAAAATTGGGCAGACTTAAAAATAAAGTGGTAGTTTAAGTACTTTAAGTAGATTTTCAGAATAGTATTGTCTTTAAATAATAATAACCAAAATTTCAACATAAAGTGCAGTTTTTCTTCTTAAAAAAATAAGTCAGAAACATAAAAGGTAATTTGACCAACTTAATCTTTAAACTCTGAGTAACCTTAGCCAAAATTATTTTGTACATTAGGCTAAAACAGTGTGATCATTGAACATTTTGTAATTAGATGTAATTAGAATTACTAACGGTCACGGAAGTCCAATGATCCCCAGTAAGAGCCACAAAGTCCGCTTTCTGTAATGCATCTAATTTTGCTTGCTTTTCAGTGTGCACAAAACCATGCTTTTATCAAGGCTTCGGGTAGTCGAAATGATCAGTCGTAAGAACGCGCTTTATTCCGACTCTAACATTTTTGTAGCTGTGATGTGTGCATCAGTGTAATGGATGTACCAGGAAATCATGCATTGACAAAAGTTCCCGTTTGCTTGGAATTGAAAGTGTGATTAAATGCGTTATTTTTAACGCGTTATGGAGTACATGCATCGAAGCTTCTCAGCTGTGCTTGTGCTAATAAAGGGAAACATTTTAAAAATAACGTAACATGATTCTGCGTTAACCTAATATTTTTCATACGTCCCAAACCAAGGAGATGCGAAGGTAAAATGAATCGGTCGCGCGTACATAGTCAGTACATCCCCTCTCGGAAATCGAACCTCGAATGTCGGCATTAGAGGCGAAGACTCTACAATTACGCCACAGCGTGTGGCTTGTTTATGCGAGAGAATGTACTGTAGATCGGGGTATATATATACATTTATATATATACCCGCGTATCGCAGTGGAGAAGTAGAAGTTATGAAAAAGGGAACATTTTAAAAATAACGTAACATGATTGTCAATATACAGTAATTGTTTTGTGAGTGTTATTGAATGTTGCTGTCATCAAGGATTTGATTATCATTATTTCTTTCAATCAGGGTCGTATTTGTATGATGTGTTGTGTTCAAGTTACATTCCGTGTTTGTCAATCGTTGTAAAGATAAGAGGTTTCATTCATCGATTAGTTTCTTACTGCATCAATAAACAGCTCGTCTTCCTCTTTATCTGAGACCTGACACACTGCATGCACGGGTTTTTTACACTGTCTTCCTTTAGCGGGACATTGACTTTTTCCAACGTGTGCTTTGTTTCCGCAGTAGCTGCACTTATGAATATGATTCTATGTATGAGACGCTTCATATTTTTTGCTGCCTTCTTAATTGTGAAATTCAGTTTTTGTTCAGCGCTCTTTGGAACTGTTGCCTTTTATCTGTGCACTGCGTCAGTTCACGTGAGCCACTCGGTGTACATGCATCGAAGGTTCCCAGCTGTGCTGGTGCCATCTCGTGCTATGTCCATGGCTGTATTTAATGTTACCTTAGTCCTGGCACTTAAAACTTTCTCTCGCAGTTTCGCTGAGTTTGTGTCAAACACCACCCTGACCATCTCATCTTCCTCTCCATAAGCACAGTCCTTCACCCGTGAATATTTACCCGTGGCAGTTTGCTATTGGATTGCCGCTGACGGACGGCCTTATATGGGCAGGCACTAAATTACAAACGCCAGCGCAGCCTGTCTATGAACTTAATTTAAAGTGTAGGTTTACATCGTGCTTTGTTTCAGTAGCAGAACTCATGAATATGGTTGTATATGTCACTCACTCGCTTCTTATTGTTTCGCTGCCTTCTCAATTATATAATGCATGTTTTCTTAAGCGCTTTTTTGAGGTCTTCCTGGTTTTCTATGTACTGCGTGATTACGTGGGAGGCGTGATGATGTCACACGAAACTCCGCCCCCACGGCGTTGAAGCTCATCTCCATTACAGCAAATGGAGAAAAACTGCTTCCAGTTATGACCATTACGCGTAGAATTTCGATATAAAACCTGCCCAACTTTTGTAAGGAAGCTGTAAGGAATGAACCTGCCAAATTTCAGCCTTCCACCCACACGGAAGTTGGAGAATTAGTGATGAGTCAGTGAGTGAGTGAGTGAGTGAGTGAGGGCTTTGCCTTTTATTAGTATATATATATATATATATATATATATATATATATATATATATATATATATATATTGTGGTAGATAGGGGGCGCTCTTGCTCCCTTGAACCCCTGCCCACGACCCCAGACACCAGGTAAAAGTCCAAAATTCAACTTTATTAAATTGCCACAGTGCACAAAGCACCCTCTCCTCCACTATTCTCATATAAATCACAAATAAACACAATAATCCAATCCTCCACTCCCAGACGCGTTGCCACCCTTCCACCCAGCTCAGCTCGCCGTCTGGGTGCTCCCACAGTCCTTTTATATCTCCTGACCCGGAAGTGTTCCTAATCCCTAGTTCATGTGACTCTCAATCACTTCCGGGTCAGGTACAAGTTCTTTTCTTCACCCCTACGCCCTGGAAGCACACGTGGACAATAGGAATGACGTGCTTCCGGGGCATAGGGAAAATATCCATTATTCCTCCCTGCAGAGTCCCCTAGTGGCCCTGATGGCATCCAGCAGTGCTGTGCATAAAAACCACATTGTCCATGATGCCCTGCTGGTCTTCTGGGGACCTCCATACTGCAAGGAGGGCTCCACCTGGCAGCTTGGGGGTATTGGCCAGGATAAACGGCCGGCCTTCCATCACAATATATATATATATATATATATATATATATATATATATATATATATATATATATATATAAAAATATATATATATATATATATATATATATATATATATATATATACATTGTAAGGTTTCTAAACTCTTTAGGACTCCCCCCAACAGGATGACATGCTGAAGAGCATCCTGAAGCGCAAACGCAGCCTCTGTGGAAGACAGCATCTCAGCTGCTAGGGCAACTGCAGGTTCCCAGCACTGCAGCGGCTCTACACAAAAACAAATCTGAGCCAACTGCAGTCGCGCTATAAGCAATTGTCATCGATGGGTGATGCAAGGAATATTATAAATGCAGGGAACAGTATTACTTGGCCATAACCCTGCCTAATTTCTGTGTCTGAGTATAGGAAAGTGGTAGATCCCGCTATGGTAAATAACCGTGCTGTTCCTGTTCCAACCTGAATGCTGGTTATATATATAATAAGACAAGAAGCAACAATGAAAAAGGTTTGGGGCACATTCATGAAACCATACCATGAAAGTAACTGAAAAGAAAATTTTTTTACAAAGATGAAAATGATATCTTTTCAGATGGGAGTTCAATACAGACTGATTCAAACATGCCAGAACGTCTGGTCATATGGGTTCCAGGCAGGAAGGGGTAGGTCCAGGTGGGTGGATAAGGAAAGAGATATTACCAGTGGATCAACTATCAATCTTATTTTCTAAAGAAGGATGAAGAGAGAGGGCATTACCACACAGCTCTAGTCCCTGGTTTGGTGGGTAACTACTAATACTAGAGCCCTTTAGCTGCCACCTAAGCACACACAACCTTATATATATATATATAGTACAGGCCAAAAGTTTGGACACACCTCCTCATTCAATGTGTTTTCTTTATTTTCACTGAAGGCATCAAAACCATGAATGAACACATGTGGAGTTATGTACTTAACAAAAAAAGGTGAAATAACTGAAAACATGTTTTATATTCTAGTTTCTTCAAAATAGCCACCCTTTGCTCTGATTACTGCTTTGCACACTCTTGGCATTCTCTCAATGAGCTTCAACAGGTAGTCACCTGAAATGGTTTTCACTTCACAGGTGTGCCTTATCAGGGTTATTTAGTGGAATTTCTTGCTTTATCAATGGGGTTGGGACCAGCAGTTATGTTGTGCAGAAGTCAGGTTAGTTGGACGATCATTTATTTTTCAACAGGACAATGACCCCAAACACACCTCCAGGCTGTGTAAGGGCTATTTGACCAAGAAGGAGAGTAATGGAGTGCTGTAAATGGTCATGAAAATAAAGAAAACACATTGAATGAGGAGGTGTGTCCAAACTTTTGGCCTGTACTGTATATATGTGTGTGTGTATGGAAGCGATGGTCTGTAATATGGTTTGTATATTTGTAGCTAGTAGTTATATATACAGTATACACACACAATATCTACAGTATATACATGCAAGAATACATATGTATACCGTATTTGCCAAAACTACTATTTAGTAACCTTACGACCTGTGGGAATAAGCTGCCACATGTGCAAAGGGAGTGTTCTTAATTTAACTGATCATGATAAAACAAATTGCTACTCTTTAAAGTGAAAGTAGATTAAAAATAACAATCCATTCATTTAAAGTAAATGTGTTTTATATATCACAAAATCTATCTCCTTATTTCTTTTGTGTTTTACCCGTCTTTCTCATTGTTTATTTGCCATAATGGAGAAGTGAGGGAAGCTCCCTTGGCTTTCCTCTATGCAATAAAATACTATACATTGAGTGGAAACAAGTATCTTTCTATTACAAAAGGGAAAATGTTACAAATATCCCTTAATTCTTCAAATTCTACTTAATCCAGTTTAGGGACACTGGAGGAGGGAAGGCTATGCTGGCACTAGAAGGGTCTATCACAGGACACACTTGTGTATACACTCACACACACTCATATACAGAAGAGCCAAATGTAGAGTTACTAACAAGCAAAACAATGTAGAACAATAGATCTGTGTTTAATGCTGCCATTTTACAGATCGTGTGTGTCAAGTTTGAATTTTGCACCTGACATTGCCTGTGTAGAGGTCGAGGTTTGTGATCAGGTTTTTATTATATACACTCTTCATGTCAGCCGGGGTTTTTAATTGGCTACATCCCCGAACTCTCACATGTTAGAGTAACTGGTTATTCTGTATCGCTCCCGATGGGAGTGTTGGTGGATATGTATGTATGCTCATGGCTGTTTCCTGCCCAGTGCTGCCGGAATAAGCTCCAGCCCTGCGACCCTCAGCTGAATTTGGCTAGCTGGAAAACAGCAAGTTATTCAAAATTCCAAATAATCTTAGGGATGTGAAAGGAAAACCATATGGTTTGGAGAAAAGCTAAGACAGATAGGGGAGAAAAGAAACTTTTCACATATAGTGATTATGCTGGGAAGTAAAACCTCAGAACACTGTGCCATATTACAGTATGTAACTGCTAAGCCTGAATAATCCAAAATATGTACAATATCAACAGTTACAGAATGTTTGCATATTGACAAAACATATTGCTACATACAGTGTTGATAGTGTATCAAATATATTACATAAAAGTGTTTTCATACTGGAGTATTTTGTACTGTGGCAGATGTTACTTAGTAAATATATGGAATTCATATCCAGTTGAAGTACACTTGTACAGTAAGGAAAATGGATTAGCTGTAGTAAAAAAGAAAGACCATGACGTGAATACACTTTCCGCTATATAATTTTCTACTAATTACATATGCAGCACATGGTATGCAAAGTGTAATTGCAATGTAGTTAATGTACTTATGTTTTGAATTGCCTCCAAACAAGCTTGTTTAGTGACAGTTAAAAGAAGCCTATTATAATTTGTAAGCATTAGAAAAATATGTTCCAGCACAATTTAAAAATATTATGGTAATTTGTTCTTTTATGTTGCAAATAATGTGCCATCCTTATTGTGGTTTGAACTGTCTGTGTGTAAGGCAGGAAAATCAAAATGGGAGGAACTGAAACTGACAGCAATGGCCAGGAAAAATCTCATAAGTAGTCACTCTTTAATTTATACAGCACTTCTCTAAAGTATATATTTATACTTTAAAATAAACAAAGTAACCAGTTGTTGCATGTATTTTGAGTTTACAAACGAGAGCACAATTTTTTTGTATTGTCTGCTTCTGGATTGTAAGGAAGTAAAGCATATGGCATCTACTTGCTACTAGTCATTTTTCTTTTTAGTATTAATAATTACTTTCTAAATGGTCTGTTCCTTACCATTGTATTGACACCATGCAGACTCTACTCATGTTTCAACTTGGAATTAATGACATAGAGCAGCAAAATATGATTTTAAGTCCTCTTAGTATACTCCATTCTGCTGTTCATCATCAACATTTTCTGACCTGTGCTGCCTTTTAAATGATTTTTAATGAGAAAGTAATAAAATGACATTCATGATTAAATGAGGATAGGAAACAATGACTAGGCAGGATGATGGAAAAAAGAAAGACTGACCACTATGAAGTCAAGGCCAGTCTGTTTTTAAATTGTAACAATAAAATTAATCAATAAACTGCAATACAGGGGTGGGCAAAAGTCGGTGTACAATTGTGAGTACATGATGCAGGCAATCTGAGCACTTACGAGATTAAACCTAAGTGCACTGTGCCATTGTGACATTCTTTTAAGTTAATAAAGCTATTTTAATAATCATAACCTGCATGTCTTTTTCTATATGAATAATTGTAAACCATACATTTTCCTACCCTTGTATTAATTTAAATCTATACACCATACACAAGATAAAACAGCTTTCATTGTTTAGACTTTTATACTTAAATGTCCACAGGAAGAATTCCATTCTTTCTTTTAAATTTGTAATGTGGAACTTATTACATTTTAAATAAAAGGGATTTGTGAGAGGGTAGATAACAAAATTCTCCAACCCCAAATATTCAGCAAAAGACTTGGTTATAATTTGACATATGAAGGGACAGAGACAGACTAGAAAAGAAAAAAAAAACTTAAATATCTTACTAATTAATACATTTCTTCAGTTGCTGTTATGTTCAATGATGGATGTAAAATTTATTCCATCATTTAGTAAATTCCCTTGTGAGGAAGTTTAATTAATAAACTGTATTATTCCACAAAAGTGCACTGTGATATTAACATGCTGCACAATTTATATATGTTTATTTATTTTGATGAATTCTGACATGTTCACATATTTGTGTTTGAGATTTTATGATGTTGATGGGTTGATTGCAAATATACGAATGAATGAAAATTATATTCTTTTCATCAGAAAGACAAAGGAAATAAGCATTCAAGACAGGAACTAAATTCATACTGTATGTGATATTTCAAACCAATGAGTGATTTTACAATTCAAAACAATCAATGTATAAACAAAAATAACGTAATAAATGCAAAAAGTATAGAAAAGCTTAATAGCTTAAAATGGCAGCAATATGGTTACAGGGAATTTTTGTTGTTATTGTCACTCACTGTGTACATTCAAATTTAATATATCTTTAATTATGTTTACTTTTACAATGAAAAGACAGATGAATTCAACGGAACTGAAAACTGCTAACTTCTAATAAAAGGAAACTTGCATTGCTCTAGAAATATTGATGCATCATTGCAGCATTTTTTTTATATAATTTGATTGTTGCAGTCTACTTCAATAGTAGACTTCAAAAACATATCTGCTTATATTGCCAAAACCATAAAACTGAATGATATTGTACCAGAATGCTTGGTCACATCACACTGTCAAAGGCTGTACAGCTATTACTTGTGATAGTATTTGTTACATTTTAAATCCATCAAAATAACAACATTGTGTCTTTGACCAGGACTATGTGCAATGTTTGGAAGGGCTAAAATCAGTGCTTATGCAGCTCATGGGAGCCATGGCAAATTGCATGACTAGGCCACATTTTTGTATCGGGTTATTTACAGTAAAATAGATTTATTGTATTTTTGTCTGGGGGAACTATTAGATCTATGAAACTTTTTAATCAGCAGTTGTACTTAAGCAGAAACCTATAAAATAAGAGAAATCTATAAAAAAAAGCATTGAATGCATTATGCTTTGCAAATAATATACATACAAAACCAGCCTCCCAGTGGAAGCTAAGCTAACATACATGAAAATGTGATAAAAAGGCAATATAAAGCATGACAAACACAAATAATATGAACAACCACTGAACAAAAATAGATAGATGGGTGTAGTCAGTTGCAATCTTTCCTGCTCTCTTTCTCACTCTGACAATTAACAGATCTTTTAATGCTGGGAGACAGTCAATGATTTTCTCAGCTGCAACCGAGTCTTAAAAAAGAAGATGACAGACGGAAACCAAACAGTGATAGAGGTGGTCATAATACTCTCAATGATGGCTGAGTAAACAATTAACAATAACTGCCTTGATATACTCATTTTACTAAGCTGGCAAAAGAAGAACAATCTTTACCTGGCTTTCTCGATGATGGAGGTAATGCGCTTGTCCCATTTTAATTTAATAGTAAAAGTAGTCCCCAGGAATTTGAAGAACTGAACCACAGACACAGTCTGGCCATAAATTTGCAAAGATGGGCAGATAGTGACTTGTCGGCAGAAATCAATTCTCATTTCCACTGTCTTAATATCATTGAGCTCCAGGTTGTTACAAGAACACCATTCTACAAGACATCCCACCTCTCTTTGATAGAATGACACGTCATTATTGGAAATGAGACTCACTATGGTTGTGTCATCTGCAAACTTTAGATTTTTTACAGAATTGTCCATGGATCTACAGCCATTTGTTTAAAGTAAAAACAGGAGGTGTGAAAGAACATAGCTTTGGCGGGGACTTATGCTGACACTGGGTCTGACAAATGGAGTCCCAGTTTCACATACCGCTTCCTACCTGTCAAGAAACTCATAATCCACTGACAGACACCATAGGGTACTCCTAAATGGATTAGTTTACTCTGAAGCAACTCCAGAACCATGGTATTGAAGGAAAGAATGAGACGTTCAAATACTTTCATAACCACGGAGTTCAAAGCAACTGGTCTATAATCATTAAGTTCACAGATTTTATCCTTCTTGGGAACTGGAATGATAGTGGCTACTTTAAACCAGTCTTAAACTTTGCCCAGTTTCAGGGAAGTGTTAAATATGTCAGTAAAAACAAGTGTTAACTGATCTGCACAATGTCTAAAAGTACCAGGTGAGACTCCATCAGGATCAGCTGCTTTCCTAATATTCTGTTTCCCAAAATGTTTTTGTATATTGTAAGGTTTCTAAACTGTTTTGGGACTTCCCCCAATGAGACAACATGCTTAAGAGTGTCCCAAAGCACGATCACTGCCTCTATGGAAGACAGCTTCTCTATTGGCGGGGCAACCACAGGCTCCCAGCGCTGCAGTGGCTTGCCGAGAAAGCAAATCCGAGCCGATGGTAGTCGCAGTATAAATGCTGTTTTTGATGGGTGATGCAAGGAACATTATAAATACAGGGAACAGTATTACTTGGCAATAACCCTGCCTGATTGCTGTGTCTGTGTATAAGAAAGTAGTAGATTCTGCTACAATAAATAACTGTGTTGTTCCTGTTTCAAGCTGAATAAAGCTAGTTTTGCTAAAGTACTGACACTCGGCCTTGTGTTTTATGGTGCAAGACAGGGACTCACACGTTACAATATCCTCTAGCTTCACAGACAGTATAGGGTGGAGTGAAGAGGAGTGACTAAGAAGAAGGGAATTTGAAGAAGGTGAATCAAACTCTAATGAAGAGGGAAAGTTAATACTGAAATTGTTGTGAAAGGGAGAGAGAAGGACTGTTGATATAGAAAACAGAAGGTCAGGGTCCAAGCAGGGGCTCTTGTCCTTGTCAAACCAACAATAAAACTCATTTGGCTAATTGGCCAAAACGAGGAAGGATAAAGCTTGAGAGCACTTCTGCCTATAATTTTTTTTCAGAGAACTTCACAATGCCTGGCTGTTACTACTAAAGCCCTTTTTCAGCTAATCTTTGTAAGTGGCTTTTGCAGCACTCAGAGGTTTATTAAACTGCCATCTTGCAGATCGATATTCATCTCTGTTCTCAGAGCTATATGCCTAGTCCTTAGCAGCTCTGAGAAAACCTCCACTCCTTGGCGAAACCACAGCTTGTCATTATTGTATCTCACAGTGATCCTCTTAGGGAAACACATCTTCACAGAAGAAGATGTACGATGTTATAATATCAGCATATTCATCTATGCAACTACACCTGCCTTCCACGGTTTTCCAGTCAATGGAGTCTAAACAGTCCCTCAGCCTTCCAAAAACCTCAGGAGTCCATCTGCAGCCTATAATCCTGGTGGGCTTCGAATGTTCTAGTTTATGTTTATGACTGGGAGCAAGCTTAATCATGGCCTGGTCAGAACTGCCTAGTGGAGCACGGGAGAAATGATGAAATGCCCCTTGAATATTGGTGTTAAAGTGATCCAGTTTTCTGCCCCCACATGTAGGACACTTGATCATTTGGTGGTATCTGGGCAGATCATATTTAATGTTGCTGTGGTTAAAATCCCCCCTAATGAAAATGACAGTGCCAGGAAATTTATTTTCCAAATGATGAATGTCATTATCAATTATCAATATCAGCTAGCAACTGTTGTGCCGACTGAGCATTTGCATCAGGAAGAATGTAAATAACAACCAGTATAACAGAATGGAATTCCCTGGGTAGGTAGAATGGCTTGCAATAAATGACAAGAACTTCTAAATCAGCAGAGGAAGAAGAAAGAATTTTGGATTCATCCCTGTACCAGGTATTGTTTAGAAACATTCACAAGCCGCCACTTTGTAATTTGCCACAAAGTCCACTGTTACGGTCCACTCTGAATAACTGATAACCTGCCATTTGAACAATGTTGTCCAGTAAATCCGAATTAAGCCACATTTCAGTTAAACAGAAGGCAAAAATACACACAAAATCCTTATTAGTCTTAATCAGTGATGCCAAATCATTAAGTGCCAGCCCGCTTACCTCTGCACCTCCATATAAAGAGTGATTGACAGACGGTATTCCTGCAGGCAGACGGGGAAAACATCTGTGGTAAATCTCCTTCATTGTACACAAACATACTGTAGGAAAAAATCTGATGTGACTAAGTCCAATCTACTATGTCCCATCTACATACTAAATATGTTCAAAAACTCTTTAGGAGAAAAAGTAATTCATGAAGGCAACAAAGAACACATATTAACGACTCAATATACGTAAAAAAAAAGACCACCTGAAAACCATGGCAGCCAGGTCGGTGCTATTTTGCAGCTCCCAGTTGCTTTGGTTCTTTCCTTGTTGTATTCCTTCTCCTGTAATGTATTTATTTATGTTCAGGTTAAGGTCTCTCTGGCCTAATGGGGCTTAGAAGATGAAACAATTGTGGACTGCATTGTAGAAAGTACAGTAGCGTTTACTTCTGTTAGGCTTAGTGTTACAGTTGTTGGGGAACTCATCACAGTCAATGACTACTTTCTATCATAAGAGCATTAGTAAAAGTTATTATTCCTTTTTTACCTACTGCATTTCAAAAATTCATTAATGCTTTGGACTGACATTGAGTAATCTATTTAAGCGACATAATGCTAGTTGTGAATATTAACATGGAAATAACATTAGACATTTCATTCTTTTTTCTGCTTTAATTGTATGAAATGCAGAATTGACAGCAGTTTTCCAGTGTCACAGTCCAGTAGATGTTGCTGACATTCTTGGCAGAAATTTATAAATTGCATGCATCACAGATTCTACACTGACCATTTTACTGTTAGTGTACCTGAAATATTATTTCATATATTTAGCCTCCAGTCTTCTGTAGTTTTCATTTAACATTGTCAACCTCTTGATACTTTTCCATAATATGAAGTATATTTAAATGAATCCCTTTCACACCACGCTCCACACCATGCCACATAATAGCATATCTCCTAAAGTTCAGTCAGTGCATACAGGGTAAAAACATCAATGCCAGCATTATTCCTCCATCTTTTACTGTATCTATCCATAGTAAACACACTAGTATGTTTGCATATGTGCTTACTTTGGGAAGAGAAGTGTGAAAAAGCTGGTATGTGCCCTAAAGATAAACTGAGTAGGATATTTCTAGTATAATTGAAGCATGGTTATGTTATAATGCTCCTGGATTTCTTCTTTAAACATAATCTTTCCAAACTCCTGATAAGAAACACAGTAAAGAACAAAACACATGTTTTACATGCAAAATTTGACATTTTACTTTTACCAGACTATCTAAATAGCTTGTATTCTGATTTGCCTTACTATTTGACAAGGCTATTTCCTTTTGCTGTGAGAACTGTGTGAGATGTGTTAGTATCACACTCTCAACACTTGCCAAATCATTTGAATTCTTCTTGACAATAGCAGCCCCCAGCAGTATAAAGTGAAGCCTGCATGCCACCAACATTTAATTATAAGGGCCAAGAGAATCTATGAATATTTATTTGGATATATTTTTTCAATTACTGAATGCATTGTTAGACTACTGATTTTCCATTCTAAGTTATCACTCATATTCTAAAGCTCAATTACTGAATATATTTTGTAATGTGAAAAATAAAAAGGTTTGCATGGTTTCGCTCTAAAGCAATATAAAAATGGCAGAAATCTAAGACCTTCTGGAATACAATATTATTGTATGACAATCTATGCTTTTTTTTTTTGCTCTTCATATTTTAAATATTTTAAAATTCAGAAAATATATTGAATTTAATTCAACAAAAATGTCAATGATGATACAATAAAACTTTTCATAATTGAGCTAATTTGTCATTTTTATGTGAGCTTTTAAACCAGTGTTCTTTAATTTGGGGCACAAAATGTTGGTAAACAATACATAATCTACATACTGTATACAAAAAAAGAATATCTGTCTGTTTGTATGTTCCCTACACAATCCTATACCCTTTCACTGATCTGGACCATATCTTTGCATAGTTGCTCTCTAAGACCATACAGACAAGTTAGACTATACTGGAACCCAAACATTGGTTCCAGTGTTTTTTTTTTTTCCTATATGTGCTACAGTTTGCACACCAGTGCCACCTTCTGGTTCAGAACACGTGAACCATCCAAACAGAATGAAGCCAAACTAACAGAAAAAATTGACCAGAGCTTAGCATTACTTAACCGGACAACACCACATGCTGCTTGTATCTATTGTAATGTAAAAAGGAGTATGCAGGGGTGTGCTGGGTAAGGCTTGATCGAGAATGGAAGTGCACCATAACACAAAGAAGGGTTGTTGTTTAACTCCTGTTTTGTCAGCTTATTTTCTTAGTTTAAGCACTACAAACTGTCCACCTTCAACTAAAAGGACGAGTCAGATATGACAGCCTACATGGCTATAACCCAGCAAATACGTAGTTATAACAGTTCTGGAATCCAGCCTAACCCGAGAGCAGATACATTGATAGAGAGGCAGTGTGGATGATGGATGGGACAGCTAGCAATAACAACAGGGTTAACATTTAAAAAAATAAAAAAACATAACCTTTGCTTTATTTTCTTAAACCATTTTACAAATATACCTGGGCAACACCAGGTACTTTGGCTAGTACTATATATAATCTTCTCAGATGTCACTTTCGATCTAAGTAAGAATCATTTTAACTGTTTCTGAGGGGATGAAACATAAGGAGCTATCATACTGATTTCTTCTTAACACTAAGGAATTGCTATTCTTTGTTACAAGGGATTATTTATAATTTCATTCTTATATCACACTGCACAACTGTAACATCATACAGAAAGAACAAAAATGTGCAATAATTACATGTTACTAACCACTTAGATTGTAATATATTGGTTCTACTGTTAATACAGTGTTCAAAAAGTAAAACAATAAATGAATCATATAAAAACATACGAAAGATAACTTTAGCCCTATTTCAAATTGTGTTTATTTCAGCCTTGAACCTGCTTCTTAAATGCAGTGACTGCAACCACAGATGAAAAGAAAAATGAAAAAGAATTTATTTTAAAGCAATCAGTTATACTTAATTATGTTTAACAAATTTCACTTTTGACAAAAATTGGAAAAGACTTTCCCTTGTACGTTTTAGATTAAGTTAAACAGCAAAATTAACAACATAATCATTATACAAGTAATTAAAATTAAAATTGCAAGGTGGATTATGGCAATACAACACACAGTTACAATAAAGTGAATTAACAAAAACAGCATGTGAGTGATTAAATTAAGAAATAAATGCATAGCCCCTAAGCAAAACTTACAGAAAGCACATTGTGGCATTGTGAGATAGCAGTAATGAATAAGAAAACCAACCTTTTATATATAAGAAGATTCTGTTGTGAGGCAGAGTAAACACAGAACAAAGTAGACTTGAAGTAAATGCATAATAAATGATAACATTAGCAGCAAATGAGCTTGTTACATTAAAATATATAACATCTTTAGAGAAAAAACTGAAACATATATTAAGACAATAAATATGCAAGTTGAACAAATCCAAAAAATACGAGTTTAGAATATTTTATAAAAACAATAGGGATTCTAAGAGCTGACAAAAAAGAAAAACAATGCTGGGACAACTTATTTACAATGAATTCAGTCATTGTACTTGCTGCCAGTGTGTCATTAATGATATATCTGGATTACATGATCAAACTACTATTTAATTCTAGCATAAACAGTTTTGCTGTTATTATACTGGACGCCTGCTCTTTACTATAATGCCAATATTTTTTTATATTACATTATCTTCCAAAAATAATTATGGCAGTTAACTTTGATATAAAAGTCTTAAACCCCAACTGATTGGAGTCCAATTGGTCCTGACATTTCATATCACATTCAGGTTAACTCAAACATGTATTTTAATGTCTAGTATTTCTTGCTTAGATGTAGTCCATCTCTTTCTCTTCTATTCATCCATTTATAATTTTTGAAACCTGATTTTTTCAAAACAATGATATGCAGATTAAAAACTCTTTCCAAAAGTTTATATAAGATAGTAGTCTGCTACTTTAGCACCATAAGCAGTGAAGAATCTATTTTAAGAAGAGAGCAGGGACGTGACCCTGTAAAATGATTTTCTTTATATAAATATGGTGTTTACATGCCAGCTTTTATTAATAGGGTGCAATTTAAGCTCATTTGCTCTAGACATATATTCTTCAAAATGTTTGTTTTAGTCTTACTTTTATTCGTCTTTTCTGAGTATACGAAAAATCTGACCTGTTTGGGCCAACCAAGTAATTATTAAGACTAAATTGTATTAGCCAATATATAATGTATTTGTAATATTATTTTTTTCTTGTTCCTTCTATCATAATTGTATACCTACTTCTTCTAGTGAGGGTTAAGGTGGTAGCATGCCAAATTAGACAGACCAGGGCAACATAATCTCAGCAGTTTTTTCTGCCACTTTATTGTGAATCCACAGATTTTCATGGGCCAGTCAACAAAAAATACCCCTCCATTGTGTCCTTAGTCTGTTCCTGGGTCTTCTCCCAGTGTGAAGGTGCTTGATACAACATTTATGGAATATGTAATATGTACTGCCTCAAGTGGTTCCTCTTCATCTAGAGAAGAAGCAATGTTATTCAGAGGTCTTCACATAATGGTTTGGTCCTCATCCTTGCACAAGACATGAGCTGAGCACCCCTGTCCAGGGATGTCATTTTTGCTCAAAATATCATTCTTTAAATCATTACTTCAAAGTTGTGAACAAAGTACAGTTGTGCTTGAAAGTTTGTGAACCCTTTAGAATTTTCTATATTTCTGCATAAATATGACCTAAAACATTATCAGATTTTCACTCAAGTCCTAAAAGTTCGATAAAGAGAAACCAGTTAAACAAATGAGACAAAAATATTATACTTGGTATTTCATTTATTAAGGAAAATGATCGAATATTACATATTTGTGAGTGGCAAAAGTATGTGAACTTCTAGGATTAGCAGTTAGTTTGAAGGTGAAGTTAGAGTCAGGTGTTTTCAATCAATGGAATGACAATCAGGTATGAGTGGGCACCCTGTGTTATTTAAAGAACAGGGATCTATTAAAGTGTGCTCTTCACAACACATGTTTGTGGAAGTGTATCATGGCACGAACAAAGGGGATTTCTGAGGACTTCAGAAAGAGTTGTTGATGCTCATCAAGCTGGAAAATTTTACAAAACCATCTCAAAAGAGTTTGGACTCCACCAATCCAGTCAGACAGATTGTGTACAAATGGAGGAAATTCAAGACCATTGTTACCCTCCACAGGAGTGGTCGACCAACAAAGATCACTCCAAGAGCAAAGCGTGTAATAGTCGGCGAGGTCACAAAGGACCCTAGGGTAACTTCTAAGCAACTGAAGGCCTCCCTCACATTGTCTAATGTTCATGTTCATGAGTCCACCATCAGGAGAACACTGAACAACAATGGTGTGCATGGCAGGGTTGCAAAGAGAAAACCACTGCTCTCTAAAAAAACATTGTTGCTCATCTGCAGTTTGCTAAAGATCACATGGACAAACCAGAAGGCTATTGGAAGAATGTTTTGTGGACGGATGAGACCAAAATAGAACTTTTTGGTTTAAATGAAAAGCGTTATGTTTGGAGAAAGGAAAACACTGCATCCCAGCATAAGAACCTTATCCCATCTGTGAATCATAGTGGTGGTATTATCATGGTTTGGGCCTGTTTTGCTGCATCTGGGCCAGGACGGCTTGCCTTCATTGATGGAACAATGAATTCTGAATTATATAAGAGAATTCTAAAGGAAAATGTCAGAACATCTGTCTATGAACTGAATCTCAAGAAAAGGTGGGTCATGCTGCAAGAAAACGACCCTAAGCACACAAGTCATTCTACCAAAGAATGGTTAAAGAAGAATAAAGTTAATGTTTTGGAATGGCCAAGTCAAAGTCCTGACCTTAATCCAATCGAAATGTTGTGGAAGGACCTGAAGCGAGCAGTTAATGTGAGGAAACCCACCAACATCCCAGAGTTGAAGCTGTTCTGTATGGAGGAATGGGCTAAAATTCCTCCAAGCCGGTGTGCAGGAATGATCAAAGTTACCGGAAACGTTTAGTTGCAGTTATTGCTGCAAAGGGGGGGGTGTCACATCAGATACTGAAAGCAAAGGTTCACATACTTTTGCCACTCACAAATATGTAATATTCAATCATTAATCATCCCTAATAAATAAATGACCAAGTATAATATTTTTATCTTATTTGTTTGACTGGTTTCTCTTTATCTACTTTTAGGACTTGCGTGAAAATCTGATGATGTTTTAGGTCATATTTATGCAGAAATATAGAAAATTCTAAAGGGTTCACAAACTTTCAATCACATCTGTAAACACCAAGAATTCACCATCAAAAGTTCAGCATAACATCTGCAAAACTGCCACCTCAGCACCAAATATTTGGGCCATCACACAATCACCTATTTACACAGCAATATTCTTAGCTACTGAAAGTCTTCAAATTTGAATCAGCTACCCACTTCTTTCCTACAGAGAATACCATGATTTTAGAGTTGAAGGTAATCTTCATTGGAGGTCATAGCCTGAAGAAAGCAAAGAAGTAAACATCACTGCTGACAGAAGAGACACAACCCTTATCTTCTCAAACTCATTATTAGGAAAAGTATGAACATGAGAGCACACAAGACATATGTTTAGCAGAGTTTCATTGACACTTTGGACAGACTAAGGTTACTGGGAGGCATTGAAATATAACTGTCAGTTTATAAATGCAGGGATTGAATGGCACCCAGCAGTAGCACAGACTCCCATTCACTCATAGCACCTACCACAAGATACCATGGAGTGTATTGTGAAATTTTTTCCAAGTGTAAAAAGTACATGTGCACAAGAACTTTAAACTTAGTGTACAAGGACAAAGAACTGGTCCTATGTTTCATAGCCAGGCTGGAATACATCCTGGTTCTGAAGTTCAACTGTCAGATGGAGTCTCAGTTCTAGTATCAAGGCATAGGTTATCTGAGGGAGTCTAAGGAGTTTGATAAGTAAATGAAATTAATCTGTGTATTTCACTTTTTGAAATTGGGTTCTACCTTCTAGTCTAGTCTAGTTTACCTTCTAGAGTAAAGCACATATTTTCAAATAAAATCTTTTTTTTTTTTTGGTGGAAGCTGTCATTTAGCTAGAATATTCACTATCCAGTGTTGGTTTAAAGATGTACTAAAACAAAATGCATGTGAATGTGGCTTCCAGTAATAACATTTTATCTGGACGTTTTGTTTTACTTGATCTTTATTTTTGTTTCTGGCAAAAAGTCAGAAGACCACCTGCAGGGAAAATGACAGAGTCAGAAATGTGCTTAAGAAAAAAGCCCGAGCACATAAAAATAAGAGCAATAGAGGTGAAAACATGTACTCTTGAGGATTAACTGAAGTATTTATGCTTCTTACCACTGACAATTTTACTTTTCTGGAAACTTGCCAGGTTTACCTGGACAAAATAACATTATAATACCAGAAACATATTCTTAAGAGATGGTAGCTGTTTTAAACTCTATGAATTTGCTATAACACTGCTTTTGGTACATGTAGTTTTTGTCTTTTTAAACTGCAGAGGGTATATTATTGTCATGCCTTCATTTTACACCAGAATGTATTTGACAGTGGAAAAAAAACCCAACAAAAGACAAGGTATCCGATTAATGGTTTACATTTGGCTTTCCTTAAATACAAAGTCCATATGTTAGTCCTATGTTTGAATACTGTGTTTAGCAGGTGCAATTCTAATGGGTGGTGACTTTAATGGACACATTGGAGCCAGTGCCAATGGTGATGAGGGAGTCCATAGTGACTTTAGCTTCAATATCAGGAATTCAAAGTTCAGTGATTCGATCCCATTCAGTTTATTTTTGTATAGCACTTTTAACTGACTACAGGCTCAGAGTGCTGCAACACATTCACAGATTAATACAGTTTCTACAATTTACAGATATAACTAATTACATAATGCCTAAACATGCAAGCTACAGATTAGTTTAAACATACAGAAAAATTTTTAACTTAATAATATAAATGGATCCTAATCATATCTGTCCTCTAATATTGTTATCAATCTATGGCCAGTTGACAATGCAGGAGAAGGGAAAAAAATAAACCTCTGGGAAGTCCACTGCCAGTTATAACATAAAATCAAAAGGCAACATCAGACAAAAGTCACAGTTCTGAAGCCCTAGGTCAGCTGAACAGTATAAATTTACACTGGGCAGACAAATATGACAACAGAAACTTTTCATCTTTTATTTTCCATGGTTTCCAGCTAGTCTGGTGTTTTTACAACAGGTGAGGAAACAACTCAAAAGTAGAGCAGTGGCACCATGTTCCAAGGCAGGATATAGAGAAGATAAAGAAAGTGGAGGAGGGTTTGCAACAGTAAATAATTATTGTAATGCTTCTTGTTTTGGACAAATACCTAACAAACAAAGATACAATTTGTACAGCTAATCAGCAACTCTAATCAGGGTATGCTAGACTAAAGTAAGAAGCCTAGAATTTGGATTTGAATACCAAGACTGACAGGGCATCTGTTATATAAGCAGGCAGCTTTCTGGACTTTGAAGCTCTGTAACAAAAAGTTCAATCTCCCACTTTTATTTTGTTCATCCTTGAAATCTTTAGTAGGCCAGCACCCTAAGATATTATTCCACACTTCAGTTTGTGAGTAATAAGATCAGATATTAATGTAGGACCTTGACCATTGAAAGCTGTATAGTATATGTTAGAAGAG
Source organism: Polypterus senegalus (assembly GCF_016835505.1). Lineage (NCBI taxonomy): Eukaryota > Metazoa > Chordata > Cladistia > Polypteriformes > Polypteridae > Polypterus > Polypterus senegalus. The sequence goes on from NC_053157.1 coordinate 176,782,339, forward strand.
AAAACAGCAGGATTTTGAAATTCACCCTAAGTGTAACAACTCAAAAACAGGAGTTATGTGATTGTACTTTCTAGTTCTTGTAGTGATTATTGCAGCAGCATTTAGAATTAACTGAACTTGGAATGGTCTGAACAGCTTATGAATATATTGGTGATGTAAAGAGCATGACAGACAATTTTTTGTGGAATGAGTTAATCCTGGCATGGCGAAAAATGTGAAGGTGATTTCGGAGAAGGTTGTGTATCACATTTTCTCTTAATTGTAGAGAATATTTTAATCAGCGGTTTGAAGGAAATTAACTGGACCAAGGCTGAAGAACTAGAACTGGGATCATAAATTTGTGACCCAAATCCATAACGTGTGCAAGCTTTCATTGGTCCACAACTCACTTTTCTCTTACATATTTTTTTCACTTATATTAAAATTATGAAAAAATCTGCAAACATCAGGCATCTATAAAATAAGACATGTGAAGAGAGTTTGAAAGGAACAAATGCTCAGTTTAGGGTTACAAGACACGCGAGGTGTAGAAGAGAATGTGTAATAAAATAATTACAAGTTTGTAGCCCTAACTATATAGCACTTGATTTTCATCATAGGATTGCCAGAACAGCACCTACTATTTAAAGATCCCATGTGGTTTAACTCTATACATTTAAAATCACACTCATATCTGAATACATAAAATGCTTTTGTGATTGCTATATTTATCTCAATATGGAATTAGTTCCAAAATAAAAGTACATGATTTGTGTTGACTTTCAGAGTGTGATGATGTGAAAAATCAGATGAGAGTTTTAATCATTTTAAACTGCATCCTTCATTTAAATGAGTGAGTTAGCAATAAAGTAATAGCAATATTAATCAAATTTTAATTCAGCACCACACATAACTTCATAGTCATTTTCAGAATATAATCAAAATGGTTACAGTTGTTTGTCCAATCATTCATCCATTTTCCCAGTAATGAAATTAACTGCTCCATACATTCACTGCAAAATAAAATTTAGTGTTTCAAAACATTTATTTGTGGTGAAGTATGTCCATGGTCCATGGCGGGTCAGAGCAGGTACCAGTGCTATTAATGGAACAGTGCAGCTCAGACTTTGTGAGCGAAGGTATGTAGGAGGAAAGCTGTGCGACCACAGAGAAATTAACGGATGAGTTTGCTAATTGTTTGTTACTTGCAATCAGCACAGTCTTCCTTTGCTAAAACTCCATGAGTCATTTTGGGCACCTAAACTCACAGGGAATAAAAAAGGTCTGAGCAAACTGAAGGGAAGAAAGAAAACAATTGAGGAAGAGAAACCGAGTGCAAAGAGAGATCAGGATCAGGTGGTTGAGCCAGCGATAAGGAGAGGAGGTGAACTAAGAGAAATGGCAGTCCCAAGGTGGGTCAATCCTGTTGAGCATGAAAAGCAGAAGCAATTGATTGTTTCAAGAGTCCTACATATGCTGAGGGATGGTGGTAGGACAAAGGAGCCAGACTTGGCGGATCCCAGTGGTGACCGGCTGAGGTAACTGGAATATGAGGAAGAGGGTTGGCTCAGTCCTGCTGAGAATAAATGCTTGGTGAGTAGGGTGAGACAAAATAGCCCATGTTACACATATTTTTTTATAGAGCAGAGAGTGGGATCACTCCTTATAAATGCTATGCTGAAATCAACGTCAAGCCATTAAACCTCCCCTGCCATTTGTTGTTACACTGAGTTGAGACAGCTGGAATGGAAGACAGCACATAGAAGGAAACACACAGTAGGACTTCTCTTCTAAAATAACATGTACCAGTTGTTCCACTCTGGATTGTGATCCATCAAAATATTGGAGAGCATAATTATGCTGTGTCTGTGTGGTCTGTTGACTCATCAATGTGTTGCAATATATCATCAGCCTTACAGATATCATTGATCACCTGACTTTGAATATTCTCTGCCAAAACATCAATTCAGCATGCAGCAGTTGCAGCTGACAGAAGTACCAATTTCACAGATTCAAAAACATTATTATAGCAAGCTCTGATAAAATGGCCATAATTCGGTGTTTTATAGCTCTGTGTTACTGATGTCTTTATTGTGCTTACCAGTATCCAAGTAGCTTGGAATGAAGCATTTATTGCTCATTGTTGAGTTAGTGAACAGAAGAGTATTTTCCTGCTGTGTTCATCTCTATAACAGAAGAGTATTTTCCTGGTGTGGATGTCACTTGCTTTCTAAGAACTTTATTTTCCTATGCTGTTCTGAAGACTATAGGGGATAGGGCTCAGTGAAAGTCCAATGCTTCTAAAGATACTGCCACCTCACCATTGTGCTTTTCTATCATCAGACAGGTCAGCAGAGCATTTTGAAATTATGGCATTATAAATACATCATTTCTGCACAATAATCTTTGAAATGACAGTTCTCTGTTTCAGCTTTTCTCTTAAGGCATTCTGACAGAGTCATTTTTGCTAGCTAATTAATTTTGATATTTGATTTGCACCCTAAATTTTGAATGTCACTTCCTGGACAATCAATAAAAGTTATGTGACTGGGTACAACCACTGTGGATTTTCATGAGAAAAGCATATGAACTGAAATGGCTGAAATTGCAACACATATTTTGGTAGTGGTAGCACTGCTGCCTCGCAGTTAGGATACCCGGGTTCACTTCCCGGGTCCTCCCTGCATGGAGTTTGCATGTTCTCCCAATGTCTGCGTGGGTTTCCTCCGGGCGGTCCAGTTTCCTCCCACAGTTAAAAGACATGCAGGTTAGGTGGATTGGCGATTCTAAATTGGCCCTAGTGTGTGCTTGGTGTGTTTGTGTGTGTCCTGTGGTGGGTTGGCACCCTGCCCAGGATGGGTTCCTGCCTTGTGCCTTGTGTTCGCTGGGATTGGCTCCAGCAGACACCCGTGACCCTGTGTTCGGATTCAGCAGGTTGGAAAATGGATGGATGGATTTAATGATTCCTTATCTTTTATAAATATACAATTGAAAGGTTTGCAATAAATAATGTGTGTATTATGTGAATGAGGGTATGGTTAGATGAGAGTGTCCAGAAGTGAAGAACAAATTATGTCTGTAAAAGTGTGTGTGTATGTATTTGTGAGCTCTTTGTTATAGTGGAGTCTGACCCAAAGACTATTTTCTCTGATGAAGGAGAGTATGAGAAGTAAATGTTCTGAAACTTTAGGAAGTAGCAAGACCAAGGGAGGTATGAAAAGCATCAGGTTTGAAATGCAATTTGGGAAGCAATGAAGAATGTCTTATTGAATGTAATTAGAGAAGTCTGCAGTTGGACAAAGGGACCACTAAGGCACAAGGAAAACACAGTATTGTAGTGGTGTAGTGAGTTTGAGATGGCAATTGGGAAAAAGACAAGCTTCTGTAACTAGTGGCTGAAAACAAAGGCAGAAGGCAACAGAGTGATTTATAAAAAAGCAAAGTGAAATGCCACAAATACAGTCACAAGAGTGCAAGAAGCCATGAGTCAGAAGTTTGCTGAATAAGGAAGGAAAGAGAAATATGTTTAGGGTTATGAAGTACATAATAAAAGAAAATCAGGATGTAAGTACGCATGAATTGCTTGAACAATGATGGAGGGTACATCATGATTGATGGCAATATGATTAAGGATACCTGGAAGAAGTACATGGAGAAGTTGTTGAATGTGGAATGATGTTTGTAGTGATAAATTAGAGGATCAACCTGTAAGATTTTAAAAGTGGAATCCCCAAAACCACTGAAAAGATGAGAATAGGTAAAGCAATAGGCCTAACTGGAGTATGGTGGTAATGTTGATGGTACATGAAGGTCCTGAAGTTGAATGGCTGACAGTCCTGTCCTACTTGATTGTGTGTGAGGTGAGGATTCCTAAAAATCTGAAAAGAAGTGTGCTTATTTCAGTATGCAAAGGAAAGGGAGATCTACTGAAGTGCTGAGTAGCTGAGGGAGTGATAGAGATCAGAAATGAGTTTATGATTAACAAAATGATGTTTGGTTTCAAGCTATGGAAGGGGAAAAACAGATGCTATTCTTGTTATGTAAATTCAGCATTATGCGTCTATAGAATACTTTTGATGGGGAGTAACCAGAACAAGTAGATATGGATGAATGCTTAGTGTCTGTATTCATGTCAAAGTCTGAGAAAGAAGAACAGCAAATGAGGATAGAAAAAGTTTTGAGGTGAAGATGCAGCTATACCAGGGTCTGTTCTTAGTCCAATGCTTTTCATGGTAGTGATGAAGTTAGTGACCACAGGGGAATGTGAAAGATTGCCATGGGAGCTCTTCTCTTTCAGTGATCTTTTATTGATGACAAAAAGATTTACAAAATTCAATAAGGAGATACTGAAATGGAAAACTAATGAAATGGAAGGCCTCAAGGTAAATGAAGAAAAGATCAAGGTACATATTTCTGGATATAGGGCAGATTACAGAGTGCATATATCAGAGATTGTGGGTCCTTCCTTCTGACAGTGTTGTGAAGTTCTTGTATGCGTGTTACAAGTGTTTTAGATGTTTGTCCCATGTATACAGCTGGGCATGTATTGAAGGATATTCACACATGAAAGTTCAATAGACTCACGTTAAACTGGGACACGGTGCAAGTAAAATTCACGGCTAATGCTAAAAGTGCCAGAGAGCTGGTTGAATCATGGCTCTCAAATGAAAATGCCATTAACAGACATTTGAACATCAACCCAACATACTGTATTCAGGCTTAAAAAGAAGGGCACCTAAATAATAAAAAGACTTTATAACGAACACCCTCCGAACCCTACCTTATTGATCCACCCTACCCCTGCACACCCACCCCCTAATTTGATATGTAATGCATTTGATTCCTGTATGTATAATCATTGTCCTGTGATGATGACACCTGGTAGGTTGTTGAAAGCTTAGGAATAAAAAAACTATTTTAAAATATGTGATATATTTTCTCTGTTTGTGGATAACTAGCAACAAATTGGTTTAGATATAGATATTGGTTTGAATATGTCCACTGATATATACTGTACATTGGTTGAGATTACATACATAGGTCAGTACAAATATATACATCGGTTTGGATTAACAGGTAGGCACAGCACAGTCATCTAAGTTTAGCATCTCAGTTTAATTTCATCATTGCTTCACTATTGTTGTCATTATTGTACATATTTTATACAAGAACTGTGTGCCTGTCAGGTGCTCTTTTTTTTGCAAGACATCTTGGATAGGGACTTTTGATTCCAGAGTACTTTTTTCTCATTATTTAAAACTCTTACATATATCCTCTCTCCTTTTTGCCCTAGTTTGTTCCACCCATCTCTCTTGCACCCTCTATTCCTCCTATGACACATCCTCCTCAGAAGCAAAGTTGTCAAAAACATTGATCACAGCCTCTATATGCCCCTTTATTTTACCCCACAACCACAACCACCACTGCTAGCAAGCATTTGCATTTTATAGCACTCGCCAAACACATGTTCATCGAACTTTGCCATACTTTGTTCCTTTCACTCCACTTCTGCAGACGGCTTTCATTTGCATAAACTAACATGGCCCAGTTCTCTGTGCAATCACTGTTAGTTGTGTGATGAAACGGGGCCCACTGTACATTAGAATGTCCCAGTCTCTAGAGAATTATTATTGGCAAATATCAACAAATAAAAAATATGTGTCGCCTAATTTCCTTTTTGCTACATCATCACCTAATTTCAATCAAATCTGTATAGGTATTTATTAGATTTATTAGATTTTGGGGTATTTATTTTTATATATAGCCAACCCGCGGCGTACCATACACCACAGGCCAGTTTTTTAGTGATTTTTAAGCACAGGGAAAAAATTAACATTTGAAAAATCTGTAATGTAATAAATCAGCAAGAAAAGCAACATTGTAACAATGCCCGGAACGAACCAACACACAATCGTCCGTGACTGAAAACTGGCGGACCGCCATCGCACCCTGCCTGCTCATGTGCCCACCTCCAACTCGTCACTTGAGTTGTTGTCGTCTTAGCACAGTCCACATGCACCTGTGACTCACATAGACTTTTCATTGCTCTGTTCGGTTTTGGCTGCTTTTCTATATATACACCAAGACACCCGACCACGGTAGTAGGGCGAATTGCTGTATGTAGCGTGTAAAACAGTTTGCTATGGTGCATGCGGTCATGCGTCGTAACCGAAAACTCGGTTTTTAAAGACTGCTTACTTCATTGTGTTTTAACCTCAGTTTTAAAGGATTGTTTTAAGGATCCCATGGGATATCCCTTGCAAACTGTTTTACACGCTGCATATGTCGATTCACCTCCGCGAGAAACATGCCTCTATGAACAGTCAACGTGGCTCAGAGTTGCATGTGGCCTCTACGACAGACGAATATAAATGACGCCGTTTTTTCTGTGTCGTCGCGTCCGAGTTGGTGGGCGTGGCTCTGCGAGTTGTAGTCGTATCCAATGGTCTTGGAGTTGGTGGGCGTGGCTCCTTCCTGCGTGCGCCATAGGTGTCTTACTTGTCGGCGGCTTAGTGAATCCACGCCCCTTCCGCCGTGCTTTCTATGGGTGCCTTGCCTTAAAGAATTATCTATATATATAATTCACTAAGGCAAGACAACCATGAAAAGCACGCTGGAAGGGGTGTGGATTCACTAAGCCGACAATAGACACCTATGGCCAAGGACACAGAAAAAGTGGCGTCATTTATATTCGTCTGTCGTGGAGGCCACATGCAGTGCAGGTCAGGTTAATGACATGTTCATGTCATGCACCTCCGAGCTACGTTGATTGTTCATAGAGGCATGTTTCTCGCGGAGGTGAATCGCCATATGCAGCGTGTGAAACGCTTTGCAAGGGGTATCTCATGGGATCTTTAAAACAATCATTTACAACTGAGGTTAAAACACAATGAAGTAAACAGTCTACGAGTTTTCGGTTACAACGCATGACCGCTTGCACCATAGCAAACTGTTTTACACGCTACATACAGCAATTCGCATCCGTGACAAACATGCGTCTTCTTAGATGCTCCTGCAGGAACACGGAAGACGTTTTCCTGCCCACCAACACTCCTTTTTCACCGGCCCGCGTCTACCCTCGCTCTCTACGCATTCACACTGCCTACCCATGTGCCCGGACGCAAAAACTCACCGACCACCCAGTTAGCCCCTTTCGTCTGTGCTAGGAGTCCACATGCACGTCTAAGCCACGTTGACTTTTCATTATTCTTTTCGGTTTCGACACCAACCGCGTCCACCATGAAAAACCATGCGAAAGGAACAACGGCCCCCGCCCACAAACTCTACCCTCCTCCCACGTGCTCAGGAACGCACCTCAGACCACTGCCCGCCAAATCAAACAGCTCATCAAACACATACTCACTCGCTTTGGTCTGTGATGCGGTCCAAACCCAGCTGTGAGCCACGTTGACTATTCTTTTGCCCTCCATGGCTGCCGCTTCAAATGTATTTCATGGAAACAACACTTCTTTCAATGTTATAGAAATTCCTGCTTCAGGTAACTGTTTGTTTCTGTCAGTCGGGTTTTTTTGGAGAAATGTCATTGACGAAACTGTTGCTCATAGCAAACTGTTTTACACGCTACATACAGCAATTCGCATCCGCGACAAACATGCGTCTTCTTAGATGCTCCTGCACTTTGTACACACTCCCCCTCCCGCCGTGGTCGGGTGTCTTGGTGGATTATATATAGCAAGGCAGCCAAAACTGCACAGAGCAATGAAAAGTCTTCGTGAGTCACAGGTAGGGTTACCACTTTTAATACAAACAAATAAGGGACGCATACTGCAGCGGGGGCCACATCCCTTGGGGGCCAAGACCACGGAAGCGCAATTTCATTCTCAAATACGGGACGATTCTGATTTTAAGGGTGGCAACCCTAGCCTCACAGGTGCATCTGCACTGTACAAAGACGACAACGACTCGAGTGACGAGTTGGAGGTGGGCACTTGAGCAGGCGGTGTATACTGAACGAGAAATCAGCAGACTAGCATGACGGAGGGAGCGGAGTGGATGTCGTCCTCCTCTCCTCCTGTTCCACCCTCCGCGCCTGTGCGCCGCACAGACGATTGTGTGTTTGTTCGTTCCGTGCATTGGTTAAAACCCAATGAAGAAAGCAGTCTTTAAAAACCAATAAGCCCTGTGCCTCTGTTTCATTACCGTCTCACCTGATTCACCAATGCAGGCCCCGCAACAGGCGATCGGCGGCGTCATTCCCATGACCCGCCAGGCAGCCAACCGGGTAACCAAAGTCTTTGGGTTCGGGGGGGGGTATGGTTACAAAGCTGAAACTTAAAGGAATTGACGGAAGGGCACCACCAGGTGTGGAGCCTTTCCCTTCATTTGACTCAACACAGGAAACCTCACCCGGCCCGGACATGGAGAGGATTGACAGCTCTTTCTCGATTCTGTGGGTGGTGGTGCATGGCAGTTCTTACTTAGTGGAGCGATTTGGATGCTTATTTCCGAAAACGAACGAGACTCCCGCCTGCTTAATAGTTACACGACCCAACAGCGGACGGCGTCCAAATTCTTACAGGGACAAGTGGTTTTCAGTCACGTGAGATTGAGCATTAACAGGTCTGTGATGCACTTGTATGTCCGGTACTGCACGCGCGCTACACTGAATGGATCAACGTGTGTCTACCCGGCGTGGGTAAGCCGTTGAACCCCATTCGTGATGGAGACCGTGGCTTGCGATTGTTCCCCACGAGAAATTCCCAGTACGTGCGGGTCATACGCTCGCACTGATTATGTTCCTGCCCTTTGTAACCTCATCCCTCCCTCCAGGGTCGGGTGACTTGGTGAATTATATATAAAAAAGCACCCAGAACCGCAAAGAACAATAAAGAGTCAACGTGGAAACCGACTGAGGCGGTGTTAGGAAAATTAACAGTCAACGTGACTCACAGGTGCGTGTGGACTGTACACAGACAAAAGCGACTCAGGTAGGGAGTTGGGGGCGGGCACATAAGCGGGCAGTGCGTACTGAACGAGCGCCGTTCAACCCCATCCTTCGCTTTGGAAGGAGAAGGCGCCTCCGGTTTTCAGTCACGGACAATTGTATGTTGCTTCGTAGCGTGCATTGTTGCAATGTTACTTTTCTTGGTGGTTTATTAAATTGCGGATTTTTCAAATGTTTATTTTTTCCTCTGTGCTTAAAAATCATTTAAAAAGTGGCCTGATTATGCGGCGTATGCTACGCCGTGGGTTGGCTAGTATATATAAATACACATACACCTGTATAGTAAAGTATATGCATATATACAGTGATATGAAAAAGTTTGGGAACCCCCCTTATTTCTTTGGATTTTTATTTATCATTGACTGAGCTTTCAAAGTATCAACTTCCTTTTAATATATGACATGCCTTAATGAAACAGTAGTATTTCAGCAGTAAAATTAAGTTTATTGGATTAACAGAAAATATGCAATATGCATTATAACAAAATTAGGCAGGTGCATAAATTTGGACACCCCACCAGAGATATTACATCAATACTTAGTTGAACCTCCTTTTGCAAATATACCAGCCTCTAGACGCTTCTTATAGCATTTCATCTGTGTCTGGATTCTGGATGGAGGTATTTTTGACCATTGTTCCATACAAAATCTCTCCAGTTCAGTTAAATTTGATGGCTGCCTTGCATGTACAGCCTGCTTCAAATCATCCCATAGATTTTCAATGATATTCAAGTCAGGGGACTGTGACAGCCATTCCAGCACATTGTATTTCTCCCTCTGCATGAATGCCTTTGTAGATTTCAAACTGTGTTTTGGGTCATTGTCTTGTTGGAATATGCAACCCCTGCGTGACTTCAACATTTTGACTGATACTTGAACATTATACTGAAGAATTTGTTGATATTGGGTTGAATTCATCTGACCCTTAAATTTAACAAGGGCCCCAGTCCCTGAACTAGCCATAAAGCCCCACAACATGATGGAACCTCCACCAAATTTAACAGTAGTGTTTTTCTTGGAATGCGGTGTTCTTCCGCCAATGGAAAACGCTTTTTGTTATGACCAAATAACTCAATTCTTGTCTCATCAGTCCAAAGCACTTTGTTCCAAAATTAATCTGGCTTTGTTTGTGGCATGAGTACAGAAAGGGTTACTTTCTCATCACCTTGCCATACAGATGTTCTTTGTGCAAATTGCGCTGAATTGTAGAACGTTGTACATATACACCATCTGCATCAAGATGTCCTTGCAGGTCTTTGGAGATGATCTTTGGGTTTGTCTGTAACCATTCTCACAACCCCACGCATATGCTGCTCCCGTATTTTTCTTGGCCTGCCAGACCTGGGTTTAACAGCAACTGTGCCTGTGGCCTTCCACTTCCTGATTACATTCCTTACAGTTGAAACTGACAGTTTAAACCTCTGAGATAGCTTTTTGTAGCCTTCCCCTAAACCATGATACTGAACAATCTTTGTTTTCAGATCTTTTGAGTGTTGCTTTGAGGATCCTATGCTGTCATTCTTCAGATGAGAGTCAAAGGGAAGCACAAATTGCAATTGACCACCTTAAATACCTTTTCTCATGATTGGACACACCTGTCTATGAAGTTCAAGGCTTAACGAGCTAATCCAACCAATTTAGTGTTGCAAGTAATCAGTATTGAGCAGTTTCATGCATTCAAATCAGAAAAATTACAAGGGTACCCAGATTTTTGCACAGCTAGTTTTTCACATTTGATTTAATTTCATACAGCTAAATACTGCTTCACTAAAAATCTTTGTCCGGAAAACACCCCAGTACTCAGATGTTCCCAAGAAATGAAAGACATACCACTGTTATCTTTTTTGCTGAAAGTAGAGTAAATTATTATGCAGGCTGAGAGGGGTTCCCAAACTTTTTCATATGACTATATATATATTACATACATATTACATATAAATGTATATATATATATGTATGTATAGATAGATAGATAGATAGATAGATAGATAGATAGATAGATAGATAGATAGATAGATAGATATTTTTCACCTATTTCAGTGATTCTACATATTTTTAATTATAAGATATCACTTTGCATATCAGGATTTCTACAGTTTGATGTAAGTTCAGTATTTTTTGTGTTAATTACTGTACATAAGGGAACATTACAAAGTTAATTATGTTAACATAATACAAATTATGTTGAATAGGGTTCAACTTCCACTTGCCATAGTTTTTATGCCATTTTTTACTGAAAAAGAATTCAATACCTAAAATAATAAAATTTATAATTTTTTTTATTCAGCAAGTAAGTGAAAGCCTATAACATTTACATTGTTTCTCTTCTTGGCTTTTACACTATATTCTTGAAATCCACCTGCATATGCCAATGATTGTGGGAAATTAAATAAAAGTATATTCCCTTCATGTGTGTACATGTATGTGCGTGTGTGTGTGTGTGTGTTTGTTGTATGTGTAAAGGGACTAACAAGATGCAGTATCACATTATAAATAAGCATATTTAAGAGCTCAGACAGACAGGCTAAGTATTGCTAATAGTCAACTGCTGCCATACAATCACATTACTTTAATAATTCAGGGTCCATTGCACATACTGTTTTTAAATTTAAAACAGTGAGAGGATGCTGATTTTAATTAAGTGGGTTTGGTTGTACTCACTAAAAGGCTTGAGTGCTGATGTGACAATAAACAGGCCAAATAGCAACACGGCCAATAAATACACTAGGGAGCAAGTAGTGTGATTACCACAAGAATAATAATAACCAGGAGGACAATTCATCACCTGTCACTGTGATGTGAAATTTTAATTAATTACAATAAGTAGGCAAGGTCATCCCTTCAACAGACAGAAACCGGCCAAGAACCTGAAGAGATGGGAAAAGGAAAATTACAAAGCTTTGTAAAGCTTGTTTAAAAGACAATATGGTCAAATTGAAACTATAAAGGATAAAATAAGCACTAAATATGGAGCTGTTAAAAATGATGTAAATATCAAGTTATCATTCCATTAAGCAGCAAGGCTTTCAAATTACAGTGCTTCATTTTGCAATCAGAGGATAACCAGTTGGGTCAAATTTCCTTGCCTTTACTGGTTTTTTGCTTTGAGTTTCACTGAATAATTTATGTGATGCCCCACAGGAACAAGATGGCATGGTGTGTTTCAAGATGGCATGGAGTACTTGCTAACAGTGTCAAAGGTGTTGGCTAGACATGCAGCCTGCAGAACCTTACAGCTAGTCCAGAAATAGGAATAAGAGATAATAACACATGGCGATGCCATTAATATTCATTCGTCATCTCATGTATTGCCAAATTTACAAAACTTCTGAGACAACCTACAGCACTAAACCAGATGAAACTGTTGTTACTTTTTCCTTATTTATTATTGCCTAAAATAATTCTATTTTAGATGATTCTGCTTAACATCTATAACACATTATAGCATGTTTACATTATTCTTTAAAAGAATTCAAATTGTTAATGAAATAAGTATATATAAATTTAAACTACACTTATGTTATGAAAAAGTAGTTGCAGTAGTGCTCCAATTTCCTTGAATAGCAGCATGGCTAAATATTCAAAATGACTGGGTTTGCATATCCATTATACTCACAAATTAGAAATTAGCAGATACGAGGACAGCATCCATTGTGATGACTGTTACCAACCACTTTCCTTCATGTCTAAAATTATGATCTACTCAGGTAAACTAAAGTAGCAACATTATTATTTTATTTTTTTAATTATATGATAATATAATGATATTTTGAGAGCAGGAATTATAATTAAAAATGTGTGTGACTACTGTATTTTTTTATATAATATGCTACCGTGGCTGTCCATTTGTCTGTCCACCTGTAGCTTGCAAACCATTTGAACTACTGATCTGAAATTTGGTACACATATACTACATGGCATTTACTATCCGCTTTCGTGGTGATGATTGAGCTCCAAGGTTATTCCTCTTTTTATTATTATTGCATTTTATTGTAGAATAAACTCTCAACAGCGGCAAGCAGGGCCCGTACACATGCGCCATTCTCATCACTGACATCTTCGCCGTCACTTCTCCGGCCTCTTCATATCTTAAATTATTCTTAAGGCAGATTGAAGACTTAAGTGCCAGCTTAAGTGAAAAATTAAGGAAAACAGACTAAGTAATTGCAACACAAATACTAACTTAATCAGTTTTAATGCGAAAAGATGCCAACAAAAGAAGAGAAGAAGTGGGCCACTAGGGTGGAGAAAAGAAGAGCTGCTCAGGAAGCAGGAAGCACACCAACGTCTGAACAAACAAATGCTAAACATACAGAGAAAAACTATGAAAACTATGAATGCTCATGTCAAGTGTATTCACTGCACATTATCGTGCAGTGTACCATTACTGGTTCCTAAATATTACTGATTGGAAAAAGCAGAAGTCATTGTTAGACACAAGTACAACTCAAGTCAAGAATTCTCCAGTAGTAATAAAGACATATCATGTTTTTGGTTCTTCATTTGTCTATTAGGATTTTAACATAAGTTGCAATTGTAAATATTCATTTGTTTACCTGTGTTGGGCATGGGGTTTCATTGTTAGAATTCTGAACAGAACCAGATTGAGCCTAGAGAAGCCCTAGCAGATGGTGTACTGTCAACATTAACTATTGTATTCTTTGTCTGTGACTCAAGGCTGCCACCAGAAGAGAGAACTAAACTCCTTAAAGTAAGAGAGGCATATACATTCTAGAGAAAGTAGGGATATATACCACCAGGGCATCCCCTCAATAGTCTCAACATCATTTTGTGAGATTTCTTTACTTTCTGCTAAGTGAGAAGGAGTGGTTATAATTGATTATGCAAGGCTCTCTAGAAGTAATTAATAGTGGATTAGAGATAGAATTGTGGGGCTAACAAACATGATATTTTTATTGTATTGTATTTGTAGTAGAAGCTAGGGGCCCCTGTTTCAGATATGTAGCTGTCAGCTACACATGATTGGAGGCAGGTGACATGGGATAGGCCCGACTATTTTATTGGGTGCCAGAATTCAGTATTGCAGGACATTTAGGAGCGCTAGATAAAGTTCTAGCAAGATGGGCCCATACGTTCTAGAGATCAGTCCTGCTAAACCCCCCTATACAAACACAAAAGAATTTACTATTCCAGAAATAGTTGCTGGCTTGAATAATAAAGGCAGATAGACCAGGATGAGTTTTCATAACTGATGGATGGAAGAGGGGCCAGCCTACAGAAAGGAAAGATGTAACGAACAGGGGTGTAACTGGTGAGATAAGATAATGTTAGATAGACAAGCTGGCCACCAACCTACACAATATTTATCGATAAATAGGCATGGATGGGTTTTTGTTATTATATTATTACATTTCGTAACTAACATCATCAAGATCCTGTGCCCTTCTGTTTGTTATTATCTTTGTAAATAAATGTCTCATTTACTTATTTTTGATCTGATTTAGATTTGAAGGAGAGTGCCCAGTACCTTCTATATATACATGATTAAAACCCACTTAATCCAATTCAGGAATAATAATATTTAATAGGTAAAGATTAATGACATTCAATGATAAATTAGAGTTCAGGCAAAAAAGAGAAAGGCATATGCCAAGATACCCTTTAAGAATCTATTTTTGTCATCTTTAAGAAAGCTCTTCAATTATTAGTGTTATCATTACTTATCAAGTTCTCACTGCAAAAAAATGCATATGCAAAAACAAAACAACAAAAAAATCAGCCAAAGAAGGAAGCAAAATGTACTTGACAAGTAAGGTAAATAATCATAAACACAATTTTTTCATAAGTGCATTATTTTACAATAAGGAAAACTAGACTTAATTTTATGATTTGAATACTTCCAACTTTGCTTAGATTTCATTTTTTTGCAGTGCATAGATTTCTGAATGTTGTTTTGGAGAAAAAAGCTTTACTCTTCAGTTAGAAGGTGTGGTGCAGAGTGGTTTATTGACAAAATGTACTAGCAAAGAGAGTGAAATAATAATACTCCATTTTAAATTAAATTTAATTCTGTAATTGTTTTTATAGCCTTAGTATACATTGAACGTGCAAAATAAAAATCCTAGGTATATCCAATTGCTGCTCTTTCTAATGATCTCACAATTTCATGTATCAGGTAGCTGTTTTTATGTTCAGTTAGTACCAGACACAACCAAGGATAATTATACTGTAGTTCATGATCCTTTTAGTCATTGTTATTCAGTCTGCGCAATGCTGGGTTGAAAGTGCAGATAATACGCTGAACATAACAGTTTTAATTTGAGGAGGATTCTGGGATATTATACCCATAATGTTGCACAGAATGTTTTCTGGCAAAATCATGCCTCATTTGCTAAGAAAATGTTCCTTCCAGTAAGGCAACCTGATCCATTCTATTCCCATTAGGAAAAACCTGTATGAAAGTGTTATGAGTTAGCATTACTCATGTGTTAGTTAATAAGAAGCATAAATAACTAAGTAACATTTTATCCATCAACTTTTCCCATTACAAAAGCTGTGTAAAACCAGTGTCTTTTCCAGGACCATTAGGCAAAGAGCATGACAATAAACATCATGTTCATGGGAAACCTTTCAAATTCCAGTTATAAACTAAACGTCACTCTAAATAGGCTTTTGTCTACCAAGCTACAGATCACTACCCAAAAGTTGGACTCTACATTAAAGTCCAAACTTTCTCTTTTGAGCTTATATTCACAATTTGGCACTTTTGTTGTGTTAGTAGCAATGATCTCTCTTTTGTGCAAATATAGTTCAGTCATGCTACAGACTCAACATGTAGGTGGACAGTGGTGGTCCTTAAATACTGCATTGCTGCAGGCTTTACTTGCAACGAATTTCTTGATTTAATTTCAATATTGAATATAAATACTGAAACGTCAAATGCTCACCATGGTTTAATGATTTAGAATTATTTAGCAAAACACTAAATTAGCCAGTCCTCTTGGACTACAGTAAACAGTATAAGGCATTTCTCTATATAGACCATTTTAGTATTTTAAACTTAGAAAAGAGAACACAAGTAACTGGTTTTATTCAGAATATTAGCTAACCTGACCAATAAGAATGTATAATTGTCAGGCATAATTCATATCAAAGTTAATATAACATATAAGGATTTCTTTAATAATCTATCAGATAATAGAAAGGACATTGAGGCCAGTTACATATTGCCTTAGTAACTTTAAGTGAATCAAAAAAAAAAAAAATATGACTACAAAAATATAACAACGCCATCTCCTCATCTCAGTTCCAGCAACCTAAAGATGAAACCCTTAATGTAATCAGTCAGTATTTGCCCTGATTTTGTTGTCAGAACTCAAACGTCAAACATAGATATAATATGACAGCACATGGGACAAGGACTGTAGGGCCAAAGAGACTGAGATGAAATCACAGAAGAAAATACTAGAGACAGAAATATACATTGTAACTTGCAGCTAAGAGCTGATAAAGGTTATTTTGTATTCCCTAGGTGTTCAGATTTGGCCAGGGATATAAGTTTGAGTGAAGGGGTTTTTAGAACAAGTGGCAGTAGATGCGAATGAATAAACTGTATATGGTACCACTGATTCCACACAGTGAATGGATGGAAGAGACATTAAAAAAAGAAATCAAGATAATGACATTTACAAAACAGAGATGATAGTCTGATGAAGTACTGTTTAGTAATCAATTGATATCAATCTAGTTGTTTTCATTTTGGAGCATCAGAGCCAAAGTTGGTGTCACATCACCCCCAGCTGTAATTCATTAATCCACAAGATTAGATGTAAGTCTTTGTCTTTTCTGAAATCAGACTGTTTCCTCCTCCAACTTAGCTGATGGTTTAATTCTTGCTATGTACTAAAGTAGACCATCATTAATGGATAAGGTATGGCTGCATCTCCATCAGTTCGTTTAAGGCATACACTAAACTGGGAGACATTGTGCAAAAGCAAAAACAAACGGTCAACATCTGCTCCTGAGACTGCACTCATATTAAGTATAGAAATGCTGCTAGAGCATGCCATTGTCCAGTATTTAGGAATTGTGGATGCAGTGGTTGATTGTGATGGTTATCTCCTCAAGCAGCAATGTTAAAGTATAAGAGTGAGGCAACTACTGCATTTTAATATTGTCTTCCTTTTATTCTTCTCCCAATTTAAGGAAGGATATGTTGAAATTTACAAAAAACATATTGGAAATACACTAACATTTTAACGGGAAGAGTGTAAGCAATACTGTTATGTGGCTTACTATGTTCCAAAGGAAATCACATTATAAGCCAAAAGAAATCACATTATTTAATATATAAATGCAAATATCACAGTGTGCTTTTAATGCAGTAAAAAGTATTGTTTCAATAGTTATTCAAAATATAATTTAGCTACCTACATGTAATTGTTGAAAAAATACACTTGTTATGGTGCACAATCTGTAATTTACTTACGGAATTATACATATTTATGGCATCAAACAGGCTGCAAATCTCAATCCAGACTCTTTTCATGTATAGTTCTTATCTGACTCCTTCAATGTGTTTAAGAAGCATTTAAGATTCCTGTTTTGTGAATTTCAGTCTAATTGAGAACGGCTTTGGTAAGTAACCAAGGAAGTGTAACCTAGCTTGCATTTTGTTCTTCACTTGTGATGATCAATTCTGTAAACTGTCCTGTAACACTTGTTTCTGAACAGTCCCCCAGACTGATGCTTACTCAGTTATGTTGACCTCTTTTGTAAGTTGCAATAGATTGAAGTTTTTGCTTAGAAAATAAATAGACATACTATAATATAATATAATAATATAATAGATGTGACATACTAATTCCTTTTCTATTGTCTCACTTCTCAAAAATGGGGGGCATTAGATAATGCTACTTTATGTGCTGACCAGACCACAGGTCCACCATGCCCTCAACCTTCTGCAGTTCACATACCATCTATTGTATCTGCTACACCGATCATTCTCCCATCTGGACAGAGGCAGTGGTGCTGTAAGAATTATGTTTTTGGACTTCTCTAGCGCCTTCAACACCATCCAACCTCTGCTCCTTAGGGACACACTGACTGAGATGGGAGTAGACTCACACCTGGTGGCATGGATCGTGGACTATCTTACAGACAGACCTCAGTATGTGCGTCTTTGGAACTGCAGGTCTGACATTGTGGTCAGCAACACAGGAGCGCCGCGGGGGACCGATCCTGTTCAGCCTATATACATCAGACTTCCAATACGTTCGCTGATGACACTGCTATTGTTTGCTGCATCAGGAGTGGTCAGGAGGAAGAGTACAGGAAGCAAATCAAAGACTTTGTTAAATGGTGTGACTCAAACCACTTACACCTGAACACCAGCACTGGTGATGGATTTTAGGAGGCCCACGCCCCTCAAGGACCCCGTGATCATCAGAGGAGACTGTGTACAGAGGGTACAGACCTATAAATACCTGGGAGTGCAGCTGGATGACATTGGACTGGACTGCCAATACTGATGCTCTGTTTAAGAAAGGTCAGAGCTGACTATACTTTCTTAGAAGGTTGGCGTCCTTCAACATCTGCAATAAGATGCTGTATATGTTGTGGCGAGTGCCCTCTTCTATGCGGTGGTGTGCTGGGGAGGCAACATAAAGAAGAAGGACGTCTCACACCTGGACAAACTTGTTAAGAAGGCAGGCTCTATTGTAGGAATAAAGCTGGACAGTTTAACATTGGTAGCAGAGCGACGGGTACTAAGCAAACTGCTGTCAGTCATGAAGAATCCACTGCATCCACTTAACAATGTCATCTCCAGGCAGAGGAGTAGAGTCCTGTCACTGTCTTGCTCCACTGACAGACTGAGGAGATCGTTCCTCCCCCACACTATTTGACTCTTCAATTCCACCTAGGGGAGTAAATGCTAACATTATTCAAAGTTATTGTCTGTTTTTACATGCATTTTTATTACTCTTTAATTTAATATTGTTTTTTTGTTTTTTTTTTTTTTTTGTTGTTTTTTGTATCAGTATGATGCTGCTGGATTATATGAATTCCCCTTGGGATTAATAAAGTATCTATTTATCTATCTGGAAGAGGTATTGGTGAAACCAGCAGAAGATGCCTACCCTGTGGGCTGAATGTGGATCTTAATGCCCCAGTGCAGTGGGGACACTCTGCTGTAAAAATGGTGCTGTCTTTCAGATGAGATGTAGAATTGAGTTCCTCTGTTTTATTAAAGATCCCTGGGCATCCTTTGCAAAGAGTAGTGTGTACCCCAATGTTCAGGCTAAATTGCATACCACAGCCTAATCATTCCAGCTTCCTAATCATCCTCTGTCTCTTATCGGTTATCTCACCTCTCACCAATTCACCTCTAACTAACTCATGTGCGGTGAGCATACTTGTGCAAAAATTGTTACTGTCACATCATCCTGATGGATGCTACACATTAGTGGAGGTTGAAGTGGCTCCCAACTCACTATGTAAAGCACTTTGATTAGTGAGAAAAGCATTATATAAATGTAAAGCATTATTATTACTATTAATAATAATTAAATGTAAAACTGTTCTAAATGCACTACTTACTGTAAAATTAAGTATGTGCATGTTTATTTGTAATTTAAATATTCTAATGTTATGTACTTTGTTGTTATGCAAACAACCATTACTCTAAAGCCTATCTACATTTTAGGCAAAATTGATTTTACAACCTTTTTACAAACTTGAAGAAAACAATTTTTATATAATATATATACTTTTATTGATACATTTTAAAAATGTACAGTAAACAGCAATTACAGCTACAATTAAATAATTTTTACGACATAGAAAAGTACTATAAAAAAGGTGTTTGCTAAAGTATGAGTAGAGTATGATGGCAAGACTATAAAGCAAGGCACAGTCCAACCATCATGTATTTTCTAAACCTGCTTATTCTAGTATTAAGTCACAGTGGAGTAAACGCTTATCGTAACAGTTTCAGGTACAAGTCAGCACTGAGGGCAAACATATCAAAACTCTGAGTAACCAATACTTTCTGAGGACACATACAATGGACAGTAAAGCCATTTAACAACAGAAATGCACCCTGGCCATATGGCTATTCTTTTATGCAGTAATCATAGCAGGTAGTAATAAATAGCAGACCAGTATAAACCAGGATAAAAGATATCAGAAAGGTTACATTATAGATTTTAGATCAAACTACTACCAGCTTTATTTAATAAATGCAAGACAAAATTGATGTGCTGTACCAGTACAGAAACATAAACAACAGTTAAGTGCCAAGGGTCCCTTTAAAAATACCTGTACAGCTTTCTAAGTTCATAGAACAGTCTTCATACGAGGTATTATCTGATAAGCAGAAAAAGATAAATATAGTGGAATAGAGTTTATCAATAAACCAGAAATTAATATAATACTTAAAGTAAAGCACAGACCAAAAGTTATTTTCTAGTATTTTGCATACTTCACCATGATAGGCAACTTAGTTAAAACTGTGCAATATGATGAGACCCTCATGGCAGTCATCACAAAATTAATTATATCATGAATACAAATGGTACATTTATTTTATTTGTATTTTTTTTACTTATTTGTAAAATAAAGTTCCATAAAAAGAACAAATCTTACCACTGCTCTAAAACAAGTTCTATGGTGTTGTGATAGGCAAGAATATTTTTTGCTTAAATTATTATTTTTATTTTAGCTTTTAAAACATGATTCATTTCTAACCCTTCTTTGAACCCCCACCTTATAGAGGAATTGTTTGTCCTAGTGATCCTAAGAGCTGTGTTTTTCAGGGTAATTGCCTCTGGTATGGTCATCCAAGGGAAACTAGGTGAGGGACTAGACTACATACAGTTCATACTGACCTGTAAGGAAATTCAAATCATGCACTCGGCATCTTTGTCCAGAAAAGAGAAACCCAGGTTCTGCCCTGGTTCCAGGTCTTGGGAAGGGAGCTCGTTGGTGAACACCGGGGGCCTCATGCATAACGCCATGTGTAGAATTCACACTAAAACATGGCATATGGACAAAATTGGAAATATGCGTATGGACAAAAAAATTCAGATGCACAAAACCGTTCGTACACCAACTTACACCCACTTCTGTACATAAATCCCGGTCAGTGTGAAAAGTAACACTCGTGTATGTGCCTGCCACCCCATCCCAACTCCTCATATAATTTTGCATATTTTAATATGCAAATCAATATAAATAGCCCCTTAAGTTTAGCGTTCAGTGAAAAGACAATGGTAAAAGCCCAGGACAAGTAGAAGAATTTCAGCAAATACCAAGTGGAGGCAAGGAAAAACATACTATTTGTTATAAACAACAAAAGGAGGTTGATCGAGTGACAGAGTGATGAAGAAACTCGAAAGTTCAAATTCAGAAAGTCACACATTGCCCGAAATAAAAAAGTAGTGGTTAGATATCAAAGTTGCCATAAAAAGGCGAGTTGTTGCCCACCGTCTGTGTGTCATATGGAAACATATTAGGGTACAGAGAAATGAAAAAGGGACACAGTTGAAAAAAAATTTAAAATTTCCACTTCAATCTCAGTTTATTTTGCCATTAATCTTAAAATCATTTAATATACTAGTTTCTCAAATCTTATTGTAGCTAAAATAGCATGTTAAATCCTTCATATTCTATGTGGTGTTCTATGTACTCTGTGTGTGAATCACTACATGCTTCTTAAACTGGCTTTCTCTTATGCTGACAGGACACAGAATACATCACATTCATGATATTACAGCTCACTGAACAATTTAAATACTAAGATGTATACTTGATATCTTTTCCAGGATGACAGGAATTAAAGCATGTATTAAACATGAGTGCACAACCCAGCCACAGGGGATGCACAAACCAGTGTGTTTCTTTGTGCCGGTCCCAAGCCCAGATAATTCGGGAGGGTTACGTCAGGAAAGGCATCCGGTGTAAAATTTTGGCAAATCAATATGCGGCCAAGATGATCTGCTGTAGTGACCCCTAATGGGAGCAGCCAAAAGAAGAAGAAGAAGATTAAACATGAGTGCACAGTGGTGCAGTGGTAGCGACATGCTGGTGTCCCTTCCAGAGATTGTTCCTGCTACTCGCAAGATGCTTGCTGCACGGTGCACAGCCCTCAGTGAAATACTTTATTGCAGCAGTACTGTCTCTTTCAAAAGTACTGACCCCCAATTCCTGTCATTTCTTTTCTTTCTTCAAGTAACCAATCACCACACAATCAGCTCCTTAATAAATCTCAAACCATCTGTAAGCTTAGAAGGCTGATTCTTCAGAACTTTTAAGGAACATTGAAATATCTTTGTTGTACATGTTTAATTATTCCATCCCTCTATCCATCCAGTGTTGTGCCAGACAGAAAGCATACAGCGCGAGGCAGGAAAATTCCCTGAACCGGGCCCCAGCTTATTGCCTAATGGTAGTGTGTGCTTACTTATAGCCCCCTGGCTCAGTACGTGTATGTTGTAGTTTACCCTGGTGAATGACATGCACACCTCCCTTTAACTTCGAGTCAGGGAGAGGCTCCGACTCTTGTCCATACTTATGCACTGACAATTGGGTCAGAGTATTCGGCCTTGGGGATAGTGCTGGAAGGTGCTTCTACTGGGGACTCTATCGTTCTACTAGGAGATTTTAATATGCATGTAGGTAATAACAGTGAAACCTGAAAGAGTGTGACTGGGAGAAACTGTCTACCCGATCTGAACCTGAGCTGTGCTTTGTTATTGTACTTCTGTGCTAGTCACAGTTTGTTCATAACAAAACACCCTGTTTGAGCATAAGTGTGTTTCATAAGTGTACTTGCGACCATATGTCTTGAACACTTGAATGAAGAGTGGGGCAGAACTGTCACGTGATCAGCATCTATTTGTGAACTGCATCAGATGGCAGGTTGAAGATCAGATCAGACTGACCTAAATGTATAGTGAGAGTCTGCTGGGACCATTTGGAAGATGGTCCTGTTAGGGTGATTTTCAACTCGTACCTCTGGATGAATTCTTCTTGCTTTCCGAAGTAGGCTGGGGACATTGAACCCGCATGGGCCATGTTCCAGGAGTCCATTGTTGAAACAACTGCACAGTGCTGCAGACATAAGGTCATCAGTGCCTGTAGTAACAGTAATTCCTGAACCTGAAGGTGGATGTCCACAGTAAAGGGAGCTGTTAGAATGAAGAAGGAGTCCTTTCAAGCTTGGTTCCAGAGGCAGCTGACAGGTACCAACAGCCCAAGCAGAGTGTGGCAATGACAGTGGTGGAAGGAAAAATTTGAGCAAGGGAAGAGTTCGCTCAAGCTGCTGAAAATGATTTCAAATGTTCAAAATATACGTTTAAATGTCCCAAATTACACAAAAATACACAACAAGGGAGAGGAAGCGTAAAAACCTCTGATTTGAGAGACAAGTACAAATAAGGCTTCATATAAATGCTGAAATTTATTTGAAATTAAAATGGCAATCAAGAATCATAAAAGGGTTTTGATTAAAAAGTTAACCTAAAGCAAAGAAGTCACAAAAACCAAGAACAAAAGGAAGAATCCAGAGTAAAACAGAAAAACGAACTAAAACAATACTTACAACAACACACTTTTTAATGACACTCTAAGGGAATCCATTTCCTCCACTAGAATATAAATGTGGAGTGTGGTCCCTTAGAAATGGTGTCATGATGGCTCCACCTCTTGGGGTTTTACCCACAGGATATAAGGAGTAGAAACACACTGAAAATTGAATGCACAATACATACCAAGTAAACAATAAACAAACTTACAGAAGGGCAATATGCCTTGCTGAACAGTTTCCCAGCAGCTATCTGCTACCATGCAAAAATTATATAGAATTATATAGACTTTTCTGAACATGGACATGTCATAGCTGTGTCCTGATTCTTGAACTTAAGAAATTTTCACATGCAGAGCAAAAAAAAAAAACCAAACTCACATAAACAAACTCACATAAAACCAGTGATCCTTGGAATACGTTTTGCGGCACAGTCTTTGCTTAGAAGTTTTCATTTTAACTACTTTTTATTATAAGTCAGTGTTAGCTATTAGTGGAGCATGGAATTAAAAAGTCTGTCAATCTCTGTTATGCAGTACACTAAGGATTCAAGGATTTTCAGTCAGACAGCTTAGCTATTACACCTAACTGATTAATTTATATTCCACATTTTGATGATCCTTGCCACTTTGAACTGGCTTAAGTGGGTTGGGAGATGGATGTTTGGTGATATATTCTATCCTTCTTGTGGGCATCTTAATGGTCTCTTCTTGTGGATAATGATTTGTACACTGATGCCATTTCATGCTTTAGCACTATAAGCTCTGTTCTTTTCATGGGGTAAGAAAGTCGTAAGTTTCTAGATCAAACATGCATCACCTTACACTAATGCCAAACTTAGTTTGTCAGTATAACTGCAGGAAGGGAAATGAATTGCCTTCTCCTTTACAATACCAGTCCACAAAAATTTATGACAAGTGGATTATGCCAGCACAGCCATTTACATAAGCATCTATGCTGTAAGTTTATTCCAGTAAAAATACAACAAGAGGTGCATACTAATCTGTGAAGGTGAAGAAGACACATGAATCATGTCAGTACAAAAAAAAAACATAGAGGGGTCTCAGCCTCAAATATTATGTGTGACATATTTACTTAGGCAGTTGTGCAAGAAGCCTTTTTTTTCTCTGCTTTCTCAGTTCAAGTGGAAATTTCCAAGTCTATACTCTGGTAAAGCTCAACCATTGCACATGTTCTGTACCATTTTTTTAATGCTTTCATTTTTAATATTGTGTGAATTTACTTTTAATGTCACTTTCAACATTAGCAATATATTTATTTGATGTTTCCCATATTACACATTGTTTCAGCTGTTTAATAACTTTCACCCCTTCTTATTAGGTAAAAATATCTCAAAGATACATTTTGGTGGCATTAGATTTATCACTGAGGCAGCAAACAAGCAAAACTGCCTGACATTTCTTTTTTTGATTTCTATGGGCAATTTATTTTAATTCTTAATACTTCCATTACACCATCCATTCATACTTCATAATACCTTTGTGAGGTCAGTGAACATAAATGTAATCTGGCAGCATCGATACAAGGGATATTTTTGCCACTTACTATGGTGCTGGTCTGTCACAAAACCTTTGTAACACTTGCAGTAACAATTTAGCATCAGAAGTTAGCCTTTATCTTTGAAGTATATGAGTCTCCAGAGGGTATCCACTTACAAATATGAGGACAGCCTCAGTGGTCCATTTTGCAATGAATACCCCTTAGGTACAGCAATTTCACTTTAGATCTTTCAGATTTTCAGATCTATCAGATTCAGTCCTTAAAGCATCATTTTTTGTTCTGTAGGCTGCATGTTCCTCTAAAACCCACAGTTTTATAAAATTATATTTACTGTAGATGTTAAGGAATTAGCCTCATCTTGAAGGTGCTTGAGACTTTGTCTTAACTCTACTTAAGATGCAAAGAGTAATAGTCTTTTTATTTTTTAAAACACTGAAAACATTTCAACTATCATCTTCAAAGCCAAAGAAAATTTAAAAAGATATGAAGATCTTCATTGTAACATTTTGATTTGTAATTTCAGTTTATAAGGTGAATTATTTGTGATTATCTTAGTCAGAAATTATAAATGACATATTTTTTTATAAGCCTTACTTCCTTTGCTGTTTGATTTTGTGTGAGAATTTTGTTTTTAGATTACAAAATATAAAATAGGTTTTTCTATTTTCAAAGTGTGGTTCAAAAGTTATTTATTATTAATTAGATTACAATAATTAATTATTGTAATATAATAACACCCTGCACAATGTGGGTTTCTGCCTTTTACCCAATATTGCCAGGACTGACTTAGTTTCCCAATGACCTCAAATTGAAATAAGCAGGTTTAAAAAATAACAGATGGATTATTAGTCATTTGAAAATATAATTATTAACGTAAAAAAATCGGACAAATAATGAATAATCCATTTTCAAAGTACTGTCTCCAAAATGAAAGGTTTTAATTCTATCAATCTATCATATCTAATAGACCAATTTTTTTTTTATTTTTTGTACAAAGCAATGCATGGAATAATCCAAACTGTATTGCTGCACCCTGCTGATGTAAGCCTATCTTGCATTTGAGACTTGCTAATGGACTTCTCATAGCAATCTCATTTATGAAGCTTTTTAGGAATGTCTTTTTTTTTAAAGGTGGCACTACACTGGTTCATCAATAATGAAATTCATCACTGAATATGGTAATTGGACTGATTAATTTCCTAATATATTAGACAATGGTCACTTATTCTACTTCTGAAGCTTACATTTGCTATTTATTTAAGAAAATTAATGAAGGCTGCATTGGCTTTATACATAAATTTTTATAAAGACAAATACAATATAAAATAAATTAATAGGTGTCTACTTGCTGTAGCTTGTATATAATATTTCATGCCACTAAAATACTAAATTGCCTTCTTGCTGTTTGTATACCTACAGAAAAAAGGGCTGTAATTCTCTGTAACACTATATTTCATCATCTGAATGATGAAACATCACAGCCTGGCAGTGTTACTTTATCCATTTACAGTACATACCTGTTTCCTGAGACCTGCAAACTACTGAATTTACAATTTCTTTTATTTAAAAAATGTATGATAAACAGGTATCTGAAGAACTTCTTTAAGACGGCAATTAAAGTATATTTTTCAGAAACTAAGAAGCTAAAAAAAAAAAATAACAGAACTCCAAATTTAAGGAATTCACTGATTTATTGCCAGAATGGAGCACTGTTAGCGCAAGTTGATAAAATGAAAGTGTATGCTCTAGGATACATCATAGCTTCAGATCACAGGCTTGGGATTTTAGATAAGCTTTAATCTATAAAGTAGTTGTTTTTTTCTGATAAATACTGTTGTGATATTCTTAACTTGTCTTATTTAATTAATTATTGAAAAGACTGTAGAATTTCAATCGCTAACCATCAAAGTATTTCTATCTGAGCTGTTTTCTTTATTCTGTGCTGTTGCTCTTCTAGCATTTTTCACATTCTATCTATCTATCTATCTATCTATCTATCTATCTATCTATCTATCTATCTATTTATCTGTCTAACTTCAGTGTGTCGTGTTGCACAAAGATTTTAGAAGATATGTCAACTGCATAAAATACAGACATTTTTAATATAAATGAATACAACAAATGATGACCACTGTCATTAGCTATCTTTAATAAACAAATAAATATGATATTTAATTGTTAAGAAATGTGAATATGCTGTGCAATTTTTACAGTACAATCCCTCTTAACTGGCCTCGCATTAACCGGCAGATGGATTAACCGGCCTGTTAAAATAAAATAAGCATTTTTTTTTTATCCTGAGCTCTTCTTTATATGTATGCACTTCCTTCTTTACTGGAAAGTGAGAGGTATTTTAAAACCTGCAAACAACAAAACACTGTTCAAATTAAATAAAGTGAAATGTATCAAAAGTTTTCTTTAAATAAATAATCCATTAAAACGAGTGAATTAGTAGAGATTAAAATCCATTAGTAAAAAAGAAGTCCTTTAAAAACAACACAAATGAGGTTAAAACAGCAGTCTCTTAAAATCCAAAGCACAGTGCCTTCTTCTTTCTACCTAGCGGCTCCCCTGCTTCTCCAATCGGGCTTCGCAACAGGGGAGTCACCCTAGCTGCAGGTGCAGTTGCCTTCCACACTGGTCCGGTAGCCCTCCAATGCCTGGCTACGTCAGGCTCCATCTGGACTGAGATTTGGTTTCCTTCTCCAGTGGCCTGAGTGCTCACACTGGGGTTGAACCAGCCCAAAGCCTCCATGACTGCTGCTGCCTTTCGACAGCCAGTCGTTTTCAATACCGGTTACTCCAGCTCCAAGATCGCTCAGCTGGAGTGACCACTTTCTTCAGCCCCACAGAGTGGCCCAAACACTCCTCTGCAGGGGTTCACCTCCCAGCTGCCTGCCTTTGCTCCATCGAATCTACTCTGCTCTGCTCTCTCTCTCTCTCACTCGCTCGCACTGGCTTTCCTCTACCTGCTTCCTTCTCCATTAACCTCTCGTTCTTTCCTCTTCTCCCCCTAGCTGCCTTGAGCTTCTATGTGTATCAGATGTGTATCAGATGTGGCAATTAGCAGTTCCCGGGAACAATTACGGATATGGACGACTCCTCACCTGTGCACTTAAGGTTTCTTCTGGGTACTCTGGCTTTAATTCACTGTGCCCAGAATTGTAAGTTATATTAAGTGGTCATTCTAAATTGAAGAGACCTTAGATGGACCGATGTTCTGTCCAGGACCATTTTCTGTATTGCTGCCAGTGTTTTGGGGAAAAGGACTATCTTCCTGGGATCCTGAATTAAGTATGTTTGAGAATATCATGTTATGAATAACTCTCTTAAATACTTTGATGTCCAATGTTGGGACTCCCAAACATATTCTTCTACCATTAATAATCCGCAAACATTTCAGCCAAACATTCCTCTTTTCATTTTGTAGTGACTTTCTGAAATGATATATCATAAATAAATACTTAGTTGTTGAGAAACTGGATTTACTGCAAATTCACAAAAATCACAGGATGAAATAACATGCTTCTCAGTGACACAGGGCAAATCACTACTCTCCAACGGTGAGTGTGGCTCAGAATGCTGTTTACCATAAAAAAGACAAATAAATGAAGAATACATTTGCTAAAAAAAAAAACAAAAGGATCAGACATTTCAGCAATAATTTTCAAACAATTAGTGTATTTAGTATAGAAAAACTGTCCATGTGACAAATCCCAATTTACATTAAACCAGCTAGTCTGGACTATAAATACTTGATTTTGGCCAAAGCACCCATGGAATGAGGAGTTAGATGATAATAATTGGATCCTGATATGTCAAATCATGCAGATTCTTTGAGTGAAAAATTTGTAATATATATGGCCATAAATAACTTATTATACTTCTAGATTAATTTTGGGTACATTGTCAAAAGCAAATGTATTGAGAGATAACTATACAGTGGTGTGAAAAACTATTTGCCCCCTTCCTGATTTCTTATTCTTTTGCATGTTTGTCACACAAAATGTTTCTGATCATCAAACACATTTAACCATTAGTCAAATATAATACAATACAATACAATACAGTTTATTTTTGTATAGCCCAAAATCACACAGGAAGTGCCGCAATGGGCTTTAACAGGCCCTGCCTCTTGACAGCCCCCCAGCCTTGACTCTCTGAGAAGACAAGGAAAAACTCCCAAAAAACCTTGTAGGGAAAATGGAAGAAACCTTGGGAAAGGCAGTTCAAAGAGAGACCCCTTTCCAGGTAGGTTGGGCGTGCAGTGGGTGTCAAAAGAAGGGGGTCAATACAATACAATACACAGAACAGAACAAATCCTTAATACAGCATAATAATAAAAATTTTAGAAGTACGGTTTAACAGTAGATGATATCACATAATTAGGTTTGGATATTTTTAGAGTCCTGGAGACCTCGTCCATCAAGCTGCCTCCCCATTTGGCCATTCCACGGCTGAAACGTTGCTCCGATGAAAGGACCCTCTTTCCCATGATTCCTGTGATCCTCCATCAGGGATGACTTTACCATAGGCAGGCAAACAACTTGGCAGGTGGGCGTGGCACCAATGCCACATTTGGGTACCGAGAAAGAAACAGAATAGGTGAGGGTTAGTATTCAAATATAATTATCATGTTACTTATGTTTTAGTGCTAATGACTAACAACAGAGATGCAGTATGTACAGTTAATCAGCAGCTCTAGTCAGGATATGCTAAACTGAAGTAGTGAGTCTTCAGCCGGGATTTAAAGGCTGAGACTGAAGGGGCATCTCTTATGGAAGCAGGAAGACCATTCCACAGTTTAGGGGCCCTGTAACTAAAAGCTCGACCTCCCACTGTTATTTTATTAATCCTTGGAATCCTAAGCAGACCGGCATCTTGAGATCTTAATGTGCGCTCAGGTTTGTAAGTCATGATAAGTTCAGACAAGTAAGCCGGACCTTGGCCATTTAATGCTTTATATGTTAAAAGGAGGATTTTGAAATCTGCCCTAAACTTAACTGGGAGCCAGTGTAAGATTTAAGAACTGGAGTTATGTGTTCATATTTTCTTGTTCTTGTAATAATTCTTGCAGCGCATTTTGGATTAACTGGAGGCTGTATAGAGAACAGTTTGAACAGCCAGTGAACACCGCATTGCAGTAGTCAATCCTACTAGAGATAAATGCATGAATTAATTTCTCACAATCCTGTTTATTTAGAAAGCGCCTTAATTTCCTAACATTTTTAAGATGGAAAAACATGTTTTGGACAACTTTGTAATATGTGCTTTAAATGACATGCTAGAGTCAAAGATAACTCCTAGATTGCGGGCTGATTCAGTAAAATTAATTGGGATTCCAACTGAGTTAAATGACACAAAATATTGGTGTGATCAGCGTCATTCCCTCCAACAATTAACATCTCTGTTTTATCTGTATTTAAAGACAAGTAGTTCTCATTCATCCATTCCTTTAATTCACTAACACAACTAATTAAAAACAAAAAGAAACTTCATTTGATTTAAATGAAAGGTATAACTGGGTGTCATCTGCATACGAGTGAAAATTAACATTATGTTTCCTAATGAGAGATCCCAGTGGAAGCATGTAAAGTGAAAACAGTAAAGGTCCCAGTACTGAGCCCTGGGACACTATATTGAACTTCTGTGTATAATGATGGAGTACTGTCAGCACATTTCTGTACATATTGGAATCGATTTGATAAATAAGAACTGAACCAAGCGAGCAGGGGCCTGTAAGCCCAACATCGTTTTCTAGCCTGTGCAGTAAAATAGAATGGTCAATGGTGTCAAATGCTGCACTTAAGTCCAACAACATAATTACAGTGGAGTTTCCTTCATCAGAGGATATCAGAATGTCATTTACAACCCGTGTTAGTGCCGTTTCTGTACTATGACCAGACTGGAATTTCTCAAATAAATTGGAATGCGTAAGGTGTGACTGAAGCTGACTGGCGACTAATTTTTCTAGTATTTTAGAGAGAAATGGTAAATTTGAAATAGGCCTATAGTTATTTAGTATGTGTGGGTCTAGGTCTGACTTTTTAAGTAAAGGTTTAATGACTGACACTTTTAGTGCATCAGGTGTGCCATGCAGTAATGAACTATTGATAACGGTTAGAATAGGCGCTGCAAGAACATCCATTGCACTTTTTACTAGTTTTGTTGGCACTGGATCTAGGGAACAAGTAGTGGGCTTCATTTTAGTAATTAAAGTTAAGACTTCCTGGTGAGTTACAGGATTAAAATTACTAAAGTGCTGAATGCAATGTGAGCAGGGTCTGCTAAGCTAGTATTTGGTTTGTACTGTGATGCTGAGATCTGGGATCTTATATTTTTAATTTTCTCATTGAAGAAGTTCATAAAGTCTGTACTGCTAATATCTGTTGGTATTTTGCACTGTTGATCTGAATTGCCATTTGTTAATTTTGCCACTGTTCTAAACAGTACCCTAGGATTTTTATTATTGCTATCTATTAATGTAGAATAGTATTCTGAGCGAGCTTTAAAGAGGGCTTTTTTATATTTTTTTACACTCTCTGTCCATGCAATTTGAAAGACATGTAGCTTTGTTGTTCTCCATCTGCGCTCCAGTTTTCGACACTCTAATTTAAGAGCTCAAGTATTTTCATTAAACCAGGGAGAGTTTCTATGTGCTTTGATCACTTTTGTTTTAAGGGGAGCCACTGTGTCCAGAGCATCTCTCAAGGTCACATTATAATGTGATATTAGCTGATCTAAATTGTATTCCGTTTTTACATTTGATGTTAACTGATCTAAATGGTTTTCCACAATTACACTCGACTTACTCAAGGTATCTATAAATTTTGAAGCAGAATTACAATCTAGATGTCGCACTGTCTTTGTTTTAATCTGTGAGTGCGTTGGCATGGGCAGAACTAAATCAAATGTAATTAAGAAGTGATCGGAAATAACTACATTTAATGGAGTAATATTTAAATTTTGAATTTCAACTTTGTAAGTTATAATTAAGTCTAATGTGTGGTTATGATTATGAGTTATAACACAAGTAAACACAAAATGCAGTTTTTAAATAATGGTTTTTATTATTTAGGGAGAAAAAAAATCCAAACCTACATGGCCCTGTGTGAAAAAGCAATTGCCTCCTGAACCTAATAACTGGTTGGGCCACCCTTAGCAGCAATAACTGCAATCAAGCGTTTGCGATAACTTGCAATGAGTCTTTTACAGCACTCTGGAGGAATTTTGGCCCACTCATCTTTGCAGAATTGTTGTAATTCAGCTTTATTTGACGGTTTTCTAGCATGAACCGCCTTTTTAAGGTCATGCCATAGCATCTCAATTGGATTCAGGTCAGGACTTTGACTAGGCCACTCCAAAGTCTTCATTTTGTTTTTCTTCAGCCATTCAGAGGTGGATTTGCTGATGTGTGTTGGGTCATTGTCCTGTTGCAGCACCCAAGATCGCTTCAGCTTGAGTTGACGAACAGATGGCCGGACATTCTCCTTCAGGATTTTTTGGTAGACAGTAGAATTCATGGTTCCATCTATCACAGCAAGCCTTCCAGGTCCTGAAGCAGCAAAACAATCCCAGACCATCACACTACTACCACCATATTTTACTGTTGGTATGATGTTCTTTTTCTGAAATGCTGTGTTCCTTTTACGCCAGATGTAACGGGACATTTGCCTTCCAAAAAGTTCAACTTTTGTCTCATCAGTCCACAAGGTATTTTCCCAAAAGTCTTGGCAATCATTGAGATGTTCCTTAGCAAAACTGAGACGAGCCCTAATGTTCTTTTTGCTTAACAGTGGTTTGATTCTTGGAAATCTGCCATGCAGGCCGTTTTTGCCCAGTCTCTTTCTTATGGTGGAGTCGTGAACACTGACCTTAATTGAGGCAAGTGAGGCCTGCAGTTCTTTAGACGTTGTCCTGGGGTCTTTGTGACCTCTCGGATGAGTCATCTCTGCGCTCTTGGAGTAATTTTGGTCGGCCGGCCACTCCTGGGAAGGTTCACCACTGTTCTACTTCTCTGTGTCAGGCAGCTCCTATTTAAGTGATTTCTTGATTGAAGCAGGTGTGGCAGTAATCAGGCCTGGGGGTGGCTACGGGAATTGAACTCAGGTGTGATACACCACAGTTAGGTTATTTTTAACAAGGGGCAATTACTTTTTCACACAGGGCCATGTAGGTTTGGATTTTTTTTCTCCCTAAATAATAAAAACCATTATTTAAAAACTGCATTTTGTGTTTGCTTGTGTTATATTTGACTAATGGTTAAATGTGTTTGATGATCAGAAACATTTTGTGTGACAAACATGCAAAAGAATAAGAAATCAGGAAGGGGGCAAATAGTTTTTCACACCACTATATCTTTCTTCTAAATTATTTCATATTTTTTCAAGGCTCTTTCCATGATACTCCAGACACTCTCTTCTATAACAAAGTGTCAATACAGAGTGCTGTATTTGAGCCACAGAGAAAAAAAATGAAAGTGAAAAGGTGTATTTTGTGATTTAAGCGGAAATTTCAGCTTTAATCTCGAAATGTCCACTTTAACCTCATGTTTGCTTTATCATTAAAGCAGACCGTCATAAACGTCATCCCAGTTGTTAATCACTACGAGCTTCTGGGGCTTCCCCCTGACCATACAGCAGTGGCAAACAGCAATAGATCACCACACAGAACACATTAAATGTATGATATTCCAACTCTCTGCACATTTAGAATCCTTAGATTTATACTTGATATCACTTCATGATGAAATGCATTAAATGTATGTATGTTACATTTTACAGATAAATCGTTAATTTCATTTAAATAATGAATACTGTTAATAATTACACACATGGGGGTGGAGCGGTAGCACTGCTGTCTCGATGGGAGTCACGTCGCTGGTATTCCCTGCCTGGAGTTTAAATGTTTTCCTGCTGGGTTTCCATACTGTGCTCCGGTTTCCTTCCAAAGATATGCAGATTTGGTGACACTAAAATGACGCTAGTGTATATGAGTGCTTGTATTCACCTTGCTGATGCCCCGTCCAGCGATTGTTTCTGCCACGTGCCCAGTGCTAGCTGGAATGGGCACATTCCTGGATTGATGGATTTAATCATTAAACATAATTTTCAGAGATATTGCAGCAATGTGTCATTGGAATTTAATGGGTGTTCCAGACAATTCACAACACAGCAAAGCCAAACCTGTTCTCACTGTTATAATTTCTCGCACTGCCACCAGGTGGATTCCTCCAGACTTATGTAAAGTACACGCAAATGTATAATAAACAGTACAACGCTTGCATAGCAGTAGCGTCTGTTGGAGCATGCATTGCGTTGTGTGAAGTATAAACCTGGCCTTACTCTGCTCCTTCTCTTTTCATTATTGGATCACAACCATGTGATCCTGCTGCATAGCATTTCTTCTCTTCATCTTTTAACCTCTTTTTAACCTGTATTTTAGTTTCTAAAGATGTTGCTTTGTATATTCATGATATATGAAAAAATATCAGAATCAGAATTCACTTTATTCAGTGACCCAATGTCTTATTTGTGTTTCTGAGACGATGAGCAGTAATTTTCTCAAACTAAACAGAAATCTTAGTGAAAATAGATAAAGTGAGAGTATTAAAAATAAACTTGATCCATTAGGCTTAAAAGTCAAGATGGAGGTAAAGAATTTAGGGGTAATTATTGACTCTGACCTAAATTTTAAATTACATAATAATCAGATTACTAGGACAGCATTTTTTCACTTAAGACATATAGCAAAAGTTAGATACCTTATAACTTTGCAAGATGATGAAAAATTACTTCACGTTTTTGTTTTTAGTTGACTAGATTGCTGTAACGCACTCCTCTCAGGACAATCCAAAAAGGACATCAATCAGTTATAAATAGTGCAGAATGCACTATCTTACTTAAGTCTTTGTTAGTATTGTCTAATCTTATTTTTATATTTTAATTTTTTATAAACAGCACTTTGAGCTACATCATTTGTATAAAAATGTGCTATAAATAAATGTTGTTGTTATTGGCCATATACACTAATGTGAATTAGGAATTTGTCTTGATAATTTTGGTGCAACATACAAGGACAACACAGAATACAAAAGGTAAATGTAAGAAGATAAAATATAAAATGATACAATATTATGCAGCATACAAGGGCAATGCAAAAAAATAAAGAGATAGTAGGATTAAAGTGCCTGGGCAGTTTAGTGCCTAGATCTACATAGATAGTGAGTAGAAGCTCAGACCTGATTAGTATGAATAACTGCACATGGAAAAAAACTGTTAGTTGATGTGTTCTTTTACCTTTCATTGTACAAAGACATTTGTGGAGAGAAGTTTTTGGAACAGGTGATGCCCTGGATGAGTCAGATTAGCAATGATCCTTGTGGCCCTCTTCATACTGTGGACTCATATAGGACTTCAACGTATGATATGTTACACCATATAATCCTGTCAAAGGCTTTGATGATGTGTTGCAGAATGGCTTTAGCCTGAACCAAACCAGACAGCACCAAACCAGACAGTTATAGATGAGGTCAGAACGGACTTGATGATGGCAGTATAGAATTAAACCAATATTGCTTGAAGGTGATTGAATTTCTTTAGCTGACACAAAAAGAACATTCTCTGATGGGCTTTCTTAATAATGCATGTAATTTTATTGGCCCTCTTAAGGTTTTGTGACAGCACAGTGCCAAGAAACTGAAATGATTCTGCCATTCCAATGGCTGAGCTATTTATAGTAAGTGATAGGTAAGCAGGTGACTGTTTCTTGATACGTATGATCATTGCATGAGTTATTATGGCTGCACCACAATGTCAGATTTTCCACCTCTTGTCTGTATATGGACTCATCATTGTTTGAAATTAGGCCTATTAGTGTTAAGTCAAGACTATTTTTATTACTTTATAAAAAGTATTACTGCAACTAAAGTATGCATGATATAACTGTGCACTCACATATAATACCTTTGCATTGAACAGTACAAACAACATCAATGACAGACAGTGACTAGTCTGTGTAAGGAAGTTGCAAGCGCTCCACAACACATTTTATGCTGACTTTTCATTTTTTCCAGATTTTATTACATAAGGGAGACTCCAAATGTAACTTCAAAATGCTAATAAAGTCAAATTTTTTATATTTTTTTACATTTATAAAATTTTGCTTGGATATGAGAGGGAAAATATGCTCATGCCAAAAAAGCAGGATAATGCTGCAAAAAATGTATAAAAAAACCGGATTTATAAAACTTGGATTGCACACATTTCTACACAATATACCTTTTATGAATCACAACCACCTTGTAAATGTGCATATGTGAACATGCCTTGATCACCACCCTGAAACTTCCATATATGAAACATGCTAATTAGCCTCACACATATACAATCAGGATGCTGGTAGAGTAATGTCCCACCTGACTCACTGAGACACTGTCAGCTGTATTCAAGAGTATCTAGCTGCTCTCTGCAGTTGAGAGTGCAAGATCATAAGTAGCATTATATTACCACTCCTTTGCATTTTGGGGATCAGGGAAAAGCATAAGGCACCAGTGTCTGAGTGGGTAGCCGCTACCACCTGGCCCATGTAATGACATGACTGATGTTATAATGAATATGAAAAACTGAGGGTTCATCCCATTACCTTACTATATATACAGTACTATCCTGTCAAAGCTACTTTGCCTCAAAATGAATGAATCATGGGTTGATCACTGAGCCACAACTTTTGTCAGTCTCAGTATTACAGATGACTTGTGTGTTAATGGAATGTCACTGCTCATGGTTAATAAAAGCAGCTTCATTCTTGCTAGATGCCCTTATTGCAATATGAGTCCAGTCAATTGCTCTGATTACATTAGAAGAACCAAACACTTCTTCAAATTGCATTTTTATGTCAGCAAAAATATGTTATAGTTTATGGATGTGCACCCTCACCATATGAAAACTAAAAGGTGAAATGGATTGCTAGCCTCCACTTCTTTCTTCCCTGTAGAACAGACAATCCATCACTTCTAGTATGCTTCTGGAGGACCCATCCCTTCCACCCCATGAACTAGTTAAATAACTGCGATCAGTAAATGATTTCCGGCACAGCAGACATATCAGTGTGGAGCTTGGCTGAGATATCCATTACCTGTCAGCCAGTTTCTGTGTTGTGACAACAAATAACTGATTTAAACTGATGAAAAACCAAAAAAGATCTTCAGTGCAAACATGCAGCATTGCTCTCTTAAAATTGTAAAATAAAGTATGTACATATTCATTTTCAAAGTATGTTTATCACATTAACGCACATTATAATAATGCTGTGGTCAGATTAGATAAAATTAGATTAGGTTAGGTTAGATTAGATTAGATAAACTTTATTAATCCCAAGGGGAAATTTACATGCATACAGTAGCGGAAACATAAAAACAAGGATATAGAGTCACAGGACAATTAATACAGGCAATTAATCAATCAATCAATTGATATGTAAATGTGCATAATTGCATCAATACGTAGATATCCATCCATCCATCCATTTTCCATCCCGCTGAATCCGAACACAGGGTCACGGTAGTCTGCTGGAGCCAAAATAAACAGATATTGTTTAGATATTTCAAAATGGTATTTCAAAATATACTTAATGAGTACCCCAGGAGGAAGCATTGAAATGTCTGATAGCACAGGACAGTAAAGACCACCAAAGGCCTTTCTTAGCACACTGTGGTGGAATGAGCCTATAGGTAAAAGCACTCCATGACAGCACCTCCTGGAGGGTATGGAGGGGATTTTTAATCATGGCATCCAATTTTGCCATCATCCTGTTTTCTACAACAGCTTCCAGTGGGTCCTGTCCTGTGATAGCACAGGCTTTCCTGATAAGTTTATTCAGGTATTGTGCTTTTTTTGAGCTCAACTTGCTTCCCCAGGAGATTACAGCATAGAACACCATACTGGCTACTATGATATGATATAATATGCATTATTATGCAGGTGAGTCATCATTTAGCTTTTTGTCTGCATTTCCCTACTTGATCAAGTATGTCCAAATTTACCAATTTCTCTGAAATGTTGTATACACATGGGTCAGAGTTACCATAAATATATATTTATGTTTGTATGGGAAGTTCAGTACGCACATTTCAAGCCTCTTTTTGTGCATATGCAGACTTTATAAATGAAGCCTGTGGAAATTTATTTTAGCTATGGAGTGCAAGGCAATAAACAAATCAAATGCCAGTCCATCATAGGGCTCACTCACACACAACACACTCACTCTAGCTGAACAAAATTAAAATTGCTAATTAACCTGATACACATGACTCTGGGAAACTCTTGAATATTAAAGTGCACAGAGAAAATCATGTAGACATTAGGAGATATTTCATATTTCATACACACATTGATTAAACTAATTCATTGATAAAGATTAAAAAAAAGAAAACACAGAACTCTCTAGGAGCAGTTCCGTCCACATATGACGCACAATCATACAAACAAATTGTCCTCCTTCATTTTTATTTTTAGCTTTTTTTTGTCTGAAACTTATTACACATAAAAATGATACCTGAAAATCAGCTAACACTGCACAACTGCCAGGATCTGTTAAATATTCATTATAAATAATGTAAATATAGTAATCCTTCTGTGTGACAGCAAATGAAACAGTCTCAGCCATCGGTTAGATGATTAACATTATACATTGAGTCTCAAGAAATTCTTGCTAACTCCTAAACAAACAACTGCACAGGATTACTCTGAGTGCTGTATTTTCTTAACTCTCCTGGGTGTTTTACTAAAGTATATTATTTTTGTATACTATTGATGCTGCCATGTCTGTGCATATAAAACTATGTATTATAGACTGCAAGGGATTAAAAATTGTAAACAATCACTTTTCTATTATGCTATTGACATTCTTTCAAAAGGAATACAAGTACCTATCTTTCCCTGACATACACAAAGTATTTCTTCTCATATGTATCACATATACATGTTTTATGCTTTGTTATAGTGGTTCCTGCCTTGAGCATGTTGCTATCAGAAGGGATCTGCATCAGCGGGACCATAAGGAGGTGCAGCTAGTATGACAAAGGACAAACAATATAGAAATATTCATGAATATTTCAAAATGAATACAAAATACAACATTGATATTTATAGATATATTGATTTGTATAGATATCTTAGTTCAGTTTTTCTGTTTATATTGTCCTTGACTTAAAGCAATCAATCTATGTTTATTGCTATGAATTTTTACCCTCTATTCAATGTAAATGAAAGATATTTTCAGATCTGAAAGCTTTAAACGAGGTTCTTTTTTTTTTTAATATGGTTTATGCTGTCATCTAACATATGTTCTTCTCATTTACATTTCTACTTTAAGTAAAACATGCTGTGTTTTTTCAGAGCTTTTTACTTCACAAACAATATCATTTTAAGCGATTTACAGCTTTGGTAGAAGCTCTGAAAATGACAGTATAACATATGCCACATGCATTTGAAAAATGCACTTTGAAAAAAGGCAAATATACTTTCACATGGAAATATAAAGAGAAAGAATCTGGCTTTGGGACAGTGTAGGTACATTCACATTTAGAGAAAAATAAGCTTGTGGTGAGAACATTGTATTTTGGAATCTTAAATGGAGCATAAGAAACTTTTGTTTTTAAGGAAGATTCAGTGATAATAGTTCACTCTTGACTACAACAATATATTGAGACGATCTCACTTATCCAGTATTGCACAGGAAAAATGATAACTGTAATTTAACTGAATTCTTTTAAAATTGATATTAGCATTCCATACTTACTTTCCATTAGGTTTTCTCTACTGCTTAATTTTTTTTTAAATGCCAGCTTTTTACTAGAGTTATTAGAGTGCTTCACTTTGATGCAGTGTGTACCATTAGCTGGCACACATGTACAGACAGGATGTTGCATAGAAATTAATGTAAAACTAGTATTTTATTCTACTGCCAGATTCACACATAGCTATTCAATTGCCTTAGTGCAAAATAACTCTTTCTCAGAGTGTCAGCCAGAACCTTCAGAAATTATCCTTTTTAAGTTATGGCAGTAGTGAAGTATTGTGAAGAGTATGCGGCTGCCTAGTTTTCCAGTTTATGTGGGTCCAAACTGTTTTTAATTTAACCAGTTTCCCTTTTTCTAACTCTCTTTATTTAACACAGTGTAGACTGAAGCCAAAACAACAAACTAGAAGCCAGTCCAGTCCAAATAATACAAAGGATAGATTCCTAAGATAGCACATTTTCAAACTTTTAAAGGAAATCATATTACTGTTTCATCTTCACATAGAACATTCAACATATTTTATGTATTATTATCTTTTTTGGCTTTTAATATAGTGTCTTAAACATATTTTTGTATTTTTTTCCTAATGTCATTTTATTTTCATTCTTAAGGTATTTTCTAACTGCAGTATATTTATTATAACTTGTTTATTTATTGACCAAGCTTGTCTATTATTTGAAATTTAACAATACAAATTCGTTTTTTCATCATTTTAGAAACTGAAATGAATGTTTACTCTTTTTCAGAACAAATTTGATCTAATTTGGGGTCATGGAGGTTAATGTCTATTATGGCAAAATGGTTATAAGAAAGAGGAACAGGGAACAGTAACTCACACGGAGTAATTCTAAGTTTCTAATTTGTCTACCATTATCTTGTTTTATTCGAGGATAACAGGAATATACAGTATATTTGGAAAGAACACACAAACTCATACACATGGTGGCCATGCTATGATTCAAGCTAAGGATTAACAAGCTTAGAAACAGTAGAACTTGAAGAGATTAAATACAAATGATAGGGGAGTTATTTGTAAAACTGAACAACAAAATGGTGCATTTGCAGCAGTTTTGCAAAAACCATGCAAAGTAAAACTTTGAAGTTACATTGCCTATATTTTACATTTTATATTTTTTTATAAGCAATGAAGACAGCAGTATCAAGGTAAGGTAATTATACTCACAGACCATGGTGACAGACTATGGTATAATACAATACAATACAGTTTATTTTTGTATAGCCCAAAATCACACAGGAAGTGCTGCAATGGGCTTTAACAGGCCCCCAGCCTTGACTCTCTAAGAAGACAAGAAAAAACTCCCAAAGAAACCTTAAGAAAGGCAGTTCAAAGAGAGACCCCTTTCCAGGTAGGTTGGGCGTGCAGTGGGTGTCAAAAGAAGGGGGTCAATACAACACAATACAATAAACAGAACAGAACAAATCCTCAATACAGTATAAAAATAAAAATTTTGGAAGTACGGAGCAGAATTTAACCGTAGATGATATTACTTAATAAGATTTGGATATTTTTAGAGTCCTGGAGACCTCATCCATCAAGCTGCCTCCCGCATTTGGCCATTCCACGGCTGAAACAGTGCTGGGCCAGCCAATCCAATGAAAGGACCCTCTTTCCCATGATTCCTGTGATCCTCCATCAGGGATGACTTTACCATAGGCAGGCAAACAACTTGGCAGGTGGGCCGTGGCACCAAGTGCCACATTTGAGTACCGAGAAGAGAACAGAATAGGTGAGGGTTAGTATCCAATTATAACTATCATGTTACTTATGTTTTAGTGCTAATGACTAACAACAGAGATGCAGTCTGTACAGTTAATCAGCAGCTCTAGTCAGGATATGCTAAACTGAAGTAGTGAGTCTTCAGCCGGGATTTAAAGGCTGAGACCGAAGGGGCATCTCTTATAAAAGCAGGCAGACCATTCCACAGTTTAGGGGCCCTGTAACTAAAAGCTCGACCTCCCACTGTTATTTTATTAATCCTTGGAATCATAAGCAGACCAGCATCTTGAGATCTTAATGTGCTCAGGTTTGTAAGTCATGATAAGTTCAGACAAGTAAGCGGACCTTGGCCATTTAATGCTTTATATGTTAAAAGGAGGATTTTGAAATCTGCCCTAAACTTAACCGGGAGCCAGTGTAAGGATTTAAGAACTGAGTTATGTGTTCATATTTTCTTGTTCTTGTAACAATACTTGCAGCCGCATTTTGGATTAACTGGAGGTTGTATAGAGAACAGTTTGAACAGCCAGTGAACACCGCATTGCAGTAGTCAATCCTACTAGAGATAAATGCATGAATTAATTTCTCCAAATCCTGTTTATTTAGAAAGCGCCTTAATTTCCTAACATTTTTAAGATGGAAGAAACATGTTTTGGACATCTTTGCAATATGCACTTTAAATGACATGCTAGAGTCAAAGATAACTCCTAGATTGCGGGCTGATTCAGTAAAATTAATTGGGATTCCAACTGAGTTAAATGATGACAAAATATTGCTGTGATCAGCGTCATTCCCTCCAACAATTAACATCTCTGTTTTATCTGTATTTAAAGACAAGTAGTTCTCATTCATCCATTCCTTTAATTCACTAACACAACTAATTAAAAACAAAAAGAAACTTCATTTGATTTAAATGAAAGGTATAACTGGGTGTCATCTGCATACGAGTGAAAATTAACATTATGTTTCCTAATGAGAGATCCCAGTGGAAGCATGTAAAGTGAAAACAGTAAAGGTCCCAGTACTGAGCCCTGCGGGACACCATATTGAACTTCTGTGTATAATGATGGAGTACTGTCAGCACATTTCTGTACATATTGGAACTAAACCAAGTGAGCATGGGGCCTGTAAGCCCAACACCATTTTCTAGCCTGTGCAGTAAAATAGAATGGTCAATGGTGTCAAATGCTGCACTTAAGTCCAACAACATAATTACAGTGGAGTTTCCTTCATCAGAGGATATCAGAATGTCATTTACAACCCGTGTTAGTGCCGTTTCTGTACTATGACCAGTGCGAAAACCAGACTGGAATTTCTCAAATAAATTGTAATGCGTAAGGTGTGACTGAAGCTGACTGGCGACTACTTTTTCTAGTATTTTAGAGAGAAATGGTAAATTTGAAATAGGCCTATAATTATTTAGTATGTGTGGGTCTAGGTCTGACTTTTTAAGTAATGGTTTAATGACTGACACTTTTAGTGCATCAGGTACTGTGCCATGCAATAATGAACTATTGATAATGTTTAGAATAGGCGCTGCAAGAACATCCATTGCACTTTTACTAGTTTTGTTGGCACTGGATCTAGGGAACAAGTAGTGGGCTTCATTTTAGAAATTAAAGTTAAGACTTCCTGCTCAGTTACAGGATTAAAATTATTAAAGTGCTGAATGCAATGTGAGGCAGGGTCTGCTAAGCTAGTATTTGGTTTGTACTGTGATGCTGAGATCTGTGATCTTATATTTTTAATTTTCTCATTGAAGAAGTTCATAAAGTCTGTACTGCTAATATCTGTTGGTATTTTGCACTGTTGATCTGAATTCCCTTTGTTAATTTAGCCACTGTTCTAAACAGTACCCGAGGATTTTATTATTGCTATCTATTAATGTAGAATAGTATTCTGAGCGAGCTTTAAAGAGGGCTTTTTTATATTTATTAACACTCTCTGTCCATGCAATTTGAAAGACATGTAGCTTTGTTGTTCTCCATCTGTGCTCCAGTTTTCGACACTCTAATTTAAGAGCTTGAGTGTTTTCATTAAACCAGGGAGAGTTTCTATGTGCTTTGATCACTTTTGTTTTTAGGGGAGCCACTGTGTCCAGAGCATCTCTCAAGGTCACATTATAATGTGATGTTAGCTGATCTAAATTGTTTTCCACGTTTACATTTGATGTTAACTGATCTAAATGGTTTTCCACAATTACACTCGACTTACTCAAGGTATCTATAAATTTTGAAGCAGAATTACAATCTAGATGTCGCACTGTCTTTGTTTTAATCTGGGAGTGTATTGGCAAAGGCAGGACTAAATCAAATATAATTAAGTAGTGATCGGAAATAACTTCATT
Organism: Polypterus senegalus; assembly: GCF_016835505.1. Lineage (NCBI taxonomy): Eukaryota > Metazoa > Chordata > Cladistia > Polypteriformes > Polypteridae > Polypterus > Polypterus senegalus. Next base: position 176,826,233 of record NC_053157.1, read on the forward strand.
TAATGGAGTAATATTTAAATTTTGAATTTCAACTTTGTAAGTTATAATTAAATCTAATGTATGGTTATGATTATGAGTTGGACCTTTGACAATCTGACAAAATCCTACTGAATTTAACAAATAAGTAAAACATTTGCTAAAAGTGTCAGTTTCCGCATCAATGTGTACATTAAAATCCTCCATCAGTACTACGTGATCATAATTTATGGCCAAATCAGATAGAAGGTTGTTAAATTCAGTCATGAACAATGAATATGGCCCTGGTGGTCTGTAGACTAGCACTATAATTGTGTTGAAATCTGTTGTGGAGGATTGCCGGCTTTCCATGCCGGTCCGCACCCCCAGGCCGCCAGGAGGAGCTCTCCCGACAGCAGGATCATGCCCCGAGGTCCAGCAGGGCATTATGGACCTTGTAGTATTTTTACACAACCCTGCTGGATACCTTGGGGGCCATCAGGAGTCGCTGTGGGGGGGGCTTATGGGCTCTTTCATGCCCTATGACCCGGGAGTACGTCATGGTCACGTGACAGGAACTAACAACGTGTTCCCGGGTTAAAGAAAAGGACTGATTGCCCTGACCCGGAAGGAGTAAGGAACTATGGACTGTCGGGACAGGAATACCTCCGGGTCAGGGGCTATAAAAGGACGGTGCCTCAGTCCAGACACTGAGCTGAGCTGGGAGGTAGAGGAGCAAGTGTCTGGGCGAGGAGGAGTATTTATAGTCGAGTATTGGATGAGTAGTGTGGAAGGTGCTTGGTGCACTGTGAGTCAAAATAAAAAGTATTGGACTTTTACCCGTTGTTTGGAGTCATCCCTGAGGGTTCAAGGGCGCTATATAGCGCCTTTTACACACTGTTTTAACATTTAAAATGAATGCCTCAAAGGATGTAAAGTTGCCTTGATGTTTAGACATGATTTGCATTTTGTTACAGTGAATTATTCCAAGTACTTCTCCTCCTCGACCATAATCTCTAGACTTATGAAGGAACGAGTATCCATCTGGTGACCTCAGCTAGGGGAATAGTGTCATATTTACTAAGCCAGGTTTCAGTGAGAATACACAGATCAGATTTTGTACTTAATAATAATAATAATAATAATAATTTTGTACTTACCAAAACAGCATTAGTGCCAAGAGAGCGAATGTTCAATAAGCAGCATTTAAAACTGCATGGTTCTTTCAGAACTGGTGATATATTTTTTGTTTTAATTTGAAGTAAATTTCTATTACAGCATGGGGACATGCTGCATATTGATTAGCGCACGTAAGAATTTCATTGTACTCTATGCATGTTAAAATAATAACTCGGTAAACCTATTATAATAAACTATAATGGTAAAAGAGGAAGCTTTCAGTTCACTCATCAGTCTTCATCCCCATTCTGGTCACAAGCACTGATTAGCTTAGCATCACAAACAATTAGGCCACATGTACAAAGCTTATTTCCGTTTGGGAAAAAGCTGCTAATGTGGTTAAAGCCAATATTGTTGATTCTCAAGATTATAATAAGGTATAAACATAATACAGTAATCCCTCGCTATATCGCGCTTCGACTTTCGCGGCTTCACTCTATTGCGGATTTTAAATGTAAGCATATATAAATATATATCACAGATTTTACGCTGGTTCACGGATTTCTGCGGACAATGGGTCTTTTAATTTATGGTACATGCTTCCTCAGTTTGTTTGCCCAGTTAATTTCATACAAGGGACACTATTGGCGGATGGCTTAGAAGCTATCCAATCAGAGCATGTATTACATATTAACTAAAACTCCTCAATGATATACGATATGCTTCCCGTGCGGTGCTTGATTGTTTTCTTTTCTCTCTCTCTCACCCTCTCTGACATTCTCTGCGCCTGACGGAGGGAGTGTGAGCAGAGGGGCTGTTTGCACAGAGGCTATTTGCCTAGAGGATACGGATTTGGCAATACTTAAAAGCACGTATTGATGTTTTGATTGTTTGCTTTTATCTCGCTATCTCTCTCTGACATTCTCTGCTCCTGACGGCACTCCTTTGAAGAGAAGATATGTTTGCATTCTTTTAATTGTGAGAATGAACTGTCATCTCTGTCTTGTCATGGAGCACAGTTTAAACTTTTGACTAAAGGGTGTTATTTCATGTCTAGAGGGCTCTAATAATGTTAACAGTGTGGGAGAGTTTATAAGGGCTTAAAATATATAAAAATAACCATAAAAACCTATGGTTTCTACTTTGCGAATTTTCATCTCGGGGGGTTCTGGAACACAACCCTCGCGATCAATGAGGGATTACTGTATCCTGTATTATTTTCTTCTTTTTTATATTGTCTCATTTGAATGCTTGGGGAGCATCTAAGTAGCCTGACTGAGTCAAGAACAATGACCACAATGCTGGGGTGAAATTGATTGCTAGCCTCCACTTCTTTCTTCCCTGTAGAACAGACAATCTATCACTTCTAGTATGCTTCTGGAGGACCCATCCCTTCTACCCCATGAACTAGTTAAAGAACTGTGGTGGCAGAAATCGACACCTATTCTGGATCATGCTCACATAAGAGTGCAGAACTCCATGACAAAGAATCCTTTAAACAAAGAACTTATGAAAGACCAGAGATGGCATACTTTTCTAATAATTTTTCAACTGTTTTCAGGTTCATTATTAAATGAGGTACTCAGTCAGTCCTCATTTCTTTAAAGTATTGTCTGTTTTCTTTATGGAATTATAATACTGTATATATAACTTTACTTCAATCCTTCCCTGCTCTGCGGTCATTGCCTACTTTTTCTGGCTAATTTTGCACAAAACATGGGGGGATTTCAGGTGTTTGTCAGTATCATGTAGGTGCTGCTTATTTAATATGTAGTCTGTGCTCTTTCTTACTAGATTTACAATTTTGTATTTTTAATAGTAGCCTTTGAGTTTCTTTTGAATATTTTTCTCATTTAAGAAAAAGCTTGAACCCACAACACCTTAAATTACAAAAGCAGTAAATTGAAGTGCAAATGATTGTCAAAATGTTGCAAATTTAAAAATCTGCATAGATTAAAATTATTAATATTAATAATATAGCTCTGTGCCAGGCATTCTGATTACTTTCCCTGATTGCTAGATGAAAATGTTAATAACTTTCTAGTTTGATTCAAAACAACAGCTAACTTTAAAAATAAGCATCTGAAATGACTAACATAATATGTTATATATGATGTGTCTTTATGTTATGTGTTGTGGATTCTTCATTGTCCTGTGTTCTATGTAGCACCATGGTCCTGGAGGAACGTTGTTTCGTTTCACTATATGCTGTACTACTGTATATGGATGAAATGACAATAAATAGAATCTTGAATAATATTAGTACCAGTGACTGCATTGATTCCTTTTAGTGAGTATGCTTAAAACAATTGTATCTTCCTTCCCTACAAATGTTTTAAAAACAATACAATAATATACAAGGCTTAGCATCAGAATACAATATCATAAATCATTACATCAACACATTTTGTTGGACACAAAAATACAATTTCAATGAAAGTTTAACAATGCATATTCATATTTTCATAGAAAACATTGTCATTAACAAAAGAAATGTATATACCATCGTACGATAGCTAAAATAAAAAAAAAAGTTAAAGTTATGCACTATCTTTTGAAATAAAAGCCAAAAAAAAAACCAGAATATAAACATGTATTCCTTAGGTTGACTATACAGTATACTGGCTTTCCAGTCATATGGGCTCTTTTTTCTCTCTCTCATTGTCCTCAGTGAAGCCCAGATGACACTGGCTATCACCGCAGTCTTGCAATAATATTAATTCTCTATCTACTTGAGAAGAGGAAACAGCATCCTGCCCCAGTCTGTATTGTCCAACTATATACAAAATATGAAGGCTCACCATTCCAGTAACTATGGCAGTTATAGCAGGTACTCCATAAATACACTCTACACTTTCCTCTCTACAAATATTCTCTAGTCACATACTTGTGACTCCAATGACAATAATCCTTTGACTTTTGACTCTTTTGTGTCAGAATTCCCTGCAGTTTCTCTCTGTGACTGGACTCTCTCCAACTCCAACAATGCACTTACTAATACTCCACAGCTCAATCACTCTATTTCTCTGCATCTTTTCTCTGAAATTGCAAAATATTCCAAATGAACTGTCATTGCAATTCTCACTCAAGCCCTGTAACCTCTTAACAACCTCCAACCCTCAATTCAAGAGTTACCAATGGCAACCAGCCAAGTTAAGTTGTTCCCATACTTCTATGCCATTGTGCTCTGTGACTTTTTTCCATTAATAATTTAAAGTACACCCTTCTCTGTTTCATTTTTTTAAAGCTATGGCACATTATGCGACTTCCCAGTGATTATCAAGCACAGCATTCATTTACATAATTTTAGCAATTTGGAGGCAGTTGGCTGCACACTGCCTTGAGGCGACATATGCAGTGACTCACTCCAACTAGTCTGCAATTAGTCTTTAGTTTTAGGGATGGGTTCTGTGTGTATAAGAGCTGACAACTAATAAACACTCATCTGGAAGTACAGTACAAAGAATGCAGCGACAAAGAATATGGAACACAGAGACTTTGGACCTCACAAACTTAAAAGAAGTTTGTCTGTCTGATGTCTCATGTATTATGTACCATGACAGAATGAAAAATAGAAAACAAGGGCTGAGACTGGGGCTGAACTAGTCGTAGCTATTAGTCCTTTATATAGCATGTGCTTCATTAGGCACCACACTATTGGCTGTTCACAAAAAGGAGCAAGCACAACTACACAAGGAGGTTGGCACGCAATCAGTAAATGAGACGTGGGTAGCAATTCTCATTCATTCTAATTGACACAATCCGGTAATGAGATCAGTAGCTGCGGTCAGTAAATTTGAAATACTCCACGAACAGGAGTCATATACAGTAATGTGACATCGACATTAAATATGTTGGTGAATTTTTTTGGAAAATGAATTATTCATCAAATAGGATTCAAAGTGCGTGATTGTTTGAAATACATGCCACCAGGCAACTCATTATATCATTGAATGTGCCCCACCTGACTCTTACTGGGGGATCCATACTGTTATTTAGATTTATAGCATTATGTCAAGTTGACTACAGTAATTCATTTTGCAGTTTTCAGAAAAGCAATGTTACTTCAGTTTAACTACTCAGATCAATGTTTGTCTTGTCTAATGACAGGCAATCTAGCAGCATTTCAGAATCCCAAAAGACAAGTAAAAATCTATCACCATTGTCTTGGCAGTGCTAGCTGAGTTACATGTTACAGGCTGTGTGGCTTGGAGTCTTTGCACACAGCCTCCATGAGCAGTGAGCAGTTTAAAATTATGTGAGTTGATGGTCTTGTGGCAAAGTACTTGAATGTTTTATGAGACCTCTTTCCAAAACAATGCATTTCTTTATTAAAAGGTTAAACCGAGCCAGATTTGGAAATCCCAAAGTAGAGTATCAACTGTTTGATTGACACCACATGCCAGCAGAACACACTTATTCTTAAACTCAATGGGAAAGGGAAGCATGTGGGTAAAAAACTGCATGTGATATAATAACTCCAAAGCAAAATCACAGCATGTATATACAAGATAATTAAAAAAATATGTTCTCTTTCCAAAACTGAGTGTACGTCACAGTACAGTGTTGGAGGAAGCCTAGAGGTGATTTAGAATTAAGATTCCAGAATGTTATGAGTAAAAGGAGTTTCTTTTAGCATCATGTACAGTACCTGTGTTCTCTCTCAACCCGTTCATCACTCAGCACTGCTCTGCTCAGTGTGCAGCATTAGAAAGTGATATTATTGAGTTGCAGTTTAATGACACCCTGAATGTTGAACTCAGAATAGGTATTGGTCACTTTTGGAGCATAAGAATCAGTATCTACAATGGATGAGGTCCTTTGCATCAGCACATGTTACTGTGAATTCACCTTTTTCTAGATGAATATAATAAAGTCTAAACATTGCATCAGAAAGACCAATGCTTATCAAAGCTGATTAACAAGAATTACCATAACAGAAAAAAATGGAGCTTAACAAACTGTGAGGCAGATACTGTACATGCACACATTAATTTTATGTCACATATAATATAGGTCTACTTCACTTTTAACTACTGATGATTGCTGTATGAGCATGCTATATTTCAGGTAGCATACAGACATATAGATCCAAAATTGAGTGGTGGCAGAAAAACAAAACATTGTTAGTTTTGCATTTTTCTTTTTTTTTTTGTTCCTTTCCTGAGGTGTTTTCTGAATGTATATTCACATAGTTATGGATTTTCTAATTAAAAGATTATAAGTTTATTTGTGAAACCATTTTGTGTAGTGGCTGTCTCATCTTTGTTTGGAAATTGACCTAGAAGTGTGAGGCTCGTAACATCACAGGGTCATGGATATAAAGGTCACAATGAACACTTCCTATTCATCCAACTTTACAGATAGCTTACAAAAGTTTAGTGTGTGTTTATTTAACTGGTTCTCCTATTAAAATTACTTCTGCTCTACATATTTTCCACTATGATTTAGGTTTTATGGCTTGATAACAATGTGTTTTTGTCTTTCATTTGCAAATGTTTCTTTGTCTTTTGGCTCATATGTCATCTTCAAGAAAAAATCTTAAAATTTTGCTTACGCTAGAAAGGTAAAAATAGCATACGCACAAAGAAAATTGGATTTATAAAACTGTATTTATGCTAGTTCCCACATTCCAAGGTTAGTTACATTATAAATCTTGAATGAACTTAAAACTATACGCACAAGCATGCACTTTAACCACTCCTCATCACCTCCCACCACTATGTATGACTTTTTGAATATTCATGAGCTAATCACATTTATTGTTGACATCTTTACATTCAATCAATTGGAGAACACAGAAAACCCAGTGAATATGATCTGATTACTGGCATTTGGTGAAGTTTAAGGAGTGGCTGGGAGGCTCAGTAGAATGGATGTTACTAAAATAAGTCTCAAACTGTATTTTTCCCTCATTCTTTTAAGACCTCGATTAATGTAAACATGTTAATAATCAACAAATATGCTGCACAGAAATGCAGTGGTAGTGCTGCTCTATTACAGTAAGGAGTCTGGGAGTCACACCCAGGTGCTCACTGCATAGAGTTTACATGTGGGTCTGCATGAGCTTTTTCCAGTTTCCTCCCACAGTCCAAACATGGTTTTGGTGAGTTGGTGGTGGTAAATTGTCCCTTAATGCAGGCATGTCAACACGCAGCCCGCATGACAGATCCTAGTTAGCACTAAGCTTGTACAAAATGATTACTATCGTTTGTGACTGAATCATTCTGCATCTTCGCCGTTACTTATTAACTTTTCTTACTTCTGCCTTCTGACAAAAGCGCATTTTCCCATGGCATTACGGTACCAGAAACATCATTTGCTAGTATAGTTGCAGCTGTGGTGTCAGCTCCTTGATACCCTAAGAAGAACACTGACACCTTCTTCACGAGCCTTGACCAAAGTTGAAGAGCTGCAACGTCACAACTGAAGTGCTAGGCTGCAGCAGACTGGCAGGCTACACTACTGGCTGGGCTGCTGAGACTGGCCACTGGGCAGAACTGACCATCATGAGTAGTAATAGCTTGCATATTTTCACGTTTTTTTGCTCTGGTTTTATGTAATTTTGTGCGAGTATTGTAACAAACAGTTAGTGCAGACTACAGCTGAAGATCTGAAGTGGACGCGAGAAGTTGGTGAGTTGTTTATTAATAAATTTTTGTGATTTTGAGTTTGTAAAATTAGTGTAGGTCAGGGGGCTTTTTGTATATTGGCTTATTTTACAATATAAACTTTGAAGTAAACTTAGTTAAGTAAAATTAGATTTTTGGAGGATTTGTTATCCAACTTGAATTACTGAGCAGTGAATTCAGTGAGCGTTTTCGTGACTTCAGTTCACACGAACAGGACTTTGCGCTGTTTACGTCACCATACTCTTACAACGTTGAGAATGTGCCTGAGTATATTCAAATGGAATTGATTGAACTGCAGTCAGATTCTATTCTGAAGGCAAAATACAATGAAGTTGGTATGCCAGGCTTATATGCTTACCTGCCACCCTCGTATGTGCCGATCCGTAAGTTGGCATCGAGAGTACTGTCTATGTTTGGAAGCACTTACCTTTGTGAGCAATTGTTTTCGTTAATGAAATCTACCAAAACTCCACATCGCTCAAGACTTACTGTCGAGCACCTTTCCTCCCTCATAAAAGTTGCAGCTGCACAAGATTTTAAGTCTGATATTGACAAACTGGTTACTAATAACAGATGCCAAGAAATAGATCTCAGACTGTAAGACTTCTATATAAGGACCGAGCTAAGAGGCTAAGACTCTAATTGTACGCTGTTGTACGGAGATCGTATGGAAATAAATTGCTTTTCTTTAAAATTTAAGTGTTAGATTTTTTTAATTTTTCAGTATTGGATAGAAAGCTACAGTAACTTTGCATAATAGTATAATAGTATTTGTTACAGTGCGGCCCGCTGAAGCACATATGGCAGTCGAACCGGCCCAACAATGGTAGTGAGTTTGACATGCCTGCCTTAATGTATGTGTGTGTTTACCCTATGATGGGCTGGCGCTCTGTCCAGAGGTTGGTCCTGCGTGTGTGGATTGCTTGCTAGGATAGGCTTCAGCTGCCCCTTGCCATGGATAAGTGGGCTTAGAGGATTGATGAATGAATGGATCAACAAATACTATAATGTGCAGTGCCCAAAGCAACTTTCACTTGCATGTCGCCAGTCCTTAAAGATATATAGAAACACTTCAGTTACATGTTAGTTCACAGCTTCAGATTTAGATTGAGAGGTTTTTTCCAATTTGAATATGATGTATTCATTATTCTTTTTTAAATGCCCAAAAGATGCCGTTGGCAAAACAGATCATTAGTAGTCAGTAGACCTGACTGAACTGGTAGTGTGTTTGATTTCTATGATATGTGATATCTGTCTCTTTGATGAAGCAAATAAATAAAACACTCCAACATTCAAATCAGTTAACTAAGTCCTACCCAAATAGTATGCTATGAGTACATTTTCTAACTCATTTTCTAAATTCAAGCAAGAACGTAATTACTTTGCCACAATTAAAATACTTGGACAAATGATCTTAAAAACGCAATGTTTCCTGTCATTTAAATATCGTCAATGGTATTTGTGTCCCTTTTGTGTGATGATGACTGACTTTTAAGCCGATATAGATGATCAAAAACCATTCTTTTGAGGTTGTGTGCTGAACTGGAGACTATATTACAGAGATCATAATGCAGAAATCATGGAAAAATTGTCTTCGTTACAGATTTTAACAACTGGGTTCAGAAAATTGGTGGCTGGCTGGCTGGATGGATAGATGCATGGATGGATGGACATCAGAATGTGACTGATGCATTACTGAAATGTGCAATCAAATGAGGTTTTCTGTTATCTTCATTGTCCTGCTACATGGAGTCACTGAAATGTCAACACCAAAAAAGTCTGCATAGGATTTACAGATTGTCTAAATGTTCATAACTATAAGGCAATTTCCACACTGTAGGACAGACTGGCATTTTCCATTTTCCCAGGCTGGAGTCCTGGCTTAGCAGACTCTTAACAGACACTCATATCGCCAGCTAAAAGTCTCAGTTTGCCTTGATTAGCCTTCCTTTGCAATGCACCATCTGCAGTCTTATCTGATAAGATGATCAATACCAGACCATGTAACAGCTAGGGACATCTCTGCTAAAGCACGAAATGAACTTGAGTTCTGAACAAAGGCCAATAAATCCAGGATGAGTAACACTGATGGACAGAAATTTGCAGTAATGGTCAACCAAGAGGATGGGCGTATGTGCACCCAAGAAGCTAATGTGAAGGGGTTCAATAAGAATTTACCTAAATAAAATAAATCAAACACTTTAAGCATTGGTCAGTCTGAAACAAGGGTTTATTGCTAGGCACAAACAAATGCCCTATGCCATGCTAGGGTACTTCTGCAGCTCCTAACATGTGTGTGTGTTTGTTTCTTTGAGCAGGCTGCTTTTATAAGTTCACACATATGTCATCATGTATCTGTTAATAAGTGTAATTACTCTGAAAGAAGAAAGTGATCTTAAAAACAAACATGAAGGCTAATTTTGAAACAAGCTTCATAGGCAACTTTGGTAGTACAAATCACATAAAGAAACAGCATTGCTGCGGCGTTATTTTCATAAGTCAATAAGCAAACAGTACAAAAGGCTCAGCCATCCTGCATAGTCACTTTTCTTACTCCTTTCTTCTGGCAAAAGTGAGACAGCCATTGGTACAGGAATTAGTAAATTCTGGGACAGTTTCTATTCACAGATTACAGCCATTGAGAACCCAGTCATAATAACAAACATCATAACATAAAAAGGTTGTTTATAAATAAAAAAATATAAGAGAATATATATTTTATACAGTTGTAAACATATGTATATGTTGCATGCTATTTATACTTTTGTGTGTTTGTATGTGCATGTTTTTATTTGTTGGTATTGTATTGTCAACTATTCTGAGTAAACATTTCATTGTATTTTGCCTGCCTAACAATAAGCATGAACTATATGACATTCAATGCAAGCATGGAGAAAGTGGTGAACCTAAATGTTCCATTTAAACTCATTCTGCAGGTGCACACTTTAATGAAATCTGGTAACTGGGAAGGTTAGTATATTACATGGAAATAGTTGAACAATTCCAGAAAATGTCTTTTAGTTGTAGCCTAGGTCCTCCTGATGAAAAAGTCCTTTCCCAAAAGAATATAATTTTGCCATTAAGGGATATACTTGTACATCCTCTTTATAATATTGAAATATTGTTATAATGAAACTAGTTACATGACCCAAACTAAGTGAAGTTACAGTGCCAGCCAAAGAAAAGGTGTGCTGCAATGTCTGCTTGCAGTGTTCCATGCGCAGGCTACCATGTTACAAAATTGGCTCTAAAAAATTACCAAGTAGTGGAGCTCATAATGCATTATTCGTGTTGGTATGGTCTGTCAATTAACTGTGCCTTTTTAACTATGTATGTTTAAAACATCTTAACAGGGCATTTTAAAGATACTGGAATATCTACTATGCTTACATTTTCATAGAAAAGTTATCAACAGTGCTCATGCCATTTTATGGCGCTCATCTTGTAATGTGCTCTTGAATCTCTTCAAAAGGCACAATTAAACAAAATGTATTATTATTATTATTATTATTATTATTATTATTATTATTAGCAAAAACAAACAAATTTACTTTGAATTTCCTCTTTGAGGATCTAAGCCTGAAAAACAGACATCACATTCATGCACTTTGAAATAATAACAGTATAATACCAAAAAATGTACAAATTTTGTTCTACTTAAATTCCATTATTTAAGGAAACTAAGTTACTAAGGCTAGACCTGCATGTAAAAAAGTTTATTCTGAAAAATGCCATTTGAACCTTTCAGTGCTCCAACTGCGAGATTTTCACATGTAGCTTTTCTTTTAAACCATTTTACTGCCCCACCTGGTGGATTTTCAAGCTAATGCAGTCACAGTTCTTAAAATGTCTAAAATTTAAAAAATAAATGTACATTTGCCTGTGGTGGATTACAGGCAGCATAATGCAGGATGATGTGGTGTGCCTCACTCGTTATGCGTGGCTGCATCTGTAGTTTGGGCCATGAAACTGACATTTGTTATGCATCCGTGAACAGTATACATTGCTGACACCCTTTAAATTGAACAAGTGGGGATTTTGCCATATCTTGGGTCTCTCATCAGCAGGATTCTGTAGGAGATAGGCACAAAATGTTTTTCTTTTCTGAAGTGGAAGGAATGAAACACATTGGTGTTATTCACAGCCATACTTAGTCTGTGACAATAAGCTGTGATTTTGATAGCGTTCCTTCTACATAACTGCGAAACACAGCTTTTATTTGACAGTTTTTAGCCTGTTTTCAAATGTCCAGAAGTTGTGTCACCCTCAGTTTGCCTTTTATATAAGCATTAAGTTCCTTATCACAGGACTGCCATTAGCTGGATCTTTATCAGGTGTTGCCACATTCTTGAAGTATCTGTGACATGGTAGGGTTGATCTTTTCAATGAACAAATTATTCAGTAGAAGTGTATCAAGAAACACAACTGGGGCTCCATTATGCCATCAGCAAAAAGTCTACATAAAGACTCGCTGAGACTGGGACAGCCAAATCCGAAGTTTTCTTTACTTTAATTTTTTTTCTTTGTTCAGACCAATATGTGCGTGTATATTTATTTATTTAAAGAGTGTCTCCCCAGGGGAGAAATAAAGTTCTATCTATCTATCTATCTATCTATCTATCTATCTATCTATCTATTGTGGTCCATGGCCGACTTTTTATCCCGGCTAATACCCCCAAGCCACCAGAGGGAGCCATCCCTACAACATGGAGATGCTTCAGATTCCAGCAGGGCATCATGGACTATGGAGTTTTCCTGTAAAGCCCTGCTGGATAACATTGGGACCACCAGGGGTCGCTCCAGGGAGAACCAGGGACTGCTATTTGCCCTATGCCCTGGAAGTACGTCTGAGTCACATGGATGGAAGGAATGACGTACTTCCGGGGTGAAGAAAATGACTTTTTATCTGACCCGGAAGTGATAAGGAATCATGGACTGAAGGATGAGAAACACTTTCGGGTCAGGAACTATATAAAAACTTTGGGAACTCCCAGACAACGAGCTAAGCTGGGAGGAAGGGTGGCTAAGTGTCTGGGAGTTGGAGGATTGATTATTGGTTATTTATGAGTAGTGTGGAGTGGAGGGTGCTTGGTTATTATAATTATTATAATAAAAAGAAGTATTGGACTTTTACCTGGTGTTTGGCGTGGTACCTGAGGGTTCAAGGGAGCAATAGCACCCCCTACTGCTACACTATCTATCTATCTATCTATCTTCAGTTTGTCTTTTTGCACAAGGATTTCAGAAGATATGTCAACTGCATCAAATACAAACATTTTTAATATAAATGAATATGATAAATGACCAGCTCGATGATGACCATTATCACTATCTATCTTTAAGTAACAAATAAATATGATATTTAATTGTTAAGAAATATGAATATGCTGTTCAATTTTTACAACAGAAGCACTTACACACAATCCTAGAAGTAAAACGTCATATTTTTATATGTGTATTTTATGCTTATGCTTGGATCAAGGAAAGTACCAAAATAGAGTAATGAAAATAAATCTTTATTGCTTACTTACAGTTTGTTGACAATAGAAAAGTTTATTTTTTTAATTTTTATGTTCACTTCAGTTGGAATTCCATGAAGATTTTCTTAGTAATTAAAAAAATTGGGGACTAGAAGTAGCAGTAGGCCTCACCAATATGATGAAGTTTGTATATGTATGTATTTCTTTTATATAATCAGGTTCATTTTTGTTAAATCTTTTTTATGTCAAAGGTAAAATTTAAATATTGATTCTAAACCTCACTAGATATCAGTAAAGCAAGGCCAATACAAGATCCTATACTCAACATTGATTGCCTCTTTACCTGGAGCAATAATTATCATATAGAACAGTAAAATCTGTTTAAGAAGATACTTTCTTATATGAGCTATCAATAGAAATTGAATACTTTTTGAAGGACAGAAAAACAGATTATATTAAGAATGTGATGTTGCATAAATTACATTTTACATTGTATTTAGGTGTTAAGATTTCAGATTTTAATAATTGATCTTAACACACTGGATAGGACCTTGGATTTCTATATAAAAGTATTCCTTTCTGCTTCAATCAACATCACTCATTTTCTCCTCACTCCTTTTCCTCTACTTCCTCTGCCCATTGTCTACCATTCCTATTTTCTACTTAAACAAATGAAGGTTTTAATTTTATTGGTCTCTGGAAACCTGAGCAGTGAAAAACATTTCACTGGTATGTTATTATGCATTTATTTATCTAAAGATCTTCTGTAAAAAGCCTAATTTACTCCTGGGTAAAAATAAAATTCTACCTATCTATGTATCTATCTATCTATTTCATCAGATAATCAAATAAGCTTGATCCCTTAGGATTAAAAGTCAAGGTGGAAGTAAACAATTTAGGGCTAATCACTGACTCTGACCTAAACTTTACATCACATATTAACCAGATTACTAGGACTGCATTTTTTACTTAACAAATATAGCAAAAGTTGGACCTCTTATGACATCACAAGACACTGAAAAATTAATTCACTCTTTTGTTTTTAGTTGACTAGATTAGACTCCTAACAGGACTACTTTAGAAAGACATCAATTGGTTGCAATTAGCAAAGAATGCAGCAGCCACAATCTCAACTAGAAAAAAAAATCTAAGCTCATCTCAGCATTTTAGCGCAGTTACATTGGTTAGAATTGACTTTAAAATATTACTAATGATTTATAAAACCTTAAATAATCTCATCCCCTCCTATATTTTGAAATGCCTGACCCTCTGCACCTCAAGTCATAACCTTGGATCTTCTAATGGTTCTCTGCTTATAAGTCCAAGAGCCAAGCTTCAAAGAAGTGGTGAGGCGGCCTTTTCCTGTTATGCACTTAAAATCTGAAACACTTTACCAACAGAAAATTGCCAGGCTAATACTGAAGAACATTTTTAAAAAACTGTAGCTCAATCTAAATGTACTCCTAATAGACTGTATAGGCATACAATTATCATATTCTTCAGGGATTTACAATATTTACTAATCTCTACTTTTCTCTTTTGATTTTTCCAGTTATTCTGTGGTAGTGTTTTGCACCAGCACCACCTGATCAAGGCACCATGGAGCCACTTGTGATGATGGAATGAAGATGGGTGCCCCGGCTATCCATGAGACCAACTTCATCAAATCATTTCAAAACATTTATGTTAGGTAGAATGCCCTATGGGAGCTGGGTGGTCATTTTGCCTTGGAGCCCCTGCAGATTTTTTTCCTTCAACTAAACTGGAGTTTTTTTTTGGTTTATTTCTCCCAGCTTTCTGACCTTATTATCACTGTTCATACAGTATATCGTAATATTGTATACAAGGATGCTACTCTTCTACTAGTTACAGTTTATATCTCTTTTATCAGATTGAATAGATTTGTTTTTCTTTGTTACTTATTCTCGCCTAATCTTACTTGTTTTTCTTTTCTTGCAACTTTATTTTTGATATCTTGTAAAGCACATTGATCTACACTGTTCATATGAAAATGTGCTATATAAATAAATGTTCTTGTTGTTGCTATTGTGTTGTTCAGTTATACAATTATCTCTGCCATGATTTGGACTTAAGCCCCCCAAAAATAGTAGTCTTTGTTTTGAATCCCACACTGGTCACTGTTCAGATACCATTCTAGTACTGTCATATGGTCATCCTGCCCAAAGCAGCAAATAAATATGTCATCCTGGTCTCTGGAAAGTATACTGACTGTGAGTATAACCCTACATATCATTAATTATGTAGGCAAATTGTTCTAGAAAAGCTTAACCCAGTGTCACTCCAGCCTTGCCTGTGTACAATTACAATTGAGCTCATTTAGAACATTTTCACAGTTCATTGGTTGCTGCAAGATTCTTTGACATCAATTACTGATGTGCCTCTCAATATAATGTTTTTGTAAGATTTGTGTATTGAGTGGGAGACATTTTTTATGAAATTGTCTTTCTTTGCCTATTGTAGGATTCTTCTCAGAATGAGATAAACTGTAGAATTGTGCCTTAAAATCACCCTGTAAACATTTATGTTGTGTAAATGTATGTACATTTTTGCATTCAGGGCATGAAATGTCTCTCTTTTTGTTTCAATACAATGTTTTGTGATTGTGTCCTGTGCCCTCAGCTAGTGGGGATCGACTCCAGGACCCCTGTGACCCTGGTCTTGGTCTATGTTAGAAAATGACCTGATATGACACTTTTGAATAAATGTAATTACAAAATCAGGAAGTAGTAAAGAAATAGTAAAAACATACTTGGATTATATCATTAATGTCAGGATCAGGGGTGATTTATATGCAGATTTTTGCCTTCATTATATAGTTTTCCCTGTTAATATTGTAGCTTTTCTGTTTTGTTTTGTTTTTTCTTTCTTCCTTTTAATGGTTTGGTACCTATGCTATTACGTGTTGATGAAATCTTCTGGGGTTTCACCAATTGAATACTGAAATGCAACTGCTGTTGTTGAAACTTTTCATCAGTACTTGAATCATGGTGTTCACAAGTACATTTTTGCATGTAGGGCATGAAATTTCACTCTTTTTCTCTTTTTGTGATTTAATTATATTATTCATTTCATGCTGTATTTGTGATTATAGTATAGGCAACTAGTGTTGTTGAAACTTTTCATCAGTATTTGAATCATTGTCACCCTAATCTTTTTTTTTTACCTTACATCAATACTAATTATCTGGATGTGTTAGCAGTAGCCCAAGATAACATTTTGACATCTTCATGTAACCCTAATACTAGGTGCCACTCAAAAATAACTGGACTGGGCTTGGGCCTTTCCTGGAAAACTGTCTGGATGTCGGCTAGACGTGAATCATAGAACTATATCCCCTCGTACATGCCCTCTCAATCCGCCGACCAACTATGTATATTCTGTGAATAGCCCAGTCAGTATTTGCACAACTTGTTGTGACAATGTCGGGTGAAAAAAGCGAACAGCGAGACAAGATAAGACAATGCTCCTGCACACAATGCTTTTTCTGTAAAGCAGTTTTTGACTGACAAAAATATTCCTGTCTTCAATCATCCTCCCTATTCGCCCGATTTAGCTCACTGTGATTTTTACTTCTTCCCAAAAATCAAAAGTGACCTGTAAGGAACACATTTTTTTTCAATGGATGAAGTGAAGACAGAAACGGCAAGCGTGTTGAAGAGCCAGAAGCAAGAAGACTTCCAGCACTGTTTCAATCAATGGAGGATACGTATGGAGTGGTGTAGAGATTGGGAAGGGGACTATATACAGTAGAAGGTGACAATGTTTAGATTGCTGTAATTCATCAATACATTTTTTTTACCAATCCGGTTATTTTTGTGTCTCACCTCGTACTTCATTACATACCTTTAGTCTTCATCCATAATCACTATTTTAAATTTTACCCATTTTTTTAGCTTTGTTTGGTTTGTTCAGTAAGAAGTAGAGGTTAGTAATTAAAAAAAAAGATATGAAAAATGCTTTATAGCAAGGGGTTTTAGTAACCTTTACCTACAAAGAAGAGCTACCTTTACAGAGAATGATTTATTCCTATCTCAGCAAAATTAAAGTAACTAAATAGTATAGGGTTGCTTGAATAGTTTTACATGGAACGTTTCAGAATTCTGTAGTAGCTTCAGATGTATCATTTTAAAACATTAATGCATTTTATATCTCAAAAAATGTAGCAAAGTACCCTCTATTGCTTTATTGCTAAATTGTAAACATAAAGGATTCAATATAGAAACTATAGGAATTTCCTCTGAACACAGTCTGAGTAATGATTAAAAGCCCTTAAAACAGTGACACATCTCATTCTTACAAGGTATTTGCTCTTGTAATGTGAGTAAGGGTTTGTTGCCCAGTATCAATGTAGGCATAATGTAAGCCTCAAATCGAAATGTATCATATTAAAGGATGATCAATTTGTTACTTTACACATACCCTTAATCATACATTAATAAAATTTTCATACCAATGTATGTGATTTCAGAAGACAACAGTAACATTGTATGCTAAACACCCTATGTCTCAAAATGAGAAAATGCTTTCTTGCACTATAATAATGCTAAATAACCCTTGTCGTCAGTTGAGGTTATGACAGGAGTCAAGGCAAAATGTTAGGGTGCCAATTGGGTCACCCCATTTACTCAAACCAAGATGTTTGCAAAAATTAATAAGCACCCAATCACACGATAAAAAAACAAAAGCACAATTTAGGTTTAGGCTGCAGTTTAATGGTTCTGGAGAGCAGCCAGGCTTCAGGGTCGAAGCTTTATAGCCCGGGTGGCTCGCCTCCCAAATGAGACATCTCCTTCCAGGAGCAACCTGCTTTTATAGCTTTTGGAGCTGTCGGTGGAAAAAGAAGCAGAAGAGCCAGCAATCATGTTCCCTGGTGTCCCAGAGTGGCAGGGCTTACTTTCATGAGCCCAGAAGGTGACCACATGCATAACGCCCTAAATTCAAGGATAAGTTTCTTTCCTTCAATTTGAAATACTGTCAATTAACTGCGGAATATGAAAATGCAGTTATTTAGTGAATAACATGTAATTCAGTTTTTTGTCATTATCAATAAACATGTTTTGGTTTAGTTTCTAATTTGCTTATCAAAAAGAACAATACCAATTACATTATTCTGTGTTAAATTACATAGTGAATGAACCAACCTTTTTACAGTATATAATGTAAAAATTATTTAATTTGCATGGCTATGAGGCTTTTACATTTGAAGTGGAAAAGATTTTGAGTAAACTATATTTTCTGTATAGTATTGTTTTGTGTATATATACCAATATCATTTATCTATTACAAATTCTTTTATTATTCTAGTACACAATTTATAAAATTACCCTGAAGAAGTGCAAGTGCACTTGAAATGCATTAGCCTCCTTTGATGTTGTTGTTTCAAAATTGAGGTTTCGAGCCTTTAATACAAAAACCCTGGGTTAAAAGATTAGGCCATTTTAGATTCAATGTGGTGCTTTCCTAATTTAGATGGTTTTGACTCTGTGGCAAAACACACAGCTGTGGTTTCTTTGACATGAGATTAGACCTTTTTTTTGGTATAATATATTAAAACTACAAATTTCTTGCTAAGATACTTTTTCTGCTAGGTATATTATTATTCTATTTGATATGATAAAAATACCCTTTCTTGTCTTTGTTATTGTAACTACATTAGGCTATTGTTATTTGGCATGATAAATATGTCTACATGTCTGCTATAAAACGTTCTTATTTGTTAAAACACTCTGATTTATAGTTTGCTTGGTATATAAATTTGTTTTGTTGCTGTTCTGATTATGTTTGTGGACTGATTTAATTAATGTTTAATACTTAATGTTTACTTTTTAAAATTAACTGTATATAGCAATACATGACATCACAAGTACCAAATAAAGCATGTGCCTAATAAATCACCTATATAAGAACTTTGAACACTTTCCAAAAAATGAGAAAGAAAGATAACTTTTGTCTTGTTTGTGGAAAAAAACATACAAGTGCTAAATGTTGAAAGCTCAACTGTAAAAGAACTGGAAAAACTTTATACAGTATGTTCTGAGTTTATCACGTACATGACCATTTTGTCACATTTGGGGGAGCTAAATAAAAAGAAAAGGAAAGGCTCTTACATAGATGCCTGGAAAATCACATTTGTCTGTTTCCTCAAAAATACAGAACTCTCTGGTCCAGAGGAAAAGCAATGACCACAACTGGACCTGGCCCACAAACCTCACTGTCCTATTTCTTCCACCACACCATCACTATAAAAGCCTCCTTTTGCATTATTCAGTTATTTTTAGACTTGGTGGGAGCTGGACCTGAGCACTTGCATCAAAATGTAATATGCATGTTGTGAACTTGGACCCGGACACAGACAGACGGACATCGTTGGCTCCACCACACACTGTTTATTTACAATACTATTTACAAATTGGACGTGCACAAACCCCAGTGCCTCTTGCACCGATTCCCCCAATGACCAGGCCACACAGTCCTGTGCCTCTTTTCCTCCTGGCCGCCTCCAGTCCTCACTCCAGCTCCGTCCTCTTCCACCCGACCTCCACTACTGACTGGAGGGAGGCGGCCTATAGGAACCGGATGGGCTCCAGCTGCTTCCGCACTCTCCGCGGACACACACCCGTGTGGCAGAAGTGCCGCTGCGCCCGAAGCCGTCCGGGTGTCCCCAGTCGTCTTCCCCCCGGCACTTCCTGGTGTGGCGGAAGTGCTGGGCTCCTGGGATAATCAGGCACTGGGGCGCCGCCTGGCAGTGGCCACGGGTCCCTACAGGGCTGGGCTTCCAAGCCCTCTACCCGAGGCCTCCAGTATAACCAGGACGGACGCCCCCTCTCGGTCTGGAGGAGGCAGAGCCCGGCTGGGGACCACAATGTCTAATGTGTTAACAAGTCTGTCTTCACTGGGACCCCAACTCCTTGTCATCTCTGTTTTTTTTTTTTCCAAGAAGGAACAAATAAAGGAAAAATGTATTTATCACTTTCTTCTTTTGCCTAGAGTGGGATTACCCAGGTGTATGTAACATATAGGGATCTAGGTAAATGTGAAACAAACACAGGCTTTATTGTGTGTTCTATATGGGAATTCTCGCATGGATAGTAAATTGACTGCCTGAGTGTGCTAAACACCAAATGAATTGTTGTTAAGGGGATATCTGCATCATTCTGTTTGAGTAGCAGGGGAGGTATTTCTTCTTTGTCTCTCTCACTCTGTTTGTGACCTGTTCTTCTTGAATAGTTTTGAGTTTTCCTTCACACAAATTGAGTGATTATTTACGGATTTACTAGATTTGACTATAATGTTCTTTGAAAAAGAATTTAGATTGCTCCATTAACAATTGGCTTTTTACTATTAATGATTTGCAGGTTATAATTCAGCTTTGTTATTATATCTGTGGCTCTTTTCTAGTATTTAGATTCTGTCATGAAGAATAGTTCAGAAAATGTTTGACTATATTCTTCATGACAGTCTAACATTACACAACAAGATATTCATGCTTATTTAATTAAAACTGTGACAACATTTTAAATGAACTTTGTATGTAGCATCATATTCATACATGCTTCCAGTTGTGAGAATGGATAGGAAATAAAGGATGCCACGTTTTCATTTCAGAATCTTTAAAACCCTGGCTACCATTGAATAAAAGCTTTTTTCCTTGCTTTTTTCAGGTATAGATTACTGTCTCTTATACTATCTGGTCTGCATAATGAGCCACATAAAGAGACAAGGCAGCAATAAGCAATAATATGTTTCTACAAATTGAGGCCACATGATACATTTTTCTAAACAGCTTGCCTATACTATAATCACAAATACAGAATGAAATGAATAATATAATTAAATCACAAAAAGAGAAAAAGAGAGAAATTTCATGCCCTACATGCAAAAATGTACTCATGAACACCATGATTCAAGTACTGATGAAAAGTTTCAACAACAGCAGTTGCATTTCAGTATTCAATTAGTGAAACCCCTGAAGATTTCATCAACATGTAATACCATAGGTACCAAACCATTAAAAGGAAGGAAGAAAAAACAAAACAGAAAAACTACAATATTAACAAGGAAAACGATACAATGAAGGCAAAAATCTGCATATAAATCATCTCTGATCCTGACATTGATATAACCCAAGTACCTTTTTAGTATTTCTTTACTATTTACTGATTTTGTAATTACATAAATTCAAAAGTGTCATGTCAGGTTGTTTTCTAACACAGACCCAGACCAAGGTCACGGAGGGTGCTGGAGTCTTTCCCAGCAAGCCGAGGGCACAAGGTATTAACAAACCCTGGAGAAGGCGCCAATCCATTAAAATGCCTAAAAGTTAAGAGGAGGTCATAACTGTTGAAAAATAACCCAGAGATGGCTGCTGGTTGTAATGAAATTTCTCAGCATTGCAAAGAGTAAAGAATCATATTTTCTCAAGCTTAATGAAGAGCAAAGATCCCTAGCCCAATGCATGTGTAAGGGTAGAGCAGCTTGTTTCAGGCATCTTAAAACGAGACATCTTGAAAGAAGGGTTACAAAAGACAAAGTACCAGTCTGCCTTCTTTTTAGTGGGATATGATCTGTAACAACATTGAAAAGGCCCATCAAATAAGATGTTTCAATATTTGTTCTCAAAATAGCACACATTGAGTTAAAAATACAAGACCAGAATTCTAAAACTGCAATAGGCAATGACTGGCACCGAGAGAATCTGTTGCACGTACATCTTAAATAAATAGTTAATGTACATGTGTTTTCAGGCACGGGAAAGGTAGTGTGACAGAGTGCCTCTGGAGGCATATGTGTTGGGTAGCAGGCAATCCTTAATTTTGCTGATGTTAAGATGCAGACAATTCTCCTTACACCAAAGTCAATAACTATTGTCAAGAAATGGGATTTCAAAATATAGTTATTAAAAGTACAATTCCAAGTGTTCTCACCAAAGAAGATGGGAATCTTTGCAAGAATCCAAAGCTTAGTGAAAAGGATTCAGGCTCCATATCTTGACAAGGTAAGTGTGTTGACTGACAGCATGTTTGCAAAATGTAAGCAACCAGGTCATTTTTTATAGCAGATGCATATGTCAGAGTGATTCTGATGCTGAGTTTGGTGTCATCAATGAAGGAGAGGAACATGAAGTCATACTGGAAAAAGCAAACAGATCAGTGGTAGCATAGAGATGTAAATAAAAAAGTGGACTAAATGAGAAAAAATGCAATGAATTATATTGGGCATTGTTATAATATATTTTTCTTTAACATTTTATGTCACTGTCCTGAACAACTCTGTTAAAGTCTCCATTCACATGTGTATGCTAAATTTGGCACACAGGGGCTCAGGATTTAGAATTGCCAACCAAGCATAGACTAGATAGCCAAAGACAACTGGAGGATTGTATAGTCAGCTTAAACACAGAACAGTATTTTTGTCCTCTGTCAGTACAAAATCTTCTTTCCTTGTTGGGAGAATAAGAACCGGAATGTAAGCATTATGATATTTCCGTATTTTGTGGAGGAGGAGTTCAGCCCCTACCTGCCCTTGTTTGGAGACAGAGAAGACCAGCAAGTGAAGCAGACAGTATTAAAAGGCTTGGACAACAGCTAAACCCTTTGAAACACGTGTCGGCAAAGTCTGAAAACCCTCTCAGCATGGGGACGAAAAATGGCAGACTGCGTAGATCCAGATTCCCACCTGGATAAAAGTCTTTGTCATATGCTTCCCGTCTGTAACTGCATAAGCCGTCAGTAAATGTAAGCTAAAGTATATTTTTCTCATGTGATTCTTGTACCGCCATAATCACGATGGGAGGGATATCACCTTTCATATTACTATATTGTTTAGTTACTTATTGTGCCGCAATTTCAAAAGAACACATTTCCGGAGAGCTAATGCCTCTTAAGGAAACAGGCATGAAAGACCGTTGCTGGCATGTGGCTGGAGAGGCAGGAAGACATCCATGATTAGTATGTTTGTTTCAGTGCACCATAAAGTATCTATCTATCTATCTATCTATCTATCTATCTATCTATCTATCTATCTATCTATCTATCTATCTATCTATCTATCTATCTATCTATCTATCTATCTACTTTAATCTGATGTTTGAAGGGGATACTGTGGTAAAGAAGCATTTAGATCAAGGATGAGCAGTGCAGAAGGGCAACCACCATTAGCATCAAAGAAAAGGTTTTGGATGATTCTCATAAGAGTATATTAAGTGTTACAATGAGGCAGATATTCAAACTACAAATATACATTTACTATTTGCAGGAAAAATTAAAAACAATTCAATGATTTCAGATCAGAAAGTCATATTTAAGATTGGAAGGAAGTTGGAATGAAACAAATTGGTCAATTTTCTTTAGTATGTATACAATTTTCGCAAGCTTGAGGCAGCAGGAGCTTAATTGTATTTTAAATTTGAAATAAAGAGTGTTTTTGTACATTTTATCCAAAAGTACAAAATACTTAAATAAGTACTGTACACTTTAAAAAAGGAAATATTGTAAAACTATTCAAATCATCTGTGAATTCTCAGCAAAGACCACATACAGCAGAGATTCTATAATAGAACACAATTAATTCTGAAATATTAGCGTAAATAATAAAAGGGAAGGTCTTAAAAGAGGGTACTATTTCTTATTGAACGTGAACCACATCTACAAAATGCAGCAGCATAATGGCAGAGCTTTTTATTGTGCTGTATGTACTTTTTTTTATAAATCAGTACATATTGGAAGTAATTCCCAGACAAAGCTCATATGTGACTATTAAGTGCTTATATATGTATTTTCTTACTTCTCACATGATTACATCTCTATAGACCATAATCTCCTCTTTTTCGGTATAATCATAGGAAGAGATATAAAACCAAATTGTTAGAATTTTAGATCAAATTCATCCCCTTTTAAAGTCACAGAGAATCAATTCCTTTGTGGAAATTTTCAAAAAATTTAATCAGTTTCTTTGGGACTTCAGAGCCAGATCTATGCACCTCGATCAATAGCGGATTATTGGACATGCTGAATATTCAAGAATTCTTTTTTTTATATATTTTATATTGCTATTCTTGTCTTCTCTTTGAGGCTGACAGTCTTGTTATAATTCTTTCTATTCCTAGTTTCCACATCTTTTAAATCTGTCGCAGGATTAATGCAGCTTAGTCATTTGCTCTTTCACCTCTGCTTCTAAAAACTGTGAAACCATAATCACAAGCTGAGATCCAAGGTTTCTTTTTTAATCAGACAGTGTTTTAGCAGCAGTACAACATTAAAGGTTTTTAGTTTGCCAGTAAAAGCTTATTAACAAAAGTAAGCAGATTCATTTTTAAATCATACAACTCTCTGAAATAGGATTACAGATTGATGTTCAAAATGTTTGTTTATATTAATAATGTATACATGTTTTCCATGATAAAATGTAAATTATAATTCAAAGTCCTAAAACTGATCCTGCAAATATGGTTTGAAATCTCTAGAGAAGCTGACCAAAGTGACTTGCGATTAAATGGTCTTGCAGCTATTAAACAGTCAGAAATAGCTTACACAGTTTTGCATTACTCCTGAAAAGAAGATCTGAAAGTTCAGAGTTTTATTCTCTGTTGATCATCTGTGACACAAGACAGACATCCTCTGTACAGTTTAGTATATTCAGAAGGATTATAAAAATAAACTATAAGTAAAAAATATACAACTAAACTTAATAGGAAAAAGTTGTTTTAAAGGCATATCATATACATAATAAATCATCTCTATCAATTACTAAAAAGTATACTGTTGGCAAAAACATTTAGGTTTATCTTACACAACCTTACCTTTGTGGTCTAATCCATTCAATTTTCCAATAAGATGTTACCACTGGTGCACTTACTGTATATAATGTTATTTGCTTAAACTGATTATTATTCAATATGTAAGTACATTTTTAAAAATGATCAGTATCTTAACATGCCAGGGAGAAACATACGAGATAAAAGAGTGAGGAAAAAGACAGGAGCTGATGTGGCTTTTTGAGGTGTTTATTATAGCAGTACAGAGTGTAAAAGAATTATAAAAAACTAACATAACCTTCAGACTTATTCACCTTAATTAAAGGATAAGTGTCTGTGTATCTGTTTGTCCGGCTGTTTGCTATGTCTCCTTTATCCAACAGATGATACATTGCCAACATTAGCACGGCTTTTATGAATCCCATACCACATGTCTGTGTCTGTGAATCCATCCACTTGTTAAGTCTCTGTTAAATGCCATTTGATATGCGATTCATGAAAGCAGTGATAATGTTTGTGACAAACCATCTGTTAGAATGAAAAATGCAATACGCTTTATTACTACATATGTTTATATGCATTTTATCTCTACAAATGTTTGTGATGTGCCATTTGTTGGAATGACAAATGCAATGGATTTTATTACTACATGCATTACAAAATACATTCCAATACATGGTGCACTTCAAACATTAATACTGAGGTCTATATTGATTATTTAAGCACAGCTATTTGCTAGACCACCATGTTGCTTACTCTGGTGGTTGTCACCATAATCTTCTTCAGAGTTGTTTATTGATTAACTGTTTCTAAATCCATCCAATACGAACACCGTCTTTTTGGCCTTAAATCTAAGAAAAACTGTGATGTGAAAGTATTTGTCAAGCAAGTCATATTTGTATACAGATAGATATACTACATACTATATATATATATATATAAACATACACTGTTTGTAAGGTTACAATTTTGTTCTTATGTTTGACAGCTTACCAAACTTAGGACCAGTGGATAGAATCTATCTATCTATCTATCTATCTATCTATCTATCTATCTATCTATCTATCTATCTATCTATCTATCTATCTATCTATCTATCTATCTATCTATATATTCAAAAGAAAAATACAACTGTTAGGAATTTTGAAATTGCTTAGTCACTATTTTATATATAAAGTTCAGTGTGAATATGTGTGTTTGTTCTTTATACAATTTCACACCTTTGGTCCATCCTTCTTCTTTTGGCTGCTCCCGTTAGGGGTTACCACAGCAGATCATCTTCTTCCATATTGTCCTGTCTTCTGCATCTTGCTCTGTTAGGGCTCATTTATACTTCACGTTCAGAACACGTACGCACATGCATCATGGCTGCCACGCGTTCCCAGAGTTCATTTGATGCGTCCTCTGAGCAGGTCCTCAGAAATCAACATGATGCGTGTGCGAGTTGAAGTACCAGCAAAAAGTCGGGGCGTGCAGTGTGCTAAAAGTTGGAATGTGACGTCAGAGTTTCTGTTTACAATCTACATGTGACTGAAAGCCTCTTTGCGGATCCTATGAGATCGATGTGCATGCTGGTGAAACAAAATGCCGACATACAGATGTATTTGTGGTGATTTTATATTCAAGTATCGCATATTTCCGATCGTAATGGCCAAATACATTTTAAAAGTCTCACATATCGTCTCCTGTACCGTCTTTTTTCTAGGGCTTCCTCCGGTCCTGACAGCAGCGGATCGCCAGCAATAGATCGGCACACTGAGCACATTAAATGTATGACATTCCAGCTCTCTGCACATTTAGAATCCTTATAGAGATTTATAGTTTATATCACATTCATGATGAAATGCATTAAAGTATGTATGTTACATTTCACAGATAAATCGGTAATTTAGTTTAAATAATGAATACTGTTAATAATTACACACATGGGGGTGACACGGTGGCGGTGCGTTAGCGCTGCTGTTTTGCAGGAGTCACGTTGCTGATATTCCCTCCCTGGAGTTTACATGTTTTCCTGCTGGGTTTCTTCAGTGTGCTCCGGTTTCCTTCCAAAGATATGCAGATTTGGTTACACTAAAGTGTCGCTAGTGTATGTGAGTGCTTGTATTCACTTTGCGATGAGCTGATGCCTCGTCCAGGGATTGTTTCTGCCTCGTGCCCAATGCTAGCTGAAATGGACAAATCCCTGGACTGATGGATTTAATCATTAAACATCCTTTTCAGAGATATTGTGGTACGGTGTCACCGAATTTAATGGGTGTTCCAGGCAATTCACAACACAGCGAAGCCGAACCTATTCTCACCGTGATAATATCTCACACTGCCACCTGGTGGATTCCTCCTGATTTTTGTAAAGTACACGCGCAAGTATAAACAGTACAATGTTAGCAGGAGCGTCCGCTACAGCATGCATCGCATGAAGTATAACCCCGGCCTTAGGCCTTCCTCTATTCCTATTTCTCTGGCAGCTCTATTCTTAACATTCTTTTCCCAATATACCCAGTATCTCTCCTCTTCACATGTCCAAACCAACGTAATCTCACCTTTCTGACTTTGTCTCCCAACCGTCCAACCTGAGCCGATAATGTACTTATTTCTAATCTTGTCCAACCTTGTCACACCCAATGCAAATCAGCATCTTTAACTCTGCTACCTCCAGCTCTGTCTCCTGCTTTCTGGTCAGTGCCACTGTCTCCAACCCATTTAACATAGCTGGTCTCACTACCACTTTCATTCTTGCTGATACCCGTCTGTCACAAATCACTCCTGACAATCTTCTCCACCCATTCCATCCTGCATGCACTTTCCTTTTCACCTCTCTTCCAAAATACCCGTTACTCAGGACTGTTAATCCCAAGTATTTAAACTCATCCACCTTCACCAACTCTACTCCATGCATCCACACCATTCCTCTGACCTCCCTCTCATTCATACACATGTATTCTGTCTTGTTCCTACAGACCTTCATTCCTCTCCTCTCTAGAGCATATCTCCACCTCTCCAGGGTCTCCTCAACCTGCTCCCTACTAGCGCTACAGATCATAATGTCACCAGCAAACATCATAGTCTACAGGGACTCCTGTCTAATCTCGTCTGTCAACCTACCTTTGCAAAAAAGGAAAGGGCTCAGAGCCAATCCCTGATGTAATCCCACCTCCACATTGGATATATCTGTCACTCCTACAGCAGATCCCACCACTGTCACACTTCTCTCATACCTATCCTGTACAACTCTTACATACTTTCTCTGCCACCCTTGGTCCAACCAATCTCAATAACAATTTGTGCACACATCCCACTTTGTCAAGGATAGATAGTAGACTAGTTTGGACCCATTCCTTTTTATTACAGTGACTCTTCCTAGTTCCTATTTCCTGAGTCCTCCTGCTAGTTACTGGCATGAAGTAAAAAGATATTATTGAAAAAAGGCTGAAAGACAAAAGACTTAAACAGGATGTCTCACAATCAACATAAAATAAAGGAGAATGAAAGAATGATGTAGCATGAATAAATTACTAAAAAACACAAAATTTTGCAGATTACATGATTTTATTGTATAAATTGAAATATTCTGTAATATGGTCTAATTATTTCACCCAACTTCTGGGAATTCTTGCAATGGAGACCTAAAGTTCTATGTAAAATTCCCCAAAACTTGTACCAAAAAACAGCTGTATGTCTTGCCTCTGACCTCTTAAAAGCTAATAATTTTAAAGTAGTGCAAAGATTATGAAACTGAGAGGTAAAAGATTATGGCAAATGTTGCCAAAATGGAGAAGAATGAGTTACACAGCCTCTTGCACATTAATTGTTCCCGGGAAGCTCTGTTTTCTTTCTGGATAGACCAGCAATAGATATGTTTTCCTTATGTGCTAGTCATCAATATATAGCTAAAATGAAGCCCTTGGCGAATGTCTCATATGAAAACAATTATTCAGTAAACATAAATACAATATTTAGATTCATATCACTGTAAACTTTGCTTTTGTTTATCAATGCATTGGATATTGCGTGTTGGATAATGGATGGATGGATGGATGCATTAAAAACTTTAAAACAAATTCATAATTTGTAAGCATGTGTCGCCAACAAAGTTTAAGTATTAGTATCAAAATTTTTTTATAAAACTTGTCATTGAAGCAATTACAAACATGAAGCTTTTACCATGTCAGTAGTATTGGCATAAACCTTTCATTTTGTTTCATTTATATAACAATAAGCTCCAAATTTCTATTTGAGTATGTCATTTGCAGAGACAAATTGAGGCTGTCTTTTATAGTGCTTCCTTCAGAGAAAAATAAATATTCAGATTATAAATAACATGCTGTTGTTCTTGGACTGCATCATTTTTTTACTTTTACTTTATTCATGTATTATTGTCTATAAATTTAAATGAATTAAACAGACATGAGATTTTATAGTTTATTTCTAAAATGAAGACCCAATTATAATTTGCTAAAAAGCTCACTGTAGTTGTATAGTTCGTACTGAATATCATTAATAAATTCTTATTGAATGTTCAGGATTGTCACTAATTCCTTACGCAGCAGTCATTTGGGACAAAGAGAGGTCCAAACTGACTTTTTTAAGATATTTGCTACCAAGAAATGATTTTAGTTAAAGAGAAGATTTATAAGAGTGATTGAAAGGCAGGAAGAAGGTTGAGACTTTGCATTTAAGAGTAACCGATAAGTAAAACTAATAGATTAACTAAAAGTCAAAATTAAAAACAAAGTCAAAACTATACTAAGCCCTAAATATTCATGGTTTATGAAAGTGCTCTAGGTGGATCATCACTCCCTCTGGGCAGTCTACCTAACATAAATGTTCCTAAATCAGTCATCTTTGTTTTCATGCTACACATGATGGGATAAATTCTGATAAAGTGGGCATCATGGACAGATGAGACACCTACCTTCATTCCATCATCTCAGGGGACTGTTTGGGGCTTTGATCAGGTGATGGTGACACAGATCAGAAGTTTAAGTCAGAGTCAATGATAACCCCAAAATTCTTTACCACTGCCTTGAGTTTTAAAGCTAAGGGATCAAGTTTATTTCTAATGCCCTCGCTCTATTCATTTTGCCAATTACTAAGATTTCAGTTTTTTCCTAATTTAGTTTGAGAAAGTTACTACTTATCCATTCAGAAATTCTGCTAAGACATTGGATCAGAGAGCCAAGAGCATCAGGGTCATCAGGCACTAAAGATAAATAAAACTGTGTTATCTTCATAGCTGTGTTAGCTCAACTTGTGCTGTGAGCTAATCTGACCTAATGGAAGTATGTAGATCGAAAAGAGCAGTGCACCCAGGATACACCATATGCAATATCATGTCTTTCAGAAGTATAATCACTGCAACTAACTAATTTTCTACCTGTTAAGTAAGACTGAAACCAATTTAAGATGCTGCCAGAGAGGTCCACCCACTGTCTAAGGTGATTTATAAGAATACTGTGGTCTATCAAAACTGTAGTTATCACGAAAACAATAGCAAACAAAATAGTGACACAATGACATTGTGAAAATGGCAATAAAATGTATTACAAGAAAAGTAACAATTAATAATTAAAAAAAAAAACTAATTAAATGATACGTCATGAAAATCAATGAGTTCCAGAAGCATTCAGAAAGGCTATTGTTAGACCACTATTATAGAAATGAAATGGAGATCTAAATAATCGATTAGAATTATAAATTAATTTTAAATTCCATTATTTTATCATGAAAAGGTGCTTACAAAAGGCACTTTAACCGCTACAGCTTTTTAGTTCTTGCAGTCCCTGTCATCTTAAGCAAGGCATAATGCTTGTGCCTGAGTTGTAATGTCTCTCAAAATGCTTTTAAAATAATTTCCTTTATAGGTTGCCTTTGATGGCTACTTTACATAAGAATCAAAACTGGATAGTTGATAAGTTTGTATGATCTGGTGGCTTTTTAGTGAAGTTACTGTAAACTGTTTGTTACAGACATGTTAACAAGAGGGTGGCATGGTGGCGCTGCTGCCTCGCAGTAAGGAGACCTGGGTTCGCTTCCCAGGTCATCCCTGCTTGGAGTTTGCATGTTCTCCATGTGTCAGTTTGGGTTTTCTCCGGGTGCTCTGGTTTCCTCCCAAAGACATGCAGGTTAGGTGCATTGGTGATCCTAAATTGTGCTTGCTGTGTGTGTCCTGTGGTTTTGTGCAGGTTAGGTGCATTGGCGATCCTAAATTGTACTTGGTGTGTGGGTGTGTGTGTCCTGTGGTAGGCTGGCACCCTGCCTGGGGTTTGTTTCCTGCCTTGTGCCCTGTGTTGGTTGGGATTGGCTCCAGCAGACTCCTGTGACCCTGTAGTTAGGATATAGCGGGCTGGATGATGGATGCAAGCCCCTATTTCACATATTCTTACATGCATATATACACTGGTTAGCTTTTCTTAGCTTACCCATATACATAGGTAAAATAATAAGACATAATATTTACTTTTACATTTGTCTTCCCAGAGCTATTGTCTAGTTTATATGCATCCCTGTATTGAGCACTCTTTGAAAACACATTGTTCCAGATTTTATCTCCTTTGACAAGCTGATGAATCATTCGTCCTTATGAGCTCATTTGCACCTGCCTGCTGTTCTGGTTGCAGAACACTTTGATCACACAATGCAGACACTTCAGCTTTCCCTTATGAGCTCTGGGCACAGTTTACTCTTGTAACAGCATCCCCATCTAAACAATCCTAAATAAAACACTAAAATAAAATGCACAAATGAAATATTATGTTTAGTATTTAGAAAAATGTAAATGTTTTATCCTCCTTACAAGGATTTTTTTCTGTTTTAAGGCAAACTGTATGTAGATTTGTATTGAAAATGAATACAACCAACATAAAACTTTTCACTTTTTCTTTCTTCCCAGTAACACATACGGATAACCTCAACTTGTGTTGTGATATTTTTATTTTACCCAATGAATAGTTTCTGGTACCATTGTCCATAGCAGTATACCTCACAGGCGTGAAAATTCAGTCATACTGCTAGGTGCCATTGTTAGTGGTTCATGCACAAGTCTGATAACAGCACTCCCTCATTCCTGTTTGCAATAAGAAATTATGTCCCTCAGTACTTAAAACTAGAACCACTTCTTTTTACGGTTTTCTTCACTATATTCTTATTTGGAGAAATAATTCAAAAGCGGCTTTAGCTTTCATTTTTATGCTGATGAGAGTTAATTGTACTCAATAAAACCAAATAATACAAGTTAAATTATGTGTTCCTAAATACAGAAAAGAAAAAGCTAGAGGTCAGAAGGTGGAATTCCTGTAGATAGTAACTTACGTTTGACTTAATAAACACCAATTTAGGTATTATTCTTCATACTTAAGTCATATTTAAAGGCTATCTACCAACTGCATTATTTGGTTTGGAAACATTGAAAAATTAAGAAAATTTCTTTAAATATATCATAAAAAACCTGTATCAATCGCTCAGTCATATAAAGCACAATCATTGCAAGTCTTTTATTGTCAGGATTAGTAAATTATTTGTTAACTTTTCTAAAACTAGGGATCTGCACTCTCAATCGGAAGGTTGCCGGTTCGAATCTCATTAATGCCAAAAGGGAGTCTGCTCTGTTGGGCCCTTGAGCAAGGCCCTTAACCTGCAATTGCTGAGCGCTTTGAGTAGTGAGAAAAGCGCTATATAAATGCAAAGAATTATTATTATTATTAAGTTGACAGGGCAGCAAGTAGAGCTATAACTACATGCATGATGTGATATTCAATTTAGTGCAACTCAGCATAGATTTTGTTACTAACAGTTCCCAGACAAATGTGATAAGTATGAAGGCCCAAATATGAGTTACTAAGGGATAAAGTCAGTTTGCATGTGTTATAGTTAGGTACATACAAAAGTATGCCTGAATTTATTACATTCTATATACTGGAAACATGAAGCTAATTTTTAAGTTTCACCACATGACAATGGAGAAAAATAAAAAATCTAATTAAACATATGCATGGACAAAAAAATCTCACATTGATGCTAGGAATAAACAGACAAAGTATTCACAATCAAAGTTAAACAAAATTTAAATAAATTTGAAAATGCATGTTTTTTGTTCGTTTTGGCTTTCTATGCACACTGAAATTGTGTTTTTCATTACTCAAAATTAGTCAGTTATGAAACACTCATGAAAGTGTACTAATCCGAAAATATCACGTTGAAATATGATTGACATCTTTACTGTGGGGACAGTCATTGCTTAACTTCTCTACATCAACTGATGATTACTGCACCTTGAAACTCTTAAATATTTTGCTGCAAGTATTTTGGCAAGAATAATAGTCTATATTTTCTAAGGCATTGGGAACTTTATATTTGCTTGTAACATTATAAGCTGTCTTAACTGTAAGCCTGTACAGTGCTCTTGGCTAATAAACCATGTGTTTTCGGCATTTCAGAGTGGATATTAACCGTCTGACGTTTTGTTGACCATTTGAAGTTTTCAAATTTATCCATGTTAATCTGGAATAAATCAGAATCAATTTCAGTTACAGCTAATGAAAAAAAAAACTTGGCAGGGGCTCAGTTTCTGGGGAGGCAAACTGAAGTAACACTTATCTATTATATAGTACCTTTCTATTTATCTATCTGTCTATCTATTATATAGTGCTTTTCGTATTTGTTTACTATATAGTGCCTTTCATATCTATCTATATGGTCATTCCTTCATCATAGTGTTAATGAACATCTTACCGTGTCCTGTACCAGGCCTATAAATCTATTATACCCTTTCCACCATGCTGCCCAATCTGATGCCAGCTTTCCCATTTCTACTGTGCTCCAAAACTTCAGTCCATGACATCCACAGTGCCCTTATTCGTTCCATAACTTGCCCTATAAATGTGAGAAGGAATAGGTTCACCTGCCACCCACATTTATACTACACCTGTCTCTAAATTGCCAAATCCTCTGCCAACTTGCCTAGTTTCCCATTCTGCCAAATTCCACACCATAATGTCTCTACACCCCCACCTCCATAATCTTCCAATAACGTGGACTTTCATCTATTTTATAACATATCCATAGCATAGAATGCCCAGTCCCTGGCCATTTCCACTGTATTCCATAAATCCACATTATACAATCACTCAGGTCTTGCATTCCAGTTTATCATTTACCACACCCACAGTGTCATTCCTGTCCTAATTTCTTTCTATACTTGTTGCCAGTCTGCGCAGTTCTATGCAAGTTTGCCAGGCTTACCTCACCTGGGCACAAATTCACACTGTAAGATCTACAGACCTCCAACATCTTAAAATATAACCCCCCCACCCCAACCTGTCTTGTACTACACCCACAGGACAAGTCCAACCTAGATCTTATTCTGCATTTATGATCAGGATACCTGTATTACCTTTAACATAAATTTTGCCCTCCTTTCCTTCAGGCATGAACATTTCTCAGTTACTTTCTGATTAAATTGAGTAATTTCTACTAAGCATGCCAAAAAAACTGGCTTCATGCTATTGTCTAGATCAGTGTTTGCCAACATTGTTTCTTTGGTGGCACACTTTTTGTAATCAAAAATATCCCAAAGCACAACACTATCTTACTAACTGCAAGCACATGGAGTATACATATCTCATAACCTTGCTCACCTGCCTAATGTGAGGGACAAGCAGAGAAGCCGATAAAAAAAGCAGCTTCGAGACCAGTGTTCACAGACAAAGCACTTAGTAAGCACTTTGCTGGCATCTCCCAGTTGCTTCATCCCTTTGCCCACCCCTCTCTGCCTCAGAGGAAACTCATATACCCACTATCCACTGGTCCTGGGAGACACGCCTTAAGTCCTTGAAGTGCTGTGTCTGCAAAAAGACCTTCTTTTATGCAGGCTTCTTCTGTCTTGTCCTCCTCAGACAAGTCTCAACCACCCGAGGAGGTTGTCTCTCTCAGGTTCAGACCCAAGTGTGCCACACTATTATTTCAATGGCACATCTGGTTAGCTCTCATGGCGCACCACACTGCAACAGCACACTGGTTGAAAAATATGCACGCTTCGCTCCAGTGTTAATTGGCGTACTGTACCTGGCCGACCATCCCGCATACACACGTGGAGGAGGGCAGATCAGTCGGGCGCCTCAATCGCTGCTTGGGTGGAGCAGCGTGCTGCACCTTCACCCAATTAAACTGGCAGGATACAAAGAGCCTGCATGGGTTAAAGAGGAGAGCAAGAAAGAACTGAGAACAAAGAAAGACCAGAGAACTGTGAGAACAGCAGTGGGAGGAGAGGTAGGACGAACCAGCTAGCCAGTGGGTTGATGGCCCCATGAAGGAGTGAAGGATTGGCACTCTAGGAGCGGATCATCCTCACTGATTACTTGTCACAAAGTGGGTGTGACTGAGGAGAGGTCCCTAGGGACCTGAGGCACTCCAGGGGAGTAAGAAGGATGATGGGAGGACAACCGACCCCAAGCAGTCTGCTAGAGTCTGGGCTGGTGGAGCAAGTAATGGGTGAGCTGCAGAGATACAGAGGGAATTGTTCTGTGCCCTTGTAAAATGAAAAGGAACACAAAGGACCCAATTACTCTTGGTTTTACTCTAGTTTTATTCTGAACTTTAAACTCACGGATCATCAATCTTTTAAAAGATTTTTTACCTATTTATTGATGAACAAAGTACTGCACTATTTGGATTCTTTGATTTGCGTTTGTTTGACTTTGTTTTAAATAAAAGCATTGTATTACTTTATAAATGTACCCCTTGCTTTGTGAGTGTCCTCAAGTGCCTGGTTCATCTTGATAACATTACAGATGATTGTCGAAGTAAGAGGCATCTGGAAGGAACTGCTAGCATGGAGCTAACCCTAACCATCATATTGACACTTTGAAACAGAAAACAGGGAAAGCAAAATGAGGTATTACTTTCACCACATCCAGTTAACCAACTTTGTCATAACAAGAGAGGGAAAAAGTCTGTGTAAAATATTCCTCATCATTTGCCTGATGCTGAATTCTTAAGACAGGTTCATCTGGTCCAAGCTCCTTTATCTTGTGTTTTTCTTCAAGTGAACGATTTATGAAGAGGTGTTTCATTAAAGAAACATACAAATTTTCTTTGATTTCTCAAGTTCCACTTGAAGTTGCCATCTCCCTAAAGTCTCGCTGGCTCATTTGTAATTACATTAATGTTGGGTTTAAACTATGAACCACTGATGTAGTAAAACACAAGAAAAAACAGGAAAACAGTTGAGGATCCACCCTGTATATTGTATAGAACTTTAAACAAAATAATTATTAGCTCCAGAGAACTGTCTGGGTCAGCGTCCAAATAGGGAAAGGATAGGAAGAGAAGGTGCTAGGCTTTTATAGTTGCAGGGGAGGAAAAAACAGGTCCGTGAGGGCTCAAGCCAGAAGTGAGGTCAGAAGGAGGCGTAGCTTGAAAAAGAGTGCAAGAACTAGAGTAACTTTAGGTGGGTTTCTATTCAGGTGATCTGCAGAAGAGGGAGAAGAAAGGTTAGTGCAGTTCATCAATCTTTGCCTTCATTTTCTGCCCTCAGTTAAGCCATTAGGCTGCCTCCCAAGCACGTGTGTGACAACGTGCACATGAAATTGTCCAATCTCATTAGATTAAAAAAACCTAAAAAACAATATTAACTCGCTACCAATAAATGTGGCAGGATCTGCGTCCCAGAAAAATCTGAAAACAACCAATTAAAGGGCAGCCTCTGGTCACCTGCTTCCCAAAAGATCAAGGACTTGCATAATCTCTAATCCGTCCGACATCCTTCGCTCAGGAAACACAGTTATTTACACAGAAATGAAACAAATACAAGTCTGAACCAATTTTTAACGAATGTTGACATATGCTGACACCAGGCACATTGTGCAAATAAACACATTTCTTTCATCATTATTTCACATTAGCTAATTAATTTAAGTAGAGCTTTTTAAATATTTGGAGGAGAGGTGGCCTCCCAGCACTACACGTTACAAACCGTTACTGGTCAATGCTCTGGTGACTATGGAAGAATAATTTTAGGGTAACATAGCATTCATCTTCAAGAAATAGCATAAAGGGTTAATAAATGTTGGCAACGAGATAAAGATCAAGTGAACAACAAAATGTACACTGAAATATAAGAATTGGTTTAGGAAAAATACTGAGATGGTCAAGAAAATAATGTACCAGAAGAAAGGTTGATGTAATATACAAAATGTACTGAAGGATGACTAAGAGATGACTAAGAAATCAGCAGATGTCCTATAAACTAGAATGGGCAATCGTTATATGCACAGAAATTTCAAGGGTGGTGGCTCATCTCAAAATTTATAAGATCTAGAATATAACATAACATACTTTTATTTTATATAAATCATTTGGGTGTAAACCAACAAACCAACCAGAGTAAAATGTATGCATTGATTGACATTGTATGTAAATTCAACAGTTTATAAAATTAACCTCCTATTCTTTGTTTCTCTGATCATTCTGACCATTCTGTAACAGACTGCTTTTGAAGAATGCACCTTCCAAGGCATTTTGCCGAGAAGTAATTAAAAGATACAATGAACAGCTTTTATCCTGCCTGATTACTGAATTGTCCTGTTAAAGGGGATGTTTCATTTTTTAATAAGATGTTAAATGACCAAGGCCAACTGGTTTCCTACCAAGGTTATTTGAGTTCCATTTTTTAAATTTAGTTTTTATCTCTAAACTTTTTTCACCTGTTTCTTTGTTATGAGTTTAGTATTACAAAATTTTGACCACTTCTATTTTATTTTTTATTTTCTATGATACAATTTAAAATTTTATCATAGATTTTGTTGTAGCTTAAAAAATGCTACTCTAGGAATATTAAGACATTTAGGCTGTGTCTACATAATAATAATAATAATAATAATAATAATAATAATTCTTTGCATTTATGTAGCGCTTTCCACACTACTCAAAGCGCTCAGCAATTGCAGGTTATGGGCTTTGCTTAAGGACACAACAGAGCAGAGTCCCTTTTTGTCATTTAAGGATTGCCAGTGCAGATCTCTAGCCTCAGAACCACCACTCCACCTATAATGTAGACACACACTGATATGACCAAGAAGACACAACAAGGTAGCCATCTATAACTTGTCACTTGTGTTGCAGCCATGTTTATCTCTTCAAGAAGCAGGCTGTTTACTTTGGATCAAGTAATTCACAGAACCTACAAGGCATTTATAGCATAGCTGTTCTTGCATAGTTTTTTTTACTACAGCTGTAGTCAAAACAAAATTTTCAGAGTTCAAAAGAAGTCTAAAGAGCATGACCTGTCAAAATCAAATCAAGACCGAGTCTGATACAGGGACATCAAAATCTAGTCAAGACTGAGTACATACACTCACCTAAAGGATTATTAGGAACACCATACTAATATGATGTTTGACCCCCTTTCACCTTCAGAACTGCCTTAATTCTATGTGGCATTGATTCAACAAGGTGCTGAAAGCATTCATATTGATAGGATAGCATCTTGCAGTTGATGGAGGTTTGTGGGATGCACATCCAAGGCACGAAGCTCCCGTTCCACCACATCCCAAAGATGCTCTATTGGGTTGAGATCTGGTGACTGTGAGGGCCATTTTAGTACAGTGAACTCATTGTCATGTTCAAGAAACCAATTTGAAATGATTCAAGCTTTGTGACATGGTGCATTATCCTGCTGGAAGTAGCCATCAGAGGATGGGTACGTGGTGGTCATTAAGGGATGGACATGGTCAGAAACAATGCTCAGGTAGCCCATGGCATTTTAACGATGCCCAATTGGCACTAAGGGGCCTAAAGTGTGCCAAGAAAACATCCCCCACACCATTACACCACCACCACCAGCCTGCACAGTGGTAACAAGGCATGATGGATCCATGTTCTCATACTGTTTACGCCAAATTCTGACTCTACCATTTGAATGTCTCAACAGAAATCGAGACTCATCAGACCAGGCAACATTTTTCCAGTCTTCAACTGTCCAATTTTGGTGAGCTTGTGCAAATTGTAGCCTCTTTTTCCTATTTGTAGTGGAGATGAGTGGTACCCGGTGGGGTCTTCAGCTGTTGTAGCCCATCCGCCTCAAGGTTGTGCATGTTGTGGCTTCACAAATGCTTTGCTGCATACCTCGGTTGTAACGAGTGGTTATTTCAGTCAAAGCTGCTCTTCTATCAGCTTGAATCAGTCGGTCCATTCTCCTCTGACCTCTAGTATCAACAAGGCATTTTTGCCCACAGGACTGCCACATACTGGATGTTTTTCCCTTTTCACACCATTCTTTGTAAACCCTAGAAATGGTTGTGCGTGAAAATCCCAGTAACTGAGCAGATTGTGAAATACTCAGACCGGCCCGTCTGGCACCAACAACCATGCCACGCTCAAAATTGCTTAAATCACCTTTCTTTCCCATTCTGACATTCAGTTTGGAGTTCAGGAGATTGTCTTGACCAGGACCACACCCCTAAATGCATTGAAGCAACTGCCATGTGATTGGTTGATTAGATAATTGCATTAATGAGAAATTGAACAGGTGTTCCTAATAATACTTTAGGTGAGTGTATTAAAAGAAAGATCAAATCCAAGACCAGACCTTAACTAGAATTTAACTAGTTCCTAACTAAGCCCAAATTTGCTATTTCTCTGATGGAGTATTCGAGACTCAGCTCTACTGAACCCGAACTGATTGAATTTAGATAACGACTTTAAGCATTTAAAAGTATATTGTTATAATAATGCATTTTTACACATGTTTTTGTATAATTTGTGTTTTTTATGTATGGAATAGATATGTGATTATTGTTCACTTATTTTTCTTTGTTTATGTACTGCAGGTTGGAAACATCACATGATTGTCACACTCATGGTATCATGAGGGTGATACTACAAATTTTTGAAAGTCACAACTTGTTTTATCCCTCTGAGCATTACAAATGTGCTGACAGTTCTCTTAGTGTAGTTAG
Organism: Polypterus senegalus; assembly: GCF_016835505.1. Taxonomy (NCBI): domain Eukaryota; kingdom Metazoa; phylum Chordata; class Cladistia; order Polypteriformes; family Polypteridae; genus Polypterus; species Polypterus senegalus. The sequence goes on from NC_053157.1 coordinate 176,866,146, forward strand.
CTTCTTTTCTAAATAGCTCCTTATTTTAGGTTAGACTTCAGGATTTGTTTTGCTCTCCATGAGAAACAGAACATTTTATGTAAAAGGACTGAGAGCATGAGATGTGGTTGAAAAATAGTGAAAAACAGAAAGGGTTTTGAAAAAGGGCTGAAAACCAGAAAGACTAATTGTGACCTCCTGGAGGATGATTGGAGCATCAACCTTTTAAAGGGAGTACAAATCCTTCAAGACGTTGACGACCATAACAAAAAAAAAATTCTGTCACAACATGAAAAATGTAAATCCTCCAAACAATAATTTAAAAAATGTTATTTTTGACAAATATGAAGTGTTTGGTGTAAGAACCCTACAAACACTGTGTACTTTACATGAAAAAAAACTACAGAAAGCTGCAGAAAAATGAAAAAATGAAGTAAATCATAATAGTATTGACCTACTGAAAAATATCTTGTCTTGTTCGTTCTGCTTGCTCAATTTTGTTTTTTGATTTTCTGATTTTGACTTTTGCCTTGTCTGACCAGATTTCTGTCTTTTTAAGCCATCTCCTGCTTAGCCTTTATTTCTCACACTAATTTTCAGACACATTCCAAGTCTAAGTATAGTTATTACCACTGTTAGGTGGGAGAGTACACAAAAGTACACAAAAATGTGGTGAGGAACATGTAGCTCTACTCTCAGAAAAAAATATTGCATTCTCCATATACAGTATTTGAGCATTTTTATGTAATGATATGAGACTAAATAATGTGTTGCAATGCTTAACAACAAGTGCTTTGAAATAACAGTGAAGAATCAAATCAGGACATATTATTTACTTAAAGTATTCCTTTCACCTACACTTTCTAAAAAACGTAATATGTAACCTTCACACTCGGAAAGAGTGGAGTGCTTTATTGAAGTTAAAGTCACATGAAGATAAACTGAAACTTCACATCTTCAGAGACTACATAAAATCAGATTAATTCTAATGTCCTACACAGGTCAATATTATCTTTCTATCAACATTATTTTGCTGGTAAATAACAATAAATAAACTACAAACATAAAACTATGCAAGATCCCCAACCAATATTAGCATATTAAGCACTACATTAATCACTTAAAATGCTCAAACTGCATCAATTCAGTTTGGTACCTGCTCCATACAGCTCTTCTAAATAATTCAGTTCCTACTGTCTGATATGTTTTATGAATTCTTTAGTTCATGGTTGCACTTGACAAACAGGAGAATGGTTCTTATTCAGAGTTCTGTGTGTTTTTAGTCATTTGATTTTTGTGTTTAAATTAATAGTGAAACATTGAAAAAGAGGTCTTTTTAGTCTCAAATGAAAAACAGAGCATAGAGAGTTTGATTTTTTATGATTATTTTAGTCTAAAAAATTGAAAACAAGCATTAAAATTAATATTTTACAACTATTCCACCGTAATATGTACAATTGCTACAATCTTTTAACTTTAGAGTGCAAAGTTTTCCTAGGTGACAAAAGTTATGGGTTATTATTTTCTTTTAAAAGAACAACAGAGCCTATAATGAAAGACTCTGCAGTGATGGACAATATACAGTACTTCATATTTAGTTAGACACAAACTTATGAATCAATTTAATATTGCTTGTTTGTAAGCACTTATTAATTGCAAAGACAGAAAACAAAATGCATTTTCAATCAAAAGAACCCACCTTGGCAGTTGCCTGAAAAAACAAAGGGACTAATCCAGAGAGCAGTATTCTAACAATTGGTAGAGACAAATTCATCAGACCAAGACACTAACCAAACATTCAAGTGATAAGCAGCTGCCAAGTCATACCCTAATTTTCACTCTCATTTGTATAAATCTTCTTGTCCGGGAAAATCATGAGCCTTTGTCTTGAGTCCTTCTAAGGACACAGTTGACATGAGTAAAAAGTTTCAGTTAAATTACTTTGACTAGCTATTAAGTAATATTAATAACTATTCATATGTATTAATGTGAAGTTTGTATTCATTACAGAATATACTTGATTATTTATTTATCATTATTTATTATCAACTTATCAAGCTGAATAAATTTACTGTTATGTTGTTCAGAGTCTAAACACAGAGTCATATTTTGGACTTGGAAAAGAATGACAACTGACCAGAAACATATTTCATTGTTTTTAACAAATAATGTTTTCCTTCCATCTATTCATTTATGATCCGGTTTCATCTGATCCACCTGAGCCTAACCCAAATGCATCAAGTTTAAGGCAGAAATAAATAAAAAAAAAAGGCTAATTCTCAAAAAATATAAAAATATAAAAAGAAATTGAGAAAAAAAAAAATGCTACTCCAACAGCCAGAAGCATTTGGTCAACTTTAAAAAAGCTAATGACAGAGAACAAGAATAAGAAAGGTTTTAGACATATCACAAACGCAGTCTGATGATTGGGAATGGTGTTAAGCAGTCTATAATAATCCATAATCCAGCAAGATCCACGGTTTATGGTATTTAACATGCTCTGCACACCAGTGTGTATTTATGGCTCCTCTTGCACTTTTCCAGGTTAACTTCTTCAAGGGAGAAGCACTCCACACATCATTGTGCATGATTTTTCAGAATATTCTAATTTTTACAATTTTTATCAACTTGATGGTGAACATATTACACCCTAAACTGCAATGCCCTGGACCTTGCCTTTGATTTAATGGCTTGAACTCTCATCTGATATTAATGCTTTCTTCTTCATATGAGGATTATTTAAAAAAAAATACTTGATCATTGAACTTTAACTTGTCATGTTTTACAAACCAAAGTTACTACAAAGTGAATGGATGCCAATGCTTTATTCTTATCTTATAATTAAAACAACCCTGCTCAGGATTTGTTCCTGCCTTGCACCCTGTGTTGGCTGGGATTGGCTCCAGCAGACCCCCGTGACCCTGTGTTCGGTTATAGCGGGTTGGAAAATGACTAACTGACTCACTGACTAACTTCAGATAAAAGCTATTATTTTTCAAAAAATTGATCTTCAAGTTTTATTTTTCCATGTTTCACAAACCAAAGTTACTACAAAGTGAATAAATACCAAGAGGTGCACGAATAACATTTGCAACAGGTGGGCAAAAGACAAGCTAACTAGGTCATTTAAATGTGGACTTTCAAAGGATTCCCCTGTGAGCTTTCCATGTCAAGTTTTAATAATTCAGTACTGGGAAAGAGGGCTCTTGTGCTATTCATTCTTTCTAAACTTATGTTAGTAGGAATTTCCTCCTGACTCATCTTAGCTCACACACATGCGCACACATCACACACACACACATATCAGAAAGCACATCAGTCAACAGTGAGCTACTAGTAATTTGTTTGTTTAAAATGGAAGCAACAGATTTTAATTTCCATCCATTTGTATTTTCTTTCAGTTTTTGAGAATGTGGTTTTAAATTCAATTTAGCATTTGATTTCCACTTAACTTTTGATTTCATTTTTGTTTTGCTTAGCAAATTGTTTTTAACTCATTTTAGCAACCCTCCAGCTGACGTTTTAGAATAGATTAGATTTTCGATTTTCAGTGCAGTCAGAGAGAAAGGGTAAATCATTTCATCCTTGGATTTTAGGGCAGGGTAGAATTGGGAGCTTGACAATGTACTGCCTCAGTAGGATACTAAGAAGACAAGGAGGGTAAGTATCATTTCACTATGACTGGCGCAACTGTATTTTTGTGCAAATGGACAAAGAAGTTGCCATATGAACAGAGCTCAGGGTATGCAAGGCTAAAGTTTCAAGTACTCAGGATTGATTTAAATATTCAATGATTATCTCTCAGAATTTGTCCTCCTGATTTGGTTAGCCATGGCAAATACAGGTCTTACAGGAGAAGCCAAATAGCAATTAATAAATGACTCTAATAATTACAGTTTTGGTTAAATTAGAAGAACCTTGCCTTTAAAAGGGACACCAGAACCCTTTTCTGGAGTCACCTCAGTGGTCACCTGGGGAACTGACAGAGATACCTGGTAAGTCTTGATTAGGAAGAATAGAACAATAGTTTTTGAACAGAATTACACAACTGTTACTAGCTTTCTGCACCAGCCATAGAGTGGTCAAAAATAACTTTGTGTTCAATCTCAAGATTGTTCATAAGTATACTGTACCTGGTACCATAGTACAATGGGCTAATGGGTCAGTGATCAGTGTTTTAGTTGTGTCATCTGTTTTGAGACCTGTGTTCTATGCACCAAGATAAAGAGAGGCTCAGATTCCTAAACAGGTAATGAGTATATTCTGGGAATTTCTTCAAGATATCTTTATTTGGAATATTTAGAACTTTCCTCTCCAGAGGACAGTCTTCAAAATCTTTGGAGAGAACAGAAACTGAGTCTGAATGGAACCTGCTCAAGACCTTAGTAGTAGAGGCTGAGGTTGATTGTGCCTGTTATGGCACCAACCCTAGCAGTTGTTGGTGGACACAAGAGCAAGGGAAACAGGTTGAAGACAGAGGCCTTTTGTACAATGCTAGCAGAAGTCTCCAGATTTAACTGGAAAGGTATTTACAAAGCAAAAAAGCTGCACTCTACAGCAGCGGACATGGGTGGAGTTTGGTAAGCCCAAGGTGCATCACTTTCATGCACTCTCAAAGAGGTCACAATCCCTTCTAATCCATTAACAGTTATGTTTTGTATACTACTTAAAGTGGAGTAGGACAAACAAACTGTAATTGCCTTTACTTCACACGTAGACTCAACTGGAAGAATCCTAGTCCACCTCTTTTAAGTCAGTGGGTAACTGATGTTATATACTATAAGAAATTTGAAAAAAATCTAATTTTCACAGAAAGGATCTATTGAAAACGTTTTTAAAAACTTGGCAGGATCTAATCAATAACATTTTACAATGAGCATTTATATTGAGGAGAAGGATTCTCTCACCCTTTTTTCTACTCTTAAAGTTTTATTCTGGCTATTGGCCTTTCTCTCTTTCTCATGGGTGGTGGCTGAATTGAATTTAGCTTTGTCAAGATTAACTTGCTTGTATGGAATGTGACAGCTAAATTTCACTATATGGCGTAAGGTAGAGAAACATTTAGGCCCCTGCTCAAGATTACATTCCCTCATCCCCATTTTCCAAAACTGCGCGTTGCTTATTGGCGGCAACCCTATTGCTTCTCTGACTTGGTATTCACATTTTTGATGACTCAGGGCTTCAAACGTTCCAGTCATTAAGATCCAAGTTCTCTATTTCATCTTTTTATTTTTTCTTTCATCTTCAAATTAGGCTTGTTATTGTCTCACTGTGTTATTGTCTTCTCCTTTGTCATTTCATCCTTTCTATCCTTTATTCAGTCACTGTCTCCTAAGACAAAGCATGTCTCTATATTATATACAACCTTGCAGAAAGCCACTCTTAAAAAATTACCTGTTAATTTGGTTTGGGAATGCGGCCTTCCTTCTTTGACTATTCTTGACTGGAATATGATCTTAAAGAACATTACTTTAGCATCAAAGAACCCCAATTACCAACATACTCAGTTTAAATTTGTACATCATTTATATCAAGCACCCCACAGACGTTTTGTTATGGTTTTATCAGCTGACCCTGTTTGTTGCCTTTGTTCCTGTAAATCCTTAGGTACCTTTCTATGTTCTGTGAGTGTCCAACAGTTATAGTTCTCTGGGTTAATGTTTCAAAGTTTATTTCATCTATTCTCCACTATAAAATACCTTTAATGCCTCAATTATTCCTTCTTTTGGATTTTTCTGCTGTCTCTCTTTCACCTTTCCAGCAAAAGGTATTCTCTTAAGGCATATTTTCTGCTAAATTGGTCTTAACCTCCTGCTGGACGTCTTCTAGTTTATTATTTTTTGATTTATGGAAAACCTCCCTTTTTAATGTTAATTTGTTTGAATTATCTGCAGCATGGATTAATGGTTCATCTAACACTTATATTGTAAACTGGCAGTCAGCTATGCAACTTGTTTGTAGCTGTATGGAGCAATACTGCAGTCCAAGATCCACATAGGTTATTTATTTATTTTTGTCCTCTTTTTGTTTTTTCATGTTTTCGTTGTGCTCTCCAGTCCAGAGCTATCTTTGTTCACATAAGGCCAGGTATGAGTGGGGTCTTGGGTTGGGGGTGGTCACGGTGGGGTGTATGTTTTTTTTTTGCTATATTATAATGTACTTTTCTTTGAGCTGTTGTAATTGTTTTTGATTTGTACTTTGTTAATAAAAATGTGATCACAAAAAATAAAAATCCTGTTAAGAGCTTCCCCTTCAAATGGGAAGGGCTGCAAGCTCCGTGGGGGGTCTGCAAGACATAAGAACACCAGCCCGGGGACAAACTGAATGTTTTACACAATTAATCCCTTACAACGGTTTTTATTGCCATGGGATATGGGAGTTGTGAATGACCACATTTTATCCAGCAGTCCTGTAACTTCTAAGTGAACATGTGTTTTCTCTACAACTGAACAAGCTCTAGAAAGTGAGAGCACAGCCCAATATGTTACACCTTCCCCTTCAATTTCATTCACTTGTTTAACAAAGCAAGTTTCTAACACTGGTTCTGTGAATCAGGAAAGGACATCTACGTTAAAATGCTGTTTAATAGGATACTGACAGATAATTTAAAAGACTGCAATTGAATAAACCATCTAATAAACCATCAATAACCTGCAACTCCAAGTATTATAACAGAGCGTTTCAATCTCCTTTTTTTATCACCAGACATTCCTTTTAAACAGTGGAATAGTTAAGTCCTCTGAGCAACAAGTTGTGGTTTAAATACATAAAAGTGTGTTCCCAATCATCAACAATCTGAGATTATTACAGTGCTCAAACCAGATGTACTTATTGGGTTCTATTGTTAAAAAAAGGTATGACCTGCATCATACAGCTCCAGGTACTAGATGACCAGGTCAGAGAAAACTTTTATCACCACACCACTGTCCAAGAGTGTGACATGTTTTTTTTCCCTGCTTAGTTTAGAAGGTTTCTGTTTTACTCCTGGCTCATACCACAGAAAGAGGCAGTGACATACTGTTTTTGCTTTGCACCCTCCCCCACCATAACCTATCATCTATGGGGGAGGAGCAAAAGCTTTAGGTGGGTAGTATTTAGATTCATCAAAAATTTTGATCTCCATTTTTTGACAGATTTTGACGTTTTAGGGTCCCCTCATACCGAAAACACTGATATCTCGATGATGGGTGTGTGTCTGTGTTTGTGCATGTGTCAGTTTCTTTAGGACAATCTAGAGCTAAAATTGCTGTACAGAAAAATACCAAACTCAAAACCCAAACCTGTTGTGAGCTGACGATGTGCTGATTAGTTTCTGAGCCAAATCGTGCAAGAGAAAGACGCACACTAGAGGAACCCTCAGATACAATAATTCCGCAATTAATTATGAATTATTTTTGTTAATTGCTATCATGATGATCTATTTTATGATCAGAAAGATCAGCATCAGAGCAGTAAATAATTACTGAAATGTTCAGGTAACTTGATTCCTAGGGCACAAAGCCTACTGATGCTCATGTCTGAATATGTATTTTTAAACCAGTGTTTTATAAGTGCTACCATTCCTTACAACTAAAACAAGCATTTGGCTAAAACCACCTAAAAACTGCAGCTGACACGAGTTTTCTAAACTGACGCCTGCTACAGATGTGGATAGTGTGAAAATAATGTTAAATAACTTTACAAGTGGTTTAAGAACATTATGATCTAGCGTTACAATGCTTGAAAAACATTGTGTGAATGGGCACTTCCATATTTATCAAAACCATGTCAGGGTATAAAATTATTCAGTTGAATTCTTCCATATTACCATTTTACCCCCACTTTTCTAACTTCTATAAATATTGGCCTCTTTGAATATTTGAGCATTAGTATCTCTTTGTCTGTACATGATGTCACCCCTTCAAACTTCCATCAGTACTTTGCAGATATCAAGACATAAATTTGTTTGTGGTCAGATACTCCTTTTTCTTTTCAGGCTTGCCTAGCCATTGTCAAGATGAAAACTGTATTCAGGGTCACCTTTTTCACAACTTTTTAAGAGGATCAGATTAGGAACAAACACAAAAGGATAAAGTCAAAGTTGCTCATTTACTGAAACAAGCATTCTTAAACATTCATAGTTTCATTTTTCAGTTTCCCTATCAAAACATTGCAGATAACCCCAACACAAATTTCCTTAAAACAACTAAGCAAACCATAGGCCACATACTCAGATTTCCAAATACCTAATCCCCACTAACTCGATCCCTCATGTGTGTTTCAGTTGTCTAATCAACACCAGCTTGCTCTACCTTAGGTGTTTGACTGTAACACTAGTCTATTTCCTCTTTTTTCTTTGAAAATTAGACCTCATTTCAGACATTATTTATTATGTACTAGCAAAATACCCGCGCTTCACAGCGGCGAAGTACTGCCTTAAAATGTTTATTAAGAAGAAAATTAAACCTTTTTAAACTGAGGGAAAATATACCAATAATTATTTGTTAAGGATCTCTTTGTATACCACATTGTCAGTTCGCCCCCCCCGGTTGTAATATGACAAAGCTGTGTGCTGAGCTTACTCTTGAGCATGCAACCTACAGTTGGCCATGTGAAAAGTAATCTTGTTTCAAATCTCACAGCTTGGATTGCCACTGTCATAATCGGTTTGAGTTTCATGGTTTGTTTCAATTACGACAGTATTTGCAGGACTTGTGTTGAAGTGACATTCGGCATCTGTCAAGAGTTGTAAGCATACAACCAGTTTCATCGATAACTTCACATCCAGCTTTTGAGAGTTTAAACATTCATAAACATCAAAGTGTCCACTACTGAAATCGTCACCTGTGAATCTAAGATGTTTAAGAGGCATTGGCGGTTGTCGAAAGGTGTAAAATATTTGGACATTTCGGGACATTTGAAAGAGACAACCGAGCAATTCAGCGGCAGCCATCAATTCACATGCAGAACCATAGGTAAAGGGCTTAAGCATTTCACTCTCATAGTGCTCCTGTGTAGTATAATTTTCTCCTGTACTGTCATCAGTCCACACCTTGAACCTGTCCCAGTCATTCAATACATAAGACACAATGTTCCTCCGGATATCAAGAGTGAGCCTGATATGGCCGTGCAATATGTAACAAAGAGAATGGAAAAGGCACGTGCCATCTCCGGGCATGGAAACCACTCGGTAAGTGACAGCTCTTTGATCGATGGTGATCACCTCGATAGACATGTTAATGGGGGCACGGTTGGAACGATAAAGGAAATGGGTACCTGAACAATGTAAAGTAAGTCTAAAATATCTACACAATAACTATAATCGTAATAAACGAACAATAAAACAGTGGAGAAGCCGTGGATTAAATAAAAAGGCTGCAATTATCAGCAGGGAGACGTGAATCCCGTGGCGAAGCAAGGAAGGGAATGTAGAGTCCAGAGCAAGGGACAGCCTTATATAAGCAGCCAGCCAACAACATAGGAGGCATTGGGATGGGGGACCCAACGCCGCCTCACACGGTGACCAAGCTGCAGGCTATGGATGTATATATGTACGTAAGTAGGATTCAGTTAGTGTTGGGAACCCGTGTACCAAATTTCTTGAAGATGGGCCCATAAGTAACAAAGACCGTTGGAAAGTTTAATTTGGTGGCTGACAGTGGCGTCATAACACTGAAATAAGTACGTACATTGGTTTCGGTTAGTGCAGGGAAGCCGCCTACCAAATTTCGTGAAGATGGGGCCATAAATAAGAAAGTTCAACATGGCGGACATTATTGACCGTTATGACTGTTATGCATAGAATTTCAAAATTTAAACCTGCTTAACTTTTGTAAGTAAGCTGTAAGGAATGAGCCTGCCAAATTTTAGCCTTCTACCTACATGGGAAGTTGGAGAATTAGTGACATTGGAAAGTTCAATATAGCGGCCAACAGTGGTGTCCTACCACTGAAATAAGTACGTACATCGGTTTTGGTTAGCGCAGGGAAGCTGCCTACCAAATTTCGTGAAGATAGGGCCATAAATAAGAAAGTTCAATATGGCGAACATTGTCGACCGATATGACCGTTACACGTAGAATTTCGAAATGAAACCTGCTTAACATTTGTAAGTAATCTGTAAGGAATGAGCCTGCCAAATTTCAGCCTTCTACCTACATGGGAAGTTGGAGAATTAGTGACGTTGAAAAGTTCAATATGGCGGCCAACAGTGGCATCATACCACCGAAATAAGTACGTACATTGGTTTCAGTTAGCACAGGGAAGCCGCCTACCAAATTTCGTGAAGATGGGGCCATAAATAAGAAAGTTCAACATGGCGGACGTTGTCGACCGTTATGACCGTTACGCGTAGAATTTTGAAATGAAACCTGCTTAACTTTTGTAAGTAAGCTGTAAGGAATGAGCCTGCCAAATTTCAGCCTTCTACCTACACGGGAAGTTGGAGAATTAGTGATGAGTGAGTGAGTGAGTGAGTGAGTGAGTGAGTGAGTGAGTCAGTCAGTCAGTCAGTCAGTCAGTCAGTCAGTCAGTCAGTGAGGGCTTTGCCTTTTATTAGTATAGATTCCCAAACACTAAAGTCTTTCTTAGCTTATTTTTTCTTATCAAACAACAACCATTGTTCTTTGTTTTTTTTCTGTTGAGAACCCCAAATGATTAACTTTTTCTCATATATTTCAAAATACAGTAACTCTTTTTGTTTCAATTAAATCTAATGTCATTTCCTCAACCTTGTGCTTATTAAATTCCCCAACTGACAGATATATGTTTAAAGTCTTCTACACCTATTCCTACATGCCCAAAATAAATGAGAAAATCTTTCCTTTATTTCTTTGATTCTTTAGTTCCATGGCTTGTTGCTGCTCTCATTGTGCAATAGCAGACATTTCTGTATGATGAACACAGTTTGCTGGTCATGTTTTGGCTCATTTTGTATCTCATTATTGTTTGACAGCTAATTAAGGAAAAAGAAACAATTAAGGGGTCTGAGTCTTCAACAGCAAGTCAATTAAAATTAATTCAAAAGAAGTTAATTAGCAGCAGAAACAGGTCACAAATTAAAAATTAATTGAAAACCTGCAGCCACTGTGGTCCTCCAGGACCAGAGTTGGGGACCCCTGCTTTATGAGATGTGTACCAATAATGACAAATTAAGTGAAAACCCAGAAGCCAAACCCTAGACACTTTTGAGGGATTATATATTTCAGTTGACTTGAGAGTGCATGAACATGCTTAGAGGATGTCTAGAGGAAAGCTGGGTGGGACATGCTGGTTATGTTTATCGTTCCCAGGAATAAGGAAGAGAGACCTGGAGTCAGAGGTGACCTTAGGTCACTTAAGTTTCACTCTGTTGTTTGAGAACTCTGGGTGTAGCAACTGATGATCGATCTTTAACAGGTTTGGTTTCCTGCGCTAGAACCAAAACCCCTGTCTTTCTGTAGTTCACATTCATAGCCCTGCTTGACTCTTTGAGGAAACTATTAGGTTGACACAAGCACATCTGAACCTCTAATACCATAAAAATACAAGAGCCATGGAGAAATGAATACTAATTGTATTTTTTACATGAAAAAGCAATATACAATAACAGAAGATTAAATAAAGATAAAAATGTAAGTATAAGTAGTAAACATACCTGAATAATTTTAACATATTGTTATTTGTATTTATAGCAAATTCAAACTCATCATTATAATCAGTTTTTTCCAATTTTCCATGATATGCTTAATGCAATTTTTTGTTTGGAAAACTGTTTCTTTTTTGGGTATGTGAAATTTATTTTGTGCTTCGAGGTTGCTTGAGTAGGTCCACGTACCCTGCAGTGTTCTCAGCATACATTTGCTCTTGTGCAGCCTACACTTTTCATTTCCATCCTTCAGGCCGAAGGTTTAGCCCTTTCAAGAAACCAATTGGTTGATATTTTTTGTTATACCATTTAACCCTGTGGAGACTGGAGCATCGTTGATGATGCCAAGTAAGTTTAGAGGCACTTTGACTTCTATTTCCATTAATAACTCAATTCTATTTTATCATAGAAGCTATGATAAATTAATCTGAAATCTTAGAGAGTTTATTTTAAAATGTGCCCTCTGTTAAAAAATATGTCATTTTTAAAATTAGGTGAATTAGACATAAATTACATATTTTACCTTTTCTCTGAAACAGTGGGGTTTGTGCTAAGTTGCGTTTGCCCATGCAGGAAGTGTGCTAGATTTGGCATGCAGAGGCGCTCCTTCCCCTCATCACATACTTTCCCACAAAGCAATGGTGATCATAATATGAATATTTTTGCAACATGTGATTCTAATGAACATGGCATATTTTGATCATTATGCTAGCAATTCTTTCCAAATCTGGTACATATTTCATGTGAAAGTTGAGAGCCTTGACCAATAGTCTAGTTTGGCCTAGCATTCAACATATTGGGCTTTGTTAGGTGTGATCACTATAGCTTTGTGGGAAATGGCATTGTGTGTGGAGGCGCCCCATTGCCATTTTGAAATAAAGAAAAAATATAGAAATGTGTGTGTGTTGTGTACTGAATCTTTGACAAAAAAGTTCCTTTGTATTATACCTTCCATATTTATTTGTATGATGGTATTTTCCAAATCAGGCAAAGTAATAAGACTTGCCATTCAGGTAAGTCTTTCAATCACATAGCATAGTTTACTAAAATTAATGTTTATTTAAATAAGGCAATCCCAACACAAAACTTTCATACTTAGCTTATATGGTGTAATCAGCACACAATGAACGTTTCATGTTGAATTCAAAAGAAGGTGTATGGTGCTATAACTCATTCTGCAGTTTCAGCCAGCTTGCATTGCTCCACTCTCTGACAGACCATGCAAGAAGGAAACAAACAGGAGAATGTGCAAGGTAATGAAACTCCATTTGTAATGCAGCAAATAAAAATAAATGTGTCAAGTGTCAAACACTAATTTTATACTGAAGATATCTAGTACACAGTGAAAGGCTACAATCTTTTTAGTTTATTATTGGATTGATTGAATTTGCATATACTCCTTTTCTACCTTGAATTTAAAAGTAGGTAAACATCTCTCCCTGGGTTCGCTTCCCGGGTCCTCCCTGCGTGGAATTTACATTTTCTCCTCGTGTCTGTGTGGGTTTCCTCTGGGTGCTCCGGTTTCCTCCCACAGTCCAAAGAAAAGCAGGTTAGGTGCATTGGCAATCCTAAATTGTCCCTAGTGTGTGCTTGTGTGTGTGTTTGTGTGTCCTGTGGTGGGCTGGTGCTCTGCCTGGGATGCTCCTGCCTTGCGCCCAGTGTTGGCTGGGATTGGCTCTAGCAGACCCCCGTGACCCTGTGTTAGGATATAGCAGGTTGGATAATGACTGACTGACTGACATAAACATCTGTCCTTTCTCCTATGCAATAAATAAAACATATAAAACATCATGAGACAAATTATATTTCTATACTGAGCTTACATATACTGTATGTTTGACTTATGTTAGGTAGATTGCCCAGAGGGGACTGGGCGGTCTCTTGGTCTGGAACCCCTACAGATTTTATTTTTTCTCCAGCCTTTGGAGTTTTTTTTTTGTTTTTTCTGTCCACCCTGGCCATCAGACCTTACTCCTATTCTATGTTAATTAATATTGACTTATGTTTATTTTTTATTGTGTCTTCTATTTCTCTATTCATTTTGTAAAGCACTTTGAGCTACATTTTTTTGTATGAATATGTGCTATACTGTATAAATAAATGTTGATTGATTGATTGATTGATATATAGTATTTAATATATTTACTTTGTGCATGATTTTTTTGCTATGTGGTGTCAAATTTAGAAAAATTACTATCTTTCTTTATCTGACAGTGCTACTTTATTTCTTATAAAGTTATATTGAATGTTGTGTGCTTATTTAGTGCATGTTTCTTGCTCTGAAAACACTTATTAGTTTTGCAATCCGGCTCTGTCTCTCTGCTTTGTTTTCTTGATCAGCCTGAGTGGGTTTGTTGAATGGTCTTTGTTGTGAACAGACCACCCCTAATACATATTCAGCAGAAGATATGACTTCTCCGCCTGTTGTTAGCCTTTCTTGAAAAAGATTATTGACAATAAAAAGTTTTGGTAAGTTTTTTGGCAAGTACTGATGTTTAATTACTTGATCATCTTTCCCACACATGTACAAACATACACCAACTACAAGACTTCCTAGGATGAGTCCATCTCTAACACATCTCTCTCCCAGGTCTGCATGACCTTGATGGAATTTTCATGCCTGAAACATTGTTGCAATCCACAAGCACTGGCTTAGAGGTTCTGCCATTCTTCTTACTCTTTAAAATTACAGTATAATTCCAGACTCAATCTATCTTTCACACTTTTTACAAATATTGTTCTGAATAAAAGTTTAAAATGTATTTTTTTGTATTTCTAAATACATTTAGCCCTTAAAGGGTATTCTCTTCTGGATGATAATATGGTAATTTTCTGCACTTTCTTTTATTTTTTCTTATTCATAATTAATTGTAATATATACCTATATATATATATACACACAACTAACATATGAAATACATAAAGAGTTATTTCCACATAAGATTATCATTTTAAATTACATTTCCCTGCTTTTTGTTATAAGCTCCAAGCTTAATATAAAAACTGTACCTATTTATTATTTAATTAAATATTTCATACCTGAGAGCTGCATTTATGACATATTTTAGTTCAATGGCTAATTTCAGTTTCTGTCCACAAATGAGTAATGAACCCTGTGGTTTTGGAAACTTGTCCAAATGGATAGAGGGTTTACTAATTATATCAGCCTTGCTTTCTTGCTAGATTTTCAAACCGTGTAATTGTACTGTCAAAAGTTCATATTAACCTTTGCTTTCTAAGCATTCAGTGTTGTTTGTCCATTACTGACCCAAATCAGTACTTTTTAATTTTTTGACAGGTTAAACAAGACAACTGTACAATATAAACAAGACATAGCAATAGATTTACAGGCTAGATAAGACAAAGCCTACTGCCATTCAGTCCCTATCCTTGCAAAAAATAGTAGAAATAAAGAATGTGGAAACAGCCCACATAGCAGCTGCAGATGTACTGGGCTCACCTGATCATGTGAAAAAGAGGAGCACAAGATGACCTCCATTATGCCATGCTAAAGACTAGGCAAACATGAAGAGCCATTACAAAGCTGCTTTGGCTATCTTAGATGGAATAGAGCTCAATTGTTGTCTAGCAGAAAAACTGAAAAGTAGCCACACAAAAAGTGGGACTACATTTACAAACCAAAAAGTTGGCACTCATGCAATCACCTGCTGCCAAAATGATATGAGCTTTCCTCTTCAATACAAAAAAAATCCTTAATCTAGAAATGTGTTACTTATTTAGATTAGATTAGATAGACTTTATTAGTCTCATAGAGAAATTTACAGCTCAGCATGTCCTTGACACTTCAACAAATAAAAAATAAACAAATAAACTCAGTTTTAATGTTTTCAAAGAGAGGCTATTCTTTTTAATTTGTCAAAAAGTAAATACCTTTATTTCATCCCTGAAGAGAACCGTCTCCTTTAGCTGTTCCCAAAAAAGCACCAGCCAGGGTGATATGACTTTACTTGCACTCCATAATTTTGCTTTTCCTATTATATGTAACAACTTAATGATAGAACATGCAACTACCAAGCAAAATTCCTTCTTGCAAAGTCACAACATGCTATATTTTGGGTCATCAATTCTCATCCTGACCATGTCACACACTAGTCACAATTGACCATAACACATAACCTTCTGAAACACTAGGCTTAACAGGAATGTACTATCAATGTCAGTATCAAACTTATTTATTTAGCACATTTAAAATCATTAATAGCCAGAGGTTGGTAGAGTAGCCAAAAATTGTACTCAAGTAAGAGTAGTGTTACTTCAAAATAATATTACTCAAGTAGAAGTAAAAAGTAGTCATCCAAAAAATTACTCAAGTAAGAGTAAAAAATTATTTGGTGAAAAGACTACTCAAGTACTGAGAAACTATTTGAACATACTAAATTATTTTTTAGAAATGTTGTAATAAGACAATAATGTGCAAATTCTGCTATTTCCAAATAATTAAATAAAAAATGAGTAAAAATAAATAACATCTTTACAAAATAAAGATGCACAAATAACACAAAGTTCCAAATCTGTTTTTCACAACAAAGCTTTTGAAGCCAATATCTACAGTAGGTAACATGTATGTTTAAACAGTGCAAACTACTTACAGTGACAAGATATACTGTACACTGACAGTATAATACTGCATATTCACTTTGCGGTGTAGCAGGCCAGTTTCAAATCCATAAAACCGTGTCACTCTCCATGGGCGCAATTGCACGACCGTGGGGAGTTAATGAGGTAGTTGGAGCGACTCGCACCTGCACGTGCAGGTGCGATCGTTCTCAATTGTTTCATTGGCTTGCTGCAGGGTGTGATTAAGGCCCACAGAGACGGGAGTGTATATATATATATATATATATATATATATATATATATATATATATATATATATATATATATATATATATATATATATATATATATATGGGTCAGCACAAAAAAAGAAGGGGGAATCAAAGAAAAGGAGAAAAGAAAAGAGGTTAAAAAACATGAAAGGCAGGCTTTGGAACAATGATCTGGCCACCTGGAGGGAGGAAGCAGTGTGAGCTAGGGCCCCATGAAAAAGCGTTAGCTGTGGCACTCTAGGGGCTAGTTCACCCCACTGAACATTCAGGTGCAGTGTGGCTCGCAAGGCAGGTGCCCTCCGTAGGCTTCCGTGATGTCTGGAGGCAGCCAAGATGGAGGTCAGCCGAAAGGAGCTTGTGGTTGCTGAGTCTCCACCGGCTATGCCAGCAATTGGTGAGCCAGGAGAATGAGAAGGAGGTGGGCTGAGATCAGGAGGAGTTAGTCTGCATTTTAACCTCGGATTTTTAATGGATTTATTATTGATTTTTTATCCTTACTTTTCACAATGATTTTTATGGATTTATATATGTACTGTTTTTTAGAGCACTGCACCATTGACACTTTTTTGTTAATTTTACTTTTGTTTTGACTGATTTTTAATAAAAGCACTTTTCCCACCATCCTCTGGCCTCATCAGTGAGTGATATGTCAGCTCATTTCGGTCATAGCTATCGACGGTGTGGGTTCAGCAGACTCCCATGTGGGAAAAGGGAGTCTGTAGGGGACCGGCATTGTCACACACTTGCCCTCCAAATACCACAGCTGATAGAAAATAACATTAGAACAAAACAGCTTGTGCACGTACAAGAAGCATCACTTTACCATGACTGTCTGTGCATGTTTGGTTAAAACGTGCTTGTTCTTCACTCAGTGAAGTGAAGGTTAATCTTCAGTAGGAGTTGGCTCTCAAGGCTCTTGCAGTGAAGCTGTGACCGTTTAGCAGTGAACAGGAGCTCTGCATGAATAAAAAGTCTCTCACAGGCTGCAAGACGCAGGAACTTTGTGTGTGGTCATGTGACTGCATGGTTACGTCTGATTGGTGAAACTGAGTCATGTGATTATTGTTAGATTGATCAGACAGTCATGCTGTATATCCACTGGTGACTTCTCTCTGGCAAAAGTATAGTGTAATGTGTAAATGGAAAAAAGTAATGAGTCGAGTGTTGCCCAAAGTAGCGGAGTAAGAGTAGCGTTTCTTCTTCACAAATGTACTCAAGTAAAAGTAAAAAGTATGTTGCAGTAAAACTACACTTAGAAGTACAATTTTTTTAAAAAGTTACACAAGTAAATGTAACTGAGTAAATGAAACTCGTTACTACCCACCTCTATTAATAGCTGACCAAAGTGCTGTACAACCAAGAATAATACAGTATAAAAGGCAATAGTAAGACAATAAAGAAGACAGATGTAGCTCTATAATCATAATGAATTTAAAGCTAAGGAATAGGTATATTGTACTTTGAGCTACATTTTTTTGTATGAATATGTGCTATATAAATAAATGTTGATTGATTGATTGATTGATTGTATGTGCCTTAAGAAGTGATTTAAAAATAGGCTAAATAGAGACCAGCCTAACATGAAGTGGTAGACCATTCCAGAGTCTGGGGGCTACAACTGCAAAGGCGTGATCTCCCCTACACTTTACTCTTTATTTAGGGACCACTACAAGCAATTGATCAATAGACTTGAGTGACTGTGATGGAATATATAATTGTAGAAGCTCAGAGAGGTAAGAGGGAGCCAAGCCATTTAGTGTTTTGTAAGCAAACACTAAAATCTTAAAATCAATTCTAAAATGATTGGAGAGCCAGTACAGGGAGGCAAGCACAGGAGACATGTGATTTTGCGTGTGTGTTTCTTATTTAAAAAACGAGCTGCAACATCTTGGACCAATTGTAAATGTGAGACAGATTCGTCAGGATGTCAGGACGAAATAAAAGCACATATAAGTCTTTACAAATCATGAAATGATAAGAGGGCCTTAATGTTAGATAAAAACACCAGTTGAAAGAAACTAGTTTTGTTTTAGTTTTGAGTTTATCTAATTTAAAATCACTATCCATTATTACACCCAGATATTTTTACAGTGGATCTCACATAAAGTTTCAAGATAAGAAGAATAATTAGTACTAAAAGATTTCATTGTAATGTTACCTGAATTGAGTCTGTATACTCTGGAAGTATGGGGAGTGAGAATTGCTGAATGGATCATCATTTGATGGTGAGGTGGCTAATTTGATCAAGCGAATAGCAAATAGCAAGTGTACGGTGTCCATTTTAGGAGGAGGGGTGACGGGGGATTCCTCGCAGGGAGGAGGAATATTTTGTCGGAGGTAGTAGGAATGATGGAGTTTTCTCGGAGGGAGGAGGATGTTCTAAAATGGACACTGTACGAGTGAAGGTGTCTTGGGAGTGACACCAAGAGCTATCTGGAAAGAAGTGGCACAGCTATGGCTTCCACATTCAGCTACTGTATTTAACATTATTAGGAGTGTATAAAGATAAGTTAAGGCTGCATAGTGGCACAACAGTTAGCACTAGTGTCACAAAGTTCCAAGAGACTAGGATTGAATCCTGTCCTACTTTATTGTCTGTGTGGACTCTGCATATTTGTCCTGTGTCTCTGTGATTTTTTTCTCTAGGTGCTCCAGTTTTCCTTATAAATCCTAAAAGACTACTAGTTAGTAGCTCCTTCTGGCAGAATGTGAATGAGTTAGCCTGTGACAGCTGTCCCTATCAAAGATGTTTTCCTGTTTTATTCCCAGTGCTCTAAAAAGTGAATTAACAGGTTTCAAAAAATGCACGAATAGGCAATATTAACACATATGTTTCCTTTTTTCTATATATGTCTGTGTAAGGTAATTTTAATATAAATACATTTTTTTAAAGTGGTATATTTCATTCATACTTCTCCATGGGGACACAAGCACAATATATACTGTACAGAATATTTATATATAGTCCTATTAGTTTAATTTATTTTTTATTAAATTTAATGTTATTCTTCTTTGCATCTATTATGACAAAATCTGGCAACTGTCAGAATCATCACCGTCAATTAACTGTCTATGGAATTCCTGTTAATTATGTTTCATCAGTTTTGGGAGGCATAATTTTTCTATTACTCATTTTGGTGTGAGTGTTTTTTCATCCTCTTTTGTACAATCAACTCACATGGGTTGTATGCCATTTAAGCAGGAAGAATTTGAACCTATGAGTATTATACTAATTTCATTTCACTATACTTTTTGTGTTAATGTTTCATATTATATTTACATATTTACTTATTTAGCATTTATGATTGACTCTAATCCCCCATATACTCGTAACTGAACAAATTAAAAGGAACATCTGTACACCTGCTTATTCAGGCATTTATCTAAACAGCTAATCATATGGTGGCAGCATAATGCATAAAATCATACAGATACAGGTCAGGAGCTTCAGTTAACGTTCGCATCAAACACCAGAATGTGGAGAAAATGGGATCTCAGTAATTTTGAAGGTGGCATCATTATGCCAAACAGGCTTGGTTGAGTATTTCTCTAACTGATGACCTCCTGGGATGTTCACGCATAACAAACTCTAAAGTTTACTCAGCATGGTGCAAGAAAAACAAAAAACATCAAATGACAGCAGTTCTGCAGGCAGAAATGCCTTGTTCATGGGAAAATTTAGAGGAGAATGAGCAAACTGGTTCACTACAGAAAAGAAAGGATGCAGTAACTCAGATAACCTCTCTGTTATGAAGGAATATTTCAGACAAAATAAAATAAATTAATATGCAAATAAATAAAAAGTGCTATGAAATGTGATAGTAAATAAAGGTAAAGAACCTGAAATGTGAACGTAAGTAAATAAATGTGATGCAGAATATGCTTTGGGTTGCGTATTTATTTAATTAATTTTTGTCCGTTACATACCTCCAAACGTAACATGAAATCTGGCTTGAATTTAAAACTGACACTTTCACTAGTGCTGTGTTTTATTGGTAAAACCAGACATAAAACTTCATGCATCAAATGCCATATTTACAGCATGCACTTCAGAGGAAGGCTCCTAATGATGAATTTAGAGATTATAGAATTAAATTAGCCAATTAAAGTAATTTTGGGCAGCTTTTCCTTGAACTCATAGTTGACATGCACAGTCACAACTTTGAGCATTCACGTGAGCCCCAGGATTTTCAAGTCAAGCAAAAAATGTACATCCACTCTGCAGATAAATCACCAGTCAAAAAATAGTGCTCGCTAGAGGCCACCCTCTCAGCTTTCACGAGCAAAAGCAACAGTTTTAAATTCAAGCCACATTTCACATTATGTTTAGAGAAATATTATAAACAATATTAAATAAATATAAATGTAGTTGTAAATGTAGGAAGGACGGTCCTTGCTTGTGTGTGAACTGTGAGCATTTGAATTTGATGATTACATATAGCGCTGAACTGACCGCTCTATACTATTCTTTCCTCTTCATGTCCTGGAGTACAAAATTCCAAATATCATATATACCTATGTCTCTGGTTTTTTTTTTGACATCATGGACCATAACGTGCATACTAATTCAGCGTGAGCAGGAACACTCAATAATCTTGAATTTAAAAAAAAAAATCAAGTGACGGTGAGATACGAAGAAGGCAGAATTGCCAGTGTTTGTGTGTCAGCTTTTATCCCTCCAGATCAGAGAATGTCCAATTCCATTGCCTCAAAACATCACTCACATCTACAGTTATTCCCAGTTTCAAATAAAAACTAACAGCGTCAGATCCCTAGGGCGGTAGTATGTATTGTGATCGTGACTGAGAGAATAAAAGTGAAAAGAAAAAGTAACTTTTACAAGTCCTATAAATGTACACTCTCTGTTACAGACACAAACCAAATGAATGTGTGTACTGTATAATATTAACAATAAGAGCAGCTCACTATTGAAAATGGCAAATATAGGAGGCAGTGGGGATCAAACCAGTGGCCTCTTGATTACAAGTCAGCAAATCTTACTGCTACGCTGTAGTCTTTTCCTTGAACCTTTTGTGAAACTGTTTATTTGATTTTTGGACTTTAGGCTTCATACATTATATAGTTTATGCTTACATTTTCTCATTTACTACTAAAATATGAAAAAGTTTCTGTTTTAAAAATGTGTTTACACAGATTATTGTAGAAACAAAACACACATGAAATGCATGTGTTCCAAATAACCATCTATTATTTTCACTCTAAAAAACTCCAGCACTTCACTTCCAGATAATCAATCAAGGCTTGAGCTGGGAGAACTTTATGCAAGTTCTGCGGTGGTGGGATATTGAATAGTAGGCTACTTGCTGCTTGTCTTTATTGGCACATATACAGGACAAAAGACTCTGGTGGAGAGGTGAGAATGGATTTAAGGTGGGCTGGATCTACAAGTTTTTTCGTAGGCTATGGTAATTCTAGTGTTAAATGATGAAACAATGGAAAACAAATAATTTTTTTTTTACCTCTTTGCTCGATCTGCTGCTGGTTTGCTGCTGCTGCTGTGCCGTGTGATCTGCATCTCACGCACTGCTTCAAACATTTAAAAGCCTTTATAGAAGCTGTCTTTGTCATCTACTTTTATTTCAGGCCCCGGTTGTAGTTAAACCTTGTGGTACAAAGTCTTGTTTCAAAGGACGTGAGTTCTTTTTATTTTTTAGTTTAGAATATAAAAACGGAATAAGAATCTGAAAATCTAACAACATCACATTAAAGTTCGATAAATTTGGAAAAGAATGATACCAAACATATATATGCAATTTTTTAAATAAGCCCGATTTAAAACATGACAAAAAATGTGACATAAAATCGTTGCACTTTTAAGCTTAGGATTTTATATATAGAGTAGATTTATTTATTTTTTTAATTTTATTTTTTTCTGAAATAATTCTCTATACTCTACATGTGATGAACTGTTTTAGTCAGCAGCTGGAATAGGAAAAAAAAAAATCTCTCGACAAAGCCAGTTCACTCCAGACTACCTCAATAGTCTCTGTGTCTTGTGGGACATATTTAGATCTTACAGACAGAAAAGAAAAACCTTTTAAGTACCACACAAAAGGTTAACTACTTTTTTATGTAAAAAATAAGTGTCTTTTAAAGCCATATAAAAACAGCTTTTATTTTTCCAAAAAAAGCGCTTAACTTATTCATGCACTACAAAGGCCTCTCAAGCAAATAAATTAGTAAAAGCCTATATTTGCATTGATCATAACAAGTTCTGGGGCGGCACGGTGGCGCAGTGGTAGCGCTGCTGCCTCGCAGTTAAACACCCGGGTTCGCTTCCCGGGTCCTCCTTGCGTGGAGTTTGCATGTTCTCCCCGTGTATGCGTGGGTTTCCTCCCACAATCCAAAGACATGCAGGTTAGGTGGATTGGCGATTCTAAATTGGCCCTAGTGTGTGCTTGGTGTGTTTGTGTGTGTCCTGCGGTGGGTTGGCACCCTGCCCAGGATTGGTTCCTGCCTTGTGCCCTTTGTTGGCTGGGATTGGCTCTGGCAGGCCCCCGTGACCCTGTATTCGGATTCAGCGGGTTAGGAAATGGATGGATAACAAGTTCTTGTCTTGGTAAAAGGCACAGTTAAATTCTAACATTCACTGATAATCAAGAGTCTGGAATACCTGAAGCCCTTACTTGCATAAATCAAGCCACATTCTCCTGGGGAAAGACCATGGCCTCAGATATAAAGTGGTAATTCTCATCCTGACAAAAGTGCTCCAGCATGCACCAGAGTTTAATATCTGATGAGGTTAAAGGATATGTTCAGAAAACAGCCGGAATGCTACCCTTGGTTTTCCAAAACTACATACTGTCTAAGCCTCAACTACACCCTGAAAAAAACAACATGGAAGCAAAGACACACAATTGATAGAGTCAAATACCCACATCATTGTTTCTAATGATCAAAGTCACCATCACAGGAGTCATTACTGTATATAATGTCACCCAACACCAAGCCCCAAATGTAGGCTTTGAATTTTGTTCAGATGTCAGCTATTTGGTTCAAGCCTGACACAAAGGTTACAGTAATTTGGACGACTACTCTGAACAATGGTGGTGAGCAACAACAACAACAACATTTATTTCTATAACACATTTTCATACAAATAATGTAGCTCAAAGTGCTTTACATGATGAAGAAAGAGAAAAAAGACAAAGTAAGAATTAAAATTAGAGAACTCTAATTAACATAGAATAAAAGTAAAGTCTGATGGCCAGGGAGGACAGAAAAAACAAAAAAAAAAACACCAGATGGCTGGAGAAAAAATCAAATCTGCAGGGGTTCCAGGCCATGAGACCGCCCAGCTCCCTCTGGGCATTCTACCTAACATAAATGATTAGTCCTCATTGTATTCAGGGTTCTCATGGAAGGACTTGATGATGACAGTCACATGGACTTCTGGCCTTTAATTCATCAATGTAGGGACATCATGGTGCTTTGATTAAGTGATGGTGGCGCAGGTCGCCACCACAGAAAACCAGAAAAAGACCAGAAGAGAGAGTAGGGGTTAGTATGGATTATGGAACCACCATGAATAGTAATGATAATTAATTGAATATGCAGAGCATGAGGATTAAATTAAAATGAAGTTATGAAAAAGCAGTTTTTTAAAGTGCTCCACTGTATCAGCCTGGCGAATTCCTATTGGCAGGCTATTCCAGATTTTAGGTGCATACAACATCTCAGAATGCACAACACTTTGAACCTTGAGGTGGATGGGCTACAACAGCAAACGACAACATCAGCTTCCACTCTTGCCCGAAAGGTGATTCTGTAGTGGGCACAGGCTCACCAAAACTGTACAGCTGAAGACTAGAAAAATGCAGCCTGGTCTGATGAATCTCAATCTCTGCTCAGGCACACAGAAGGTAGGATCAGAATTTGGCATCAAGAGGATGAATCCATTAACCCAAACTGCCTTGTGTCAACAGTTCAGGCTAGTACTGATGAAAGTTTTCTTGGCATACTTTGGCCCAGTTAATACCAATCTTTACATAACCTATTTGAATATTGTTTCAGACCATTTGCATTTCTTCATGGCCACAATTTACCCATCTTCTAATTGCTTCTTCCAGCATTGTAATGGTTTCATGAACATGATAAGGAGTTCATTGTTCTTCAGTGGCCATCCTAGTCACCAGGGGCCTCATGTATAAATGATGTGTACACACAAAAATGTTGCATACTCCCATTTCCATGCTCAAATCGTTGTGTATAAAACCTAAACTTGGCGTAAAGCCATGCACATTTTCACACTAGCTCAAACCCTGGTGTACGCAAGTTCTCCACTCGGTTTTGCAAACTGTCGGGCACCCAGCATCAAAGCAGTGCTTTTGTTCCAGTGTGGTTTCCCATTCTTTTTAAGATCCACATCCCTAACATGGCTTAATCAAGTACACTGAAATTAACCACATATTGTTTATTAGTTTAAGGCATGATTGTAATTAACCTGTAACAATATAATGGTCCACAGAATAGCCAAACTTTTCCAAACCACCTTGCTTTAGCATTGTTTCTCTCAATGCACCACTCAGAGTATTTATCCCACTGCATCTGAGTGTGGAATCACAGTTGTACAGCAGCTGATCGGAAAGAGAATTATCGGTATACAGCATTAAACACACGCTGCCTCAGCGATGTGCTATTTGAACTTCTGTCATACGACAAACGCTTCAGAGCCTTTCCTGTACAGACCTTGCGGTTCAGAAACAGTTTCATCCCAAGAACTCTAAACGCACTCAATCAGTCCATCAAGTACTCCTTGTAGAACTGTTTGTACTTATAAGTACAATTACCTCACTGTAAACTTGCGATACAGTTATAATATTGCACAACCTGAGCCACTTTATAAAGCGCATATTTACATATGATGACAATATCATTTTTAAGATGAAATGCAGCCAAATATGTTTGTTACATCATACAGATAAAATGTTAACATCATTTAAATAATCCATATTGTTAATAATTAAACACGTGAGGACACATGAGTGTCGCAGCGTTGGCAAGGAGCTGGCGCCCTGTTCAGAGATTGTTCCTGCCTCATGCTGTATTCTTGCTGGGGCTGGCGCAACACTGGAAGAATAGATGGATAGAATAATTAAACATGTACTACGAAGATATTTCAATGTTCCTTAAAAGTTTTGAAGAATTTGTAAGCATACAGATGGCTTAACATCTATTACAGAGCTGATTGTGTGGTGATTGGTTACTTGTAGAAAAAAAAGGAAGGTCAGGAATTGGGGGTTAGTACGTTTGAAAGAGACAATACTGCTGCAATAAATTATTTCATCGAAGGTCACGCACGGCGCAGCAAGTATCTTGCGGGAGACAGGAACAATCTCTGGATGTGGCGCCAGTTTGTCATTATCACAGTTCCACCGTGTTCCCATGTTTAATAACATGCTTTAACTCCTATCATCATGAAAATGATATCTAGCATACATCTCAGTATTTTAATTATTCAGAGATCTGTAATATCACGAATGTAATGGATTCTGTGTCCTGAGAGGAAGAGAAAGCCCGTTTAAGAATCATGTAGTGATTCACACACATAGAGCACATAGAAGAACACATACAAAACCTGTAACATGTAACCTTATGATACAATGGCTGCTACAGCTTCTCTACAGCTTCTCTACAGCTCAAGGGTCTTTTGGTTTAATACCCAGCACACTCAATTTAGTGATGGCATTGCACATTCTCTCTCAGTAGGTTCTACTGTTATCTCTGATATCCTGGAGTTATGTCAGTAAACAACTGTAAATTGCCCAGAGTTACCAATTGTAACTGACTGCATAAAAGTGCCCAGTGATGGTCTTGCTCCAAATTAAGGTTGGTTCCTTCTGCCATTTATCCTCATACTTGTGTTTAAAAGTTGGATAGGTAAGAAACCATGAAAAGAGACCTGGCTAAGATGCCTCTTTTGTGTTATATAACAATAGCCTCCAGTTTTGTCACTGTGCCCATTAAACTGACAGCAGGAGCGTGCCTTATCTTACTCAAAACTGTTTTTTGCTTAGCTGCATGGAAAAACAGAGGTAACTATGCTGAAAATCTACTGAAAACTGACTGTTGTTTATGAAAGGGTGGCTGATGTGATGATATTTGTGTTTTGTTGAAAATCACTTATAAGATTTAAACATCTGCACTATACACCTTATGTTGAAACCTACCAGAATTCCCTGCTGAAGAGATTAACTCTATAGAAGATATCTACAGTATTGATATTACAATATATTATCTACAAAGAAATTGTTTTGAAATGAAAAAATACAGTACTTCAACTGATGAACTCTATTTGTAAAGCTAATTTAATGTGAAAATACATTTACTCTGTTTTCAATGCGAAAAACAGCCGATAGTAATGACAACAATAGTCAAAGAAAATTATTAACTGCCAGCTTCTAAAGAATATCCTGATCTATGAAGAGCCTCTGATTTCACTACATTTCTGTTTCTTTTCGTATCTACACTAGCTTTTGTCTGGTGAACCAGCATTATACTTAACTCTTTAGGTGTGGTGTCTATTTTTTCTAAAAGGAAATTTTTCTTACTGGCTGAATGAAAATTAGAAAACCATTTTCATTTAAACCATTAGATATTAAAGATTAGGTTTATTATCACTATCATTCACCAACACCAAAATGACATGACATGAAAAGAAATACAGGGAATAGAGGGCAAATCACACATAGAGCCAGGGGAAGGTGTAAACTGTGCAGTGCTTTTATTAAACAATAAAAAAAATCAAAAGTGTTGAAAGTGCAGTTCTCAAAGTTCAGTAAATAAATAATCCATAAAAACAAGGTGTTAAATGTAGAAGTTAAAATTACCAATAAATACTTCCAATAAAAGTGAGGTTAAAATGGCTGACAGGAATCTGTCCATTAAAAATGAGCCTTGGAGCAGCCCTTCAAAACCGCTGTCTCCTCAGCTTAACCCCAATGGGACCTAGAAACTGAGAAGACGCCTCTTCGACAGACACAGCCTTCCATCTACACGATGAGCAGGTCAGAGTTCCTGCCACTCCCATGGTTCATCCAGGCTTAGGTCCTTACTGTCCTTCCCAGACATAAATTGCAAGTGGCACAATTCCTGGTCACTCTAGCTCTCTGTAAATGCTCAGCTAGAGCAATCCAACACCGCAGTCCCGAGTGTTGGGCGCATGCACTCCTCCCGGGGCTCTCCTCCTCCAGGCTGTCTGTTTTATCTCTCTCACACCTGCTCTCTTGTTCCTGCCTTCCCTCCTGGTAACCTCCATTCAGACTTTTTCTTTTTCTCCGTTTTGTTTCTTTCTCCTCTTCACACTCTTTCATTTTTTTCTCATCTCCGTGGGTACAGCATCTCAATCATGCACCGCTGGAAGCCAATTAAGCAATTGAGAAAGATCGCACCTTCACGTACAGGCACGTCTTGCCCCAATTACTTCATCACTGTGAACGGGCCCACAGAGACTGACACAGTCCAACATTTTATTTATAAAAAACTGGCCATTTGTTTGCAGCCGTGGACTCGCTATATCATAGGATGGCACCCAGACTCTTAACTTGAGGAGAAGAAGAAACTGTAGAACCATCAATTATCAAAGAAAACTCTCAAGTCTAGTGAAAAAAATTCAGTTTTTCCATTATTAAGTTTGAGAAATTAAGAGGAGAACTGCACTTCTTTGTTAGTTGTGGTAATTATACTTCAAGGACACATGATCTATACTAATAAAAGGCAAAGCCCTCACTCACTCACTCACTCACTGACTCACTCATCACTAATTCTCCAACTTCCCGTGTAGATAGAAGGCTGAAATTTGGCATGCTTATTCCTTATAGCGTACTTACAAAAGTTAAGCAGGTTTCATTTCAAAATAACGGTCATAACGGTCGACAACGTCCGCCATGTTGAACTTTCTTATTTATGGCCCCATCTTCACGAAATTTGGTAGGCGGCTTCCCTGCGCTAACTGAAACCGATGTACGTATTTATTTTGATGGTATGACGCCACTGTCGGCTGCCATATTGAACTTTCCAATGTCATTAATTTTCCAACTTCCCGTGTAGGTAGAAGGCTGAAATTTGGCAGGCTCATTCCTTACAGCTTACTTACAAAAGTTAAGCAGGTTTCATTTCGAAATTCTACGCGTCACGGTCATAGCGGTTAACAACATCTGCCATGTTGAACTTTCTTATTTATGGCCCCATCTTCACAAAATTTGGTAGGTGGCTTACCTGCTCTAACCGAAACCAATGTACGTACTTATTTCGGTGGTATAACGCCACTGTCAGCCGCCATATTAAACTTTCCAACGTCACTAATTCTCCAACTTCCCTTGTAGGTAGAAGGCTGAAATTTGGTACTTATTTCGGTGGTATGATGCCACTGTCGACCGCCATATTGAACTTTTCAACGGTCTTTGTTACTTTTGGGCCCATCTTCAAGAAATTTGGTACGCAGGTTCCCAACGGTAACTGAATCCTACTTACATACATATATACGTCTATAGCCTGCAGCTCGGTCACCGTGTGAGGCGGCGTTGGGTCCCCCATCCCAACACCTGCCACGTTGTTGGCTGCCTGCCTATATAAGGCGTCCGTCGCTCCAGTCTCTACATTCCCTTCCTTGCTTCGCCACAGGATTCACGTCTCCCTGCTGATAACTACAGCCTTTTTATTTAATCCATGGCTTTTCTGCTGTTTTATTGTTCATTTATTACGATTATAGTTATTGTGTAGGTATTTTAGACTTACTTTACATTGTTCAGGTACCCATTTCCTTTATCATTCCAACCGAACCCCAATTAACATGTCTATCGAGGTGATCACCATTGATCAAAGAACTGTCACTTACTGAGTGGTTTCCATGCCCGGAGATGGCACCTACCTTTTCCATTCTCTTTGTTACATATTGCACGGCCATATCAGGCTCACTCTTGATATCCAGAGGAACATTGTGTCTTATGTATTGAATGACTGGGACAGGTTCAAGGTGTGGACTGATGACGGTACAGGAGATAATTATACTACACAGGAGCACTAGAAGAGTGAAATGCTTAAGCCCTTCACCTATGCATCTGCATATGAGTTGATGGCTGCCGGTGAATTGTTCGGTTGTCGCATTCAAGTGAACCGAAATGGCCAAATATTTTACACCTTTTGACAACCATCAATGTCAATTTCAGTAGTGGACACTTTGATGTTTATGAATGTTTAAACTCTCAAAAGCTGGATGTAAAGTTATCGATGAAACCGGTCGTATACTTACAACGCTTGACAGATGCCAAATGTCTCTTCAACACAAGTCCTACAAATACTGTCGTAATTGAAACAAACCATGAAACTCAAACCGACTATGAAAGCAGCAATCCAAGCTTTGAGATTTGAAACAAGATTACTGTTTACATGGCCAACTGTACGTTGCATGCTCAAGAGTAAGCTCAGCGCACAGCTTGGTCATATTACAACCGGAGGGCCGAACTCACAATGTGGTATGCAAAGAGATCCTTAACAAATAATTATTGGTATATTTTCCCTAAGTTTAAAAAGGTTTAATTTTCTTTTTAATAAAAATTTTAAGGCAGTACTTCGCCGCTGCGAAGCGCGGATATTTTGCTAGTATTCTATATGGTGTTCCACAAGGATCTATCCTGGGTCCACCATTCTTTTCGATCTACATGCTTCCATTAGGTCAGATTATGCTCAAGGCATAACATGAGCTACTACACCTATGCTGAAGTCACACAACTGCATTTATCAATAGCGTCTGATGACCCAGACTCTCTTATGTCACTGACACAATGTCTTACTTGTGTTTCTATGTGGATGAGCAGTAATTTTCTCAAACTAAATAAGGAGAAAACAGAAATCTTAGTAATTTGCAAAATTAGCTATAATGAGGGTATTAGAAATAAACTTGATCCATTAGGTTTTTAAGTCAAATGGAACTTTGCACGATACCTTGGTGAGCTCTGTAGACCCTGCTGTTTCGTTGAAGGACATATGTGTGTTTCATATTCACTGGCAGGATGACGCCTATCTTGTTGCTGCATCCAAATGTCACCATCTTTCACCTTTACATTTGGTACAGCTGCGTTGTTCTTATGTGTGAGTGGGGTGGGTTCTGTTCTCTTTCTCTGATGTAGAACCCTCATATTAATCTGAGTTCACCTTTGTTAAAGCACGTCTTCATTTGAAAACAGCAGTCAGATCAGGGGGAGCATGAACGTAACTGAGAGAATAAAACTGAATAAAAAAAAATGCTTTACAAGTACCATAAATTAACACCGGCTGTTACAAACTCAAATGAAATGAATGTTTTTATTCTATAATAACAATAAGAGCAGATCACTACTCAAAATGGTAAATCTAGGAAGGGTCCAGAATCAAACCAGCAACCTCTTGATTATGAGTCAGAAGTTCTTACCTCTGCATCACCCAAGCAGTCAGGTCCCTAACCCGATTTGTTTATATTCTTGAATAAATGCACAGTTGTTTTGTTATACTTGTACCTTTTGTGAAAGTATTTATTTGATAATTGGACTTCAGTCTTTACACATTATACACTTTATGTCAAAATTTTGTCATTAGTACTATGACATGAAAAAAGTGCTCAACATTTCTTGCTTCACATTTCCTGCCATCCTACATTTACATAGATCATTGTAGACACAAAGCACACATTAAATACATGTGTTCCAAATAATGATATATTATTTACCCTATACAACCCCAGGTACGTCACACCCAGATAGACTTGAGCTGGGAGACCATTTTGTCCGACTTGAGCTGCCTTTTGAATGGGATAGCAGGCTGCTTGCTGCTTGTGCTTAGGGAATCCATTCCTGGGCTCCCAATTACCGGGAATGAAACTGCTGTAATTTCCGGGAAAATGGGAATGGCCAAGCTTGCATATATAGCGTGTAAAAGTGTAAAAATTGATTTCAGAAATAACAGAGTTTTAATTGAAAATAATTAAGGTGACACCATTGCTGCAGCTTGCACTTCATCAGAAAACAGCTTTCAACAGCAACTTGAAATTGCAATGCGTCAGTCTGTTGCATCTGCATTATCTGTGCTAAGAAACTTGCCATCACAGAATAATGACAAGAAACTGGATGCATCAGTAAAAGCTGAAATGGCAGTGTTTCAGAGCAACAGCAAGCGTGGGCATTGTTTAGAACAAGTGGGCTGTTCTGATGATTGTTCTGCCTACTTCAGTGAAGGCAGAGCGTGCTTTCTCAGCGGCTAACGTACTTCTGCACAAAGGTGCGCTCTTGCCTGGATGACCGCACGCTGGACACGTTAATAATAATAAAAAATTACATTTATATAGCACTTTTCTCAGTACTCAAGGTACTATCCACGCACAGAGGAACTGGGAAGCGAACCCACATTCTTCTACTGCAAGGCAGCAGCACTACCACTGCGCCACATGTGGGGACATTGTGCTTTCTACACTCTTATTACCACAACTAAAGATACATGTAGTTACATGACAGCATCAACTGCTTGTAGATAAGGTTACTCTTTTATTTGGGTCAACATATTGCAGTATTTTTATTAAAAATAAGTGTCGGTCGTTCTAAAACCGTTCACATGTGAGATGTCCGTGCACTGTGTCATCCTCGGGAGTCCGGGATTCCTGGGAATGAAATGCGGGATTCCCGAATTCCCGGGAATGGATAAACCCGTCCAGGAATGGATTCCCTACTTGTGCTGATAGACACATTTGCATAACAAAAGATGCTATTTAAGGTGGCCCAGGATCACAAGTTTTTTCGTAGGCTTCAAGGATTCTAGTGTTAAATTAGACTAAAACCAATTTAAGACAATGCCTGAGACACCTGCTCATTGCTTAAGATTATTTATAAGGCAACTGTGGCCTATAGTGTCAAATGCTGTGCTCTGGATTAGGAGAACAAGAACAGATATGTGGACTATGTCCACATTAACCCGCAAATAATTTACTACTTTAACCAGTGCAGTTTTTGTAGTATGATTCATTCAAAAACCTGAGTAAAACTTATCAAGACAGTGACATGACAGTGTCTTAACCCAAATCATGATGGCATTACAAAACCTGTCTCAAACACATAATTTTTTTAGTGGTTTTTTTGTCATTTTGCTATAATAATCAGAAACATTTGCACTTTTAGTGATTGCTTTAAAAAGATGAATCATTCATTTCTCTATGTAAGAGGCAGAAGATTGGTCTTCAAGCAGAACAGTGCATCCACATAGCGATATTATCATACTTAACAAGTTTACACAAAGTGGATTACCCTTTACATTAGACTTTTTATTGTCTTTGTCTATTACCACTTCTCTCCTAGTTATGACCTCAACTGTGTCAAAGTGTAACTTTATCTTTTTATGGCATAATGAAACTAAAGCTCGTCATATTCATCATGTGCTTACTAGCTTACATTCTGTTAGCTCAAACCTATTTCAACACTTTGTTATCTTCAACATTATGTTTCTCAATATTTAAATGCTACAATAACTCTGCCTTCCACCTCAGTAATGATGTAATTTACTTCAATGTGTAGCATAAATTATGCAGATTTTTGATTGAAGAATTTTCTGGTTACAGTGCCTGAGAAAGTCTGATTTTATTTTTGATCTTGCAACAAGACTTTTCTTTTAAAGAATTAGGAACACGTTACATTACAAATACATTTGTGATGAATAAACAAGAACAATGTATACAGAGGAATAAACTAATTTATCTAAATGAAATATTAAATTCCGACAAAAGAAAGGGAGATTTATGTCCCAGATTATGGAACATTTTGTCGGAACACAGAGTGATAAAATGTGGAATGGTGTGCTGAGTCATGCTGTTGCTGTATTAATACATTAAATGCCCCTATAAATCATTTAGTTGTTGTTTTAGGATCATTGCAGTCTATTCATGGTTTGAATTGCTTAACTTTTCATTCTAAAATGTTTCTTTGTTCTTAAAGTACACTTACATTATTTCCGTTTGCTATCATGTAGTCACATTTTTTAATTTCTACTTATCGCATGCACAGAAATATAACTTATATTCCGATGTTGAAAAGCTATTTAGTGCATCATGGTTTTTATATCCCAGAGTCTAATTTAATCCCCATATGTCTCTGACAGCCTTTAGGCTTCAGTTTAGGAAAATTTTGATAAAGGTTTTTTTCTCTTTAACCACTGCATTGTGAAGAACAAAAAAGTGAGATCTATTGAGCTATCAGAGTTGTCATGGATTAATATATATAGTAGCCTGAAGGGGCTGCTCCAGAGCGGAACTCCTACCCAAAACAGTCAAGGAGAACAAAGTATATAAAGGAGAGCAGTTTATTATTATTACAATAAAAATGTCACAATAAACACAATAGCACAACCAGATACCAATGCTCAAATTAAGAGGAATAAACAACAAACTTGCTGCCTTTCTGGGCCTAACTACTCCTATTACAACTGCTGCTACCAGCAGCCATAACATCTACACTCAGAAAAAGTTAGGGTTGCTGCTGGAAGAGGTGTCGGTGAGGCTATTACGGTGAGTTACCTTGTGGTCCATGTGGGAATCCCAATGCCCCAGTGCAGTGACAGGGTAGCTGTGCTATAAAAATCAGCACCATCCCTTGGATAAGATGGAAACCTGAAGTTCTCCAGATCATCTTTTGAAAAGATTGTTGGATGTTTCCTGATGTCTTGGCTAAATTGCCTAACTCAGCCTGGTCATTGGCCTAAATCAGCCTCGTCATTGTGACCCCTGTCCCTTTCTGGCCAACTACCTCTTTCACCCCATCTCCACCTAATAGCAAATGTGTGGTGAGCATACAAGAATAGCAGCCATCGCATCATCCAATTGAATGCTTAACATCTGTGGTGGTTAAAGTGGTTCCCCACTGTCTATGTAAAGCACTTTGAGCTCTGTAGAAAAGTGCTATATAAAGTAATCTGTTAAATAATACTACTACTGTTAGTAGTCTCCCTAACAGAGGGGCTAACAGAGGGGCTGTCTCACTTGTCTACCTTTTTGCACCTCTTACTTTCTTATTTGATCCTCTTCCCATATAACCCCTACCCCCTTTGGCATTTTTATCCCTCCTCCTTCCAGGTAAGCTTTTGCCAACACAATTCCTCTTAACTCTACTTTCCTCTGCATCCCCCATGTTTAGTCCTTCTATGGCAGGCTCTTTCACCATGTGTGGGGTAACGAGAGTTTCTTGGAACCTCTGGTACACCTGGCGAGAGTTCTATCTACCTTTGGTCTCCATTCGCATCATGCCGTGGATAGACTATTGGACCTGTCTGCAGCATACTGTCTAACTGACACACACACGCATACACACACACACAGACACACACAATTACTGGCCAATTTATTGGGTACACCTTGCTAGTACCATGTTTGACCCCTTTTTTCCTACAGATGTGCCATAATTCTTCATGGAAATATTCCTGAGGGATTCTGGTCCATCATTGACATAATAACCTAACGCAGTTGCTGCAGGTTCGTCGGCTGCACATCCATGACATGAATCCTCCATTTCACCACATCCCAAAGGTGCTCTTTTAGTTTGTGATCTGGTGACAGTGGAGGTAATCTGAGTATAAAAAAGCTGTCTGAGATGATTTGAGCTTTGTGACATATGGAGTTACCTTGCTGGAAGTAGCCATCAAAAGATGGGTACACTGCAATCATAAAGGAATGAACATGGCTAGTAACAATACACAGGTAGGCTATGGCATTTAAATGTTGCTCAATTGGTACTAAAGGACCCAAAGTGTGCCAAGAAAATATCCCCCACACCAACACCATTACACCACCACCACCACCCAGACCCGTTGATACAAGGCAGGATGAATCCATACTTTCATATTGTTGACGCCAAATTCTGACCTTACCAACTGAATTTTGCAGCAGAAATTGAAAAATATCAGACCAGACCGCTAAAAACACAGTAAGGCCCTCACATCAGCAAAATGAAACCTCAGATGAAAGACAAAGTCGCTTAGTCGCTAACATCGGCAAAACGGTATCCCTTTAACTTTTCCTCCTGCCACTAATGCACAAGCGAGGTGAGCACATCGGCAAAATGAATCCTCCTAGGAGAGAGATATCCAGAGTAGCTCCTTTCAATTACCTGACATCTCTACATTTCAATTTGTTTTCTGATGATTTCAATAGTTCTAGGACCACAGGCTTTTTGCAGCATGGGCTTACACAGCTAATATATGTATGCAGATATATACAGTATGTATATATATATAGTGATCTTTGGCTGGCTTATCATCCCAGCCAATACCCCCAGGCCGCCAGATGGAGTCCTCCCTACAGTATGGAGGTGCCCCGAAGACCAGCAAGGAGTCATGGGATATGTAGTTTTTATACAAGACCCTGCTGGATACCACAGGGGCCGCAAAAGGGAGCTGCAGGGAGGACTAAAGACTTCTTTGTGCCCTATAACCCGGAAGTGCGTAAGAGGAAGAGCGACATGCT
The DNA here is from genome assembly GCF_016835505.1 of Polypterus senegalus. Taxonomy (NCBI): domain Eukaryota; kingdom Metazoa; phylum Chordata; class Cladistia; order Polypteriformes; family Polypteridae; genus Polypterus; species Polypterus senegalus. The sequence goes on from NC_053157.1 coordinate 176,902,068, forward strand.
TCCGGGGTGAGAAGAAAAGGACTTGTGCCTGACCCGGAAGTGATTGAGATTCACATGGACTGGGGATTGGAACAGTTCCGGGTTAGGAAATATAAAAGGACTGTGAGAGCTCCCAGACGGTTAGCCGAGCTGGATGGAAGGGTGGCAAAACATCTGGGAGTTGGAGGATTGTTTATTGTTCGTATTATTGTTGATTTGTATGAGTATAGTGGAGAAGAGGTTGCTTTGTGCACTGTGGCATAAAAATAAAGTCATCATTTGGACTTTTACCTGGTGTCTGGGGTCGTGGACTGGGGTTCAAGGGAGCGATAGCGCCCGCCCCCTATCTGTCACTATATATATATATATATATATATATATATATATATACACTAGCAAAATACCCGCGCTTCGCAGTGGAGAAATAGTGTGTTAAAGAAGTAATGAAAAGAAAAGGAAACATTTTAATAATAATGTAACATGATTGACAATGTAATTGTTTTGTCATTGTCATGAGTGTTTCTGGCATATATATATATATATATATATATATATATATATATATATATATATATACACATACATATCTACATATATACAGACACACATTTACATACACCTATATTTATCTATCTATCTATCTATACTAATAAAAGGCAAAGCCCTCACTCACTCACTCACTCACTCACTCACTCATTCATCACTAATTCTCCAACTTCCCGTGTAGGTAGAAGGCTGAAATTTGGCAGGCTCATTCCTTACAGCTTACTTACAAAAGTTTGGCAGGTTTCATTTCGAAATTCTACGTGTAATGGTCATAACTGGAACCTATTTCTTCGTCCATATACTATAATAGACGTCTGCTCGATGGCCGCTTCCCACGTAATTTTTCCCATTATAATGTAATGGAGTCTTGAGTTGGAGATGGCGTGGGGGGGAGTTTCGTGTGACATCATCACGCCTCCTACGTAAATCGTAGAGAACAAGGAAGAACTCCAAACAGCGATGAGCACAAAACGCCATTTCACAATTGAGAAGGCAGAAAAACATTATGAAGCAAATGATGCATACAAGCATATTCATAAGTACAGCTACTGCGGAAACAAAGCACGGCGTGAACCGTAAGTTTATATTAAATTAAGTTCATAGACAGGCTGCCACTAGCGTTTGTAATTTAGTGCCTGCCCATATAAGGCCGTCCATCAGCGGCAATCCAATACAAACACTGCGGTAAATGTTCACGGGTGAAGGACTGTGCTTATGCAGAGGAAGATGAGATGGTCAGGGTGGTGTTTGGCACAAACTCATTGAAACTGCGAGAGAAACTTTTAAGTGCGGGTCTTAGCTGACATTACGAGATGGCACCAGTACAGCTGGGAACCTTCGATGCAAGAACACCAAGCGGCTCACGTGAACTGACGCAATGCGCAGACAAAAATCAACAGTTCCAAAGAGTGCTGAACAAAACCGAATTACACAATTGAGAAGGCAGCAAAAAATATGAAGCGTCTTATACATACAATCATATTCATAAGTGCAGCTACTCGGAAACAAAGCACACGGTGGAAAAAGTGAATGTCCTGCTAAAGGAAGACAGTGTAAAAAAACCCCGTGCATGCAGTTTGTCACATCAGATAAAAGGAAGACGAGCTGTTTATTGATGCAGTAAGGAACTAATCGATGAATGAAACCTCTTATCTTTACAACGATTGACAAACATGGAATGTAACTTGAACACATCCTACAAATACGAGCCTGATTGAAAGAAATAATGATAATCAAATCCTTGATGACAGCAACATTCAATAACACTAAAATAAAATGTTCCCTTTTCTTTTTCATAACTTCTACTTCTCCACTGCGGTACACGGGTATATATATATAAATGTATATATATACCCCGATCTACAATACATACTTTAGCATAGACAAGCCACACGCTGTGGCTAATTGTAGAGTCTTAAGCCTCTACGCCGACATTGAGGTTCGATTCCGAGAGGGTGTACTGACTATGTAGCGCTACCGATTCATTTTACCTTCGCATCTCCTTGGTTTGGGACGTATGAAAAATATTAGGTTAGCAGAATCATGTTACGTTATTTTTAAAATTTTCCCTTTCTTAGCACAAGCACAGCTGAGAAGCTTCGATGCATGTACTCCATAACGCGTTAAAAAATAATGCATTTAATCACACTTTCAATTCCAAGCAAACGGGAACTTTTGTCAATGCATGATTTCCTGGTACATCCATTACACTGATGCACACATCACAGCTACAAAAATGTTAGAGTCGGAATAAAGCGCGTCCCTCGACTGATCATTTCGACTACCGAGAAGCCTTGATAAAAGCATGGTTTTGTGCACACTGAAAAGCAAGCAAAATTAGATGCATTACAGAAAGCGGACTTTGTGGCTCTTACTGGGGATCATTGGACTTCCGTGACCGTTAGTAATTCTAAATACATCTAATTACAAAATGTTCAATGATCACACTGTTTTAGCCTAATGTACAAAATAATTTTGGCTAATGTTACTCAGAGTTTAAAGATTAAGTTGGTCAAATTACCTTTTATGTTTCTGACTTATTTTTTAAGAAGAAAAACTGCACTTTATGTTGAAATTTTGGTTATTATTATTTAAAGACAATACTATTCTGAAAATGTACTTAAAGTACTTAAACTACCACTTTATTTTTAAGTCTGCCCAATTTTAACCAGGGATGATATTTTTGTTTCTGTTTTGAATTCAAATGCAGTTTAAAAGCTTTTTTCAGAAATTAAAACAGCTTCAGTTTACAATATTCATGTCCATGTCTATTATTTGATTCTGTCGCCCACTAAAACCATTTTAAATTAAAAAAAAAATTTGCGATTTGGGGCAAATTTACGTGTGCGATTACATACGATTAATCAAGATTAATTCTTACACAGCCTCTAATTAATTGGATTAATTTTTTTAATCGAGTCCCACCCCTAATATATATATATATGTAGATATATATGTAGATTTGTATATATATGTGTATATACAGTATATATGTAGATATGTATATGTTGTATATACAGTATGTATATATGTGTGTGTGTGTATATATATATATATATATATATATATATATATATATATATATATATATATATATATATATATATATGCCAGCAACACTCATGACAATGACAAAACAATTACATTGTCAATCATGTTACGTTATTATTAAAATGTTTCCTTTTCTTTTTACTTCTCCTGCCAATCGTAGGTATTTTGCTATATATATATATATATATAACATAAATAGATAGATATGACAACAACACTCATATTAATGACAAAACAATTACATTAACAATCATCTTACGTTATTTTTAAAATGTTTGCTTTTCTTTTCATAACTTCTTTAACACACTACTTCTCAGCTCTTGAAGCCTTGGTATTCTACTATATATATGTATATCTATATATCTATCTATATATCTATCTATATGTATATACCCATCTATCTATATAATCTATATATCTATATCTATATCTATATATATATATATATATATATATATATCTCCTTTGGGGTGCGAGCAGCTGTTGCTGGGGGTGCCAGAATCCATTGAGGAAGAAAAATTAAAAACATTATTTGTACAAAATCTTAATTTATCTATCCATTCCTTAATAATTAAATGGGCAGGCTATTTTGTATCAGTGCAATACGCTGCTTGTTAAAACGGATGACTCCTAATCTTACGTGCACTTAGTGCTGCATGGGTATTATGAACTATCGTATTTGTTCAAGTTCTATTTAAATTTTAAATATAAGTCATTTTTATTTGGTCGACAGAAATATGTTTAGTAGGAATGAAAGTAAAATTTAATCATCTTTGCATAAATTTTTCTTCACCATAGAAATTTAAAGACTAAATCCAAGTTCCATTCCTACCAAAGATATTTCTGGCGACTAAATAGAACCTACTTATATCCAAATTCGAGCTGTTGCCTGCCTGCCTGATTAAGTCACCCTCGCTCTTACTTTTTTTACCGTTCATTTAATCATGGCTAGTCGCAGAAAAATTATAACATGGAAGGAGGATTACACCGAGTATGGCTTTACCAAAACAATTATTGATGGCGAATAAAGTTATCTATTATTCATAAAGCTTCAATTGGTGATCTGTTTTTCTGCGTTAACCTCATATTTTTTCATACTTCTTCCCAAACTAAGAGGTTGCAAAGGTAAAATGAATCGGGAAGCGCAGATATATATATATATTGAATATATTGCAATAGTTTTACTATCAAATAATGCAAACAGTATGCGGCACGTGCTTTGCCCTAATTCTGGGCTCATCAGGCAGTACACACTCACTGCACCCACTCTCGCGAATCGAGCCTCAGACGTCAGCGCTAAAGGCGAAGCCTCTCATGTTGCACTAGGGTGTGTGGTTCGTTTATTTGACAGTATGTAGATCGGGGTGTGTATATATTTATATATATATATATATTACTTTTGAGAATGCAACGTATAGTTTTGTCCAAGAGGAAAGCAATGTTGCCTCAAATCAATGGCAACCTTTTGTAGTATGTGTCCCAGAGACTTATTAATTGTCATCGCGAAGCAGAGCCTTACTGGAAATTTGAGGCATTTCAATTGAAATGGGAGATCAGAGAGTATAACGGTGATGCTATCAATACATTCAGAGTGTGGCGCTCTGCTGTTTTTTTGTGTAGCTGCCTTCACACAGCCTCTCCGCTGCTTTATAAACGAACGCCATATAAAGCCATCACCTTGTCAATTGTGTAATGAGTTTTTTGAACAGGTTTGATGCATGGAAGTGCTCACTCGTACTGCGTTCAGTAAGTTCACGTGAGCTGCTTTCTTGTGTGATGTTGCGATGTCCACGGCTTAATTTAATGTTAGCGAAGACCCGGCACTTAAAAGTTTCTGGCTGCAGTCTGGTTGTAATATGACGAAGCTGCGTGAGCTCACTTTTGAGAATGCAAGTATAGTTGTCCAGGAGAAAAGCAATCTTGCCTGAAATCAATGGCATCGTTTTGTAGGGTCTGTCCCTGAGACTTATTACTTGTCATCGCAGCAGAGCCTTACTGGAAATTGGAGGCATCTGAATTGAAATGGGAGATCAGAGGGTATAAAGGGGACGCGAGGAATACTTTGAGTGTGGAGAAACTCTAGAGACAGGGTGTGTATTAACTTGTGGATTTTTCTGTAAGTATTTGGTGGCAGTGTGACGAAGTTGCTTCGGAAGACAGCGTTAGCTACGGAGCTCAGCTCAGAGCGAAATGAGGTGAATGGGAGGGGAGATGATGACGTGACTCCCCACCCGCCTTAACTGTCAATCCCCCACAAACACAGTCTCTCAGAATTTGCATAAGCACAGCCTTTCACCTGTAATTTTAAGTGATCAAAACTCTCGTTTATATCCTGCATCATCTCATTAAACTTGTATCCCGCATTACCCGTGGGCATGACAAACGCCAACGGCAGCCTGTCTATGAACTTAATTTAAACTTTAGGTTTACACCGTGCTTTGTTTCCGAGGTAGCAGCACTCACGAATATGGTTGTAAATGTCAGTCGCTCGCTTCTTATTGTTTCGCTGCCTTCTCAATTATATAATGCATGTTTTCTTCAGCGCTTTTGGAGCTCTTCCTGGTTTTCTACGTACTGCGTTGATAGTCAGTTCACGTGATTACGTGGGAGGCGTGATGATGTCACACGAAACTCCGCCCCCACGGCCATCCAGCTCAACTCCATTACAGTATATGGAGAAAAATAGCTTCCAGTTATGACCATTACACGTAGAATTTCAAAATGAAACCTGCCCAACTTTTGTAAGTAAGCTGTAAGCAATGACCCTGCCAAATTTCAGCCTTCTACCTACACGGGAAGTTGGAGAATTAGTGATGAGTGAGTGAGTGAGGGCTTTGCCTTTTATTAGTATAGATATATATACTCGTGCTTCAGGCGGAGAAGTAGTGTGTTAAAGAAGTTATGAAAAGAAAAGGGAACATTTTAAAAATAACGTAACATGATTGTCAATATACAGTAATTGTTTTGTGAGTGTGATGAGTGTTGCTGTCATCAAGGATTTGATTATCATTATTTCTTTCAATCAGGTTCGTATTTGTAGGATGTGTTGTGTTCAAGTTACATTCTGTGTTTGTCAATTGTTGTAAAGATAACAGGTTTCATTCATCGATTCGTTTCTTACTGCATCAATAAACAGCTCGTCTTCTTCTTTATCTCAGGCGTGACACACTGCATGCACGGGTTTTTTACACTGTCTTCCTTTAGCAGGACATTGACTTTTTCTACCGTGTGCTTTGTTTATTAATATGCTTGTATGTGTCAGGCGCTTCATATTTATTTGCTGCCTTCTCAATTGTGTAATTCGGTTTTGTTCAGCACTCTTTGGAACTGTTGCTTTTTGTCTGTGCATTGCGTCAGTTCACGTGAGCCGCTCGGTGTACATGCATCGAAGGTTCCCAGCTGTGCTGGTGCCATCTCGTCACGATGTCCACGGCTGTATTTAATGTTAGCTAAGACCCGGCACTTAAAAGTTTGTCTCGAGTTTCGCTGAGTTTGTGCCAAACACTACCCTGACCATCTCATCTTCGTCTGCATAAGCACAGTCCTTCACCCATGAATATTTAGCGGCAGTGTTTCTATTGGATTGCCGCTGACGGACTGACCTTATATGGGCCTGCACTAAATTACGTGGGAAGCGGCCATCGAGCAGACGTCTATTATAGTATATGGACGAAGAAATAGGTTCCAGTTATGACCATTACACGTAGAATTTCGAAATGAAACCTGCCAAACTTTTGTAAGTAAGCTGTAAGGAATGAGCCTGCCAAATTTCAGCCTTCTACCTACACGGGAAGTTGGAGAATTAGTGATGAGTGAGTGAGTGAGTCAGTGAGGGCTTTGCCTTTAATTAGTATAGATATATATATATATATATATATATATATATATATATATATATATATATGTCACACACATGCGAATAGGGGGACATTGTGTGGACCAAGCAAAGTTAATTTCATGCCAGGCCAGGGGAGGGTGGGGTGCATTAAACCTTTTCCTGCTGTCTCTACAGACCAGCCGCGGGAAAACCTATTTGAATCAAGAACGTCATTTCCGGTTCTGGTGCCCAGAAGAACGTCACTTCTGGTTCCGACGCCCAGAAGTTCCAGCGCCCAGAAGAATGTCACTTCCGGTCCCGGCGCACAGAAGAATGTCACTTCCAGTTCCGATGCCCAGGCTAATGTCAGAGAAACATCATTTCCGGTCACCCAACATCACTTCCGGTTAACATACATCACTTCCTGTCTGACCACTTAAAACCTCCATCTTTTCCAACCTTCATCAGTTCTGTCTTGGACTCTGTATGATCAACTACTCTACTGAATGAAAAAGAAAACCTTTGCAGCTAGGAATATTATACGGGTGGCTGCCCCAAACCGTTTTACATGTATTGAGTCTCTTCCTTTTTACATTGGCATAGTCAGCAGGATGATGGCCTCCTGGAGGGATAGTAAGGCAAACCTAAACTTAGGCTCGACACACACTTATAATCCAACGAAAGATCAGATGGGTAAGTACCGCTCCGAGTTGCCGAGTGGGCGTCAGTCGGGGTGTGTCAGGGAAAGCTTGAATATGCTTTGACCCATAATCCTGTTAAAGGTCCGGGGAAAAATAGCCCCGGGACCCACAGGCTAGAGCTAAGTGTGTTGTAGGGATCGCATTGAGTACTTATTATGGCCTCCCAGGTGTGGGGACTGCCCCTACATATCCCACGAAGGGCAAGCCCTTTAATATAGGTGGGAGAAATCCAGGCTGGCAGGTGGAAAACATAATGGCCTGGAAAATTAACCCCGTTAAGGCCACTAAGAAACAGGCCATGGCTTTATGGGCTAAGGTGGTTGGTTACAGCCCCATAAAAAATCCAGCCACCAAATAGTGGAGCAGGTGGCCTGCACCTTACTCCTCAGAAGCCAACCCGCAAAAATCGCCCAGCCAGCCTGGGATTATACAGATATTGTCTCGCTAGCCGAGACAATAGATCACCTCAGGGCAGAAACCGGCTTGGGAGTGTCAAAACGGGACTTGTGTGAACTCGGGCGTACATGCGTCCCTAATACAGAGTCCCACGGCTATAATGCGATGCATGTTCGAGTGGAACCTGGGACGCGTCGGCAGGCCATGCGATGCAACAAAGGGGTCTGCAGGGTGATGTGGGAGGACGCACGGTGCGCTCTCGCTAATCCACTGGCCTGTTCACATATGGGAGAAAAGCTAGTTAATGGAATTAAAGTAGTCGCTTTATTTGATTCTGACAGTAACATTTCTATTGTTGCTGGCTATTTGATATTACCGCGACAATGGTGTACGAATAAGACCTGCATTACCTGTATTCACGGGGATATCCGGTATTATTGATCCTCCAACTGCTTTATATGTCAGGTCTTTCTCGGCTTAGCGGGTTACTATCGCTGGTTTGTACCTCAGTTTTCCAAGAGAGCTACGCCCTTGACAAACCTCACAAAGAAGGTTCGACCTAATCACGTGGTATGGGGTGATATATCAGAGGCTGCATTCAGTGACTTGAAACTGGCCCTTACGTCAGCTCCATATTAAAGGCGCCAGACTTTTCTTTACCTTTCATTTTCTAGATGGACGCTTCGGACACAGGTCTTGGAGCAGTGCTGAGCCAAAGCTTCGATGGAGTTGAACACCCCATTATGTACCTGAGCCAGAAACTGTTGGATTGGGAAACTAAGTATGCGGCAGTGGAGCGGGAGGCTTTGGCTATTAAATGGGCGATTACTCAGCTGAGATATTACCTCTTGGGACATGAATTCACTCTGGTGACAGACCATGCGCCCTTACAGTGGATGGCCTTGCACAGGGAGCCCAATCCATAGGTGGTTTTTGGATCTACAGCCATATAAGTATTCGGTCGTTTATCACCGGGGTGTTCTGCAAGCCAATGTCGATGCCCTTTCTAGACCCGAAGGGTCTGGGTTGAGGGGGGGGGTCATGTCTCACACATGCGAATGATGTTGTGTGGACCAAGTAAAGGTAATTCCACACCAGGCCAGGGGAGGTTGGGGTGTAATAAACCTTCTCCTGCTATCTCTACAGACCAGCCGCTGGAAAACCTATCTGAATCAAGAACGTCACTTCCGGTTCCGCCACACAGAAGAACGTCACTTCCCGTTCCGACGCCCAGACTGAAGTCAGAGTAACATCACTTCCTGTCACACTACATCACTTCCGGTTAACATACATCACTTCCTGTCTGACCAATTAAAACCGCCATCTTTTCCAAACTTCATCAGTTCTGTCTTGGACTCTGTATGATCAACTACTCTGTTGAATGAAAAAGAAAACCTTTGCAGCTAGGAATATTATATGGGTTGCTGCCCCAAACCTTTTTATGTGTGTCAAGTCTCTTCCTTTTCATAATATATATATACACACTGTATAATCTGTTGATTCTTGTTAATATCTACATACAGTATTAAAATTGCACCCTATTCACTGCCTACTTATAATAAATGCATTATTAAAATTAAATGTTAACAAATAAACAGACAAAGTTAAGTAATTAATAAAGAAGTAAATAGCATTTATTCAAAGATTATAACACATCTATGAAGCAGCACCTAGAGTCATTCTATGCAAATGATATTATACTCTCTCACAACAAAGTAAATTGTTTGGCTTTTTCTCAAGCGTAGACTGACTTACAGTACATGCAAACACCAAAACCCCTTTAATCTTGCCTGACAAGCTGTACTGTGCATATGTGAGACAGAATTTACGACTTTGTATTCAATTACTTTGGCTCTCAGTAGCTGAGCTTCAGAGTGAAAAAAAATCTATTAATTGCATTTGATTTATATTGACCATGGCACAGTTACAAAGTAAACACTTTACAAAGCAAACGCAAAATGGGAGAAAATTATTGGAGAACACTGGTATGGGGGTTTGGATTGCTTCTCCACAGAAGGAAAGACAAAGTGAATTAGCTTACAACAAATGTTTGAATAGGAAGTTCCCACATAATCTATTAGAAAAATTGGCTAAGATACTGTATGTGTGTGCAGAGTGCATCATTAGGTTAAAGTTACCAAAATTTGTGTTTGAAAATTTGAAATACAATGTATTTTTCTTAAACAGTCAGTAAAACCTGCTACTTGACTTGAGACAATAATAGAAAAAGTAAATGTTTATAATTAGCATTTGTTTGTGCCACTGTTTTAATGAGGATTACTTTCTGTTTTGATCGAAGTTTTGTATATGTGATATTTACATTATAAATATGAGAAGATAAAGGAATAAGTCAAAATGAATATATTTAGGCTGCAAGAATACCACAGAAATTTAGAAACTTTAAAGCAATAACAATATCTGCATTTACATTAATAGTACTAGTTCTAAATTTTAAACTTCTGTGAAAACTGGTTCTTTTCACTCATTCCAACCATTTATTCTTACCAGTTAGACTAGCAGTGGTGGCACTGTAGCTAAGGATCTGCCCTGGAATCTGGAAAGTTGCCATTTCAAATCACATTACTGCCACATGGTATTCCGCTGGGGCCTTGGGCAAGGTCCTGAGATTTTCCTTGGGATACTGTATCATGGGTGGCCCTGGTTCACCCATCAACAGTCATGCGAAAAGACAGTTTCCCTTTGGGGATTAATAAAATGCATAGAAAAAAACAAAAAAAAAAACAAAACCATAGGAACATATCTTAGGATAAAAAAACACGAAAACTTCATAGAAGAGCTTTTCCAACTTGGAATTGAAGATGGCCGACTGGTGTGAGATGGCATATGAATGCTACACGATAATATTTGATTCCCAGCTGATCAAGGGTCTCATGCATAATGCTGTGCGCAGAATTCACACTAAAACATGGTGTAACGACAACTTCCATGTTCTTCCGCTACATAAATCCCGGTCAGCGTGAGAAGTAACGCACGTGCAAGGTTTCCTGCCTCCACTCCCCAACTCCTCCCAGAATTACGCCTCTTTGAAAATGCAAATAAGTATAAATAGCCCTTAAGCTTAGCGTTCTGTGAAAAGACAATGGCAAAAGTTGATCGAGTGACACAGAGTGTCGGAGAAACTTGAAAGCTCAAGTTCAGAAAGTCGCACAGTGCCCGAAATGAAAAAGAAGTTGTCAGATATCAAAGTCGCCATGAAAAGGTGAGTTGTAGCCCACTGTCTGAGTACAGAGAAAAGTAAAAAAAATAGGAACACAACGAGAAAAAAGCTTGAAATGTCAACTTTAATCACAAAATTTACACTTTAATCACATTAGAACATCATAAACCATCTTTAAATCATTTAATTTACTAGTTTCTCAAATACCATCGTAAACAAAGCACATTAAATGCTTTGTTTTGTATGTGTTTTTCTATGAGGTATGTCTATTAAATAACGAGACTGTGATTCCACCTAGTAAACAGAGCAGTCAGAACCAGTTATAACTGCATGCGTGGTGACCTTGAAGATGTCCGAACCTGCAGGACAAGCAGCAACACTCTATGACATTCAGTTGATTGTGAGTTGCCATTTAGTTTGGTTGTGTTTTCTGTAGTGTGCCGAAAAAATGCTGTTTAAAAGTTGAACAACATGTCAATTTGAAATTTTTAGTAAAATTGTACAAAACACCAACAGAAAGTTTTTAAATGCTTACTACAGCTTATGGGAATGACAGCCTGTCTTGTGCGCATGTGTTTGAGTGGCACGAAAGATATCATTTTCATGATGATAGGAGTTAAAGCATGTTATTAAACATGGAAACACAGTGGCGCAATGATAATGATGAGCCGGCGCCCTGTGCAGAGATTGTGCCTGCCTCCCTGCAAGATGCTTGCTGCGCCGTGCGCAACCTTGTCCTTCCTTTTCTTTCTCCAAGTAACCAATCGCCACACAATCAGTTCTGTAATAGATGTTAAGCCATCAGTAAGCTTAGAATGCCGATTCTTCAAAACTTGAAATGCATTGAAATATCTTCGTAGTACATGTTTAATTATTCTATCCCTCTATTCTTCCATTTGATCTTTACACTTCAGGCTTTACACATTATATAGTTTATGTTTACATTTTGTCATTTGTTATTAAAGTATGAAAAACGTTTCAGGTTTAAAGATGTATTTTTTGGTTAAGTTAAATGCACTTTTTTTGTTTAAAGACTACGTGCACTTTAGTTTGTATTGTTTAATGTATTTCTTTTTAATTGTGATGGTCACACTAATATATAAACATCTGATTATTTTCAAATTTATATGTTTCATGGGGTGTTATTTTAATTTGATTATTATTTATTTTAATAGTGTTAATGCAGAGACATCAGGGTGACATTCACAGGTTGACAGACGTGAGCAGATGAGGTAAGACATGCAATGGAGCCCAGAACAGGATGTACAACCACAGGTCACAGGCATCAAAATAGTCAGGCATGAAATAATCGTGACTAATCGAAAAATGAATTGAACGATTAGTCGACTACCAAAATAATCATTAGTTGCAGCCCTATTCTTGAGCATTAATTACTGTTTCACATTGTATCCTAACTTTCACTTATTATGATTGGTCCATTTTAGTTAATTACTCAGCCAGCATGTTTTGTTGAAATAGTTATATAGTTGTAACATGGTGTTTTTTTTTTCATCATAGGTTCAATCCAGCTGAACCTTCATTGTTCTCAAAGTATGAGGCTACCACTTCAATATATACAGGCAACCAACATCTTGCAAGCAGAAGCAAATGCCCAGTTGGGGTGTCTACTTCCAACAATTAACCTATTAACTGTTAAACTTGACAGAGTCAAGCTGCCGTTAAAGTATTAAAAGCCTTTGATGGATGCCTTGCAGGTGGGAATTAAGAACTGTTTTGGACACATGTTAGAAGACCCTGAGTTGATCGTTGCTGCTATTATCATTCCAAAATTCCAAACAACTTGGACAAAGGATGATGCCACAATCACAATGAGTAAGACAATATTTGCAAATGTGTACATTTTCACATAAACTTGCTCACATAGACTTGCTGAAATCCTTTCCAGCTGTGTGCAAGCTATCTCTGGAGATGAATACACATCTACCTGCTTCTGCAGCCTGTGTCTTCAGCCCTAAAAGAGTGAGATTGAGTTCTCAGAGTTTTGAAAGGCAACTTCTTTTGAAGATGAGCAGCAAATATTTCAGTTTCTAGTAATGATCCTTGTTATTACTGTAGGTGTGTGTGTGTGGGGGGGTGGCTTTATTTTAGAAAATAAATAAAATTTTTCAGGGATGTAGAGAAGAAAAGAAGGAGGGATAGATTAAGGTGAGGGAGGGAAGAAAGGAGGGATGGATTAATGAATGTAAGGAAGGAAGTTGTGAAGACCTAGTTTTACTGCTAGTGTAAAATAGACTCCATTTTAAGGTGGTGTACATGCTTAAAAGAATAATCTTAATTCTTTATAACTTGCTTGCCTTTTTATTAACATTTACAGTACTTTTACTTTCAATACTTAAGTACAGTAAATTTAATATCAGAAAAATACTTTTGATGCTTAATTAAAAAAAATATAAGATACTTAAGGACTTTTACTCAGATAGTATACTAATAGGAAACTTTAACGTTTACCAAAGTCATTTTCTGGTAAGATACTTTTATTAAAGTGTGGTTTTCAGGGATTTTATACAACACTGCCCAAAACTAATGCCTCTCCCTCAACACTGTAGAGGGGACAAAACTAATTTTACTAGTTGCCAGTGAGGCACATTATGACACCCCCTCCACATCTAATACAGAAAGAAGTTCTCTGCAGGTGGCTAGGATGTGTAGGAAGAGGGCATTCCTCTTCCCAACTAAAAGAGGCCAAGGTAAAGTGTCTAATATGGCCACCCAAACTTTAAAGTTCATCACTTTAAATTTTAAAGGGAGTAGTACAGTCTCATACTCTTTAATGTCCCCATCAACTCAGTCAGTGTTCACCCATTCTGTGCTTGTGCAAGGAATCTGCCAGAGAAAGTCATAACGTACCATGCAGAGATCACTACCAGAGTCCAACAGGGCCAGGTTGTCACATCCAGACAACTTGACAGAGACCTTAAAATATGTCTTCTTTCAAGACCTTGGGGTGGAAATCTGAGAACAGCATAACTCGGCCAAACCAATCTCCATGGACTGTGCAGTTGACTGATAGCATTCCCGAGCCAGATGTCCCTGTTGATCAGAGAAACCAACTGCACTCAATCCTAGCTGCAGAGTTTCCATGATAGAGTCTTCTACCTGAGGAGCTGGTCCACTTGCCCCCACCAGTGGTGTAAGTGACTCCAGGAGCCTGGGCTTGAGGGAATGGTGACATAAGCTGCTCCAAAGAGGCATGAGCATGAGCATGAGTTGGAGGCTGTAGCGGAAGAATGTAGCTTTGACGACTTACCATTGGGCGGGGACAGAACGGTTGGGACAAAGTAGGTGCCAGGTAAGGGTAATCCCTCTACCTCCAAGTGGCTTGGGCACCTTACAATCTACAGGACAGATCCAGCAGCAAGTGGACATCACTCCACAGCATCTTATCACAAACGTTGTCACTTATTTTAGACACGACTGCGTCAATAGCGAGCTTTTCCACATTGCACTCAAAGGTGTCTCCACAGAACAATCTTTGAATAAGGTCCACAAAGTTCTGCATCTGCCTCGATATAGGGCGATCCAGGTCAATTTGCCACAGCCAAAACTTATGCCCCTTGTCCAAGGGGCTCATAGTAGTACGGAGGAGGATTTGCTGCTTCAGGAAATCATAATTATCTAGTCCCTTGGGTGAAAGAATTCATATGACCTGTAGGGCCTCCTCAGTCAATAAATGAGCAAGATAGCTGCCCAGCCTCCCCTGTCCTAGCACATCAACGTAGCTGAGTGCTCAAAACAGAGTAGGAAAAACTCTGAGTCGTCCAAAGGAGCCATCTTTACAAGCACATCTCTAGGATGGGCAAGGGCAGGAACACCTGCAGGGGCCTCATCTAGCTCCAATGGAAAAGGAACATTCTGTGCCTGTTGTGGATCCATTTGTGCAAGACCCTACTTCTGGTGAGTCCAGGTTTCTAAGAAAATCAGCTTTATTTTCCTGCAAACAGAAACAGTCTCAGCATTTATTCAAAAGGGACCTGCCATTTCAGTACATACAAACACAGCAGACAAACCCTAAAGTTATCGGTTGTCCTGCATTAGCTCCCAGCAGTTGCGGAGCAGTGACGAGTCAGCTCATTCTGACAGAAAGACAGAAAAAAAAGAGCACAAGGCCAGGTCAATGGATGGTTTTAAATGTTCCCTGTCTCAACCATCAGGCAACAGACATATTACACAATGAGCTTGCAAACTTGCAGTTGCACTGGTGGCAGACGACCAATCCATGTCTGCATTAAAAGAGTTTCAGTGCACAGCACAGTTGGGGGGTTGTCAGGGTTCTCAAAAATCTCACAATATATTGTTATGCGTGGGTCACTGTCCTACAACCAAGAGAAGACTTTGAGTTCAAAAGCTTCAAGAAAACCAACATTATTCCAATTAAAATGGGAACAGTCAGGGTATTTGTTCAAATGGGAGCTACCACTTCAATACACACAGACACAGCAAACAAGCCATGTCAGTGGCTGGGTTATAATGTTCCCTACATCACCCATTGGGTGACAGACATGTTACACTGGGAGCCTTGACTCTCTAAGAAGACAAGGAAAAACCAAAAAAACCTTAAAATGGAAGAAACCTTAGGAAAGGCAGTTCAAAGAGAGACCCCTTTCCAGGTAGGTTGGGCATGCAGTGGGTGTCAATACAATACAATATAATACACAGAACAGAACAAATCCTCAATACAGTATAAAAACTAAAATTTTGGAAGTATGGAGCAGAATTTAACAGTAGATGATATCACATAATAAGATTTGGATATTTTTAGAGTCCAGGGGCCTCATGTAAAATGTTGTGCGTAGAATTCGCACTATAACATGGTGTAAGCACAAAAGCGAAAATGTGCTTACGCACAGAAAAATCTATATGCAGGAATCTGTGCGTACTCCAACTTCCACGTTCTTCCGCTACATAAATCCTGATCAGCGTGAAAAGTAACGCTCATACACGCACTTTATGTAACGCCCCAACTCCTCCCAGAATTACGCCTCTTTGAATATGCAAATCAATATAAATCGCCCTTAAGCGCAGCCTTCTGTGAAAAGACAATGGGAAAATCACAGGGGAAAATAAGAATTTCAGCGAAAACCAAGTGGAGGCAAAGGAAAAAACATACTATTTGTTTAATTAAACTGTGGTATAATCAACAAAAGGAAGTTGATCGAGTGACATAGCGTGTTGGGGAAACTTGAAAGCTCACGTTCACAAAATCGCACAGTGCCGGAAATAAAAAAAGAAGCCACATATCAAAGTCGCCATGAAAAGGCGAGTTGTAGCCCACTGTCTGAATGTCATATGAAAGCTTATTAGGGTACAGAGAAAAAAAAGGTACAGTGGGGAAAAAGCACGAAATGTCAACTTCAATCTCGAAATTTCCACTTTAATCACATAGTTTATTTTGTCATTAAAATAGAACATCATAAACTTCATCTTAAAATCGTTTAATTAACCAGTTTCTCAAATCACATCGTAATTAAAGTATAGCACGTTAAATGCTTTGTTTTGTATGTGATCTTCTATGTGCTCTATGTGTGTGAATCACTACGTGCTTCTTAAACCAGCTCTCTTCCTCTGACAGGACACAGAATCAATTACATTCATGATATTACAGCTCTCTGAGTAACTAAAATACTGAGATGTATACGTGATATTATTTTCATGATGATAGTTAAAGCATGTTATTAAACATGGGTTTCACGGCGCAGTGATTGTGCGGCTCTATGTCCAATAGAAAAAGTCCAATGTCAATATGGTATTTTATGCACGGTGGATGGCCACATCCGTTGCGGACACTGCATAGCCGCCTCGTGCTCAAGACACAAGTGTTTAACTTTTGTCAAAATTTGCCGCTGCGTTTTTAGCTGTGTCGTTATTTTCTCTTTCTGTTTTATATTCAATATATATTGGCATGGCCGCCCCTGCAGTCCTTGCTTTTGTTTCTCCAAGTGACCAATCGCCACACAATTAGCTCTGTAATAGACAAGCCATCTGTAAGTTTAGAGCGCCGATTCTTCAAAATGTTTAAGGAACATTGAAATATCTTCGTAGTACATGTTTAATTATTCTGTCCTTCATGCCAGTCCCAGTGAAGAATATAGCCTAGATTATTTAAATGAAGTTAAAGTTTTATCTGTATAATATAATAAACATATTTTGCTGCATTTCATCTTAAAAATGATATCGTCATCATATGTAAATACGTGCTTTATAAAGTGGCGCAGGTTGTGTAATATTTTAACTGTAGTGCAAGTTTACAGTGAGGCAATTGTACTTATAAGTACTAACAGTTCTACAAGGAGCACTTGATTGTGTGCGTTTAGAGTTCTTGGGATGAAACTGTTTCTGAACCACGAGGTCCGTACAGGAAAGGCTTTGAAATGTTTTGCAGTGGCTGAGACAGCGTGTTCTTAAAGCTGTATACTGATAATTCTCTTTCCGATCAGCTGCTGAGCTGTGATTCCCCACTCAGATACAGTGATATAAATACTCTGAGTGCTGCAGTGAGAGTAATATGGAAAAAGATGATCCGCTGTGGCAACTCCTAATGGGAGTAGCTGAAAGAAGAAGAAGGTGCAGTTAGAGTAACAATGCTAAAGCAGTTATGGTATTTGAAATACTATATTTCCTGGACCATTATATTGTTACAAGTTAATTACAATCAGATGCATTAAACTAATAAACAATATGTGGTTAGTTTCAGTGTATTTATAAAGCCGTGTCTGGAAAATAAAGAGTAACCATACAGGAACAGTAGCACTGCTTTGACGCTGGGAGCCGCCAGTCTGCAAAACCGAGCGGAGAACTTGCGTACGACAAGGTATGAGGTACCGTGGAAAAGTGCATGGCTTTACGCCAAGTGTAGGTTTTATACATCGCGATTTGAACATGGAAAAGTTCTTACACAACATTTCTGTGCTTACGCACCGTTTATACATGAGGCCCCAGGACTCTTCATCCATCAAGCTGCCTCCCCTATTTGGCCATTCCACGGCTGAAACAGTGCTGGGCCAGCCAATCCGATGAAAGGACCCTCTTTCCCATGATTCCTGTGATCCTCCATCAGGGATGACTTTACCATAGGCAGGCAAACAACTTGGCAGGTGGGCCGTGGCACCAAGTGCCACATTTGAGTACCGAGAAGAGAAAAAGAATAGGTGAGGGTAAGTATCCAATTTATTATCATGTTACTTATGTTTTAGTGCTAATGACTGCTAACAGAGATGCAGTATGTACAGTTAATCAGCAGCTCTAGTCAGGATATGCTAAACTGAAGTAGTGAGTCTTCAGCCGGGATTTAAAGGCTGAGACTGAAGGGGCATCTCTTATAGAAGCAGGCAGACCATTCCACAGTTTAGGGGCCCTGTAACTAAAAGCTCGACCTCCCACTGTTATTTTATTAATCCTTGGAATCCTAAGCAGACCGGCATCTTGAGATCTTAATGTGCTCAGGTTTGTAAGTCATGATAAGTTCAGACAAGTAAGCGGACCTTGGCCATTTAATGCTTTATATGTTAAAAGTAGGATTTTGAAATCTGCCCTAAACTTAACTGGGAGCCAGTGTAAGTATTTAAGAACTGGAGTTATGTGTTCATATTTTTTTGTTCTTGTAATAATTCTTGCAGCCGCATTTTGGATTAACTGGAGGCTGTATAGAGAACAGTTTGAACAGCCAGTGAACACCGCATTGCAGTAGTCAATCCTACTAGAGATAAATGCATGAATTAATTTCTCAGAATCCTGTTTATTTAGAAAGCGCCTTAATTTCCTAACATTTTTAAGATGGAAGAAACATGTTTTGGACAACTTTGTAATATGCTTTAAATGACATGCTAGAGTCAAAGATAACTCCTAGATTGCGGGCTGATTCAGTAAAATTAATTGGGATTCCAACTGAGTTAAATGATGACAAAATATTGCTGTGATCAGCGTCATTCCCTCCAACAATTAACATCTCTGTTTTATCTGTATTTAAAGACAAGTAGTTCTCATTCATCCATTCCTTTAATTCACTAACACAACTAATTAAAGACAACATGGAGAAACTTCATTTGATTTAAATGAAAGGTATAACTGGGTGTCATCTGCATATGAGTGAAAATTAACATTATGTTTCCTAATGAGAGATCCCAGTGGAAGCATGTAAAGTGAAAACAGTAAAGGTCCCAGTACTGAGCCCTGTGGGACACCATATTGAACTTCTGTGTATAATGATGGAGTACTGTCAGCACATTTCTGTACATATTGGAATCGATTTGATAAATAAGAACTAAACCAAGCGAGCAGGGCCTGTAAGCCCAACATCATTTTCTAGCCTGTGCAGTAAAATAGAATGGTCAATGGTGTCAAATGCTGCACTTAAGTCCAACAACATAATTACAGTGGAGTTTCCTTCATCAGAGGATATCAGAATGTCATTTACAACCCGTGTTAGTGCCGTTTCTGTACTATGACCAGTGCAAAACCAGACTGGAATTTCTCAAATAAATTGTAATGCGTAAGGTGTGACTGAAGCTGACTGGCACTACTTTTCTAGTATTTTAGAGAGAAATGGTAAATTTGAAATAGGCCTATAATTATTTAGTATGTGTGGGTCTAGGTCTGACTTTTTAAGTAATGGTTTAATGACTGACACTTTTAGTGCATCAGGTACTGTGCCATGCAATAATGAACTATTGATAATGTTTAGAATAGGTGCTGCAAGAACATCCATTGCACTTTTTACTAGTTTTGTTGGCACTGGATCTAGGGAACAAGTAGTGGGCTTCATTTTAGAAATTAAAGTTAAGACTTCCTGCTCAGTTACAGGATTAAAATTATTAAAGTGCTGAATGCAATGTGAGACAGGGTCTGCTAAGCTAGTATTTGGTTTGTACTGTGATGCTGAGATCTGGGATCTTATATTTTTAATTTTCTCATTGAAGAAGTTCATAAAGTCTGTACTGCTAATATCTGTTGGTATTTTGCACTGTTGATCTGAATTCCCTTTGTTAATTTAGCCACTGTTCTAAACAGTACCCTGAGGATTTTTATTATTGCTATCTATTAATGTAGAATAGTATTTTGAGCAAGCTTTAAAGAGGGCTTTTTTATATTTATTAACACTCTCTGTCCATGCAATTTGAAAGACATGTAGCTTTGTTGTTCTCCATCTGTGCTCCAGTTTTCGACACTCTAATTTAAGAGCTTGAGTGTTTTCATTAAACCAGGGAGAGTTTCTATGTGCTTTGATCACTTTTGTTTTAAGGGGAGCCACTGTGTCCAGAGCATCTCTCAAGGTCACATTATAATGTGATGTTAGCTGATCTAAATTGTTTTCCACGTTTACATTTGATGTTAACTGATCTAAATGGTTTTCCACAATTACACTCGACTTACTCAAGGTATCTATAAATTTTGAAGCAGAATTACAATCTAGATGTCGCACTGTCTTTGTTTGAATCTGGGAGTGTGTTGGCAAGGGCAGGACTAAATCAAATGTAATTAAGTAGTGATCGGAAATAACTTCATTTAATGGAGTAATATTTAAATTTTGAATTTCAACTTTGTAAGTTATAATTAAATCTAATGTTAATTCAAGCGTTGCATATTCCCGATCATAATGACACAATACATTTTAAAAGTCTCACATACCGTCTTCTGTGCCGTATTTTTTTTTTCTAGGGCTTCCTCCGGACCTGACAGCAGCAGCAAGCAGCAATAGATCACCACACAGAACACATTAAATGTATGATATTCCAACTCTCTGCACATTTAGAATTCGAAGATTTATACTTGATTTCACTTTCATGATGAAATTCATTAAAGTATGTATGTTACATTTTACAGATAAATCGTTAATTTTGTTTAAATAATACTGTTAATAATTACACACATGAGGGTGACACGGTGGCAGAGCGGTAGCACTGCTGTCTCACAGGGAGTCACATCCCTGGTGTTCCCTGCCTTGAGTTTGCAGGTTTTCTTTCTGGGTTTCCACAGTGTGCTCCGGTTTCCTTGCAAAGATATGCAGATTTGGTGACACTAAAATGACGCTAGTGTATGTGAGTGCTTGTATTCACCTTGCGATGAGCTGATGGCTGTCCAGGGATTGTTTCACCCTTGTGCCCAATGCTTGTTAGAATGGACAAATCCCTGGATTTAATCATTAAACATCCTTTTCAGAGATATTGCAGTAAGGTGTCATTGGAATTTAATGGCTGTTCCAGGTAATTCAAAATGCAGTGAAGCCAAACCTGTTCTCACCATGATGATATGTCGCACTGCGACATCGTGGATTCCTCCAGATTTCCGTAAAGTACGCGTACAAGTATAAACAGTAAAACGCTTGTATAGCTGAAGCGTCGGCTGCTGCATGCATCGCGTGAAGTATAAACCTGGCCTAACAAGAACTAGGTAGAAAACATTAACTCCCTGGTACTTAGCCACATGCCACAATTGCACTCGGGTCCTAATCTGGGGTTCTGAGGTGGTTCATTGTGTGGTGAGTGTAGCAACATGTTGTATCAGTGCATGCTTGCAACCCCTCCTCTCTTTCTCAATGAAAAAAAGTATGTAGTTCTACCCTTGTACCAAAAAAGAGAGAGAGTTTCTGTAGTTTCCATAGTGCCCTGAAGGAGAGTAGTGCCATCCTTATACAAAAAAAGGGAGAGTTATTGTAGTTTCCATACTGCCCTGAAAGGATTCCTCTGCTGGCCAGTGCTCAGAGTTATAGTTTCAGATAATTCTCAGTCTTGGATGGTCCTTCTTCTGGTGCTACAAATGAGTAAAGTCCTGAGTTGATTGAAGTTAAAATTTAATTTTGAAATGTGTGCAGAGAAAAACTGCTACTTCATTAAGGTGCTGTTTGTGGTAGTTTTATTTATGCATGTTTTATGTTGTTGTTAAATGTACTTCTATGCCCTCAGCAGATTCCTCCTAAAATGTTGAACTTATACAGCATGTCAATGAAAAAGCAAGCCACTTAGCATATACTTGTTTAGTCAAATATTTATTTGTGCTGTTGGTGCCTTTTCTAATTATCCAAACATTATTCAGATGTTTTCATTATATATATACACTGTATATATATATATATATACACTGAATACTTCCGGGTCATGGACTTTAAAAGGACTGTGGGGAACCCAGCAGATTGAGCCGGAGTTGGGTGGTAGAGGAACGGAGCTGCTGGGAGTGGAGGATAGGTTATTGTTTATTATTATTATTATTATTGATTTATTGGAGAATTGTGGAGTGTGCGGTGCTTTGTGCACATTATTGCAAGAGAATATTAAAGAAATTATTGTTGGTGTTTTAAATGTGTGTCCTGGATGTCTGTCTGGTGAGTTCAATGGGGCAACAACGACCCCTAGCGTCCACAATATATATACAGTGGATCCTCAGCAATTTCCCTCATAGGATTGTATGTAAATACATTTATTCCGTTCCAGACCATACAAAGTGTATGTAAATATATATGTAAATATGTAAAGATTAAGCACAAATATAGTCAATTACACCATAGAATGCACAGTGTAAAAGTAAATTAATGCAAAAACATTGAATAATACTGACACAAAACACCCAGTCTCCCTGCTCATCTACACGAGCAGGCTCGCTCGCGCTATCTCTCTCTCTCTCTGTAGCACACACCCTCCCCCTCTGTTAGCATCACGTGCTCGCTCTCTCTCTCTCTGAACAGAGGGGAACATTTGAACAAATCCGAACTTTAATTTAAAAACAAACCACAAGCAACCAAAAAAGTAACAGTGCAGGAGATCACGCTATTAGCCTTACAGCCCAATCACTGTAAACACTTGTTTTAAATGAGTTTTAAGCACAGCGGAAAAAAAGGAACATTTGAAAAAAGAGAAAAGTAACATTACAACAAATGACGCTATGAACAACTCCATGTAAACACTTTTTTTAATGAGTTTTAAGCACAGGGAAAAAACGAACATTTGAAAAAAGAGAAAAGTAACATTGCAACAATTCAAGCTACGAACTGAAACATTAACTTTTGAAAAATCCGTAATACAAAAACCACCAAGAAAACTAATCTTGCATGAGTCGAGTTCTGGCATGAAGTGAGGAGAAACTAGGTGGAGAGGAGGGAGTGTCTGGCTCCGCAATGGAGGGATGTTTTCCTTCAGGTGTTTTCTCACTTGTGATTTTTTGTGTTTATGGTGTTTTTAGCTGTTTAGCTGGTGGGAGCGAAAGCCTCATGCAGCCATTCCAAAAACAAAGTCCTTGTGACCCAACCCTTCGTGTTTGACCTCCACATTACTGGCAGTCAGGCTTTGTTTACATTGTGCTGCTTGAAAACACGAAGGTTCTCAAATTGGTAAATGAGTAAACTGGTAAACAGTTTTTCCACCTCTTCCAGCACTTGAAGCCTCTGCCTGGTTAACACTGTAACTCCTTTTGCAACATCAGCTGCTTTAATAGATTCTTTCTGCTTTAGAATAGTCGAAATCGTAGATTTTGACTTCTTGTACTCGGCGGCAAGATCAAACTTTTCAATAATTTCTTTCTTTACTTTGGTTTCAATTTTCTTCAAAACTTTTTCTCACCACTCTTCACTTGCTTAGAAGCCATAGTTAACTGCAAAAGCACACAAAATACTGTAGAGCACAAAGAGAGCGCAGGTAAAGCACGCACGTCTGACTGAGAACAATGAACAGGGAGCGGCTCTGCTTAAATACAGTAATCGGCGCGTATGAACCAACCAGGCAGGCACACACGTGCAGGCTCGCTCTCTCTCTCTCTCTCAGCAGCAGGGAGGCATGCCTGACTGAGAACAATGCAACACCTGCAGAAATCATCGACGAGCACAAACCGAAAGGGACACTGGCTTGTTTGTATACCGTTCGTGAACCAAAGGCAAAAGTCTGGCGAACTTTTTGGTCGTGAACCGAGATGTGAACCGAGATGTTCGTGAACCGAGGTTCCACTGTATATTGGCCCATGCCTGGCCTGGCTGGGACGCCCCCTCAACACTGGATCTGGGGGAGCAGCCATGGGATGCACACTATGTCCCCCGGAACACTTGGTCGCAGCCCCCCGGGTTACGTCGGGGCCACTTTCATGGAACACAAGAGTTCATCTTGGTTGGGCTCTGTGTCCTCCGTCGGGAGAGCTGCATTGAGCTGCCCAGCTTAACAAGGAAGGAACGCAGCCACACCCGGAGGTGCAGCCAGATGCAGGTCAACAAGCAGCTGCAGCACTTCCGGGTGGACTATAAGAGGAGCCTGCAGCCACCTGCAGCCACTAGAGTTGGGAGGAGGTGGACGAAGCGACCCTGGGAGGAGTAGAATACATAATGTGACTTGGGGTGATTTTTGTTGGTTTGTGTGTGTATTTTGGGACTGTGTTGTGCCTGTGGGGTTCACGAGGAAGAAGTGTCCCACAGGTGAAGAAGAAATTAAAATTTCTTTTCTTTATTTTACACGTGCCTCCATTGTCAGTCTGTGTCGGGTCGGTGCCAACCAAGTGCCAATATCACTATATATATATATATACTAGCAAAATACCTGCGCTTCGCAGCGGAGAAGTAGTGTGTTAAAGAAGTTATGAAAAAGAAAAGGAAACATTTTGAAAAAACGTAACATGATTGTCAATGTAATTGTTTTGTCACTGTTATGAGTGTTGCTGTCATATATATATATATATATATATGTCACGCATGCGCGAGTAGGAGACAACGGATGGATCTTAAACCACATCGGAAGTGGTGGGGTACTAACCTTTCTCCTCTGTTTTCCAGGACCAAAGACGCTCCGCCGTAAATCTTTCCCACAGTACATCTACTTCCACCCTTCTTCGATGACGTAAGCAGTCCCATCATCCCTCACGCCTCCTTCCCAGCATTCCTCCACTTCTGGCTCCTCCCTTATAAAATGGCCGCCGACGCCCAATATGGCGTCGCGCATATGAACTGTTTAGTTTATATCTTTTGACCTGCATATTTTTTTGCTATTGTGGATCGTCTACAATATACGGGGCCGGAAAACCCCAAACCTTTATGCTGCTTGTTGTTGCATCTTTTACATTGGCGTAGCCGGCAGGATACTAGTCCAAGGGAAATGACGGAAGGACAGGATCTGAACACAGTGTTACAGGGGATGAATGCCCAAATCGTTGCCCTACAGCAAGCTCAAGCCGCTACCAACAGGGAGTTGAAGCAAACGAAGGCCCAGTTGGCAGAAGCCCGGAGGGTAAGACCTGATCCACCTCGTCCTACGCCCCCGCCTCCGGTGCCTATGACCGAGGCCGACGACATAGAGTCCTACCTCAGCATCTTTGAACGGACGGCCACCCGGAACGAGTGGCAGCGGTCCAAGTGGGCGTCCATTCTCGCGCCCTACCTGAAGGGACCCGCGCAGCGCGCTTATTATGACCTTCCCGAGGAGGAGGCGCGGCGGCTGATCTCCTGAAACAGGAGATTCTCGCACGATACGGCATTACGCCGGGCCAGCAGGCGGCCGAATGAAGAACCTGGCAATTTGACCCAGAAAAGCCAGCCCGAGCGCAGGCTTTCGACTTTTGGGGAAAGATGGGGCGGTGGCTACGGCCCGAGGGTCCCCAAGCCAGGAAGGTAGTGGAGCAAGTGGCCTGTGAGGGCCTGGTTAACGCCCTACCTAGCTCCCTCGCCCAGCCGGTCCGGCGCAACCCCTATAAAGATATGTCCGGACTCCTGGAGGTCCTGGAGCGTCAGATAGCGGCCTACCAAGCCGGGGGGTCAGAAAGGCAAGCGCGTGGGAACCGACAGGGACGGGTGGTCCACCCTGAGCCCTCTCGATGCGTTGCGGAAGCGCCGCCGAAAACCAAAGAGAAGCCGGCCTCTCCGCGCTGTTAAAGTGCGGGGAGACCGGTCACCTACTACCGACCTGTCCCCTCAACACTACAACGGAGCCGATGGACTGCACCTGGGCTTCCACAGAAAGGTACTGTACTCCGTCGCACCCGCTGGCAAGTCCAAACATGGGAGTGGTGTTGTTGAACGGGCACTCGGTGGTGGCTTTGTCTGACTCCGGCAGCAACATTACCATTGTTGCTCGCCGTTACGTATTATCGCGACAGTGGCTTACGCAGCATTTGCAAGTCACCTGTGTGCATGGCGAGACCTAGTCTTACCGTTCCGCCCGGTGCTACATTACCTGGAGGGGGCAGGTTTCCAATTTGATGGTTGCGGTATTGCCCGAACCTCCCTATCCGGTAATCTTGGAACAAGACTGGTCGCAAACAAATTGCAGTAAGACGAACACCGCTCCCGGAGCCTCCCTAGGTCTAGCTTGAGGGGCGAGGCACCCTTCCCGGCTCTCCACACCATGCTCGGGGGCAAGCCAAAATGGCGCAGGCACGACGGGGGACGTTTCTCGGGCGAAGGACTCTGACCTGGAAGTATCCGCCGGGGAAGGGACAAGCCAGGGAACACTTCCGCCAAGCCGCTCACTAGACCCACTGAGCCAGTTGGACCATCAATTTCGGTCCATGCCTGCCTTGTTTAAAAGGGAGCAGTGGAATGACGATTCCCTGCGGTTTGCCCAGAATGTGATTGTTCTTCCAGGCAGCTCACAAGCTGATGGTTCCATGCCACGCGAGCCCTTGTTTGTCCTGGAGAATGATCTGTTGTATCGGGTAGCAACTCATGAGGGTGAGGTGCGGAAATTGCTGCTAGTGCCGCGTACCTTCCGGCCGGAGGTGTGTGAACTAGCACATGCTCACCTCCTAGGCGCCCACCTCGGGGCCGAGAAAACATTGGAGAGAGTCAAGCTCCGTTTTTACTGGCCCGGGATCAACGAGAAGGTCCGGCGCTTCTGTCAGTCCTGCCCGGAGTGTCAGATTCCGAGGAGGGACCGCGCTCCTCTTGTCCCTATTCCCCTAATAGACATTCCATTTGACCGAATAGGGGTCGACCTAGTAGAACCCCTGGAACCCTCAAACCATGGTTACAAGTATATATTAGTCATGGTAGATTATGCAACCCAATACCCAGAGGCGGTTCCCCTGCGCTCCGCTAACATAAAAAATATCGCACGGGAATTAGTCAATTTATTTTCCAGAGTGGGTATCCCCAAAGAAGTCCTTACGGACCAGGGTACTCCCTTCACCTCGGATACGTTCAGGGAGGTTGCCAGATTACTCTGGATAAAGCACCTGAAGACCTCTGTCTACCACCCCCAAACAGATGGGCTAGTAGAACGCTTTAATCAGACGCTTAAACAGATGCTCCGCCAGGTAGTCAGCGCCGATGGCAGGAATTGGGACCAGCTCCTACCACTAGTGCTTTTCGCCTACCGGGAGGTACCCCAGGCCTCTACAGGTTTCTCCCCCTTTGAATTGTTGTATAGGCGACAACCCCGGGGACTTTTAGACATACTAAAAGAGGGCTGGGAGGCTGAGGCCCTTCCCTCCTCCAATATATTGGAATATGTCGTGCAACTGCACGACAGGCTTGCTAAAATCAGGCCTATCCTAAAAGACCACGTGACTTGTGCGCAGGCAGCACAGGCCCGGTGTTACAACCACAACTCCGTCCTCCGAGAGTTCCGCCTGGGGGATCGAGTGATGGTGCTTGTTCCTACCTCCCACTCTAAGCTGCTAGCTCATTGGCAGGGGCCATACGAGGTTAAGGAAAGGTTCTCCAACCTAATCGTCGACCGAGCGAAAGGATCTACCACGTCAACTTGTTAAAACCTTGGAAGGACAGGGAAGAGTCTCCCAACACCAGTAGATCCCTCTCCATATTCGTCGGCACATCTGCCCTTAACCTCGGAGATAAGCTGACACCCTTACAGTGGCGTGAGATAACCCAGGCTATTCACGATATCCCTGAAGTAGTGAGCAAGTCACCGGGCCGGACCTCCCTGATTGCGCATGATATAGTCACGGACCCCGGAGTGATCGTCCGGGAGAGGCCCTATAGACTCCCGGAGGCGAAACACGCCGAAGTGGAACTGGAGGTGCAACGAATGTTGGATATGGACATCATTGAGGAAAGCCATAGCCCCTGGTCCAGTCCTATCGTTCTCATTTCCAAGCCGGACGGCTCCTGGAGATTTTGTAAGGACTTCAGACGTCTAAACCAGGTCTCCAAGTTCGACGCCTACCCGATGCCTCGCATTGACGAGCTACTCGAGCGGCTGGGTGCGGCCCGATACTTAACTACCCTTGACATGACTAAAGGGTATTGGCAAATTCCTTTAACGGCATCTGCAAAAGAGAAAACGGCCTTTAGCACCCCTAGTGGACATTGGCAGTACAAGGTCCTCCCATTTGGGCTGCACGGGGCCCCAGCAACCTTTCAATGTCTGTTGGATAGAGTGCTGAAGCCCCACCAGTCCTATAGTGCCGCCTACCTAGATGACGTTGTCATCTATTCCGGCACCTGGGAGGAGCATCTACTGCAGGTATCTGCTGTCCTCGCGACACTGGCTAAAGCCGGCCTCCGTATTAACCCCCGTAAATGTTTCTTTGGCTTGAAGGAGGCCAAATATTTAGGCTACCTTGTGGGACGAGGACAGGCGAGACCCCAATGTTCCAAAGTTAAAGACATCCTGGAATGGCCCTGTCTGAGTACCAAGAGACAGGTGCAGCCTTTCTTGGGGTTGGCGGGGTACTACCGCTGGTTCGTACCCCGTTTCTCCGAAAGGGCAGCACCCTTGACTAACTTAACAAAGAAGAGCGCTCCCCTACAAGTGGTATGGAATGACAAGGCGGAACGCGCATTCAGTGGCTTGAAAAAGGCCCTAACGTCGGCACCGGTACTAAAGACCCCTGATTTTGGGTTACCTTTTGTCCTCCAGACCGATGCTTCGGACCCAGGCCTGGGCGCCGTGTTGAGTCAACGCATCAATGGTGTCAAGCACCCCGTGATGTACCTGAGCCGGAAACTGCTGGACCGGGAGACCCGGTACGCGGCGGTGGAGAAGGAAGCCCTGGCCATTAAGTGGGTCGTTACTTATCTCTGGTACTACCTGTTGGGCCGCGAATTCACTCTGGTGACAGATCACGCTGTGCTTCAGTGGATGTCCCTCCATAAAGAGTCGAATCCGCGGGTCACCAGGTGGTTTCTGGATTTACAACCCTATAAGTTCACGGTCACTTATCGCCGCGGCGGCCTTCAGGCCAACGCCGATGCCCTCTCCCGTATCCACGACCTCTCGGTACGGTCCGCCCGTCCTGACGGCTTCGGGATAAAGGGGGGGTCGTGTCACGCATGCGCAAGTAGGAGACCGTGGATGGATCTTAAACCACATCGGAAGACGTTCGCTGGCAGGGAGTGGCGGGGTACTAACCTTTCTCCTTTGTTTTCCAGGATCAAAGACGCTCCGCCATAACTCTTTCCCGCAGTATGTCTACTTCCGCCCTTCCTCCGCCACCTTCGATGACGTCAGCAGTCCCGTCATTCCTCACGCCTCCTTCCCAGCATTCCTCCACTTCTGGCTCCTCCCTTATAAAATGGCCGCAATATATGAACTGTTTAGTTTATATCTTTTGACCTGCATATTTTTTTGCTATTGTGGATCGTCTACAATATACGGGGCCGGAAAACCCCAAACCTTTATGCTGCTTGTTGTTGCATCTTTTACAATATATATATATATATATATATATATATAGTGCAAGGGAAAAATAATAAAATGTAGTCTATAAGTTATTAAACAGTAAAACATTAACGTTTAAAGAAGTACAGGTACATTGAGCACTACTGGAGTGGTTGCGGGTAAACTACATTTTAAAGACTGTTTAACACAACAGGTAAGTAGTACTAACAGCAGCTAAAATATATATGGATCATCTCTCGGTAGTAGATCCCTTTTGAAAGGCGCTACACGACGCCTGTGGTATAGAAATGACATTTTCTATGTGAACGTCCAAATTTCTGCCTCTGGTAATGTGCCTTACCAGCATTACCAGCAATTAAAGAAAATTAGTTATGTGTCCTCTGCAGTGTTAAGAGAGAAAGGCTTTGGTTTGGGATAAAAGGAAAAAAGGTGTAAAGAAAGGAAAGTTGCCTTTTCTTTTATATAGTATAGAGAGATGTGTTCGCTGACGATATGAGCGCCTTTTGGGGACAGTCGCGGTGGGTCTTGTGTAGACTGGTGAGACGTCCCTGCCATTAATCGGCTGTGATGGCACTGTCAGTCCTCCAATCCTGTGCGTGTCTTCATAATCCGAGCTGACGACCTCATAATCATATATGTGCAAAAGAAAGTGCGAAGCGCCTTAATATTAGTTTGCTGCGGTGTAGAAAAGGGGTCCCGTGTTTGCACTTGTCTGGGCTATAGCTCAGGGGGAGGATGAAAAAAATTAAAAGTGCTCACTTTGACTTAAGGCAGAAGCGCAGTCAGCGTCTCAAAGGCCGGCACAGCTATGCGCACGCGCCAGCTGCTCGACTTTTGCTGGGCAGGAGACCCCACTTTTTGCAGACACGTTCACGATATCAAAAGTCTCTGCGCTCTTTGGAGGTCATTCATATATATATATATATATATATATATATATATATATATATATATATATATATATATATATATATATATATATATATATATATATATATATATATATATATATATATATATATAAAATACCCGCACCTAGCTGGAGTAAGTAGTGTTAAACAAGTAATGAAAAAGAAAAGGAAACATTTTAATAATAACGTATATATATATATATAGTAAAAAGAACACACACAACAAAGTGAAAGGTTTGGGGATCCACCCTGTATACTTGAAAATGGTTGGCCAGTTTGGTCTTTACAGACATGAGCTCAAAACAGAAGTGACGGGAGAACAAAATGGCTGCCATGTATATTCGGTAGACAGAAAGTCTAATAATGGAAGAATGGTATTCTGGGAACCAGAAATTATGTCAGAAGGAAGTGGGATTTTGAGAAGCAGAATAGGAAGTGAAGTTGGGTGTCTTCATAAGGACCAGGTGGCTTTAGGCTCAGGTCTGCACAAAATGAGGAAAAAGAGTTAGAGGGCAATGCCAAACCCTGGTCTGGCAGGAAAAATACACTTATTCAAGCCCATAAACTGTCTCCCAAGCGCATGTGTGTGACTATATATACTGTATATATACACATACATATACATGCATCCACATACCTTTATAGTGTTTATGTATTTGTTTACTTTTTTTTTTTTGCTTCTTTTTTTCTGCTGCTGCTGATTCTATAGACATTTTGGCTTCTGCATAGTGCAGTGCACTTCTATGTTGTCACATACCCCCAGTACAGGATTTTTTTTTTTTTTTGCATTTTATTCACATGATCATTTTTATGTTTTTAAACCAATACCTTGAAAACCTAATGTGCATACTAATGTCCAAACACGAATGGTAGAATCTGGGCATAAAATGTCTGAGATAATATTACAAAATAGAACTCTTTCAAACTCTAAGAATTCCTTGGTGAAATCAAACTACTCAAGTTAACTCAATAACGATTATTCATTTTTCTATTTATAACAGCATCATCAAACTACAGAGAACAAGCCCAGCGGCAGGGACTTTTGCACTTAAAGATGAGAAAAGAACAATATATAGAGGTTAATAGTGAGAAAAACTTTGCTTAACCTTCAATTCACTTCAGACTAGCATACAGATTAATATTCCAACAAGGACATGGCACAGCCAAATACTGTAAACAATAAAGTGCCTTATGTACAAGAAGGAAAACCCCAAACTTGAATGTGATTCCATACAATTTGCTCACATTACCATCTCACATGGTAATTCTAGTACATTTCTTGTAAGTTAGTTTGGTTTGCTTAGTTTCTGAGCATTTGTCATGCCTTGCACCCTGTATGTGATCTTCAACCCATATGTTGGATAAATATTTGAAATTTGCTATGCCTCGCTACTGCATTGCATGGCAACAAAAATTAGTCACTCATCACCTGGGGCCCATTTTATTCTGGTTGGTCATAGTATTTAAAAAGGCTACCCTCATTGTAACATGATCAGGTAATGTATATTTAGAAAAGGTCATTTACCACATAAACAATGCACTAGAGCATGAGAAACCACTAATGATGGCTGGGGAAGGCTACGTTTGGTCATTCATTCTAAACCAAAAAACACTTGTAAGTGGAAGTCCAGCTCTTGAGGAGCTAATTATTCTGCTCAATGCAATACAGATACTGACTGAAGGTGATCCCAATGGATGTTAAGCTAGTAGAAAAGGCTAGAATTAATCTAATCTAAGAAGACACCCCACTTCAATATTCGAACCTTGGCATCTGCAAGCATGCAACAGAAAGTGACATGCACATATGATCCACACATCTTCATTATAACAATTCTGAAAGCCACATATTTAAGCTTTGCAATTACAAACACAAATGAAAGCCATTGCAATTTTTGAATAAATGTGTTGAAAATCAGAAATTAACACAAAGACTGATTAGGTAGTGATGTTTTCATTTTAGTGTTGAGCCTGGCAAGTTTCACTTTTAGGAGAAAGTACATCCTGCTTTCTTATTTTTGTATGTTTTCTTGTCTTCAGTGGCTCTTTTGCTGGGGGATCTTTTCTGTTACCTAGTGTTCTATTTTTAATCAGTAATGGGCATCATAATCAATTAATAAGTAAGGTTAACATGTTGGTATTACAGTAAAATTCCCCAACATATTTTTATCTTTCATACCTCATGAAATATGTTGTTATAATTATTATTTATTCAAGGCAGCTTTATACCAGCAATAGTTTGACATGATTGAGTATAAATCTAATTTAAATTTAAATTTAAAATCAGCAACAAAAAGGTTCCCCATACCTGGCCCCCAAAAAAGTGTTTTAGTAGTTTGATAAATGAAGCTTTACTGTACAAAGGGTGTGCAGTTCTCTTGTTCGACCAGACTACCTGTTTTGTGTTAGTAAGATAATAATGATTTGTTTTCACAAAGATGAATCCACATTAAAGTTTAAGTTGCCATATAGAACTAAAAATCTCAAAAATAACCACCATCAAATCCTTACATCAAATTTATTGAATTAACTTAATATGCAGGGAGAGGACACAGGCGCACGCATGCTGTTGCTGCTCCACCCTGTTAACAACATTTTTCGCAAAATTCGCCTTAATCCTACACTTTCTTATGCTTGTTTTATTTTCTTTATTGTACGTATAGTTCGTGGATGCAGCTGACTCAAATTGTATGGATTTACAGATTTTATGGGCTTTACTTTGACTGGGAACAATTGAATCTGTGGATCATGGGACGAGACCTACGAAAATTTCTTCGAATCTAGGAGCCTGGGATGATCTGTCTCCTTGATTATATTTGCTATGCTGGTCTGCTCCCAATTCATTTTACTGTACTCTATGACTAAGAACTGATCTAATGTTCATACACACCTGGATTGTGGCTCTGGGGTGATCACGCCTGTAATATTCAACATTATGTTTATGGCTGCATGTTGGAACCTTCAAATTCTGCTACCTACTCCTGCTATGCTTTCTGCTGCTTTGCAAACGCCACCCATCTAAGCTACCACACCCGCCTGTCCTACCGGCTCCGCTGTGCTGCTTCTCAACTGCTATCAGATAAGTATTGCTCAGTATTATGCTAAAGTACTCTTATGACAAACTCCTTCATATTAAACAGTTTGTCCAGAACAAATGGTCTGACTGGAACATCCTAAAAGACACAGGTATTTTGCGGCACCCAAAATATGTACATTGCGGGTCAGGTCGCCGCCACCGACGGGCTGTAAATGAAAAGACCACCGGCAGTATTTGCTCAGGAATACGCCATCCTACTCATGGCCCTGGAAAGAGAAGTGTCAGTGTGCCAAATTTACAGTATGTGAAAATAAACTGTGATCACAGCTCTGTGCAAAAAGAAGCCACATTAACGAACATTGCATTGTTTAATTTGAGATCTCTTAATGGCAAAGCATTGGTGCTGTCAGAATTCATTATTGACACCAAACTTCATACTATGTTTAACGGTGACTTAACGGGCAAAATCCGAATGAATTTACGTCTCTCGGAGGTGACATCTACTGGATACACTTTCCTCACAGAGCCTCGCAGCTCAAGACAAGGAGGTGGACTTGCAGTAATTGTCAGAATGG
Organism: Polypterus senegalus; assembly: GCF_016835505.1. Taxonomy (NCBI): domain Eukaryota; kingdom Metazoa; phylum Chordata; class Cladistia; order Polypteriformes; family Polypteridae; genus Polypterus; species Polypterus senegalus. The sequence continues at coordinate 176,936,315 of NC_053157.1, forward strand.
ATTTACACATCAAAAGAATCCCAATTGATTGTCCATTGTCTTTCGAGTGTCTGGCTCTTACCCCTAAATGACAAATTTCTTACAGAAACCTTAAAAATATCTGCCCCCCTGTTCTTTCTGGATCCATTTCTGATCTTTTACTGTCTTCACCTATTCCATCAACACTAGAAAGTCTTGTTGACCACTATAACTCAGCCCTTCATTCAGCATTAGATAAAACAGCTCCTTTAAAACATAAGGAGGTTTCCTTTAAACATTCAGCTCCTTGGTATAATTCAGAGATTTATGAAAGCAGCTGGCCAACGCCTTGAGAGAATGTCACATAAGACTGGCCTCATTGTGCTCATCCAGGCTTTCTCTGACCACCAAAGAGCCTACAGAGAAGCACTAACTGCTGCAAAGAACACCCATTTTTGCAGAATAATTAAAAGTAGCCATGACAACCCATGGGTTTTGTTCTCAGTAGTTAATAAACTACTTAAACCCGCATCTGGCCCAACTACCTGTTCTACTGAAGTCTGTGAGAAATTCCTCCACTTTTTCTATAACAAATTAAAGATCAAATAATTCAAATAACATAAATACATCATCTGTTTATATCTTTCCCTGCTTTCCCACTCCATCCAGCTCCTTCTCCAAGTTCTCACCTCTACGTTTATTAATAACCTGCTTTGTAAGATGAGGCCGACTACTTGTGTACTGGACCCCATCCTCAGCACACTATTTAAATCCTGCCTTCATGCCATAATTCTGACTGTTACAACAATATTAAACTCATCAATTGACACAGGCTCTGTGCAGCTCACTTTTAAAATCGCTTTTGTGACCCCAATGTTAAAAAAGTCTGGTCTTGATGCTGACGATCTTAACAATTTTCGGCCTATTTCCCACACACCTTTTCTGTCAAACGTTCTTGAACATGTTGTAGCCTCCTAACTCACCAATTACTTAACTACTAATAATTTGATGGAACTCTTTCAGTCTGGTTTCAGGGCGTGGCACAGCTGTGGAACTGCTCTGCTACGGGTAACCAATGATTTGCTTATGGCAGCAGACTTTGGACAAACCAGCATATTAATTCTATTAGACTTAAGTGCAGCATTTGATACTGTCAGACATGATATTCTACTGTCCAGAATGGAGAACATGCTGGGTATCTTTGGTGCTGCCCTCCAGTGGTTCAAGTCCTATCTGACTGATAGGCAGGAGTTTGTTAGTCTTGGCAACAGCAGGTCCAGCTCGGCACCAGTCACACAAGGAGTTCCTCAGGGCTCTGTCCTCGGCCCTCTGCTCTTCTGTATTTACATACTTCCCCTTGGCCATATTATTCGTAGCTTTAGACTGGGTTATCAATTTTATGCAGACGATACTCAACTCTATTTCATTGTTAAAAGTGGAACTTCATCAGAGCTTTCTCAGCTCACAACCTGCCTCAGTAAAATTAATACCTGGATGGAGCAGAACCCTTTAAAATTAAATTGCAAGAAAACTGAACTCCTGCAATTTGGGACTAAAATGCAACTTAATAAAATGAGCTCCTCCTCAGTCCATCTTGGCAGTGATCTCATCAGACCTGCCTCTACTGCAAAGAATCTTGGTGCCATTTTTGATTACTCCCTTTCTTATTCCACCCACATAAATCACATTAAGAGACTTTCTTGCTTTCACACCCGTAACATATCCTGTGCTCGCTCCTTCCTCTCCTTTTCTAATGCTGAGAAACTTATCTATGTTTTTATAACATCCCGCATCAATTATCGTAATTCCCTACTGGCAGGTGCCCCTTCTAATCTTATATCACAGCTCCAGCTTATTCAAAACTCGGCTTCAAGAGTTCTTACTCGAAACAGCAGCAGCGATCACATAACAACCATCCTGCTCTGCCTTCACTGGCTCCCCATGTCTTACAGAATTAAATATAAAATTCTACTAATAACCTACAAAGCCTTAAATGACCTTGCGTCAAACTACTGTACATCATTGACCTTCTCCATCACTATGTGCCTGTCCACCCACTAAGGTCCTCTGATTCTGGCAATCTTATTGTGCCCCACACTAATCTACACTCCATGGGTGACAGGGCCTTCAGCTGTATAGCGCCCAGACTCTGGAATGACCTACCAAAACTAATCAGGTCAGCTGACTCCATGAATTCTTTTAAAAAACAACTCAAAACTCATCTGTTCAGGAAGGCTTTTAGCTCTACCTGACTTTAATACCCCTCTCTAAGTTTACCTCTATGTCAAGATGCTAATGTAACCTGTATGTGTGCGTGTTAAATCATCAATTATGTTGTCTGTTATGCTTTTTCTCTGAATTTACTATCTTACTCTTCTTTATTTATTTATCAGGTTTAGTACAATGCTATATATTGTATACCCTGTCGTTCTTTCTTAAACTCTGTGAAGTGCCTTGAGCATGAAAAAGGCGCTATAAAAATAAAATGTATTATTATTATTTTTACCATTATCATGCACATTTCTGAGATGTGGTTGAATTTATATGTAGACATAGAGAAAATATAAATTCCGCACAGACAGTAAACATGCTAGAAGTTGAACCCTGGTCCTTGGACTTGATAGTCAGTAGCACTAACAAATAAGGCGACATACCAGTTTTACATCGCCACCCTCTATAAATAATGTGTTCTTGTGTGAAGTGACATGTATGTCAATCTCTTACAAACTTCTTTTATTCTGCTTTGTCTGGTAAATAACAGTTTTAATCTACAGGAATTTCCATTACCAAACTGCCAAGATTCATAGCAGTTTAGCAGCTTCAGTACAAGGAGACCTCTTGTCTCTTGATTGAAGCTAAATTGGCTTTGGCCGACGTGCCTTAATAGGACAGTTGACCTTGGTGTGTGGCACAATAGAAAGCAAACGGCCTGGTTTTTGAGCAGGCTGTTTAGTCAATTCCACTGATAGATTTATTGAAGTTGTATTAAACAAAAATTCAGGCGAAAATACTCATCTTATTGAACTGTCAGTTTTTATTAATTAAAAAAATATAAATGTATTTGACTGTCCTAAATGCTGGTTGGAATAAAACAGAAGAACCAGTCAATAATTTGCTTGTGCAAAGGTAAAACCTAAAACTTGTGAGTGGGCTCTTTGGGAAGCTGCTTTGAAAATCAACCTGGCATGCTATAGCATGTAGAAGAGTGGGTGTCCAAAGTTCACTCAGAGTCCTCCTTTGATGTGTTGCCTTTATAAAATGAATCCAGAGAGATCTTAGTATACACACTCTACAACTATATAAGGCTTATTGCTAAGTGCTGCTGTTTGATCAGGCAACTGTGTCCTTTTCCTTCAAATCTTAACCTACTGTTTCCAAGATTAAATTTGTTGACTTGTTATAAATCAACAATAACTGAAGGCCACATTCTTTGTGCAATTCTGTTAAATTGTAAATTATGTATACATAGGTTTTAACCTTTTTTTCCCTGGGACTGCAACTTACTTAAAAATATTGCAGCAAGTGTAACGTAAGAGTATCTGCTAGATTAAAATCTAGTAGGATCACTATGAATAAGCTTTAAAAATCATACAGTAGATATACATGCACACTTTTCAAAAGTGGATTTTTTTGTATACAAAAATAATATTGCAAAGAATTTTTAAGTTATTTCAATGTGATATACTGATATGATATATTTCAATTTTTTTGGCAGCATATTATGTTAACAGAATGAATTATAGTCAGGTCCAGGTGACACAATTTTCATAATTTTGACTCTGTATGCCACCACAATGGATTTGAAATAAAGCAATCATTATGTGATTGAAGTGTAGACTTTCAGCTTTAATTTAAGGGGTTTACCAAAAAATGTATCATATGAGCTGTTTAGGAATGACAGCAATTTTTCTGTGTCAGGACCTCCAACATATATGGAAATTTGACTGACAAGCTGTTCAATAGCCAGCCTGGAGCAATTCCCTCATTATTTCATTAACTATTAAACAGGTAGAAGGTCTGGAATTGATTCCAAGCATGCAATTTGCATTTGGAAGATGTCACTGTGAACTCTCAATATAAGCTCCAAAGAGTTGTCCATGGGAGTGAAAAGAGACCATTATTAGGCTGAGATAACAAAACCTTTAGAGAGAAAACAGAAACACAAGGAGCTGTCAAATAAACAATTTGGTACATTCTTAAAAAGAAGGAAGACACTGGTTAGCTCAAGATCTCCAAAAGACCTGGACAATTATCGAAGACAACTGTGATGGATGACTACAGAATCCATTCCTTGGTAAACAAAAACCCTATCACAACATTTAGCCAAGCTAAGAACACTCTCTGGTAGGTAGGCCTATTATTGCCAAAGTCCACAATGAAGAGTAGACTTCTTAAAATTAAAGACAGAGGGTTTACCACAAGGTGCAAACCAATGGTAAACCTCAAGCATGGGAAAGGCAGATTAGACTTTGTCAGAAAACATTTTTAAAAGACTGTTGATTTCTGGAACAATTTTCTGTGGACAAAGGAAACTAAGATTAATATGTACCAGAATGATGAAAAAAGATGGAGAAGAAAAGGAATGACTCATGATCCAATGCATACCACGTCATCTGTGAAATACGGTGGAGGCAGTGTTATGGCATGGGCATGCCTGACTGCCAATGGAAGTCGGTCACTAGTGCTTATCACTGATATGAATGCTGGCAGAAGTAGCAGGATGAATTCTGAAGTATATATTTGGCTATACTTTTTGCTCAGATTTAGCCAAATGTTGCAAACCTGATACAACAACGCTTCACAGTACAGATGAACAAACAGCCAAAACATACAGCGAAAGCAAACCAAGTGCTTATTCATTGCAAAGTAGTGGAATATTCCTCAATGACCAAGTCAATCAACTGACCTCAGCCCAATGAACATGCATTTCACTTACAGAAGACAAAGCTGATGGCAGAAAGTCCAACAAACAACCAGCAACTGAAGACAGCTGCAGTAAAGGGCTGGCTGTGACGATGTAGGTTGGCTCCATGCTACCGTGTCCCACCGGCATCCTCTGACAGTCGCTTCCATCCTTCTGCAGATCTAGGTCCCTGTCTCTCCATGGCTGCTACAAGGCTCCCCAATCCAGACCCAAGGCTCAAGTCCCCAAAGGCCATGGGGCTCACAATGGGGCTGCCAGTCCAAGACTCACTGACTCCTGCTGCCTTCCTAGACACATGCACCACCTGGTCACTCCAGCTCCCTAAGTCACTCAGCTGGAGTGATCCTACACGACAGCCCCTGAGAGGTGGCCACCCAATCCCCTGAGGGGCTCTTGTCACAGCTACCTGCCTCCTGGTTCTCTCTCTCTCACTCTGGCACACACCTGCACCAGCATTCTCTCCTGTCTTCCTGCCAGCTTCTCTTGACCTTCATTTAACCTCTGCTCTGTTCTCATCTCTTGGTTCTCCTTTTTTTCTCATGCCAGCTCATAACTCTGTGGTGCAGCATCTCAATCATGCACCGCAAGAAGTAGTTGAAGCAACTGAAACAGACCCGCACCCTCACAAACAGGTGCGCCTCGCCCCAGTTACTCCTCCAGCTCCCCACAGCTGTGTGGGCTCATACACTTCACAAAGAATGAGACAGCCAATTATTTTTTTATTTATTAAAAACAGCTACTTTTTTTTGAGTCGTGGACCCACTATACCACACTGGCAAAGTATCACTGGGGTGGCAACCCAGCACTTGGAGATGGCCATGGATTCCAGACTTCAGGCAGTCATTGACTGTAAAGGATTTTCAACCAAATAAAATGATCCTTATATTTATGATTATGTTAGTTTGTCCAGGATAATGTATAAAAATGTCTGTCATTCCTAAAGGCTCAAATGATATTTTTGGTAAAACTCTTAAATTAATGCAGAAAGTCTACACTTCAATCACATAATGCCTGCTTTATTTGGATCACTGTGGTGATGTACAGAGCCACAATTATTGAAATTATGTCACTGTCCAAATACTTATTGACCTAACTGTAAATGCCTAAAAATGACTCATTCATAAATTAGTTAGCATATAGTGAGTTGGATAATGGATGGATGGATTTATGGATGAATGTTTCAAGGGGTAAAAGTGTTGAAAAACGCTGTTTTGTTTTCATGTAAGTCAGCCACTGAATATGAATAAAGTTATACATTCCTTTTTAAATTTCAACATCATAGGAAAGCAAGGTCACAATTCAAAAATCTTTAAACTGATTTTTAAATCCAGTCTGTACTCAAGTGTCTTTGAAGGGCTGGATACATAAAAAGGTTAAAAAACATTGATTTAAATTAATACATTGTTCTTCTGCACCTTTTTTCAAGAACATGTTGAGAAAGGCCACTTAGATAGTCAGGAGGTAACTCACCTTAATGAAACACCACTTCATAGTGCCACCAAGTATTGCATAAAATACAGCATTAAACAATCGTGAGAATATAATTTGTTACCTATGTAAAAAATGTGTCAAAGCTGTCCAACATTTTGTCAGTGCTTGTAAGATAAAGGCTAAAATATCTTATTTAAGATGTCATATCAACAACGTGAAATATATCTACTGGACTCTCACAACAATTTAAATTTGGCAAGACAGTGGTAGAGATGGAGTTTGGAGAAACAGAAAATCACTTCTGAGATTCTCTGGGTTCTTCCTGTGCAAGCAAAAGTTAATGGTAACAAACAAGACATCATTTACACAAACCTAACCATCAGTAAAACCTTTTTAACAGATGTTTTGGTGCTGTCACACTATTGGTTCAAGAGAATAGCATTAGTCAGAGATACCAACAGTTCTGGGACAATATTAAAAGGCTAACAGATGTCAAAATTATCTCTATCACTTTAGGTGTTACACGGGTTATTGCTAAATTAATGAATAAATTAATGTTGAAAAGCTCTCACCCAGTACTAAAAACTCTCTTGTAGAAAAACAAACAACAATGTACATCCATTTGCCGCAAAATTTACAATATGTTTACCAGTAATTGATACCAGTTAAGTTTCTTTCACCAACTGCCTTAATCGTAATTATACCTTGACCAGTAATGGCATACTGCACGATAACGTGCAGTAAATACACTTGATTCAAGCATTCATAATTTTCATACTCTTTCTCTGTATGTTTATCATTTGTTTGCTCCTGAGCAGCTCTTCTTTTTTCCACCATAGAGGCCCGATTCTTCTCTTCTTTTGTCTGGATCTTTTTGCGTTAAAACTGCTTAAGTCAGTTTTTGTGTTGCAATTATTTAGTAGTTATTTCGGTATTATTTTGCTTAATTTTTCACTTACACTGGCACTTAAGTCTTCAATCTACCTCAAGAGTGATTTATAACATGAATAGGTAGGGGAAGTGATGGCGAAGGTGGTAGGGATTATAATGGTGCCCGTACGCATGCACATCATGGCAACCCTGCTGCCCGCTGCCAAGAGTTGATTCTACAATAAAGTAAAATAAAAATAAAAAGAGTAATAACGCCAAAACTCTTTGAATGTAATATAAAGCTGTTGTGCAGAGTTTCAGTGTAGTATACTTTATGTGTACCAAATTTCAGGCTACAGGTTATTTGATTTTTGACCTTCACATTCCTGGGTTGACCTTTGACCTTGTAGGCCAATAATCACCCTGAAAGCGGATAGTAGACATCAAATAGTATATGTGTACCAAATTTCAGGTCAATGGATCAAACGGTTTGCAAGCTACATGTGATTTAAAATCCTGGACAGACAAACGAACAGCCACAGCAACGTATTATATAAGAAGATGTTTGAAAACATCCTCCACCCAAAATGTGTTGGTTTCTTCAGCTAATATTGTTTCAAAAACAGATAAAAAGTGCAAAATCAAAAGAAATAATAATATCATAATTGCCAATTTTTATTGAATATTTAAACAACACAAAGTAAACATTTAAAATTAACAAAGTAGTAATACTGAAGAGGTACATAGAGTTGAGGAACATTAAACAATATTATTTTTATTATGAAAACATTCAAAAACGCACTTGGCAACTATACTACCAATACTGGGTGGGTTTTTTAGAATTCCCAGTTTCCTGACTTTTGTTTGTAAAATTAAGACTATTATTTTTGGGTTGAGATTTAGTTTTGACATTCAATAGGACTAACTTTTTGTTATGAGATTCTGACATGCTCACACATTTCCTCTTCAGGGGCCTCATGTATAAACGGTGCGTACGCACAGAAATGTTGCGTAAGAACTTTTCCACGTTCAAATCGCGATGTATAAAACCTACACTTGCCGTAAAGCCACGCACTTTTCCACGGTACCTCATGCCTTGTCGTACGCAAGTTCTCCGCTCGGTTTTGCAGACTGGCGGCACCCAGCGTCAAAGCAATGCTACTGTTCCTGTGTGGTTACTCATTATTTTCCTGACGCGGCTTTATAAATACACTGAAACTAACCGCATATTGTTTATTAGTGTAACGCATCTGATTGTAATTAACTTGTAACAATATAATGGTAGAGGGAACAGCCATAGTATTCCAAATACCATAACTGCTTTAGTGTTGTTACTCTCACTTCTCCTTCTTCTTCTTCTTTCAGCTCCTCCCGTTAGGAGTTGCCACAGCGGATCATCTTTTTCCATATTACTCTCACTGCACCACTCGGAGTATTTATATCACTGTATCTGAGTGTGAATCACAGCAGCAGCTGATCGGAAAAAGAATTATCGGTATACAGCTTCAAGGACACGCAGTCTCAGCCACTGCAAAACGCTTTAAAGCCTTTCCTGTACAGACCTCGCTGTTCAGAAACAGTTTCATCCCAAGAACATTAAATGCACTCAATCAATAGCACCTTGTAGAACTGTTTGTACTTATAAGTACAATCACCCCACTGTAAACTTGCACTATAGTTATAATATCGCACAACCTGAGCCACTTTATAAAGAGCGTATTTACATATGATGACGATATCATTTTTAAGGTGAAATGCAGCAAAATATGTTTGTTAAATTATACAGATAAAACTTTAACTTCATTTAAATAATCTATATTCTTCACTGGGAGTGTCGTTAAGGATAGAATAATTAAACATGTACTACGAAGATATTTCAATGTTCCTTAAACGTTTTGAAGAATCGGCACTAAGCTTACAGATGGCTTAACTTCTATTACAGAGCTGATTGTGTGGCGATCGGTTACTTGGGGAAAGAAAAGCACTGACTGCAGTGACGGCTACGCCAATATATATTGAATATAACACAGAAAGAGTAAATAACAACACAGCTAAAAACGCAGCGTCAAATTTTGGCAAAAGTTAAATGCTTGTGTCATGAGCACGAGGCGGCTATGCAGTGTCTGCAACGGACGTGGCCATCCACCGTGCATAAGCTACCTTACTGACATTGTCGGGCGAAGGAGCCAACAATTCTTCCTCAGCCCAGTGCCACCACAAGCCTAGAGCCGCCCCTGTGTACTGCTGCAATAAATTATTTCATCGAAGTGAAACACATGTTTAATAACGTGCTTTAACTCCTATCATCATGAAAATGATATCACGTATACATCTCAGTATTTTAGTTATTCAGAGAGCTGTAATATCACGAATGTAATGGATTCTGTGTACAGTCGGAGGAAGAGAGCCGGTTTAAGAAGCAAGTAGTAATTCACACACACAGAGCACATAGAAGATCAAATACAAAACAAAGCATTTAACGTGCTACTTTAATTACAATGTGATTTGAGAAACCGGTTAATTAAACGATTTTAAGATGAAGTTTATGATGTTCTACTTTAATGACAAAATAAACTACGTGATTAAAGTGGAAATGTCGAAATTGAAGTTGACATTTCGTGCTTTTTCTCCACTGTGTGCCTTTTTTTCTCTGTACCCTAATAAGCTTTCATATGACACTCAGACAGTGGGCTACAACTTGCCTTTTCATTGCGACTTTGATATGTGACTTCTTTTTTATTTCCGGCACACATGTTGTGAACGTGAGCTTTCAAGTTTCTCCAACACGCTATGTCACTCGATCAACTTCCTTTTGTTGATTATACCACAGTTTATTTGAACAAATAGTATGTTTTTCCTTTGCCTCCACTTGGTATTCGCTGAAATTCTTATATGTTCCCCCGTGCTTTTCCCATTGTCTTTTCACAGAAGGCTGAGTTTAAGGGCGATTTATATTCATTTGCATATTCAGGCGTAATTCTGGGAGGAGTTGGGGCGGGACATAAGGCGCATGCACGAGCGTTAGCTTTCACGCTGATAGGGATTTATGTAGCGGAAGAATGTGGAAGTTGGAGTACGCACAGATTCCTGCATCTGGATTTTTCTGTGCGTAAGCACATTTTGGCTTTTGTGCTTACGCCATGTTATAGTGCGAGTTCTACGCACAGCATTATACATGATGCCCCAGGACTCTTATTTGTAAAAATTTGTTTGGATTCAAGTATGAAAGAATATGTATGACAAAAAACATGAAAATGCTTATGTTAAAAAAAATAGGATTTAGAAAACCTGGCATACATACATTTGCATACATTTTGCCATTTAGAAATCACAATCATCTTGTAAATGTGCATATGTGAGTGCATGCTAAACCCTGCCCAGTTGACACCCTGAAACAGCAACAGATATGAACTATGCTAATGCATATGCAATTGTGGATGCTGCAGACATTCATTAGCTGGTAGAGCAGCCTCCTGCCTGACACATCCAGACACTGCCAACTGCAATTGAAGAACCCTATGGTGCACTCCACAACTAAGCAAGGCAAGAGCATGCACGCCATTGAGATGTTGGTTCTCTGCATTCTGGGGGTTTTGGAAAGTGCCTGCATCTGAGCGGGTAGCCAGTATAACCTGACACATGATTGTTATTACAATAAATAGTATAGGTCATATGAAAAACTAAGGTTCAGCCAGTTACCTTGCCAACAAGCCAGCCATCACATACAGCACCATCAGCAAGTCGTCTGCCAGTGGTAATATGCCTCAAAATAAATGAATTATGGGTTGACCCAGGCAAACAAGTCACAATGTTTTTCAGTCACATCTTGACATTACAGATGAATTGTGTATAAATGGAATGTACTGTAACTGCTTATGGTTAACAGTTTTAAATAAGAAGCTTCATTCTTGGTAGGTGCCCTTATAGCAATATGAGAGCAGACAAAATGCTATAGTTACGTTAGGAAAAACAGACACTGCTCCAAATTGCCTTTTTATGTTGGCCTGCCTGCTCACATCATATGGAAATTGAACATAGCACCTCATCAGTCAGTTAACAGCTTCCAGGTCAGCAGGAATGGGGGAGCTGACACTTAACTAAGATATTGCTGAACTGTCCCCTCTGGTAGATGGCTGTTGCCAAAAAGCCAGCCATTTTAAAACCTCGATATGAAAAGTTTAGCCCCAAATCAGCACATAATTCAGAGAGAATGGCTCAAAAACACATTATTATGACAGCTCAAGGATATGAATTATTATGCATGAGAATCATCATTTAGCAGGTATGGCTGTATTTCCCTACTTTATCAAGGGTGTCATCATTTCCCACTTTCTCCAAAATCTTGCAGTTGCCATAGATATATACATGTCCTCCTGTCAAGTTTTCTTTTATAAATACTGACTTTTGCATGGAAAGATGCATACGCAAATTTCTGTTCTGTTATAGTGTGTACACAAGTTTTATAAATTGAACCCTCGCTACCTCCAATAATTCTTGTTGCCTTTTCCTGTGCAAGATATAGCACTAAGCTACACTGGGTCTTACATGTGACGTCAAAAATTACAAAGTGGGGGACATGGAAATAACTGGGTAGGCAATCTCTTGAAGTTTATGAAGGCTTCATCCATTCATGAATTGATCTAAGATCCATGGGTGAATGGGTCCTTCCTTGATGTTTTGCTCCATACATTCACAATCAATCTTAGGCCATGAGGGTCCTTCTTAAAGTTTAGCATGGCTTGATTCATTCACGCTCGATGTAAGGTTTGGAGGCGGGTCTGGTACTGGGCCTTACACACTTCAGCAGGTCTATATTCTCTTATCATGTAAAGAACCCAACCACCCAAAGTTAGGCATAATTTTTAATGATGTTCTCAGCAATCCTCCAACTCAGCCTTTAAAAAGATGATGAGCGGTGGCTCTGAGGCTAGGGATCTGCACTGGGAATCGGAAGGTAAATGCCAAAAGGGACTCTGCTTTGTTGGGCCCTTGTGCAAGGCCCTTAACCGGCAATTGTTGAGTGCTTTGAGTAGTGAGAAAAGTGCTATATAAATGCAAAGAATTATTATTATTATTATTAACTTCATGACTTTATTTAACCACTATGATAAAAGCAATGAGATATGAATGAATATTTTATAATTGCCTTGTGATGATGTCACATGGGTATGACATCACCCATATAAGGTACAGCATAGAATGGTGGCATCCCAGGAAAAATACAAAACAAAATGAAAAAACAAAATCACAAAGCAATGACAAAACTATAAACAACACAAATAATAATTATAATTCAAAATGATATAAAACACATCAAGGCAACATCTAATTTGTTCCTGACTGTCAATCCTTTTTCCACTTTAATTAGACTATGTAACCAAATATATTTAAATGAAAAAAATTGATCATTTTTAGGAACAATAATTCAAAATAAAAAAAATTCAGTGAGTTGTCCCACTCTCTAAGTACTACTTTGTGAATATAATATTTGCTTTGATTGCAACAGTCTATTTGAGCAGATCTCTATTAACTTGGCACAACTCAAATTTAAATTCCAATCTCCTTTGTTAAAGAGACAGTCACACTACAAGAGTGGGATTTGTGAGTCTATTGATTTTTCATAGATTTCCCTGTCACCTACTAAGACATTGATTTTCCAACATTTTGGCACAGGTTAGTAGGCTTTACCAAAATATCTTGGTAATTTTAGGCATTCATTTTCCCCTTTAGCCTTATGCCAGCTACTGTCCTCAGTAAGACAAGCAGCTCCACTACATGATGCTGTCACCAAAATGCTAAATTTAGATTTTGTGTTCTTTGCTTGATGAGCTGTGTTTGGTTTGTGCCAAACATATCTTTTAGAGTTCATCAAATCAGAACAGATTTCCCAACATGGTTTCAGAAGACTGTGTCATCTCGACAGCAAGGTTATTATAGTTTTAACTTTTTCTATTAGTTTTTATTTCTATATTTTTTTCTGACCTTACTTGGAATTCAGCTTAGTTTTAGTTTTCCTTCACCGTATGTTTTAGTTTCAGTTTTAGTAATTATGGTCTGGTTAAAGTGCTACTATGGAGTTTAATTTTGTGTCACAGTCAGACAGAATTGTAAAAGTCTACATACAAATACTGTATATGAACAATTTTATATAATAATTAAAAAATATATTTTCTTTGTCAATTGTGCTAAACAAATGTGTGCTGATTGTTGGCACTTTTTAATCTTTTTTTTCCAGAATGGGACAATTTGTAATGAAATTTAGGTGAACTTTAAGGTTTGAGTGTTTTATTTACGCTAAATGTCTACAGCACACATCATATCTCGCTCCAAGACAATGTGCTTATAATGAATGCCTTCAATATTGCATTCAAAAATCTCCAATACTGGGCTTCGTTTTTCTTCTGTGCGAAGTGGCAGGCGAATTATTGTCAACAAATAACAAACGCAGGCACCTGAGAAATAAACTGAAATGTTACTTGCTCGTGATTCATCTGTCCATACGGTTAAGGTTTTGTTGACCAGCACATTCCGACTTCACAAGTATAAATTACATCTTGATATACAAGAAACACAAAAAAAGGCAGCACAGTAAATTGCTTTCTATTTCACACACTTTGCGTGCCCATACTCCACTCGCTCTGTCACTGCAAATACTGTGTGAATACCCGCCCTCCGTCGCCAGCCTCCATTCACTGTATGAATAGATGCAGGCAGCTCATGGTGGATGACTTTCTGTTTTAGAGTTAAAAGTTACAAGGGTTAAAAACTAACAGTAAGAAAATTAATTCAAAAATGAAAACTAAAATGATGTTTAGTAAATTATTATTTTATTTCAGTTAGTCTTTCCAGCTACTGTAATAGTTTTGTTTAGTTTTAGTTTTTCATTTCAGCTTTGTTAATTATTTTATTTCAGTTTATGAAAATGTTTTTTTAATAATAGTTTCAGTTTTGATTTTAGTTTTCGTTAACTATAATAACCTTGCTTGACAGATCTATACAGGGTTGGATACATTTTCTTTTGTAGGAAATTACTTTCTTTCTTGCCACCCTAACTCACAGCTCAGACTGTGATAAAGAAAATGTTATAATATGGCTTAATGTATGATTGTTATAGTTACAATGCATTTAGTGGTTATAATGGGCAGGTCTCAGTTACTGTCACTAATTCCTACAATTTTCCTCTTGGACACCTCCCTGATGAACTTTGCCCTAGTCTGATCATCAGTTTTGGAAAGATATCCCAATCTTAATATCCTAATGGTGCCATGTTTCATTTACTACTTAATAATATATATACCATCTTTGACATTGTTTTATATTTCTATTCTGTACTTCTCAACAAAAAAAAAATCATAAACCTTTTGTTAGTTTGTTATGGCTCATGGTTGCTTCTGTTATATTCAACCAATACATTTTCAGGGAGTGTTTTTAGGGAAAGCTGATTTTAAATAAAAAGTAATCTGAATGCATTTCAGGTGATGTCAACCTTAAACATAGTGTGGAATATGACAGGGTAACTGAGTGACAACCCTCATTACAAAGGTTGTGTACACTAATACTACTTTTTTTCCAAAAACATATCCTATTGGATTTGGCTTAAATATTGTTGATTATAAGAATTTATTAAATGGTAAAATAGGGTCTAACATGATTTTTTGTTTTCAAAAAAGGGTGCTCAGATTTTTAATATACACTGCTAATATTAAAATGCTTTCAGTTACATTTATATTGTGAATTAGTGAAACAGTTTTGAAAAAAAAAAAAAACTTGCAAATTTAAAATGTGATTACATAGTTATTTTGACCTATGCAGATTTTTAAGATAACATTTCCAAGATTTTCAGGAGCAATTCAAAACAAGATGTTTATTATTATGTGTTAGATTTTGGCTTCCTGCTAATTCACTTCACAATAATGACATCTTGTATATATCATGGGGTAAAAAATAGCAATGCTATATGTCTACAAACCTGTTAAAAGAATAGCTATCAAACCAGGTCAAATGAGTGATTGTCAGATCAATCTAGAAGGTATATATTTTCTTCTCTGCAGTAGCAGTACATCATTATATTTCTGTAATAGTGGAATATTGATCTTTCTGTCTTTGCCATTAATATGAATTATTGTATTATCCATTAGAAGTGCTGAGCTTCTTATGCCACATAATGCCATTCACATTTCCCATTCGCTTGGCTTCTTATATGTGTTTTTCAAAAATTTCAAAAACTTTATTAAATCTTATTTCAAACAATGTTTTACAATTTTCCAAAAAAACATTTTCAGCAATGTACTTGCTAATAAATGTCACCATTTGTGTTAATAGTATTTCATACTATACCATTTTCTAAGCCCACTCAGTCCTGAGCAGGAACATCGGGGAGCTAGAGCCTAACCCTACAAGCGTAGGGCCCAAGACAGGGACAATCCCTGAACTGGGCACCATTTTGATTTTATTTACATGATTTGCTTTATTGTAGAGTGACACAGTGGTTAGCACTACTGCCTCACAGTTTCAGGTTTCCTGCCTGGCCACTTTTTGTGTAGAATCTGCACAATATTTGCATTGTTTTTACTTTGGGTGCCCTCTTTTTTTCTATTTCTCAAACAAATGAAAGATTAATTTCAGGATCCAAACTGGTGTTGCAAGATTGAGTGTTGACTTTTCCATGTGCCAAATGCTGCTAAGGAACACCCAAGCCCCCACAAAATGAAACTATATATATATATATATATATATATATGGCCCCGCCGGGCTGGAGCCGGCCGGGCGCTTAGGAAGGGCGTGAGGAGGGCTTGTGCCTCCTCCAGACCGCTGAGGCGTCGTCCTGGTTCTATTGGGAGCCACGGGTCGAGGGCATGGAAGCCCTACCCTGTAGGGGCCCGTGGTTACCGCCAGGCGGCGCCCGATGCCGGTTGGTCCCGTGGCCCTCGGCCGAGATGGAGCCCGGCCGGGGCTGGAGGACGGAGGAGGGCGTGTGCCTCCTCCAGAGCAGTGGGGCGTCCGTCCTGGTTAGACAGGGGGCCTGGGTACAGGGCTTGGAAGCCCAGCCTTGTAGGGACCCGTGGCCACCAGGCGGCGCCCCAGTGCCTGTTTATTCGGGGAGCCCGCCCTTCCCGCCACACCAGGAAGTGCCGGGAAGCGCACGGTGAGACACAGATGGCTTCCGGGTGCGGCCGGCACTTCCGCCACACAGGGTGTGGCCGCTGTTAAGTGCGGAAGCAGCTGGAGCCCATCCGACTCCCCCATAAAGGGGCCGCCTCCCTCCAGTCGGTGGTGGATGTCGGGAGGCAGCAGGACTGAGCTGGAGAGAGGGCGGGAGGCTGCCAGGAAGGCACAAGGACTGTGGGCCCTGGACTTTGGGAAAATGGTGCAGAGGCACTGGGGTCGTGTGAGTGTGCACTGGACTTTCATATTTGTATATATTGTAAATAAACAGTGTGTGGGTTGAAAACATGTTGTCCGTCTGTGTGTGTCCGGGCCAGCGTTCACAGTGGCGTGAGTCGGCAGGATGCTCCGCCTGGTGCAAGGCGGGGACCTGTGTTATTAAAAACAAAATGTTCTGTGAACGGCCCGGCGCAGCAGCGGACCCCACACTGGCCGCGGGAGCGCCTGCGGCCTGGCCAGCGCTGAGCGTTTGCCCAGAAACCGCCGCGGACAGCGGAATGGCTTTCCCGGTGCGCGGAGGAGAACCCGACATCGCCGGAGCGCAGCGGGCTCAGTCGCGCTGTCGAGGCGGACAGCCAGGCGGCGTGGCAGCACAGAAGGCCACAGCGGGCGGGGGCCTCGGCATGGCGGGATCCGGGGAGGTAAGTGCCCTGCCCTGCAATCATCGCCCTTCGGGTCGGTCTTACCTCTATTCCTACAGGGAGGGACGAACGGATCGCGTCCGTGGCAGGAGCACGCCGGGCCACGGGCTGTCGGCAGCGCGGCGGCGCGGCAGCGAAGAAGGCTGCGGAAGCGGAGCTGCTGCGGCTCAAGGAATCGCCGCAGCCACAGCGGCGAGGCGCGTCTCCGCTCGGAGCAGGGAAGGCAAGATGGCCGTGGGCGGATGTCCCGCCAGCTGACAGGCGCGGGGTTGGCTGGTGTGTCTGGTGTGCCCGCCGAGGATTGGATGGAGGCGGGACCTAGAACGCCAATCTCGTGCCAAAGCGAGACCGATTGGGCCAGAGGGAGTGGCCCACAGGAGGCAGGCGTCGAGTGGAGCTGATAGACAGGTAAGCCCACTGACGTCTGTCTCTCTGTTTCCACCAGCTGGCTCGGCGTGAGTCGGGGGAATCCCCTCGGCCCGCCGGATCGCCGCTTTGCAGATTTGCTATGTTCGCCGCTCAGTGTGAGCAGCTGATGGGGAAGGCAGTCGCCGGGAGAGCGCGGCGTGAGACGGAGGATCGGGGCGCGCTGGAACCGAGGCAGGCAGAATACAGCGGGAATGGTGAGTGTTGCCGTTCCGTAAAGCAAAGGAGGTTCGCCGAACATGGCCGCGTGACTGTTTACAGGACGCAGACTCGAGTAGGCAACTTCCGACAGCGGACCTGGCGGTGCAGACGGCTGAAGAGGCTGGGAGATCGAACACGCGGGGCTGGTAGGATCGGGGCTGCTGAGTGCCCTGGGTCCTAGCGCCCTGCGCTTCAAGCTCCCGCAGCTGTCTCCTGCCGCTCTGCCTGGACGCAGAGCGGGCTGGATTTGAGCTTTTGCTGTGCTCAGACCCAGACCGTCCGGCGTCAGAGAAGAAGGAGGAACCGAAGGGTGAATGCCGGTTCCTCCGATAGGAGGGCGCGGGCGCTGGGTGCGCGTCCGAGAAGAAGGCTGTCCTCTGCGGGCAGAGGAGATCCCTGGGCGGCTGGGCGAGCCGCCTGCGAGCGCTGCCGCGGACGACAGGCGGGCGGGCATGGAACCTGCGACGGAGGATTTCGCAGGCAAGTCAGGGGCTGTCGGAGGGGGGCAGGAGCACTGCGGGTACGGAGACCGGCAGGGCACTCGGGCTGAGTGTCCTGGCAGTGCTTCTGGCCCTCTTTTCTTTTTCCACAGGCCCGAAGCCCGGCGAGCGCTGAGGACGGCGTCGCCAGGACCTGCCCTCCTGGAGCGGCGGCTCCTAGCGGGGCTCCACGCCGAGAGGCCAATAGTGTCCCAACTGCGGGGAACAGCGGGGCGAGGCGGCGCAGACCACAGGGCGCGTTTGCGCGGCAGTGCCGAAGCGGATGTCCCAGGGTGCCGTGTTGGACCCTGGGGCATAGTAGGACCCTCGCGGGGCGTGCTGCCCTTTCGGTTGTGCCGTTCGGACCCGTGTCCTCGCTAGCGTGTGGGCACTGTGGCCCCGGCAGGGCTGGAGCCGGGCGGGGCGTAGGAGGACGTGAGGAGGGCTTGTGCCTCCTCCAGACCGCGAGGCGTCCGTCCTGGTTCTATTGGGAGCCACGGGTCGAGGGCATGGAAGCCCTACCCTGTAGGGGCCCGTGGTTACCGCCAGGCGGCGCCCGATGCCGGTTGTCCGTGTGGCCCTCGGCCGGGATGGAGCCCGCCGGGGCTTTGAGGACCGGAGGAGGCGTGTGCCTCCTCCAGAACGAGTGGGCGTCCGTCCTGGTTAGACAGGGGCCTGGGTACAGGGCTTGGAAGCCCAGCCTTGTAGGGACCCGTGGCCACCGCCAGGCGGCGCCCCAGTGCCTGTTTATTCCGGGAGCCCGCACCTTCCGCCACACCAGGAAGGCCGGGGAAGACGACGGTGAGACACAGATGGCTTCCGGGTGCACGGCGGCACTTCCGCCACAGGGGTGTGGCGCTGTTAAGTGCCGGAAGCAGCTGGAGCCCATCCGCTCCCCATAAAGGGCGCCTCCCTCCAGTCGGTGGTGGATGTCGGGAGGCAGCAGGACTGAGCTGGAGAGAGGCGGGAGGCGCCCAGGAAGGCACAAGTACTGTGGGCCCTGGACTTTGGGGAAATCGGTGCAGAGGCACTGGGGTCGTGTGAGTGTGCACTGGACTTTCATATTGTATATATTGTAAATAAACAGTGTGTGGGTTGAAAACATGTTGTCCGTCTGTGTGTGGAATATGACAGGGTAACTGGTGACAACCCTCATTACAAAGGTTGTGTACACTAATACTACTTTTTCCAAAAACATATCCTATTGGATTTGGCTTAAATATTGTTGATTATAAGAATTTATTAAATGGTAAAATAGGGTCTAACATGATTTTTTGTTTTCAAAAAAGGGTGCTCAGATTTTTAATATACACTGCTAATATTAAAATGCTTTCAGTTACATTTATATTGTGAATTAGTGAAACAGTTTTGAAAAAAAAAAAAAACTTGCAAATTTAAAATGTGATTACATAGTTATTTTGACCTATGCAGATTTTAAGATAACATTTCCAAGATTTTCAGAGCAATTCAAAACAAGATGTTTATTATTATGTGTTAGATTTTGGCTTCCTGCTAATTCACTTCACAATAATGACATCTTGTATATATCATGGGGTAAAAAATAGCAATGCTATATGTCTACAAACCTGTTAAAAGAATAGCTATCAAACCAGGTCAAATGAGTGATTGTCAGATCAATCTAGAAGGTATATATTTTCTTCTCTGCAGTAGCAGTACATCATTATATTTCTGTAATAGTGGAATATTGATCTTTCTGTCTTTGCCATTAATATGAATTATTGTATTATCCATTAGAAGTGCTGAGCTTCTTATGCCACATAATGCCATTCACATTTCCCATTCGCTTGGCTTCTTATATGTGTTTTCAAAATTTAAAAACTTTATTAAATCTTATTTCAAACAATGTTTTACAATTTTCCAAAAAAACATTTTCAGCAATGTACTTGCTAATAAATGTCACCATTTGTGTTAATAGTATTTCATACTATACCATTTTCTAAGCCCACTCAGTCCTGAGCAGGAACATCGGGGAGCTAGAGCCTAACCCTACAAGCGTAGGGCCCAAGACAGGGACAATCCCTGAACTGGGCACCATTTTGATTTTATTTACATGATTTGCTTTATTGTAGAGTGACACAGTGGTTAGCACTACTGCCTCACAGTTTCAGGTTTCCTGCCTGGCCACTTTTTGTGTAGAATCTGCACAATATTTGCATTGTTTTTACTTTGGGTGCCCTCTTTTTTTCTATTTCTCAAACAAATGAAAGATTAATTTCAGGATCCAAACTGGTGTTGCAAGATTGAGTGTTGACTTTTCCATGTGCCAAATGCTGCTAAGGAACACCCAAGCCCCACAAAATGAAACTATATATATATATATATATATATATATATATATATATATATATATATATTATATATATATATATATATATATATATATATATATATATATATATGATATTAAAGGAGAATAGAAATTCAAGCAGTGAAAGTTAAAAACATGGAATTTCAGAATGAAGGAAGGTTCCATGTTACATCTAACAAAGAGAAGTTGTCCTTGCAGCATTTCACTACAATTGAAATTATGTCAGAGTACAAAAACTTAAAGATGATCTGTTTATTATAAATCGCACAAAATGGTGGAAAAGAATATGGAGGATACATAGTAGTAAGGGAATCACACTCTCACACTAACCAAGTATCACAAAGCACTCTCTTTCTTACTTTTCATCTCTCACTATCCTTACAATTTCCTCCCAACCCAAGGAGCCTTCAAATCAGCTCTTTACATTTCTAATTGGAATTTGCCTTTAATTAGATTAGCTAAAAATGCACTTGGGGTTTACTTGTGGGTGTCAAGGTAACTCCTTTTTGGGTAGGGGATACAGTAAGTGAGAACTCTTTATAAGTTTTCTGAATTTCTGCATACCAGAGGATGGAGTAGCTCTCAAAGGCCCAGTTCACAAAAAAGCTCCTCCTGTGCCTATTCTTTTAAATTGACAGCCTGGTCCCATCCATTTTCTGCTGCAAGCACAGGAGCTCCAGAGGCCTTCAGTTTTTCTGTTCTTTTGCTGGTCATTCATGGTACTTGTTCTTCAGTGTGGAGTGAAACATTTCCCTTTACAAGTGAAACCCCTCACTGCTACTTAGCAGTCAGGAGACTTCTGCATCCCTAGGTCCTGCATTCCAAGGTTCTGGAAGGATGTTATATTTTTCAGTCCATTCTACCATTCTGTCTTCTTTGCATAGGTGATATTTCCTTTTGCACTTCTAGGAGATTGTGTGTGACAGAACTGGTGTACCTTGGCTATTTCCCATACTAATATGCTTATTTGTACTCCTGGACTCTTGTGAAGATCTTGAGTAGGTATTTGCAGTCTGGTTATGTCTTGTTCCTGGAAACCTTATGTAAT
Organism: Polypterus senegalus; assembly: GCF_016835505.1. Lineage (NCBI taxonomy): Eukaryota > Metazoa > Chordata > Cladistia > Polypteriformes > Polypteridae > Polypterus > Polypterus senegalus. Next base: position 176,957,787 of record NC_053157.1, read on the forward strand.
CTAGTCAATCCATCACCACCTATCTGAAAAGGTCTAGATTAGTAATTCTGAAAACTAGAAAGCTAATTGGCACATTTAATTTAAGTTATTCTGTATTACCCATTCTGTAAGTGACCAGCTCATGTGTTTTGTGTTTTGACGCTGAAAAAAACATGCAACATTTTGACATTATAGTCTTTACATTGTGGCTGTCTAATGTCTGTCTAATAGTGCAAATCAATTTAGTGTATCAATTTAATATGTCAAGTGTCAACCTTGAGCTATCCTATCCAGTCCTTTTGCTGTTTCAATAAGTGAAGCAGCTGAGAGGAATGTCCTATTCTCCTTTCACATTTGCTACCAACTAATGAAATGCCATTGTCATTCATTAACAGTGTCAGATGTGTCTCTGATGTTTATCTACTGTTGATCTTGATCTATGTCTTTCAGGTATGTCAGCTAAACAATAATTTTACACTCTGTGATCTAACAAAGTTTTTTTACTGTCAGTGCCTTTTTCCCCAGCAGTGATCAAATGAGCATGGAAGCTCAATCATGCCCACAACACTGCTGTCATATCTGTTGCAATGCACCCATTTCCTAATGGCTTCATGTGTACAAAGTCACATGAATTTTGAATGAAGCCAACACTGCTACAAAAGATCTGCACTTGCCACTCACAGGTCAGAAACATAGATTCAGTTTGTACCATCTGAGAACACCACATCATTGTCAGGAAGGAATTGTGTCAAATGTCTCTTTATCTAATCTTGATCTTGAGCAATGCCATTCAAACCTGATAACTGGACTGTATTTCACCTTCAGAGCTTCACAAAGCCGGGTGGAGGTGACAAATAACACTTTACTGCAAGACAGAGATATAGTGTTTATATGTGGCTACTTTACTAAAAGAAGAAACAGTACTCTTGTATCTTTTTTTTCATGATATTGTGTTCTTTAATTTAACATAAGCATACATTGCATAAATCAGAACACATAAGTAAATGGAATAGTAGAATACACACAAACAACAATATAAAAAAAGTTGTGCTTCATTCAGTGGTGCGTACCTAAGAAATCTGGAAGCCACTGAAAGAGTGCATATTTTGTTTGTGCTATTAGACCATGTTTAATTACAACATTAAAATTAATATTTTTTCACAATGGCCTGTAGAGGGTGCTCTCCAAGTGGTGCCCAAACCCAAATTTGGACAAGGCAGCCAAATTATAATAAACAAAAGCAGTTTATTTTAACACAGGTAAACATCACGAAAGAGTACAGGGTCTTGAAGAAAATTGGATACAAAAATATTAAGAAAATTTAAACCTGCAGCTACACTGGGCCTAACTATTGCTAAATTAGCTTTTATATAAATAGGGTGCCTTAACACATTTCCACCAATTCAATAACTTTATGCCCCTTCCTTTGCCCTTTTTCCTTTCTCCCACCTTTTGAAATGTACTTCTTAAAATACTCCCAACTTCAAACTCAGGGGCTTAATGGCCAGAAAGGGCCCATAGAATAATTCCAGTGTTAGACATTCATGGTGATGGAAACTCCTGAGTTTATTCTTCATAAGCTGTTACTGCAATCTTCATCCCCAAATCTTTTGAAGGGTCAGCCCTTCCCCAGGGAACATATGTATGGTGTGATGTAGGTAGGCACATATCACTTGGGGATGCCTGGCCTACACGCTGTGGTACCCCGTTGTCCTCTGTCTTATGTCCTACAGTAAGTGTGGGTAACTCTAAGCATCATTCATTGAATGGAGGCAAAGTGCCCGTTGTTGATTGTGGTCACAACCAGGGCACCTTACCGTCTTCCTCTTTTGCCACAGTAATGCTGTACATCTTGCATGCAACAAATGTCATTACCAGACCTCTATTTTACCAGTATTTATTGAAATTTATTTATGTATATATTCTGTATTGTACAGTATATAGCACATAAGAAAATAAAAAGCGTACTTTATTCAACAGTTAGACATTACTGCTATAGCTAAAGCTTTGCTGAATCACATTGGGCAGTGTACAATTGATTAAGATTAGAGACACTGTTGCTGGATTGCCTTTTTTGTACAGAAACAACACTTTGTATTTGCACTGATTAAGGATTTTGTTAAATATGTTATAACTCACTGTAGCCTGTTTTCTGTTCTTTGGATGAACCATGAAATTACCGTTTTTTTACAACTGTTTGCATCCATTTTCGCTTTTTCCTTTACTTTACAAAAATGATGATTAAAAGATGATTAAATCCATTCAATGTGAATCCATTCAATGCATTCAATTAGAAAATAGTTTTGCACAATAAAATCATTTTTTATCGTAATCGTCTGTAATCAAATCCACCTAGAAAAAAAAAGATTACAAGCTTTAATTATTATGCTCAGTTATATATTCAACAAATACACTGTATACTGTCTGTCCAGTATTTTGAAAAATGTGTATAAAATAATCAACATGTATTATAAAGTGTTACATGTACTGTCCTACAGATGCCTAAATCACTGCAGGTCTCAGCAGTTAAGCAACAATATGGAAAAACTAATTTGTTTTTGTGTTTTCTCATTTGTTTTTGCATTTCCAATTTGCTTTTGCATATTCAATTCATTTTCAGATTTGTTTTTTTGTGTTTACTGCTTTGTGTTTGTGTATGTGTTTCCAATTTGTTTTTGTGTATTCTGATTTGTTTTTGCATGATGTTGTTTTTGCACATTGCACTTCAGGGCCATCATAGTACACACCCTTAACCAGACCCGACTCCATGTGCCTGCCTGATATTCACAATCTGAATGACTACATCTGTAGGGCATACTATGAGAATGATGAAGCTATCAAGTCAGCTGCAGAAGAGTGCGGAGGAATATTTATACCATGCACATAGATACTGCTTTAGTCATCTATAATTCAACAGACAATATGTAGGTATATAATTAAAATTGTTAAACATTATTGTCATTATTAAGAAGACATTAAGGCTGATATCAGTAAATTTATATTCATTAAAAATGTTCTTTTCTAGTCATAAGGTACATAAATTAACTAACAGTGTACATATTTAACCACTCAATTAAAATGAAAAGAGAACAGCAATTGGGTTGTTCTAAACATTCCCGTTCCTAATGGCTCTTTTTTCAGATGTAGTGAAGGGTTTGGAGCAAGGATTGCATGCAAGATAGTGGTTCCCAGTCTGATAAAACAAATGCCAATTAGGCCAATATGTTGTTTTACTATAGATAAACACTAAAGTAGAAAGTAGTGCAAGGAGAGAAAAAAAATGTTCATAAACAGACAGAAAACAGTAAATTGTTTTGACTCTCTGAGCCATCCTTTACACCAGGATAATTCTTTGTATGACTGATGACTGGTCCATTTTCTAACAATGTATCGCAATTAAGCACTCTCTCTACACCTTAGGTACATTTATGTCCAAGGTTTGAAATATGTTCCTCCCATTAATATAATGCTTGTGCAGCTTGCCTCTGGAATTCAAGTTTACCTGCAGTTTGGACAGAAGGCACTTTTAATTGCCAATCAGATTAATTATTTGTTGTCCCTGACTGCTATTTGTCCCATAGCATACTTTCATTCTGCAGTTCAAGTCCTGATCAGATATTTTATTAAACTGTGAGCTCAAGTTAAAAAGTTTAAATTCCTGGTAATAAATGTCTAATTGTTAAGATTGTTTGAGAGGGGTCTGTTTAGCCCTTTAAACTTTATTAAAGAGGCATCAAAAACAAAAATGAACATACAAAAAGTGACATGGAAGAAGAGGAATTTTAACATATACATATCATATTAATCAAACCATCAACAATGCCAGTCTTGTTCAATTAATTTGAATAACAGTATTCAACCAACATGTAGCATGCTATCACTTCCATTACTATGTGAAACAAAAATGTATTAAATAGAGAATAATATAGTGCAGATCAACAAGAAGAAAGGCTTTGTAACATTAAGATAAACTCCCAGTAAACATGTTAGTTGACAGGCTGAGTTAACTAGCAAAAATATTTTGTCTTTTGTTCATGCAGAGTCACTCTGTATATCATCCCCCTAATCAGGCCATTTTTGATGGAGTATGTAGCACAACTTCTGTTCCAAGTTTTTCTCTCGTCATGTATTGATTATTGCAATTCCTTACATGCATGGATTGCCACTGCAGATGACTTAAAATTAGTGACACATCTTGTCACCCCGTTGGCTCTAGGCAGCAGCATATATTAGGTTCAATTCCTTCATGCTGGCCTACATGGTCAATAGTCAGTCTACAGTGGCACTCAGGCAATAGATCAGCACCTATGCATATGAAGGCACATATGAGATCCTAAGCTCCTCACCCTCTCAGCTCTGCTAATGAACAAAGTGTGGTGACACCACCTCCATGTAGAATTATATCTTTTTCATGTGTCACTTCTATCTGGTGTCATGAACTGCCCACCTCCATCCAAACTACTAACTTCCTCACACTGCTTAGCAAGCATTTGTAGACTCTTTTGATCTGTGAATATATTTCTAATTGATAATGATTTTGATGCTGGATTGTTTGTGTCTAAGAAAATGTAACTCATATTGAGTTATTCTGTTTGGTTTGGAGCTCTTCAGTTGTGATAGTCTGTTTTGTAACCTTGTTCTGTACAACACTTGTTTCAAAACAGTCCCCAAGACTGATGTTTACTCTATTATAGTGTAGTACCGGTGTGACTTAAGCATGCATGACAAAAAAAAAAAATATATATATATATATATATATATATATATATATATATATAGTTGGTCAGCTGGGGGCTGTGCCCAGCTGTGACCCCTGGAAATACCAGGAGAGGGGCTGTGCCTCCCCCAAACCACGAGAGGGCAGTCGCTTTGGTTGGTATCGGGGCCATGGGAATTGAGCATGGAAGCTCAACCCTACAGGGGCCTGTGGCCACCGCCTGGGGGCACCTGGACGATTGAGGAGTCATGGACATCAGCACTTCCGCCACACCCAGAGTGCTTCCCAGTGCTCATGCGGCACTTCCGCCACACTAGAAAGTGTTGCAGGAAGATCATCAAAGGGCACCTGGAGCATGTCTGGGTGGGAATAAAAGAGGCCGCCTCCTTCCAGTTATTAGCCAGAGTCAGGTGGAAGTGGACAGTGCTCAGAGGAGAGGAGTGATTGGTACAGAGGCACTGTGCTTGTGCGGGACTCTTAAACGTGGCTGTTAGAACCATCGGTGTTTGCCTGTCTGTGTCTGCGGCTGGACTTCCATCTCCACTGAGGTTTTTTTTTTTTCATTTTTACTATAGTTTGAACAACAGTGCCACCTGGTGATTCAGAGTAAGTGAAACACCTTAATAGACTGAAGTTAGAGTAGTAGACAAACAACTCAGAGCTTAAAATTATTTACCTGTGAAATGCTGGGTGCTTTTAGTACTGTATAAGTGTGTTTGTTTGCTCAGCATGCAAATCCACACCACTGACCTATTTCCAACAACTTTTTCACAGATTCACCATTTCTATTGGGGAAGACCATAGGTTGAGTTTTTCTGAACTGCTACCCTTTGGGGAACTTGATTTAGTGACCACACCTACAATTTATATTTTTTGGAACTTGGCATAGAAATACAAAGTTACTCCCCATAAGTAGGTTCATTCAGTGACATTTTAGGTTAGGGCCAAAATTGAACCCCCTGGATAAATAATTTGGTGACCAAATGTGCACCTTATTCTATCCTTGGCAGTGCAGGGTACCCCTGCTAGTTAGTTATAAATAAATAAAGCTATTTTATCATACAAATACATGATATGTCTTTATTAATCATGTCTGCAAAGAAGAACACGTTCTTTAATTACATTCAACAATCACTGTGGACTATTTACAGTGTACCAAAGATAATATGGTCATATGTCAATAGGATGATAATAAGACAGCATTATTTTGCCTACTATTGGCAGAATGGACACATTTACCCCTTAGACCCATTGTAGTTTATGGCTGAGCCCATAGCCTTTAGGAACAAGACCAGTGAGAGCTGAAATACTGTGTCTCCAAATCTTGTCATTTAATCCACACTTGCGCATTAGTTTCAACCCATTTGCAGTGGTCTTCAGAAGTCAGCTGTCTGCCACTAGAGGTCATAAAAGATGTACTTTTTTTATTCTGTATTTTGTTTTCCTTTGGTTGCAGTTTAGGTGTCTTTGCATTGATGCAAAAATACTTTACCAGAATTGCTTAAAATTAAATCAGTCATTGGAATTTTATTTCCAATACTAACATAACTTTTATCTAACAGACAAAAATTAAGCAATGCCATACCTAAATAATTATATTTATCTGTGCTGTTTTGTGTGTAAATGTTCAATTCAACCCTCCCACATGAAAGAAAGGTGTAAGACTTTGCTAAATTGCTAAATTAAGTTTACAATCATTATACTGTAAAGACAGAACCTCACACATCTGCCATAAATTATCAATTTAATCAAGTGATTAATGTTAAAAGCAGCACTCAGCATCTGGAATCTACTGATATGAATATATTCACCCATAGTGTTCTGACAGCTGCAGAGTGCTGAGTGTGCAAATGATTTGCAGGAGATTAAGGCAGCTTTCTGATCCCTTTGAAAGGTACCCTAAGGCATTGTTCCAGTTAACAATTTTGCCTTCCCAAAGCAGGAGTGAGGTAAGAAAGGAAGTGGGCATGTCTGCCCAATTGATGCTACTTTGGTAAAATGACATCTTGGTGATATTATTTTTCCACAAGAGTTCAGTTTTACAGAGAATACACATGTATTGTTAAACTTAAGATATTTCGTGCTTAGCGAAAAACAACATAGATATTTGCACTGCCTATTTCAAAAAGGCAGGGATGCTAAGATAATTGTCATCATGGACCTAATGTACATTGAAGTCCTGCACAAAAGCATTGTACTTGATACTTTTATTTTCTGAACCTGCTTGATCCACTACAAAGTCACATAGAGCCAGAGCCTATGCCAGCACTGGGTGCAAAAATGGAACTACCTGGTTACTCAGTTTAGCTATATGGCCAAGTCTAGAAAGAATCCTAGAGATTCCCAACTTCTGCCTTTTCACAATTATTGAGGCCACTGTGCTTCTGGGAATACTCAAAGTTTTAGAACTTTATCTTGATATATACCTCACTTTCTCATTATTGGCTACTGAGTGAAGATTGATGAGCAAAAATAGCATATTTATCAATTTAAAATTAAATCTACAACACATTAAAGTGAGTAGTAAGTAAAAGGATGTGAACATTCTCTGACTGCCTTAAATTTAGAACATGTAGCCTGAGAGCTACAGGGAGGTGACTGAGATCCTGGCACTCTAACAGAGCTTCAGAAGTCCTCTGCTGAGATGGAAGAACGTGTCGGAAGGGTGACAATTTTAGCAGCACCTGTCAATTGGGCAATTATGGTAGAGTGACAATCTCCTGCTTAGTTTGCCAAATGGCATTTAAAGGACTCTGGGAGCATGAGGAAAAATATTATGTCATCTGATAGGACAAAATACTCTTTGGGCAGAACTCCAAGCACTATGTCTAATGAAGACCAGGCACTGCTCAACACCTTGCCAAAAACCAACCCTTTGGTTGCTCTGTTTTAAGTGAATACAATTCTAATTATAATAATACTAAACAATATGGGGAAGTATAATTGCAGAGGGGCGGCACGGTGGCGCAGTGTGTAGCGTTGTTGCCTCGCAGTTAGGAGACCCGGGTTCACTTCCTGGGTCCTCCCTGCATGGAGTTTGCATGTTCTCCCCATGTCTGCATGGGTGTCCTCCGGGTACTGCGGTTTTCTTTCACAGCCCAAAGACATGCAGGTTGCGTGCACTGGCGATTCTAAATTGTCCCTATTGCGTGCTGTGGATGTGGGTGCGTGCTGTGCGGTGGGCAGGCGCCCTTTCCGGGATTTGTTTCCTGCCTTGCGCCCTATGTTGGCTGGGATTGACTCCAGCAGACCCCTGTGACCCTGTAGTTAGGATATAGCGGGTTGGATAATGGATGGCTGGATGGATAATTGCAGAGTGTGACTGACAAGTAAATTAAGACTAGTGCCTGATATACCAACCATATTCTCATGCCTGTATCATAGAATGCCATGTTCAGTAGTACTAAAGTTAATCCTAAAAGCATATTAGCACTGAGGAAGTTAAAACATGATTTAGAGCCAGACAAAAGCCAGATTAAAATATTAAACATAGACTGTATTTTTCAAGACAAGATTTAAGCTGTATGAATAAAGTTTTATCAAAATTAAAAAGTGAGCTGGAAATTGTTTAAGAATATTTGAGTATGACTTTATTTTTTTAATAGAGTTCTAACACAAGTTTGTAGGAATCAGACAATGCCAACTAATGATTGTTAATTATGTCTAAATTTGATTGCACAACTTCTACAAATGACTTTTTAAAAGCTACCTAAAATTGAATATGAAAGACAGATAGTGAGTTTCCTTTTTGAAATTAGACATAAAATCTCTTGGGTTAGTCATCAGCTTAAATGTAATAAGGTGATAAAATAATGAGTTGAATTTGATTAGGGAGGTAACTGCTAAGTCTGTAACCTTGTTTTTTCTAATTTGTTATTAATAAATTAGTTTAAGCATTACTAATTATATTAAAATGAATAATTTTTGATATTTTAGATTTCTTATTTGTTAGATGGGCGGCACAGTGGTTGCTCTGCTGCCTCACAGTAAGGATACCTGGGTTTGCTTCCCGGGTCCTCCCTGCATGGAGTTTGCATGTTCTCCCCGTGTCTGTGTGGGTTTCCTCCAGATGCTCCAGTTTCCTCCCACTGTCCAAAGACATGCAGGATAGGTGCATTGGTGGCTCTAAATTGTCCCTAGTGTGTGCTTGGTGTGTGGGTGTGTGTGCCCTGCGGTGGGCTGGCGCCCTGCCCAGGGTTTGTTCCTGCCTTGTACCCTGTGTTGGCTGGGATTGGCTCCAGCAGACCCCCGTGACCCTGTGTTAGGATTCAGCAGGTTGGCAAAATGGTATGGTATGGTATTTGTCAGATTACCTATAGTCAATATGTGCAATTATCAGTGCCTAATTTTGCAGCATTCTGATGAGCTAAATATTGCAGTAGATGTATAAAGGCATACAATACTATCATGCACGATTCAAAAGGATTTGTATTAGTCCAGAGTATAAAACAAACTTTTCAGATTAAATAGTCTTAATTTAGTCTTTAATCGTAGTCTAAATATCACCTGTCAGTGAGATCATTGTGAAAAGTCATAGACGATCCAGCAATGAAGAAGTGTATATTTTAGGATGACCAGGTAGAGGCCTGTGAAGCTACACATAAAATTTTCTTTTCCTGAGGCACCAGAGGTATATTTTCTGTGATACCAAGTTTATTTTTCATTCAATTTCATTGTCTGAACTAAACTTAGCTAACGTTGTCTTCATTGACATTATTTTAAATTGCATTTTAATACAAGTAATACCATTATTAGCATTAAGTTTATTATGTCCTGGATCTTCTCTGTTCGTGCCTGTCATTCAACTCCCCAGATGTACTTACTAGGGACAAAGTGACCTGTTTAGTTACAGTTACAGCTCAG